>NW_027325360.1:34191382-35393048 GCF_036924035.1 Leuresthes tenuis
TCGTTCCGCAATGGTGTGTATCTTCAAGAAATTTGAAGATCCATCTCTTCAGAGATTATCTCCTATCCTAGCACTTACCCAGTACTTCCCCATTCCCTCTACTGCACTTCTCTCAATGCCTGCACTCAATCTCTACTCTGTCACCTCTGACAGAGTCGGACTAGTGGGTTCCTTCTATGTAGCTTATCATTAGCTTTGATCCTCATTTGTAAGTCGCTTTGGATAAAAGCATCTGCTAAATGCATAAACAAATCATAAATTAATGTGAATATTTCAATGAATAACATCTCAACAGGATAACATTCTCAGGTAACAAATAAACGGACAATTTTTTAATAAATCACCTCCTCAAGTAGGAAAAAAGCCCATCGGTGCCATTTTAATCACCAAAATTAGGCCTTGGCTGTGAAAAGAGGTGTGAAACAGTAATACATGTTGACAGGACAATTACAACTCAACTATCACAGATCTGATAAGAAGGCTTTTGTTACAGAGAGAGATCTCAAGATATTCAGTGATGTAGGCACTGTTTCTACTGTCTTTATCATAACCCAACATGCCACCCAGCTCCTGGTGCAGTCACCTCCCTACGGTCTTCAGATCTGATAAGAAAGATTTGTTAAAACCCCATGCCAACAAATATTCAGAGAGACAACCATGTTTGCATGACATTTGCACATTTACAGTACTCAAAAATCCATAACACAAAATCATAAAATGTAAAAACTAACCTAGCTCTAACAGTTATTTTGTGGTCTGAGAGTTAATTTTAGTGTCACAGTGATGGACGTACAGACACTGTCAGGATATATGAGCAGAGCTCACTTCAGGGTTTAGACTATTACAGAATAATGCTAATTACTTTCACAGCAGATGGCGTTATTGTTGTCATTATATACAGTTTCTCAGCTTTATACAAGAACTTCTAGTCAACAACATAATGATATGTTAAAAGTCCAAAAGAATAATCATTAGACAGAGATCAAACTTTCAGTGTCAAAGCAAAATAATATATGTGAAGTATCATCAGTGTCTCTGACATCTAAGAAAAGGCCAACTGCTTCTATACCTGTCCATTCCATTCCAAGGTGCATTTTGCTGAATTCCCTATTTTTGTCAAATAAACCACACAAAGATGCTTCAATATCTAAAATAAATCATTCTTTTTGTCACAGAAAAATAGACTACTACATTATCTTCATTGCAGCATGCTCTCAAGCCAGGTTGAATTTGGTACAGTAATAACGGCCTGCTTCGGTTACATGAAAACCTTTAACAGAGAGCACATACTGTGCAACTTGGTCTGAAAATGTGTTCAAAACACATGGTTTTTAACAACAGTTAACATTAGTGGCAAACTTGTGATATACATCAGACAGAAACGCATAAACTCAAAATAAACGCGTATGAAAACATCCTTCAGTCCAGATGCAAGTGTTTTTGCTGCTGTGTCGCTTGCTGCAACCTGGGCTCTGCAGATCGCGCCATCTGGCCAACATCAAGTCAGTCTCTTTCAATAGGGTGTAGAATCTCAACTACTCATTCTGTGCAGTATTTGGTCTTCATTAGAGATCAATTTTGGAGCGCTGTTCATCCTCCAGGCGTCAGAGCTCAGACAAAGAGGATTGGGCCCCCCCCTCCTCGTCTCTCTGCCCTGTAAATGGCTCATTTCAACAGAGAGTGTCGGTGTTGAAGGACAGCTGCACCTATCAACCACAAGCACACAAACATGTAAACAACCTTGAGTATATACATATTTTTTTTGCCTGGTCTTTTGTTGCTGCAGTTGCCTTTTACCCCATAAGGCAGGGATGTCAAACTCCGGTCCTCGAGGGCCGATGTCCTGCAGGTTTTAGATGTTTCCCTGCTTCAACCTGATTCCGATGAAATGGATCCCTTCAAAAGATTAAGTTCTGCACAAGCCTGCTAATGATGCCTTGATCTGGAAGCATCTAAAACCTGCAGGACAGCGGCCCTCGAGGACCGGAGTTTGACATCCCTGCCATAAGGTTTAGCCCCACTCTGTAACATAAAATATTATCTTACACCGTAGCTCACAATATTGTCTCAACTGATAGAAATACTGTATAAAATGTGATTTCTGTTTTCAAAAAAAGTGTTATGAGGGCTGCCACACCTTCACCATTGTGAACGCCACATAAATACCCCAGGTAAGATCCACTCACCCTTTCTTCCTCAAAGCTGATAAGTCCTTCATCATCATCAGTCTCCAGCTCCTCTGACGCCTCACTGATCAGAGCATTAAGCTCAGTGATGGCTGGCCTCGACTTCAGAAGGTTCAAGATGTAGGTGAAGGGGGACTGTCTACCACCTGCGGGCAACATCACCAGCGGCTCCAGGCTGTCGCTCTGCTTTTTGGCAAAGTTAACAAACACCTGGGTAGATAAAACGGTATCTTATCTTATTTACTTATTCTTCCACATTAAAGCTGTGGATGCGGTTAATTCGGTGTTAAAAGTGGACTAACATTGTCCAGAGTGGTTTGACTGACAGAGTAGTCCTCAATGCCCAGAAGCTCTACCACCTGCTCCATCTTACTGAAGACCTGAGCGAGGCAAGTCCACTCAGACTTTAGCTGGTACTGGACCTTGGTGTGGTGACGTTCCTGCAAATATGACATCAGCTTTTTCATATGATATTATGTACATGTGACATTATTGTGGTTATTAACTTGTGTTTCCCTGTTCCAACAGGTATCCTTTGAATGGTGTTATGGTGTTTCCCCCCCTCTTTTCCCTCTTTTCTGTCCTCTCAAACCCCAGCTGGTCGAGGCGGATGGCCACCCTTCCTGGTTCTGGTTCTGCCAGAGGTTTCTTCCTGTTAAAAGGGAGTCGTTCCTTTTCACAGTCGCTTCAGGCTCAGGACGGGAGATTGGACTGAAGACAAGTTTCTGTGCAATCTGTTGGTTTCTTTAACTAGGATATTGTTTTTGAATTGGCTCTATATGAATGAATTGGATTATTCTTTAATTAATTAATTGGATTTCATTGGATTATGATTACAATGACTTGGACTCTAATTGGCTTGAATTGGACTGTATCTTTGAGTACCTTGAGATGACATTTGTTGTGATTTGGCGCTATTTAATACAACTGAACTGAATTGAATGAATATGAATCATCTCATTCATACTTAGGTCTGGGAATGTAACATCATTTTGAATACAACCAGACAGGTACACCACCACAGCAAGTACAGCAGCAGACGAGCTGACGTTTTGCGGTAAGGTGCATTTCATCACTTCCTGTTACCACATTTGTGCCTTGTGGGACTTGCTCTATCACACTCTTGTACAGAACATCTAGCATTCATTTCTGAAGATCTTTGGTGTTTTGGCAAGTTTGTACTCTTTTCTTGGTGTATATAAAGATAAAGTCTGCTAGCTTAGCATGGCTTGCAGCTCTCTCCTTCAATCTCCTGCTTTCACTTGTTCCGTGTGTCAGATGTTTAGCTATCTCTCTGTCTTCTTTAGTGATAATGGTACAAATGTAGTCTTTTGGTAGTTTTAGCTGTCTGAATTGGAAGCTGTCTGAATTGTATTTAGTCTGATAGAAAGATAGCATTAGCAGGCAACATGTTTTTCTCACCATTCGCAGAGTGTAACACCAGAATGGGAGACGGAGGTAAGAGAGAGAGGGAGAGGACGAGGACGCAGAGCTCCTGGAGCAGGCAGGGAGAGGCAGGACGAACACAGCCGCTGCCTCACGAGAAGAGAAGGAGAGAATTGAAGATGATCTCCGTAACATGACGCCGAGTAATTTCTGTCCAGCTAACAAAGCTACTTGGTAGTTTTGGTGCATAAACTCACGTGAATCATTTTTCAACAGTTTTCTACAGGGACACGGAGAAAACGTTACGTGTATAATTTCCATTAGTAACACTGATCTGAATTACCTTTCCAGCAGAAAAGAGGCAACTTCGGCGTCACTTTTAAAGCCTTTCTCCCCCCCATCAGCGACCTCCATTTGGGAAAGGTGACGCCGATATTTACTCGCGTTTTACCCCGTCTTCTGCCTCTAATCCTTTTGGACTCGTCATGTTTTCGTTTCTTTGATGACGACTCGTGGTCTTTAGAGGTTTGTCTTGTAGAACAGTAAGTGTGGTCCGCCATGTCTATTCAGATAACTTCACCAAATTGAAAAACTTCCCAAATATATCCCGACCGCTTCCTCGTCTCCTTCTTCCTCTTCTTGTACAACGTCACATCCGGCTTCTTCGTCTGCAAGGTAGCGGAAAATCGCGCATGCGCCACCCTTTGTCCCTTCTAGGCCACTGTAATCTATATGGTGACGCAAGAGGTGTCCTTCCGGGTCAATTTTATATGAAATACAGTTAAAAACATCCAGGTTAATGCAACAGGGGAGGGAAATAGTGTTCATGTGGGTACCAGCTCATGTAGGAATAAAAGGAAATGAAAAAGCAGACAAAGCTACTAAGAATGCAGTAAAGAAAGAGGTGGTGGAAATGAAAGTACAATTATCAAAAACAGATAAATAAATTATATAAATTACAAAGTGTAGCAGGAGAGGCAGGGTGTTATGGACAGAACAGAAGAGAACAAGTCATTATTAGCAGGATAAGAATAGGACATTGTAAACTGAATGATACACTTAAGATAATGGGGAAACATCCAACTGGGCAGTGTAGCTGTGGGGAGAGGGAGACAGTGGAACATGTGTTGATAGCATGTCCCAGATATGGAAGGGAGAGGGAAATAATGAAGATAGGGCTGCAGAAGGCGGGAATAACAGAATGTAATTTGAAAAATATAGTAGAATCTGCTAAGTCTAAAGAAGGGAGGAGAATAACAATAAGATTCCTGGTAACTACTGGAATAATTAAAAGAATATAGAAAATAAGAAATAGGAAAAAAAAAGAAATTTTGTCCAGTAGATAGCAGCATATTTAACACCAAGGATGCCAGCTGAAAAATCAAAGAAGAAGAAGAAGTCCTTCCGGGTAAAGCTCAATTTCGACTCTTCCAGAACGTCGACTACGTCGACATGATGTCTTCATTGAGCATTCGAAGTTCTGCGTTGAGGGAACACGTTGCTCTGTAATTCACCATGCTGGTAGGGAGGTGTGGCTGTGTGTTTGTGTGGTTTCAGGGGTTATAGCCGAAGCCTTGCTTTTTCTTCTGGTCACAGTTAACAACAGTAAACAATGGCAACCGAGGTGGAGCAGCTGTATTTGCAGTTGGAGCTCATCAATATTGAAGAACAAATGTTTAAATTGCAAATGTTGAAGCACAGGCGACAGAGGGGTTCGCGGGGGTGATCTGTACGACCTGCCGAGGCTGGGAACGGGTGAATTTACAACACTGGTTGTGAATTTACAACCTGGATGAACAAATGCATTTTAGATAATTTCGAATGTCAACGAGCTTCTTCGTTGTATACAGCCATTGAGACCGGAAAAGGGCTGTGATTGGTCTGAGCAGACCAATCACAGCCCTTACGGCCCGCGTCTACTTTTTTGGAGGTGCACGCCAGGCTATGGCAGAGGAGCCATGTCGTTGAAATTACGTTGAAGCATAAACTAAGCCTTTGTGTAGCATAGATACCGCATTCGGGCTTGTCAGGCACGTCAACACGGCCGCCATCTTGGGACGGGGTTTCTGACAGCAGTCAGGCTGTCAGAGCGGGTCTGACAGCTGTGCATCTGGCAAAATGACTTTTGTGCCGCTTACAGATGTTCCCGTGAAAGAAACGCAGAAACGAATAAACTTGGAATAACATTTAGCAAGTAAGAAGTTGTTTTATATTATTTAACTGTTATGAACGTGTTGGATTTGATGCATCTCTTAAGATAACATAAATTAAACTAGCTTATTACTAGCTTATGTCAGGACAAGAAAACAAAAGATGTTTTTGTTAGTAAGACAGCAGTAAGATGATGAAAGTGACATTTGGTAATCAGCCACTGTATATAATTGTGATAAGTAGGCCATGTTATTCCTAAATAATCTATTAAATCAGTTTCATAGCACTAACATAAACGTTAACTGCTAACGTAAGTTATGAACCTGAATTGTAGCTACATTAGCACGGAGAACTGAGCGTGGAGTTGTTTTGTGTAGGTTTCCAAAAGATAAAAGGAGGAGGCAGGCATGGGCAGCAGCACTCATGAGAAGAGGTTTTATCCCAAAGGACCGTTCAGTCGTCTGCAGCTGTCACTTTAAACCAGACTTTGACAGGACTGGACAGTCAACTGTTTAAAGGAAGGAGTCAAACCATCACTTTTTCATTTTCCTGACCATCTTTGCAAAGTTAGTGTCATAACAAATTCTCATATAATCTTAATATTTCACTAACACAACGCAGTGCCCACTAAATGATAATAAAATACACTATTAGAAGTTGTTCCTATTGAATGAACCTTGATATAAACCTTTAAAAACATCAGTGTCACCTTCCTGATATTAAAATGCACAATTCTATTAACATAGAAGACATACTGTTTTTTTTTTTAAACAACGCATGATAGTTATCCTTAAATACCTGAAATCTTTGTCTAAATAATCACATTTCTAATGTATGTATGATATATATATAAAATCGTATAAAAAGGAATCTATGTTTTATCACAAATATGTGACTGAAGTTTATATTAAACCAAACGGCTTGAAAATCAGTTGAAAATTGTTGAGTTGTGGTGATTTTAATGGTTGATAGACCTCTGGCTCGATTGACTAATGCAGTAAGGAGACACGGCTTCCCCCGTCCCAAAATGGCGGCCGCATTGACGTACCGTTCCAATGGACAGCAGCGTCGGAGGCGGCATCTAGTGTATATATCTATGTTTGTGTAGAGCAGCCCAAGATCCATGTAAATAAAAAGGCGAAATCTAAAGTAATGACTATATAGCACTAACAACATAGTTGTATGTATTATATTCAATTTCTGTAAATAAATCACCAAAATTATCACACACTGCTCCTTTTATCAATACTTCATATTGGATTTGATCTATCTTTGAGACAGGCAATGTACCAAAAACTTAAGGTTGCTGTAATTAAACCATTACTTAAAAAAAAAAAAAAACTACTTTTGATCCAGGACTGTTAGCTAATTATAATTTTATATCCAATCTCCCTTTTATGTCTGAAGTTATTGAAAAAATGTTACAGCTCCACTTTGTGATCCGTTACACAGAAATGATCTGTTTGTATTGTTTTAATCAGGATTCAGATCACATCATAGCACAGAAAAAGCACTGGCAAAATCTCCCCTTGGCTTTTGATAGGAGATTTGTGTCTGTGCTTGTCCTGGTGTATAGTACTGCATTTGATACTATTACAGACGCTTGAACATTGGGTTTAACATTAGCCTCATGTTTATGTGATAGATTCAAGTTTGTCCACGTAAATGAAGAATCTTCTTTGCATACCAAAATCAGAGCAATCCACAGGGTTCTGTGCTTGGACTGATTTTTTTTCACCTTGTAAATGCTTCCATTAGATTAAATAGTTTGAAAGCATGGCATCTCAGTTGCTATATGCCAGTCTTATCAGCAGCAAGTCTGTGTAGCTCTCAATTTTGTTCGTTGTTAACATAATTATATGTAATTTTTAGTTTTTATCTAGACATTTTTAATGATCTGCTTTTTACTTACGTTTCATTTCATTTTTATGTTTTGACAATGTGCACTGCTACCAGTAGAGCAGTGTACACAAGACAAGAACTGTTGGAATTGTCAAGGATTGGACGTGGAATTAAATATCCAATTCCAACCGAGCTAAGAAAGCTGTACCGTGGATGCAAACCTGGAGCAAAACTAAAGGCAAAGAGGCACAACAAGAGGTGGAGGTACAAGCCTTTTCTGCCCTCGGTGATTATGGGAAGTGCTAACAAGCTACCAAACAAGTGTGATGAGCTAGAGGCGCTTGTGAAGAACCAACAGCTGCATAAGGAGAGCAGTTTGATCTGTCTGTCTGAGTCCTGGCTGAAGGACAACACACCAGACTCATCTGTGGACATACCCGGCTTCACAGCCATATGAGCAGATCGTGACTGGAGTACGAGCGGTAAGCGGAAAGGCGGGGGTATCATCCTGTTTTTTTTTTTGGTTTTTAAATCAGAGTTGGGTCACTCCCCCCCAATTTCAACCACGTCTCTCTATCCTCCTGCCTTACTGTCTTTGTACAGTATGTACAAAGTAAGTATGTGGACTGTCCAACATGTGGAGAAAGGACATTAGATCTGTTCTATGCTAATGTGAAGGAGGCTTACAGTCTTTATTTTTCACTTTTTAGCAGTGTATCGGGTTCTGTGGCTTAGCATGGCTACCAATTCTCTTCCTCCATCTCCTGCTTTCACTTGCTCCGTGTATCAGATGTTTAGTTACTCCTCTGCCTCCTTTAGTGGTAATGGTACATGTAACAAATGTAGGAAGCTCGGCTCTGCACTGTTGAAAACCACCCAATAGCGAGCCAGGCCCCTTTAGCCAGTGCGGAGTCAACTAGCCTAGTTAGCTCTGTTAGTCGTCCCCGAGCAGATCCCGAGCAGCCGGGACTTAAGAGTGGCTGGGTGACTGTCAGAGAGAGGAGTCATAGTCCTAAAGTCAAGCCCGTGGTTCACCATCAACCTGTCCACGTTTCAAATAGATTTTCCCCACTCAGCAACACACCCGTTGAGGACAAAACCCTGGTAATTGGCAGCTCTATAGTCAGAAACATGGCATTAGCGACACCAGCGACCATAGTCAAATGCATTTTAAATTCTATTTAAAACTGCTGGCTAAGGATAGGCGTAAATACGGTAAAATAGTTATTCACATTGGCAGTAATGACACCCGGTTACGCCAATCGGAGGTCACTAAAAGTAATGTTGCATCGGTGTATAATTTTGCCAAAACAATGTCGGACACCGTAGTTTTCTCTGGACCCCTGCCAAATCTGACCAGTGATGACATGTTTAGCTGTATGTCCTCCTTCAATCGCTGGTTGTCTAGATGGTGTCCAGCAAACAACGTGGGCTACATAGATAATTGGCAATCTTTCTGGAGAAAACCTGGTCTGATGAGGAGAGACGGCATCCATCCCACTTTCGAAGGAGCGGCTCTCATTTCTAGAAATATGGACGAATTTATTAGTATATTAGGATCATGTTAGCATTAATGAATCAACTCCCTCTGACTATTTAAATGTTCACGTTCCTCAAACCACAGGCAGAGGAGGAGGAGTGGCAGCTATCTTCAGATCAGGGTTACTAATCCTTACTAGTCCTAGACCCAAGATTAGTTTTAGCTCTTTTGAATCTCTGGTTCTCAGTTTTTCCCAAAGTGGAAATCACAAAAACCTCTTGTGTTTGTTGTTGTGTATCGTCCACCTGGCCCTTATTCTGAGTTTAATAATAAACATTATTAGACAGCATGGCATAAATTTCCATTGCTGTGCTGATGATACTCAGCTGTACTTATCTATGAAACCAGATGAAACCAATAGGTTGGTCAGACTACAAGCGTGTCTTAAAGACATAAAGACCTGGATGACTCAGAACTCTCTGCTTTTAAATTCAGACAAAACTGAAGTTGTTCTCTTTGGACCTGAGTGCTTCAGGGAGAAATTGTCTAGTTATATAGTTACTCTAGATGGTATTTCCTTGGCTTCTAGTTCTACAGTGAGGAACTTTGGAGTTATTGTTGACCAGAATTGATCATTTGATGCACATATAAAAGGACTAGGACTGCCTTCTTTCACCTTTGTAATATTGCTAAAATCGGGAACATCCTGTCTCAGGGTGATGCAGAGAAACTAGTTCATGCATGTGTTACTTCAAGATTGGACTACTGTAATTCCTTATTATTGGGCTGTCCCACATATTCTCTGAAAAGCCTCCAGCTGATCCAAAATGCTGCAGCCAGAGTTCTGATGAGAACTAACAGGAGAGATCATGTTTCTCCAGTTTTAGCTTCTCTTCATTGGCTCCCTGTTAAATTCAGAATAGAATTTAAGATTCTTCTCCTCACATATAAAGCTCTTAATGACCGAGCTCCATCATATCTTAAAGATCTCATTGTAAGATATTTTCCTAACAGAGCACTTTGCTCCCAAACTGCAGGTTTACTTGTTGTTCCCAGAGTTTCTAAAAGTAGAATGGGAGGTAGAGCCTTCAGTTATCAGGTCCCTCTCTTGTGGAATAAGCTGCCAGTAAATGTCCGGGAAGCAGACACCCTTTCCACTTTTAAGATTAGGCTTAAAACTAAAGCTTATAGTTAGGAATGGCTCAGGTGATTGTGAAACATCCCATAGTTATGCCGCCATAGGCCTAAACTGGTCGAATGATTTCCCATGATGCACTTTTCCTCACTTTGCTCTCTTTTACTCTCCATGTACATATGATATTATTGTCATTAACTTGTGTTTCTCTTTTTCAGCAGGTATCCCTGACCTAGTGTTATGGTGCTAATTGTCCTCTCTGTCCTATCCTCTCAAACCCCAGCTGGTGTAGGCCCGCATTACTGATTTTGCCAGAGGTCTCTTCCTGTTAAAAGGCATTTTTCCTTTCTACTGTCTATGCAATCTGTTCGTTTCCTTAGCGTGGCAACTTTTTTTTAATTGGCTTTGTATGAATTTAACTAATTCGGAATTTAATTAATTTGGTTTGATTGGATTATGATTGTATTAAAGAGATTGTAATTGTCTTGAACTGGAGTGTATCTTTGAAGCGCCTTGAGATGCCATTTGCTGTGATTTGTCACTTTATAAATATAATTGAATAAAATAAAACTGAAATACAGATGTTTCCAGCTAACTGCTGCTTCTTGTGAAATTGAAGTTGATGCAGATACTGATAATTAAAGCAAAGCACGCTATGGCTCTCAGTGAGATGACTGGTTCAAAGGACAGATGGAGCTGATCTATGTTACCTTCAGCACAGCTTCAGGAAAGTTTCTGTTGAAGAATCGTACCACCTCCTTCACATTGGCGCTACTCTTGGTTCTTACTGTTATCATGTAGCCATCCCCAAACCTGGGAATAACAACAGAAACAAGACAGAGGAAGTTCTTCACACTGTTCACTTCAAACAACTCACTTGTAAATTGAGGTATTCAATCATTTTCACAAATTGACAAAAAGTCAGAGTGTGAGAGAGAAACCGCATCTTATGATCTTGAATAACTCCAGTGTTGAAGTCACAGTTTACGCAATAAAAATAGCTGTTTTATTTTACACAGCTACAAACAGTAATACTGAATGAATTTTACATAGATTCATGTTATTTCCTCTTTGTTAATTACCTGGAAAAACACAATTTACATTAGTAAAGAAGTGATAATCAATATGCCAAAGTCATTTTGGAGAATGGTTTATATTTCGTAACAATACAGTAGATTGCTTTAATATTTGGTATACACATCTATGTGATACAATATACTTAAACCGATCAACCACTATACTGAAATCATCAATAGGTAGAGTAAAACTGCTCATCTTTCAGTGTAAAACAAAAAAAATACCTGCATCCAAGTGATCACACTACTAACACAAGTGTCACACAGCTGTGACATATGCCACCTTGATATAATCTTATTTAAGGTAAACACAAGAAAATTTGTGCTAAAAACAAAAATTAAAATGAAAAAATGGACCAGACTCAGTGAATAATCCCTATATAGACCAGTGAGCAGTGCTGGCCAACATGTCATTGGGATCATCAGGTGGAAATCTCCTTTCATCAGTGTTTCTTCTAGTTGGGCCCATGACACCTCCAGGAGGCTAGACAGTGATCACTGGCGTCCCAGAGTCACTCCCCTAATGCCAGCCATCACTGCTCCTCACACCACAACAACCATCTTTTCCTCCAACAACCACAAACTACCCCAGCCCCTCACCAACTGCACACCAGTCATAGCGGGGTGGGGATACAAACCCTGGTTCGGGTAGGGGGTAATAAAAGTATAGAGGATGCCAGAGGTGAAGGCAGGACAAGACACAATAATAGATTCAGCAGACAAATTCACCTAAACAGTGCTACAATCACTAAGAAATGCCAGCAAAAACAAGGCCATACAGGCCAACTTACCTGAAATGGCCACCTGGTTTCAAAAGGCTCACATGGGCCACACCCTCAACTTAAATACATCCTGGATTTCTTCCTTTGTTCTTCCAAGAGTCTGTTTACCCTTAGTGCTCCCCCTGCTGGGCCCCCAGCTACTATTGCTTCTTCTAATCCAAATCCACTGACTGGACTTTACTGCCTCATCTGACACTTCCTTCATTATTTTCCTCACACTCTGTCCACTTACACCCAACTCCCTCAACAGTCAATGTGGTTACATGCGGGGAATGGGATCGGCCATCGATTAATTGCTAAATTACAATAAGATTGAGTTATTCAGCTCATGTAACAAGCTTAATCCAACAAGAAATCGAATCGGATCGAGTTACTTGCGATCGAATTAAGACCCCGGGATAACTCGATCCAATTGCCCACTTAACGTGCCTGGAGACGACAGTGGATAGGATCGAGCGTTCTGAGCATGCTCGAGATTTTTTCCCACGATCGTCACCTGGAAGTCGAAGGAGACGATATTACTGTTGTTGTCGCCACCATCAGAAAGAAACAAACAATGCGATGGAGAATGCGCCATTGTGCATCACCTTTGTGCCATAACCATGCTCATCACAAATGTAGAGGGACGTAGCTTCATCTTGCTCTTCGTTCGCCATCTTTCTCGAATGACTTTGTTTTGTTGTTGTTGGTGGTGAAGACGTCAAACGAAAGTAGCTCTATTAGCGACAGTTTAAATGGGTACAGCGCCACTTATCTACTGTGTCTATTGCATGCTTTGTGCCAGTGATCCGCATTGTAACAAAGGATAATTACCCTTGCTCAGATTGGGAGCATAACCCAACTATAGCTATAATCGACTTAATCTCATCATGTAGACCCACTGAATGATACAACAGACTTTACAACAAATCCTCTTCCTCCTACTTCCACTGGACATAGCCTAACTTTCCATCCTTGCTGCTCTGCTTCTGCCCCCACCTCCACATACCTTTGATGTCATTAGCTCAGCCGTTGCCTGGCTACAAACACAACATCCCAATGCATTTCTAGTGATTTCAACCAAGTCTCCCTCTCCCTCCTCACAATTCCAACCTTTCAATAGTTTATCAACTGCTTCACTGCAAAAAATGAAAAAGTTGGATTTATTTTATGCAAATTTAAAAGATGCACACAGTTCCAATACTGTGCCTTTACTAAAAAAATCACAACACAACGATATACCCCTTGTTAAATGGCATAGACTGGAATGCACACTGTTAACCACATGGAGATGATATCAGTGCCACAACAGATTACACTAACTTCTATGGGGAGAATATTATTCTCACAAGGACAATTAGGTGTTTCCCCTATAGCAAACCTGGGATCACCAGTGACCTGAAAAAGCTGCTGTACATAAAAAAGATAGCTTTAGGGGAGGGAGACAGGGAGCTATTGACAACTGTTCAAGAACAGCTAAAAAAAACATTTCAAGGAGCAAAGAGGGGTACAGAAAAAAAGCAAGAAAGCAACCTGCTGCAGAACAATGTGAGAGATGTGTGGTCAAGGATGAACAAGATCTTAGGCTTTGAGGTGAAAGATGATCAGACTGATGGAAACCTGGACAGAGCCAGTGAGCTGAACTTATATTTCAATAGGTTCAGCTCTCCTCTCTCCTCCCCTGCCTCCAGCAACAAAGACCTACCTGTACCCACATCGTCCCTGTCACACCTCCATAATGTTAACCTCCACCTCAGTCATGGATCTTGAGACGACCTCACCAACATCTCCCACCACTTCAGGACACACTAAGACCTCCTCTGCCTCCCTCTCCAGTCTGTCTGTCTCCAGCAGTCAGTTGAATAAGCTGCAAGAGAGACTGACCCAGAACAGGGCTGTAGGTTCAGATGGTGTCAGCCTCAGGGTTCTGAAGGCCTATGCCTTAAACTTTAGCCTTTCAAGAAATCCATTGTTGTGGGAGGCATCCTGCGTTGTTCTAGTACCTAAAAAATCTCATGCATCTACTCTTAAGTGACTACAGACCAATATCCCACATCATAAAAGTTATGGAGAGACTGTTATCTGCTCATCTAAATAGGCAAGTTACCATTTTTCAGGACCCACTAAAGTATGCTTATCATCCTGGGGTTGCTGTTGAAGATCTATCAGCTTCGATGAGCCCACTCTAATCTGGACAAAGCAGACAGCATAGTGAAGATCATGTTCTTTGATTTCTTCAGTGCTTTTGATACAATTCAGCCAGCACTGTTACAGAAATACACCTGTATTTCTGTATTGCCTCCACAATCATGTGGATTATTGACTGCCTGACAAACAGTCCAAAGTTTTTGAGACTGAAGGATTGTGTGCCTGGTTTTCCCGACAGAGCACTTAGCTCTCAGACTGCAGGTTTACTTGTGGTTCCTAGAGTTTCTAAAAGTAGAATGGGAGGCAGAGCTTTTGGTTATCAGGCCCCTCTCTTGTGGAACCAGCTGCAGATGTGCGTGAGGGAACCAGACATCCTCTCTACCTTTAAGTTTAGGTTTAAAACTAGTCTAAAACTTTTTTGATAAAGCTTATAGTTAAGGAGGGCTCACGTGACCCTGAAACATCCCACAGTTATGCTGCTATAGGGCTAGACCTCTGGGGGACCTTCCACTCACTTCTCCTCACTCTGCTCTCTTTACTCTCCACTCTTTATTAAACTGAATTTAAGTGAGTTGAATGATTGATGATTGTTTGAAAAAAAGGTAGAAAAAAATCCATCCATTGCCATCTGCTTATCCGAGGTTGGGTCGCAGAGGCAACAGGTTCAGGTGTGAAACTCAGACATCTCTCTCCTCAGGACTCTTGGGGGACCCCAAGGTGTTCCCTGGCCAGAAGGGATATTTAATCCCTCAAACTAGTCCTGGGTTTACCGGGGCCTTCTCCCAGTAGGATGTGCCCGGAAAAACCTCCAAAGGGAGGCGACCAGGAAGCATCCTAACCAGATGCCCGAACCACCTCAGCTGACTCCTTTTGATGCGGAGAAGCAGTGGCTCTACTCCGAATTCCCTCCAGATGGGCAAGGGTGAGGACACCCTATCTTTATAGCTGAGCCCAGCCACCCTCTGAAGGAAGCCTATTTCACCCACTTGTATCTGCGATCTTGTTCTTTCAGTCACTACCCAGATCTCGTGATCACAGGTGAGGGTTGGAACAACAATGGACCAGTAAATTGAAAGTTACACCTTCCAGTTTAGCTCCCTATTTACCAAAACAGGGCAGAACAGTGCCCTCATTACAGCTAAAGTAGCCCCAATCTGTCTGTCCATCTCTCGCTCTAACCTGCCATCACTCGTGAACAAGATACCTAGATACTTTAAAAAGAATAACTGCAACAATATGATTTCCCTAAATGCAACAAATTAAGTACTTTGTAATTTTATGTCATTTAATTTCATAAAAAAAGTGCAGACCATTCACAACCCCAACATGGCAATAGCTCTCCTTCACTAAAGCAGCCTATCCAAGCATGACAGCAGTAGGGCCAGTAAAAACATTAGAAAACACTCAAAAAACACAAGAAAAAGCAAGAAACCAATCTGATCACAATTGATGACATCTGTCAGAAACAAGCCCAATCCATGGACCCCAACCAAGAAGGATGAAATGATTAATAGCTGTCCTGGTACCTGACACTCCAGAATACCTCCGGATTTTCTTTGCCCATGTCCTGACTGGTCAGAGCTGTTGTGGGGGCAACTTATTCAATATTAGGCGGGTAATAATGTTATGACTGATCATTGTGTATTGATTTAAATGTGGCTTAAATATGTTTCCTGATTAATTAAAATAAAACTGTGATCTTCTGAATTTGGAGGTTTTTCATACAAATTATTTAATTCATATACATTTCTTAATAAACTGGATTATTTATCAATGAATGGAAATGTGAGACTGTGACTCCTGAAAATATTGTTGAAGAATCAGTTGGAGAAAATGCATCTCACCTTGATGGAAGTTATTGGCACCACAGAAATTCAATGATGTTAAAGAGTGAAGCTCAACCTTTCCCTATTGCTTCAAGCAAAATGTCAGGTATCAACATTGGAAACTTCCAAGTTTACCAGATACATCAAAAAAGTTTTCAAGGAAATATCATACCATTTATATTAGTATTTACATTGTCAAAAGGAACAACTACAGAAATAATGTATCTTCCAAAAAATTTTAACATGTGCATAAACAATGGAAAAAAGATTGCAAAAGGGATGCAGAGTGGATCATTAAATTAAAAATATGGTGAAGTCCTCTGACCTGTTCTTTAAGTGCTGGATGCTGCCCAGGCATTTAAACCTTCCATTCACCATAATTCCCAGTCTAGTGCACAACGCCTCACACTCCTCCATGCTGTGAAGAACACCATTATATTATACACTGAACATAATAAATAGTATTGAAGAAAGAAATTAGAGTGCGCATATATAGACAGGGATGTCACACCTGTGTGATGTCAGCACTACAGAACGTCCAGTCTTGATTATGTCCAGGATTAAATTCCAAAGGAATCTGCGGGCCTTTGGATCCATACCAGTGGTGGGCTCATCCTGCAAAATATAGAATACAGGTTTGAAACCTTAAGGTAACCCACAGTTTTGTGTCCAACATATATCTGTAACTTGAGGAATCCAATGCTAGAATTATTGATTTTGTAGTTTAGCTACTCAAGGAGGCCCTAAAAAGGGGGAGAAGACCCAGTAAACCTTTTGGGTCTCTGCTATTGGTTTAAAAAACACAGACCACCTAATTTACAGTCGTGAGAAAGGCATTCTCACCCAACCTTTCACCTTTGTCAAGATTCTTGAGAGAGATTAACATCTGCTCGCCCGGCAATAGCTGGATTTGAAAACACAAAGACTCACCCTTTTGGTACTAAGCGGGGGAGAGGAATTCGTACCAAGAAAGGATATCCCATTCTTATGTTAAGACTTGTAAATTAGACTTGACACCTACCAGACTGACGAAACACAGACTTGGTCAAACCATTTCCATAGTCTTGGAAAATAACAAAACTTTCAGAGGCAAACTTCAGACGGATTAATGAAAGTATGATAAACATGTTTCATACCTGCCTACAAGTTAGGAAACATAATCACGGACATCTCAAGCTTCATTTTAAGACACTCGTAACCGTACTTAATATGTCGGGCGTTTCCTTGTGTTTCTTTGTGAAGCTATATGAAAACAAGCTAATTTGCTTTGTTTTGTCGCATTTACGTTTCATATTAGCTATCGTCTGTATCTGTCTCATTCATTGCTTGCTTGAAAAGTTTGCGCACCATTGTCATTAATTTAATTGGATCACTTTCTGGTGACAATGCAGCCTGTGGGCAGGCTCCGCACGTGGGGTAGAAGTAGCTGATTGGTTGAGAAGCTTTCACTCAAAGCTTTTCTCAGGCTGCTTATTAGATGAGCAGCTATGATGAAAACTAATGCCCAGAGCTATAGAGTGTATACAGAATTACGACACGCTTTGATGTCACCGCTAGGGCTGTCACGTAGTTCATGTAAGCCTCAATAGTTCCAACGGTTTCAACCACACTGCAAGCTGTCATAGTTTCGTATGGTACAGCGCGAGCTGTTGCATGGTAAATATCAAAGTAAACGTACGTTGTATGAGATGTATTTTCGTGTCATTTATGCTTTTGAGCTGTGGGGTTGACAATTGAAAGTGCTTTGATTACTTTTGAATAATAATAATAATGATAATAATAATAATAATAATACATTTTTGGAGGGAAAAGTTTGTGTTAGCTTCGCTAGGTTACTTACGTGAGTGATGCTAACTTTACAAGGTTGGTTGTTCTGCATTTGCAAATAGATCAACAAGTTACCATTTAATTTTTACCATTATTGGACACTAAGCACTGTCAGCACTAGTTAGTTATTTTGAAAGGATATGTATCAGAACCATGGAGATTTTGAGATCGAGCAGGATTGAGCCATGTACCAGATCTATGAAACAATCACTAATTATGCTTGAATATGATCAGTCAATAGTAACAAATCTCACTCTACAAGCAAATATTCAAACTTGCAATTTATGTTAGAACCGATGGACTGGAATAAGTATGACTGGTACAAACATTGTTAAATAAACAAGATTTTATTAAAAAATTATTGAAACAAGAACAATTGTGTGTGTGTACAAGAAAAAGAATAGGAATAATAAATAATATACATTGTTGTTATTACTATAAATAATACATATTATATTATTGATAGATAATGGTAGGAATAAAAAGAATAAAAAGAACAAACTAGAACAATAACAACAGTGTGTGTTAAACAAAAAACATTAACAAAGTGTGGCAATGAAACCATAAACACACACACACACACACACACACACACACACACACACACACACACACACACACACACACACACACACACACACACACACACACACACACACACACACAGATGACTCTGGAAAAAAGGAAGTTGAGACCAGATGCGGTCCCAATCATCTTCATCCATCGCCCCAAGCCCAAGAGGATGAAAACACCTTTGAGGATGATGGCTTCTGCAGAAGTTAAAACACCTGATGACCACACTTACTGCATGAAATTAAACCTTGGTATGATACCAGTGAACACGGTATTTCCACAGTTTTTACCATTTCATGTATCTAAAAATAAGATATTGTCAACAGACTTGTCAATTTGACTTCTAAGGATGTAGTGTAGGTGGCATAAATACGTATAACACCAACAATACGTCATTAATACAGATATTGATGGACAAATTGTGGCGCAGTTAGAGGCGAGTGAGAGGGATGTGTCGGGTGACAATGAAGCAGAGGTCAGCAGACTACCAGGTGCCAGTCAGTCAGGGGCCACTCATCCAGGAAGCAGTGTGCCAGGGGCCAGTCATGACAGAGCCAGGTTGGAGGACCTGCTGAGGGAATTAAGATATAGGAGGATAAATGCAGAGAGCGCTCCAGCACCTGTTTTATCTGTGTCTTGTAAGATGACATTGAGTGCTTTGAAAGGCGCCTCTAAATATAATGCATTATTATTATTATCATTATTATTATTATTATTGTTGTAGTAGTAGTAGCTATAGCAGCAGCAGAACGCTAGCCTAATAGCATAATTGTCTCAGTTGTATGTGAATGCCTTAGACTTAGGCAATTATGCTATTAGGCTAACGAGAAGTAAAACAGCATTTAAGTAATGGTAACAGTAATAGCAGTAATATCTTAGTATTAGCAGTAGTATTTTGGTAATGTTTTAAAACCTAACAATCAAAACAACTTTACATAATGTCACCTGACCACAAAAAGTTAATGGACTTTAGTGTAATGATCACGTTAATGTCACGTTAGCATGTGTTCACACGTTAGCTTCCGTTACCAAGCTTTTCAGTTAGGTCCCTAAATCCATTACATTTTTAAGATCAACATCAACATTTCATGCAAACCAAATGTAAAAATAACGATGTCTAACAGTATACTTCTGATAGCTAATGCTTAAAAATGTAATAAAAAAGTTTAAAATGCTGTTATTTCATTAACTTACCAGTAATTGTTCTTGACGAGCAATTCCACAGAGCTCCGTGCCTAGTGTGGAACTATTGGCCTCTCGTTAACCCGGAAGTGGTTAATGGGAGTCAATGGGAGTGTCGTAACTCTGTATATACTCTATAGCTCTGCTAATGCCGTGTCCGAGGGTAATAGTAGTGCCACGGGTAGTGCCGCGGGTGCCATAAAGTCATCGAAACAGGCCGGGACCCGAGAAGTACAAGCTTGGGGCTACGCCATTCCAACAACGGGAAAGAACTCAAGAAGGCTGACCACATGGCGGACCGTGTCGGTGAATCTACTCATAGTAAGATTGACCCATTTCTGGCTCACTGAGGTTTTGTGTTGTGGTTGGTGTTAGATAAGTGCCGGGTTAAAATAACCAATACTTTATCCACCGTAATGAACTCTTACCCCTTTTTAGCCAGAGACCGTGATAAGGGTTAACACTAAGACCAGTACTAAGTCCCATATGGCTCTAGTCCCTGTCCTTTGCTGTAAATCTGAAACTGTAGTGTTAAATCATTATCACTATATGTGTCATGAGCGCAACCTTAAGGTTTCTGTTTTCTGTTTAATGTGAAATGAATAACCCATATTTAGTAACGAGTCGTGTTTCATGTATCTTGAAGTAATTACGGTCACTTCAGATGAGAACTCTCTCCCTTCAGTAATAAACTCCCTAGTTTATAACTTCTGATCCCGTTTCCTCTCAAAATTGGACGAGAGGTGGTGCCCCCACGGAGGTAATTGAATATTAAATTAATTTAATATATGGAACGCTACAGTAGACTTAAGTTATTTCAGACTACCTGTCTATTGTTAAAGATTCCCAATTAATTAACAAAAAGTCAGTGCTTCTCTAAAACTTTGTTACTAAAGACAATATACCTCACCCAGAGATGAGACTTAAAAAAGGTAATTACCTAGAAAAAAAGGTAAGTTATTATTATTGTTGTCATCATTATTGTTATCATCAATATGGCAATCAAAACTGGAAGACTATTGCTGCCAACTACAGAACCATCATACCCCAAATCACAGCAACAGAGAGAGAGTATCAAAGCCTTTTTACAAATGTAAACTACTTCATCTTGTGGGGACCAGTTTTTGGACAGGGCCTGAGCAAATGACAGTTGGTGGTGAGGATGACTCTCAGATTTCTGGAAGAGAGCTGGTGCAAAAACCTGCCTGCATATTTTCTGTATGATGACAGATTTAGACGACAGATTTCTGTCTGATTATTAGACAGCATGGCATACATTTCCATTGCTATTTTGATGATACTCAGCTGTACTTATCTATGAAACCAGATGAAACCAATAGGTTGGTCAGCATACAAGCCTGTCTTAAAGATAAAGACCTGGATAGCTCAGAACTTTCTGCTTCTAAATTCAGACAAAACTGAAGTTGTTCTCTTTGGACCTGAGCGCTTCAGGGAGAAATTGTCTAGTTATATAGTTACTCTAGATGGTATTTTCTTGGCTTCTAGTTCTACAGTGAGGAACCTTGGAGTTATTTTTGACAAGAATTTATCATTTCAATTCAATTCAATTCAATTCAATTTTATTTATATAGCGCCAGATTACCACAATTGTCATCTCAAGGCACTTAAGTAATATAGTCCAAAATTTGACGCACATATAAAACTGCTTTCTAGGACTGAGTTCTTTCACCTTCGTAAAATTGTTAAAATCAGGAACATCCTGTCTCAGGGTGATGCAGAGAAACTAGTCCATGCATTTGTTACTTCAAGATTGGACTACTGTAATTCTTTATTATTGGGCTGTCCCACATATTCTCTGAAAAGCCTCCAGCTGATCCAAAATGCTGCAGCCAGAGTTCTGTTGAGAACTAACAGGAGAGATCATGTTTCTCCAGTTTTAGCTTCTCTTCATTGGCTCCCTGTTAAATTCAGAATAGAATTTAAGATTCTTCTCCTCACATATAAAGCTCTTAATGACCGAGCTCCATCATATCTTAAAGATGTCATTGTAAGATATTTTCCTAACAGAGCACTTCGCTCCCAAACTGCAGGTTTACTTGTTGTTCCCAGAGTTTCTAAAAGGAGAATAGGAGGTAGAGCCTTCAGTTATCAGGCCCCTCTCTTGTGGAACCAGCTGCCAGGTTGGGTTCAGGAAGCAGACGGGTGGTGACACCCATTCCGAAATCCCGCCATTCCGACATCCCACCATTCCGACATTCCGCTAATCCGACATTCAAACGTCCCACCATTCCAACAAGGCTTTCCGTATAAGGAAATCTGCGTTACTCAACAGGTGAGTCCCTTCTTTCTGTTCATGCAATTTATATGTTTAACATGTGTTTACAGATAAGCGTTATTAAAAACTGGAGGAGGAGAAGCAGTCCGCGGTGGTTTTCAATCACACACTCCAATGCCACTTGTTTCAACTTCCGAAAATTTAATCCAGGAAAAAAAGGCTTACAAACATGGACCGAAACGGCTCCATAATACGCACAAGAATCCAAAAGAAACGAAAGTTAACTAAAAGAAAGCAAATAAAGCATGAAGTGGTCAAAATTGGTTTTACGCATGCCTATGTGCGTCTGGCACATGCGTCTTCGGGCTCTCCCACGTTGGTTTGTGGATGAAAGCTATATGTTCAGCTGTAATGCCATGTAAAAACAATCTCTACATGACATTTACTCCCAGGTGTGACCAGTTAGGTCCTTAAGATATCAACAGGCTGTATAAAGCCTTGCGCAACGGCTGTGTGTTTGTGCCAAATGCGCAAAGCCCATCCGCGCTTCCCATAATTGGAGCGAGTACTCATAAATCATGTGAATAACATGAATAAACGTTTTTACTGCATTTTGTTGTGTTTTATACGTTCTATGCTGTCATTTCTCTCCTCTCCTATTGGCAAGGCAAGGCAGAGTGCGCTCAACTGTGTCCTGTGCAGTAGTCGTGATATCTGTAATTGCAATTATTACTTTGGCATATGATGACAGCGTGCAAAAGACGCATGGGCTCTGTGGAGAGCTCCGCTCCAGCTGGCTGCTGTGACAGCTCACTGACACTGTATTTCTGCTTAATCAGTTTCAGTCTCGCCAGAGTTACATTAATATCTGTATTTTTATATTTTAAATTTCAGGGGATTTTGATAATAGACTATTAAAGTTTGTTTGCGAGGCTGTGGCCTCTGCATGTGCAGAGTTTGTGCGCCAAACTTTAGGGCGTATTTGCGCCGGCATATCATCAGTGCAAAATGTTTTGGGTAAAACATAGGCTATTAAAAGGCACTGTAGAAAGGAACTGTAGAAAAATGGCGGTATTTAAAAAAAAAAAACATACCGCCATTCCGACCATAGGAGGAAAAAAGTGTCGGAATGACGGGACGTTTGATAAAAAATGTAGCAGCA
The DNA here is from genome assembly GCF_036924035.1 of Leuresthes tenuis. Lineage (NCBI taxonomy): Eukaryota > Metazoa > Chordata > Actinopteri > Atheriniformes > Atherinopsidae > Leuresthes > Leuresthes tenuis. The sequence goes on from NW_027325360.1 coordinate 34,214,354, forward strand.
TGTAACCGAAGCAGACACCCTCTCTACCTTTAAGATCAGGTTTAAAACTTTCCTTTTTGATAAAGCTTATAGTTAGGGATGACTCAGGTGATTGTGAAACATCCCATAGTTAAGCTGCTATAGACCTAGACTGCTGGGTGACCTCCTCTGTCACACCTTTCCTCACTTTGCTCTCTTTTCCCCCCCATTTAATTTCTCATGTGACATTATGCACATTTGGCATCATTGTGGTCATTAAGTTGTGTTTCCCTGTCACAGCAGGTATCCTTTGAATGGTGTTACAGTGTTTGTTGTCCCCTCTTTTCTGTCTTCTCAAACCCCAGCTGGTCGAGGCGGATGGCCACCCTTCCTGGTTCTGGTTCTGCCAGAGGTTTCTTCCTGTTAAAAAGGGAGTCATTTCTCTCCACAGTCGCCTCATGCACGCTCAGGATGGGAGATTGGACCAAAGAGAAGTTCCGGTGCAATTTGTTGGTTTCCTTTGTTAGGAAATTGTTTTTGAAATGTCTCTATATGTATGAATTGGACTAATTTTGAATTTAATTAATTGGATTTGATTGGAATGTGATTACAATGAATTGAACGCCAATGGGCTTGAATTGAACTGTATTATTGAAGTGCTTTGAGATGATACTTGTCATTTGTCACTTTATAAATAAAACTGAATTTAATCTGTTTAGTTGATATTCCAAAGAAAACAAAATTTTTTACTCATGTCTTTTCTTAAAAAGTTGTCCAGATATGCAAAAGATTTTACATGCTGTGAGTTATAAAAATCTGAATCAAATATGTTTCGTAAGCACTGTTTCAGTAACAAGACAAGAGATGACACAAGACATGAGATGAAAGAAACAAAATGTTCAATTTACAAGAAAAAATAAAAATTGAGAAGAGCACACAAAGACACAAATGAGAAAAACAGACCATAAACAATGGTTTAATTTTAAGTGCGTAAGTGTATTTGCTAGTGGTCTTTAGGGGTGCAACGGTACAGGTAAGCTATGGTACGGTCAAGTACCTAGGTCTTTGGACCACGATTTCGGTTCAGTTTCGGTACGTGTTTTGTGCGTAAAGAGAACAATTTTGCTGATGCCGTTTTAAATGACAACTTTTGAGCTGAAGCTGTTTTAAATGACAACGTTTGAGCTGATGCCGGTTTAAATGACAACATTTGAGCTGATACCGTTTTAAATGAGAACTTTTGAGCTGAAGCCGTTTTAAATGACAACATTTGAGCTGATACCGTTTTAAATGACAACTTTTGAGCTGAAGCCATTTAGTGTGACATTTTTTTTTCTGAGGCCGTTCATTGTGAAAAGTTTTTTTATGAAGCCTTTTGGTGCGAGTGTGACACCTTTTAATATGAGGTATGAAGCTGAAGCCTGATCCTGAGGATGTCCTAAAATGTACACCGTAGACTGGTGTACTGAATAATATAACACTTCTCTTTCAAGTTAACAGTTACTAAATACAACTTTCAAATGATAAAATTAAAATTCGGACTCGGAGCTCAGAAATTCCGAGATTCGTGTACAACTGAACGCACCATTAGTCGCAGCACACAAACGCCGCCCTCTCAATGCGCACTGCAATCTAAATTAATCGAACCAACGGAATATTACTCCGGTGTTAGACTCTGTTAGCCCAGCCGTCCAGACCAGAGACCAGCCTCCACTAGACGACCCACCGACCATCGGTAATTGCCGATCGGGCCAGTTTGGCGGCCAGGCCACCGGGAAATGTCCCGGTGCTCCCGATGGCTAATCCACCAATGCTCTCAATTATTAAGCTATTTTCAGGAGGTTTGTTTGTCAAATGTCAGACAGACATAAATAGAACAAAAAGAACCCAGAAAACATGCAGGTGTATTCAGATCTTTATTTAAAGAACCTATATAAAATATTGAAATTAGTATGTCCATTTTATCCGAGTAGCATTCAAGCCTGTCTTTTAGCTCGTATGAGGTTTTTCTCCCCCACATCCTCGAGAAGAGCGTGCACATTTTTTTCGCCCTTCACTCCTGGAGCATGCTATTCCTCTTCTCGCTCTCCAGACTCTCCCACTCGAGCCAGAGCTTCACTAAGTCTGGCCTTTAGAACAGTGGGAGAAGCAGGCAAAGCATAATCGTGGAAAGAGGGATGGAAATATATAATGATGTTTATAACTCATCATTCTGTGATGTAGCTGGCCCACATTCTTAATTTCATGCCTCAGTTCCACCGTTTCCACCCTGGATATGAGCTAAACTGTCTAAGTGACAGGGACATAACACACTATAGTATGTTTTAATGTGTACATTAGAGTGTCTAAAATTAGTGGCAGAGAGCAAATGCGATACAGGTTTTAATATAACCAGGGCCTTGATGCTCTCATGTGTTTGAAAAATATTACATACAGACACTCACATCATTAGAATGAGGTTCAGCTTCAGGGAAAGGCTGAGGCAAGTCCACTGGAAGAAAACCAGCATTTTTTAAATATCCAAGCACCCTGTATCATAGCTACATGTGTGACATTTTTAACAAATCAATACGTTTGGAAATCAGTCCAAAATTCAGCGAATAATTCTACTTTAAGATTGAGGAGTACCGCTTTCCTTCGTAAATTCATGCACTGCTGCCTCTGTTAGCCCTGTACCAAGATGGCGGCGCTTTATGCACGCCCTTCCACAGTCGATGGGGTGTCTATGTATATCTGTCTGTGTTTTTACCTGCCTGGACAGGCACACACGGTGCCCTGTAAAGCATTAGTGCAAAATGAATTGCAAAACCGACAACCCGCAGTCCATAAGGGTGTATTGTCCTGTGCATAGCGGACCGAATGGTTCAATATTTTACCGAGTACCGTTGCATCCCTAGTGGTCTTACAGTCCTAATTTGATTTGTGAAGTTTATTTTCTTCTGCTTAAGAGCTATATAGGACTTGTGTTCCAAAAGATCTGTGAAGGTTGTGATTTTCTTTAATTAGGGAAAATGTCTTTATGAGGAAAAGTTATATAATACAAAACATGATTTTAACACAGATTATTATTCTACCCTCAGTCACACTTGTAGCATTGGTTTGGAGCTTCTCAGCATTCACATAGGTTCAACATTTTCAACAGTTTTATTTTTCAAATAAGGTGATATTGTGAAAAAAAAAAAAAAATTCAATTCAATTTTATTTATATAGCGCCAGATTACAACAATTGTCATCTCAAGGCACTTAAGTAATATAGTCCAATTCAAGCCAATTGGAATTCAATTCATTGTAATCATAATCCAATTAATTCATATAGAGCCAATTCAAAAAATTAATATCCTAGCTAAGGAAACCAACAGATTGCACCGAAACGTGTCTTCAGTCCAATCTCCCGTCCTGAGCGTTCCTGTGGCAACTGTGGAAAGGAACGACTCCCTTTTAACAGGAAGAAACCTCTGGCAGAACCAGACTCAGGAAGGGTGGCCATCCGCCTCGACCAGCTGGGGTTTGAGAAGACAGAAAAGAGGGAAAAGAGGGGGGAAAAACACCATAACGCCATTCAAAGGATATCTGTTGGAACAGGGAAACATAGGTCAATAATCACAATAATGTCACATGTACATAAAATCAATTTTGAAATTAAACAGGGGAAAAAGAGAGCAAAGTGAGGAAAGGTGTGACAGATGAGGTCCCCCAGCAGTCTAAGCCTATAGCAGCTTAACTATGGGATGTTTCAGGATTACCTGAGCCATCCCTAACTATAAGCTTTATCGAAAAGGAAAGTTTTAAGCCTAATCTTAAAAGTGGAAAGGGTGTCTGCTTCCCAGACATTTACTGGCAGCTTATTCCACAAGAGAGGGGCCTGATAACTGAAGGCTCTGCCTCCCATTCTACTTTTAGAAACTCTGGGAACAACAAGTAAACCTGCAGTTTGGGAGCGAAGTGCTCTGTTAGGAAAATATCTTACAATTAAATCTTTAAGATATGATGGAGCTCGGTCATTAAGAACTTTATATGTGAGAAGAAGAATCTTAAATTCTATTCTGAATTTAACAGGGAGCCAATGAAGAGAAGCTAAAACTGGAGAAACATGATCTCTCCTGTTAGTTCTCATCAGAACTCTGGCTGCAGCATTTTGGATCAGCTGGAGGCTTTTCAGAGAATATGTGGGACAGCCCAATAATAAGGAATTACAGTAGTCCAATCTTGAAGTAACAAATGCATGAACTAGTTTCTCTGCATCACCTTGAGACAGGATGTTCCTGATTTTGGCAATATTACGAAGGTGAAAGAAGGCAGTCCTAGAAAGCAGTTTTATATGTGCGTCAAATGATAAATTCTGGTCAAAAATAACTCCAAGGTTCCTCACTGTAGAACTAGAAGCCAAGGAAATACCATCTAGAGTAACTATATAACTAGACAATTTCTCCCTGAAGCGCTCAGGTCCAAAGAGAACAACTTCAGTTTTGTCTGAATTTAAAAGCAGACAGTTTTGAGTCATCCAGGTCTTTATGTCTTTAAGACAGGCTTGTAGCCTGACCAACCTGTAGGTTTCATCTGGTTTCATAGATAAGTACAGCTGAGTATCATCAGCATAACAATGGAAATTTATGCCATGCTGTCTGATAATGTTACCTAATGGAAGCATGTATAAAGTAAAAAGAATCGGTCCAAGCACAGAACCCTGAGGAACTCCATGACTTACTCCAACGTGTGAGGAAGATTCCTCATTTACAAGAACAAACTGGAATCTATCAGATAAATATGACTTAAACCAGCCTAATGCAGTTCCTTTAATCCCAATAACATGTTCACGTCTCTGTAACAGAATGCTGTGATCGATCGTATCAAATGCAGCACTGAGATCCAACAGGACAAGCACAGAAACAAGTCCGCTATCAGAAGCTAACAGGAGATCATTGGTAACTTTCACCAGTGCCGTTTCTGTGCTATGATGCACTCTGAATCCTGACTGAAACTCTTCAAACAGATTATTTCTATGTAAATGATCACAAAGTTGAACTGCAACTATTTTTTCAAGAACTTTGGACAAAAAAGGGAGATTGGATATAGGTCGATAATTAGCCAACACTTCTGAATCAAGAGTAGGTTTTTTAAGTAAAGGTTTAATTACAGCAACCTTAAAAGTCTGAGGTACATATCCTATCAACAAAGACCGATTGATCAAATCCAATATGGAAGTGTCAATTAAGGGGAAAACCTCCTTGAACAGTCTGGTTGGGATTGGGTCTAACATACAAGTTGATGGTTTAGAAGAGACTATTGCTGTTGTTAGCTCAGAAAGATCAACTGGACAGAAGCTGTCTAAATACAATTCAGGTTCGAAAGATACTTCTAAAGCTGCTCTACTTGATGATACATCAGTGATAATAATGGGAAGGATTCCATTAATCTTCTCTCTGATAGAAACAATTTTATTGATGAAGAATCTCATGAAATCATCACTGCTGAGAGTTAAAGGAATACATGGCTCAACAGAGCTTGGACTCTTTGTCAGCCTGGCAACAGTGCTGAAAAGAAACCTGGGATTATTCTTATTCTCTTCTATCAATAATGAATAATAAGCAGTTCTAGCTTTACGAAGTGCTTTCTTATACGTTATTAAACTATCTTTCCAGACTAATTGAGACTCTTCTAAATTAGAGGAACGCCACTGTCTCTCCAGCTATCTTGCAGTCTGCTTTAACGCACGCAGCTGTGAATTATACCAAGGAACCAACCTCTTCTGACTGATTACCTTCCTTTTCAGAAGGGCAACATTGTCCAGTGTTGTACGCATTGAAGCTGTAGTGCTGTCAACAAGAGAGTCAAGTTCTACTGGAGTAAAATTTAGGTAGCCGTCCTCTGTCATATTTTCACATGGCAGTGAAGAAAAGGATGATGAAATCAACTCTTTAAATCTGGTTACAGCATTCTCTGACAGACACCTTCTATATGTAGAATTCTTCTCAGAAACCGTGTAGTCAAGTAATGTAAATTCAAAAGTTATTAAAAAATGGTCAGACAAGACAGGGTTATGAGGGAACACTGTTAACTGTTCACTCTCAATGCCATAAGTCAGCACAAGGTCAATGGTATGATTAAGGCAGTGAGTAGGTCTGTGAACACTTTGAGAAAATCCAATAGAGTCTAATATAGAATTAAAGTTAATATTTAGGCTGTCATTTCCAACATCTACATGAATATTAAAGTCACCCACTACAATGACTTTATCTGTACTCAGCACTAACTGGGATAAAAACTCTGAGAATTCAGATAGAAATTCAGAATAAGGGCCAGGTGGACGATACACAACAACAAACACAAGAGGTTTTTGTTATTTCCACTTTGGGTGGGAAAAACTGAGAATCAGAGATTCAAAAGAGCTAAAACTAATCTTGGGTCTAGGACTGATTAGTAACCCTGATCTGAAGATAGCTGCCACTCCTCCTCCTCTGCCTGTGGTTCTAGGAACATGAACATTTAAATAGTCAGAGGGAGTTGATTCATTAATGCTAACATGATCCTCCTGCTGCAGCCAGGTTTATGTAAGACAAAATATATCAATATGATGATCACAAATCAAATCATTCACTAACAGAGAGATCTAATATTCAGCAAATAGTTTGATGTTTTTGTTCAGTTAAAGTTTTTGTTTTAAATTTTTTTGCACAAGAGGATTAGCTCCTTTTGTGTTTTTTGATTGGGGGGGGGGCAGCATCAGGTGAGAAGCTGCAGAGAAGTGTGTAAGACTACAAGTCTGCATCCTGGTCTCAACCCTGGGTTGTCATGTTTTTGGATGACTAATAAATTCGTCCATATTTCTAGAAATGAGAAGAGCTCCTTCCAAAGTGGGATGGATGCCGTCTCTGCTCATCAGACCAGGTTTTCTCCAGAAAGATTGCCAATTATCTATGTAGCCCACGTTGTTTGCTGGACACCATCTAGACAACCAGCGATTGAATGAGGACATGCGGCTAAACATGTCATCACTGGTCAGATTTGGCAGGGGTCCAGAGAAAACTATGTAGTCCGACATTGTTTTGGCAAAATTACACACCGATGCAACATTAATTTTAGTGACCTCCGATTGGCGTAACCGGGTGTCATTACCGCCGACGTGAATAACTATTTTACCGTATTTACGTTTATCCTTAGCCAGCAGTTTTAAATAGGATTCTATGTCGCCCGCTCTGGCCCCTGGAATGCATTTGACTATGGTCGCTGGTGTCTCTAATGCCACGTTTCTGACTATAGAGCTGCCAATTACCAGGGTTTTGTCCTCAGCGGGTGTGTCGCTGAGTGGAGAAAATCTATTTGAAACGTGGACAGGTTGATGGTGAACCACGGGCTTGACTTTAGGACTATGACTCTTCTTCCTGACAGTCACCCAGCCACTCTTAAGTCCCGGCTGCTCGGGATCTGCTAGGGGACGACTAACAGAGCTAGCTACGCTAGGTGGCTCCGCACTGACTAAAGGGGCCTGGCTCGCTATCGGGTTCTTTTCAACAGTGCAGAGCCGAGCTTCCAATTCAGATAACCTTGCCTCCAAAACTACAAAAAGACTACATTTGTTACATGTACCATTACCACTAAAGGAGGCAGAGGAGTAACTAAACATCTGACACACGGAGCAGGTGAAAGCAGGAGATAGAGGAAGAGAACTGGTAGCCATGCTAAGCTAGAGAACCAGACACACCGCTAAAAAGTGAAAAATAAAAACTAAAGATCTGTAAGAGTGAGCGTTAGAATATAACAAGTATGGGATAGAGTTAACTATTTAAGATGTGTAAATTATAGGGAGAAATAAGGTGATTATTAGTAGTTCAAGAAGAGCGAGAACTGTCACAGTGCACACACAAAGCAACAGGAAGTGATGCAATACGTCTTACCGCAAAGCAAAGCCCTCTCTGTACTGGAGAACATATATTTAGGTGCATGAAGAGACTAACAACTCAAAAATAAGCTACCAATGCTCTACCAGTGCTTTGTTAAGAGCTTAATACACCATGACAGAGAGGGATCGAAGAGGTTCACTCCACCCCCAAAACTGACTGCTATGAATACAGGTGTAAAGGCAAGGCTGAAAGTTATGGTTCTGTAATCCTGTGATACTTTGAACAAAATATACCAATTTATATTTAGACCTCAGGAAATGATGTTCACTTTTGAAAAAAAAGGAATAATATTTCTCCTTTAGAAGCTACTTTTCTGGCCTTGACTTATGAGTAAATTGTTTTATGGTAATGTTTATTTCACAGAATTATATATTGTACTCATGTCTGAAAATGTTCTCTTCCCTTTTGGTTTGGGGCAATTCTGGCATATATGCTATATTCAATTGAACTAAATAATACTTTCCCCAAAGGGAAACTATATTGTTATTGTATTAACATAAAAATATATGAATGACAAAAATAAAAATAAATTAAGATTAAAAATAAAAACAATTAGCCATTATGAAGTTAATATGTAAGGCTAATGTGATGGACAACAATGATCTTGTGTACTGGTCCTTATTTTAGCTGAAGCCTCAATTGCTTTATTAGTATAAAGTATATTAGATGGTGTCCAGCAAACAACGTGGGCTACATAGATAATTGGCAATCTTTCTGGAGAAAACCTGGTCTGATGAGGAGAGACGGCATCCATCCCACTTTGGAAGGAGCTCTTCTAATTTCTAGAAATATGGACGAATTTATTAATCATCCAAAAACATGACATCCCAGGGTTGAGACCAGGATGCAGAGTTGTAGTCTTACACACTTCTCTGCGGCTTCCCACCTGATGCTGCCCCCCCCTCAATCAAAAAACACAAAAGGAGCAAATCCTCTTGTGCAAAAAAAATTTAAAACAAAAACTTTAACTGAACAAAAACATCAAACTATTAAATGTGGTTTGCTGAATATTAGATCTCTCCCTTTGAAGTCTCTGTTAGTGAATGATTTGATTTGTGATCATCATATTGATATATTTTGTCTTACAGAAACCTGGCTGCAGCAGGAGGATCATGTTAGCATTAATGAATCAACTCCCTCTGACTATTTAAATGTTCATGTTCCTAGAACCACAGGTAGAGGAGGAGGAGTGGCAGCTATCTTCAGATCAGGGTTACTAATCAGTCCTAGACCCAAGATTAGTTTTAGCTCTTTTGAATCTCTGATTCTCAGTTTTTCCCACCCAAAGTGGAAATCACAAAAACCTCTTGTGTTTGTTGTTGTGTATCGTCCACCTGGCCCTTATTCTGAGTTTCTATCTGAATTCTCAGAGTTTTTATCCCAGTTAGTGCTGAGTACAGATAAAGTCATTGTAGTGGGTGACTTTAATATTCATGTAGATGTTGAAAATGACAGCCTAAATATTAACTTTAATTCTATATTAGACTATTGGATTTTCTCAAAGTGTTCACAGACCTACTCACTGCCTTGGTCATACCCTTGACCTTGTGCTGACTTATGGCATTGAGAGTGAACAGTTAACAGTGTTCCCTCATAACCCTGTCTTGTCTGACCATTTTTTAATAACTTTTGAATTTACATTACTTGACTACACGGTTTCTGAGAAGAATTCTACATATAGAAGGTGTCTGTCAGAGAATGCTGTAACCAGATTTAAAGAGTTGATTTCATCATCCTTTTCTTCACTGCCATGTGCTGATATGACACAGGATGGCTACCTAAATTTTACTCCAGTAGAACTTGACTCTCTTGTTGACAGCACTACAGCTTCAATGCGTACAACACTGGACAATGTTGCCCATCTGAAAAGGAAGGTAATCAGTCAGAAGAGGTTGGCTCCTTGGTATAATTCACAGCTGCGTGCGTTAAAGCAGACTGCAAGAAAGCTGGAGAGACAGTGGCGTTCCTCTAATTTAGAAGAGTCTCAATTAGTCTGGAAAGATAGTTTAATAACGTATAAGAAAGCACTTCGTAAAGCTAGAACTGCTTATTATTCATTATTGATAGAAGAGAATAAGAATAATCCCAGGTTTCTTTTCAGCACTGTTGCCAGGCTGACAAAGAGTCCGGGCTCTGTTGAGCCATGTATTCCTTTAACTCTCAGCAGTGATGATTTCATGAGATTCTTCATCAATAAAATTGTTTCTATCAGAGAGAAGATTAATGGAATCCTTTCCATTATTATCACTGATGTATCATCAAGTAGAGGAGCTTTAGAAGTATCTTTCGAACCTGAATTGTATTTAGACAGCTACAGAAGCTGTAGATCCAGTTGATCTTTCTGAGCTAACAACAGCAATAGTCTCTTCTAAACCATCAACTTGTATGTTAGACCCAATCCCAACCAGACTGTTCAAGGAGGTTTTCCCCTTAATTGACACTTCCATATTGGATTTGATCAATCGGTCTTTGTTGATAGGATATGTACCTCAGACTTTTAAGGTTGCTGTAATTAAACCTTTACTTAAAAAACCTACTCTTGATTCAGAAGTGTTGGCTAATTATCGACCTATATCCAATCTCCCTTTTTTGTCCAAAGTTCTTGAAAAAATAGTTGCAGTTCAACTTTGTGATCATTTACATAGAAATAATCTGTTTGAAGAGTTTCAGTCAGGATTCAGAGTGCATCATAGCACAGAAACGGCACTGGTGAAAGTTACCAATGATCTCCTGTTAGCTTCTGATAGCGGACTTGTTTCTGTGCTTGTCCTGTTGGATCTCAGTGCTGCATTTGATACGATCGATCACAGCATTCTGTTACAGAGACTTGAACATGTTATTGGGATTAAAGGAACTGCATTAGGCTGGTTTAAGTCATATTTATCTGATAGATTCCAGTTTGTTCTTGTAAATGAGGAATCTTCCTCACACGTTGGAGTAAGTCATGGAGTTCCTCAGGGTTCTGTGCTTGGACCGATTCTTTTTACTTTATACATGCTTCCATTAGGTAACATTATCAGACAGCATGGCATAAATTTCCATTGTTATGCTGATGATACTCAGCTGTACTTATCTATGAAACCAGATGAAACCTACAGGTTGGTCAGGCTACAAGCCTGTCTTAAAGACATAAAGACCTGGATGACTCAAAACTGTCTGCTTTTAAATTCAGACAAAACTGAAGTTGTTCTCTTTGGACCTGAGCGCTTCAGGGAGAAATTGTCTAGTTATATAGTTACTCTAGATGGTATTTCCTTGGCTTCTAGTTCTACAGTGAGGAACCTTGGAGTTATTTTTGACCAGAATTTATCATTTGACGCACATATAAAACTGGTTTCTAGGACTGCCTTCTTTCACCTTCGTAATATTGCCAAAATCAGGAACATCCTGTCTCAAGGTGATGCAGAGAAACTAGTTCATGCATTTGTTACTTCAAGATTGGACTACTGTAATTCCTTATTATTGGGCTGTCCCACATATTCTCTGAAAAGCCTCCAGCTGATCCAAAATGCTGCAGCCAGAGTTCTGATGAGAACTAACAGGAGAGATCATGTTTCTCCAGTTTTAGCTTCTCTTCATTGGCTCCCTGTTAAATTCAGAATAGAATTTAAGATTCTTCTTCTCACATATAAAGTTCTTAATGACCGAGCTCCATCATATCTTAAAGATTTAATTGTAAGATATTTTCCTAACAGAGCACTTCGCTCCCAAACTGCAGGTTTACTTGTTGTTCCCAGAGTTTCTAAAAGTAGAATGGGAGGTAGAGCCTTCAGTTATCAGGCCCCTCTCTTGTGGAATAAGCTGCCAGTAAATGTCCGGGAAGCAGACACCCTTTCCACTTTTAAGATTAGACTTAAAACTTTTCTTTTCGATAAAGCTTATAGTTAGGGATGGCTCAGGTAATCCTGAAACATCCCATAGTTAAGCTGCTATAGGCTTAGACTGCTGGGGGACCTCATCTGTCACACCTTTCCTCACTTTGCTCTCTTTTTTCCCCTGTTTAATTTCAAAATTGATTTTATGTACATGTGACATTATTGTGGTTATTAACCTATGTTTCCCTGTTCCAACAGATATCCTTTGAATGGCGTTATGGTGTTTTTCCCCCCTCTTTTCCCTCTTTTCTGTCTTCTCAAACCCCAGCTGGTCGAGGCGGATGGCCACCCTTCCTGAGTCTGGTTCTGCCAGAGGTTTCTTCCTGTTAAAAGGGAGTCGTTCCTTTCCACAGTCGCCACAGGCACGCTCAGGACGGGAGATTGGACTGAAGACACATTTCGGTGCAATCTGTTGGTTTCCTTAGCTAGGATATTAATTTTTTTAATTAGCTCTATATGAATTAATTGGATTATGATTACAATGAATTGAATTCCAATTGGCTTGAATTGGATTATATTACTTAAGTGCCTTGAGATGACAATTGTTGTAATCTGGCGCTATATAAATAAAATTGAATTGAATTGAATAGTATGTTGTGTGGAGGGTGGACAACAGTATGCTCAAAGGGCTCTTGAGCAGCATCAGCACAGAGCTAGCCTTCAGTTTAATTATTGGCTCCAATGCTGCTCCACCAGAGAAAATAAAACACTGGATTTATTCTATGCTAATGTATGACATGCACAAAGCTCTTCTGTGCTTCCTCTTCTGTCTTAACTTTCTATCAGATAATAATATAAGTTAAACTAGCCTCATGGAGTTCCTTAAACACCAATACAGTGTTCAAGCCTTTGAATGCCCTGATCAAACATATCTAATTCAGTACAAAGATCCAACAGGAAAAGCATAGATACAAAACCAAGACAGAGGAGATGACAGTGGATTTTAGGAGAACCAGGAAGAGGGGGAGCTGCTCAACACAATGAGCAACCTTGCACACCCTCTAAATATCATCAACAGAGTGTGTTTAGTCTTCTTCTGCTCCACTGCAATAAATAAAGGCACAGAAAGTCATCATGTCTAATAACTGTTATGAATTATTTATGCTGCAAAAATAGTTTCCCTTTTTTGGATTAATGAAATTATAAATGGATAGTAAATCATCAGCACTATACATCTAATTAAAGTCCTATACATAATAAAGTTTGGATAATTGATCTTTCACATATACCTCAGAGTTTATGTAGGCAGCACAAAAAGCATAGATTCAAACTTCTTACCAGAAAGATGAGTGATGGGTACCCGATCAGGGCAATAGCAGTGGAGAGTTTGCGCTTGTTTCCTCCACTGTAAGTGCCAGCTGGTTTCTCTGCATACTGTGATAGCTCCAGCTTTTCTAATGCCCACTGCACCACCTAGAGAGGGCAAAAAATAAGGGTTGGTGGTGCTGTAGTTAGTAACGTCACTTCACAGTAAAAAGGCTCTGGTTTCCAACTCTATACATGCCTATTTACAGGACAAGTTTAAAGTAGCACAAAATTCAACTATAATGTATAGATTAACTTGTTGTAAGGTGTCTTGGTGTATGTTTAAGTTTAGGCAAGTGGTTTAGGCAAAGTTCCTAGGACTTGATATGTATAATGTCTCACCTGACAATTATGTTTGTGAGGACAAATTTCACATTTCACAGTAAGGACAAGTTGAACAACATTTTGGCCAATCTTCACTGCCTTCACTTATAAATTATGTCATATTGCATTAAATTTATTCCTTAAACAGACACTTTTATCCAAAGCAAGTTTCATGTCAGTTACGATCCTCACAAGGGTAGAAAGGGGCATCTGTGAGTTTGTGAGACCAACCTGCCCCTGGTCCTTCCAAGGAATGCCACGGAGGCGAGTGTAAAGCTCCAGATGTTCCCTGGCAGTCAGATCATCAAAGAGAGCATCAAACTGCGGACAATAGCCAATACTCTGCTGTACACGTAACAGGTCCTTCAGGATACTGCACACAAAAGCATTTCTTATCAGTCCCCAATAGTCACAAACTCATCCTAACTCTACACAGACAAAAAGTTTCTGTTTGAAGTTACATATACTTCTAAAAGTTATTAAAGTCATGGCATTTCTGGGCTCTAAATATCTTCTTAGAAATGTTGTTTTTCTAAGAAGAAAAACAACATTGTTTTCAGATGACTGAACAACATATATTCAATAAAAAAAAACCACAAGTTTGTTTGCAAAGGTTTTCCTCATCAGGTGTTGAAGCAGGAAAACATCTAAAACCTTCAGGACAGCGGCCCTCGAGGACCGACTTTGAACATCCCTGTACTAGGTGAATGCACTCATTTACACCATGGGGGATAAGGTTGATGATGTCCTGAACTCACTGCAGGTGTCAGAAGAGAAACAAAACGACTATGATGAGCTAAAAAAGGCTTTTGATGAACACTTCATAGGATTGCATAATGTAATTTATGAAAAGCTAGCTGAACATTGCAAATATGGCACCTTGCATAAGGAAATTATCAGAGATGGGGTTGTTGTCGGCATACAGGGCTGTTGTCGGCATGCCACATTGTCTGAAAAACTGCAGCTCAACTCCAATTTGGATTTAACCACAGTCAGTGGGGCATCAAAAGGAGGTGAAAAAGCAACAAGCTGTATGGCGGTCAGCCACTGGGGCAAATGGACACTGGTTCTGTAACAGTAAGAGACATACTAATAGGAAGAAATCTGCTCCACGTGTTAGGCAACCTCAGCCTCACCCCACCTCAGTCTTTAATATGGACACAGGTGCGTCTGTGACTGCCATCCCAGAAACAGAATACTCACAAGATAAGTGTGACAGCTATGCAGAACCTCACAGACCTTTCCTGGGATAAGTCAGTCAACCTCTGGATGTAAAAGGAGAAGTTCATTCAGAGTGGGGCCAGAAAGATAGGAGGAGGTGTTCATTGTGATGGACCTGCCAATACCCATATTGGGCCTCTGTAATTCGCAGACGATCCCTCCGTTCCGTAATGTAGACAATGCAGAGACAAACTTCCGCTCATCTTACTCAGATGTCTTTACAGGGTTAATATAAGATTAAACTGAAAGACAATGCAACACCCAATGCCCTTTCTGCCCTATGTCATGTGGCCATTTCACTCCAAGTCAAAGTCAGAGAGGAACAAGACCAAATGGGGATCATAGCCCGCATGGAAGAACCAACTCAATGGTGTACAGACATGGCCCCTATCTTTAATATGTCAAGGAAAATATGTGTTTGGGTAGATGTAACCCATTTAAACAAGAGTGTCATCAGAGAGAGACACATCTTGCCTGCAGTGGATGAGGGGTTGGCCAAGCTGGAAGGAGCCAGAGTCTTCACAAAGGTTGATGCGACATAGGGTTTCTGGCAGGTGCCACTCCACAAAGACTCAATATTGCTGACCACGTTAATCACTCCAAAGGCTACTGCAGGTGGCTGCCCTTTGGTATTTCATCTGCACCTGAACACTTCCAAAAGAGGATTTCCCAGCTGATGGACGGCATTGATGGAATCCTGTGTCATGCTGATGATGTCCTCGTCACAGGAAGGGACTGTGCAGAATACAACAACAGGCTGCACAGAGTGCTCCAGAAACTCAGGGAAGCCGGTGTCATACTGAATGACAAATGCCAATTTGCTGTGACAGAGATCAGAGATCAGATTCTGGGACATATCATAAATTCCCAAAGCATCAGAGCAGACACGGATAAGATAAAGGTGACATGCCTGAGCTGAAAGATGTGGTGGATTTTTCATGGGCATGGTGTACTTTAAAAAAAAAAAAAAAAAAAGTAAAAAAAACAAACAAAAAAAACAGATACATCAATCAATGGGATTGTTATGCGTTTCGAAACTCAACTAGATTGCCTTAAATTAGTCTTTTTGATGTCATCTCAAGATTTCATGTGCTTTAATGAAAAAAATCTCAATTTCAATTGCTGTGGTAGTATCTGGTAAGAATAACATCACATTATTTTTGGCATCGACCTGTTTCCGTTAATGAAAGCCTCTCCTCCAGTTGTGCACTCGTCGCCTGTTAACATCTTAAAGGTGGTGGTCTTTCCAGCTCCGTTTACTCCCAGCAACCCAAAACACTCGCCAGGCCGGACACCAAGACACAAGCGGTCCACTGCCAGGATGTGACCCATCTTCCTGGATTTATATATCTAATGAGAAGCAGATGACCATTTTCTGTGAAAGACTAAGACAATATGCAAATTGATGCATTTTGAAAAGGTACATGTTTGTGAAAAAAAAAAAAAAAAAAAAATCCCACCTTTGTTAGGTTCTCAATCTTTAGCATGTCGTTATCAGCGTCTCCTCGCAGCACTCTTTGTCTCTCAAAGGCCACATCTATGTCATCATCGTCTATTGGCTGGCAGCTAACTGGCATCCTTCTGGATACATGCAAAAATGTGTTTGAGTTATTATATGTTTAAGTTAGGCCTCTATCCTGGACCGTGCATTCTGCTGCCTTTGCCAGTGATTACCTGCATCTCTTAAAATGCCTTTACCAAACACCAGAAAAAAAGCAACAGGCTATGCTTATATAGCTATTTTACTTGTTCTAAAATGAACATTGAGTAGATAATAAGCAAATATTCTATCTGTATATTTTGTGTGTATGACAGACACATATCAAAATCTAAATAATTATTAATGTTAATGGGGCTACAGGATTGTTAAAAATGGTCTAAACTACCTTATTCTGCACAAATACTTCTTACAAGGAGTACAATTAGCATTGACAAACAGTTTAATCAATGAGTTTATACCAGGGGTCGACAACCCGCGGCTCCGGAGTTCTAAAAACCCTCAAAAGTTTGCTATATCAGTAATCAATATGGTTGACAATATCAGACAATACCAGGCAAATGTTTGGACACGCTTACTCATTTACAATGAAAAGATAGACTGAGTAGGTGTGTCCAAACTTTTGAGAGATACTGTAACTCTAAACAAACAAAAAAAAAAAAAAAAAAAAAAAAGATATAAGAGCAATAAACTAGACTGCATTATTTGTCTTTAACAAAGGGGTGCACAAAAATGTGCCAAGACTTGTGCACATTTCTGCTTATACATAGTTTTAGTTACATGTATTGTTTTGGCAAGATTTATAAAATACGGTATTGTTCTCTTTTATAAATCTCAATCATTACAAAAAACTAAACATACATGCATAAACCTGATTTCCACTCCCATTTTTAGCCAAAAATAGACATGAACATTCTTGTATTTTGTCTTTTTTTTTTATCTTGGCATTGTTCACAGAACAACTGTTGGAGGAGGAAACTGGACTTTACTCTGAAAGACCATGGCTTCCTTTCCAGGTAGCCACTCCACCTGATCCTTTCAGTAAAACCCCCTTAGACTGCTTGCCCACTCTCTCATCCTGCCAGACCTCTGACAACAGACAACAGCTCCTCCCCCTCCTCCATGCCTCTCTCCGTGAGGTGGGAAAACAGCTAAATCAAGTTAATGTTAGTTGTGATCTTACATGCAAACTAACTATCCTCCTTTTGTTTAACCTGGGACGTTGTTAACTAGAGCTCAATGCACAGATTGGGCGGCTGTAGCTCAGGAGGAAGAGCAGTCGCTCATCAATCCCTGGTTTGACTCCGGCTTCCCTGGGCTACATTCCAAAGCGTCCTTGGGCAAAACACTGAACCCCACGTTGCCTACTGATGCAGCCATCGGTGTATGAATGGTCAGAAAGCACATAGTTATGTATAGACTTAAAGGAGAACTCCAGTATTTTTTAAACCTAGACCTTATTTCTGGCATGAAATACGTTTATCTACTCACAGAGTAGACGTGCTGAATGAGTGTGTGTGAATGGGTGAATGTGGCATGTAGTGTTAGAAGTGCTTTGAGTGGGTAGCTAGACAGTGTGATAAGTGATAAACACTAAGTACAGAGTAAATGACCTTGAAGACATAAAAAGGAAATGGTCGGACGATAAACCAGCAGCCAAAACTCGTATCTACTCGTAAAACATGTCATGGGCAATGGTGGAGGACCAGCAACTCCTGCTTTATATGAAATAGATAGTATATTTGCTGTTTCTTTTTAAAAAAAAAGCCCTATGGAAGCCTGACAGACAATCTTGTGCCAAATTGTCAGAATCTCTCAATACTTCTAATCTTATTCCCTTGTATACCAGAAAATAGAATTCACTTACGGTGGTTTCCTGAGGAAGTTGTACTGGCAGAGGATGGTGATGAGGAAGCCAATAAAGCCTTCGATTGTCATGGCAACAAGTCCTCGAGTCACAATATCCCATTCAAATGGAGACTTAACCTTGTCAAACTGTCCTGAAACATACATGTACATTTAATTAGTGCATGACTTCTGACTTTAACAGAGTTGGATTTAGAAAACAATCATGCTGGCTGTTCTAGTGTTAAGTGTGATTAATTGGTAAACTAGCAATGTATTAGTCTCATATCTAGAGCCTTCATCTTTTTGTTGGATTTTAAATTTGTTAGAAATAGCACTTTGTCAGAAGATTCACTCGAAATCTTAAAATGCTTCTCAGTCCAGTACATCTATTCTATTGTATTCTGAAAAAAGCCACTAATGCAAATACTAAATAGAATAAATATTGAGTCAAACTTCTTATGCTAAATATAAAAACGTTAAATTCAAAATTTCTGTGGAGTAGGTGATGTAATTTTATCTACAAAACGGTGTTTCTTTTTTAAAGGAAAAGTAACAAAAAAAAAAAATAGGATGCATCGTAAACTGTACATAAATAAATTAAATCAAAGCAAATTAAATAAAAAATTATCTAATTTATCTCAAGAGATATTACAATACTAAAGTCAGTGGGTCTACATGCTGAGATTAACTCGATTATAGCTATAGTTCGGTTATGCTCCTTATCTGAGGGTAATTATCTTTGGATATATGGCGGTGAATGATTCGAATCACTGGCACAAAGCATGTCATACCCTGGTACGATAGGTGGCGCTGTACCCATTTCAGCTATCGCTAATAGAGCCACTTCTGTCACGAACTTGGAAAGGTAGGACCCAGATGCAGCTCTTTCGTTCACAAAAACAAGGTTTATTCCACAAAATAGGGAGCAAAAGGCAAGAACAAAAAGCGCGGCTGAGCCGGATTCAAAAATACTTAATGTTAACAAAACCAAGGCTATGAAAGAAATAAGACAAGAGTATGGTTAACTTCGATTACAAGACTATGAATAAAACAGAACTATGAACTATGGCTATGAATACTATGAACAAGGCTATGAGGCAGGAAAACTAGACTTATCTGTGCAACGCATGGAGGGATAGTGAGGATTCTGCAATGAATGAAAGTAAACCAGGAAGCTAAATACTATGAAGGAAGTGATCAGTGACATGAGGTGCAGCTGTGAACAATTAACCAGGTGACTTGAGTGAGCTGAACGTGACAGGGGAAAAACATGACTTGAACAAAACATGATTAAACAAACTGTGATATAACATAAAGTGATAGGGCAGACTGTGACAACTTCCTGTTGACGTCTTCACCACCACCAACAATAAACTCAGGTATTCAGAAAGATGGCGAACGCAGAGCGAGATGAAGCTGCGTCCCTCTCCATCAGTGATGAGCTGGTTATGGCACAGACGATGCACAACGGCGCATTCTCCATCCCGTTGTTTGTTTCTTTCTGACAGCGGCAACAGCAACAGCAATATCGTCTCCTTCGACTTCTGGGTGACGATCCCGGGAAAAAAGAGGAAACACATTTGCTTCTCCTCCTCCCCATCGACATTGCTGGACTTCGCAGTTGCCCACGGACAGACCAGCCCTCCAGTGAACCACTTAAGGAGCATTCCACCCAGCTTGTTTACTCGAGTTCCAAAGACCAGTTTCCCAGTCGCTGAGAACTCCACACTACCAAGAGCAATCTCAAGTAAGAGGCTTATGTCTGGACAGAGGTTCTAGATCAGGGTATTGGTCATTATGGTAGTTTAGCGGAAATTAGAGGTTTGACTACTTTTAGGAGAAGTTATTTGTATTTATGTTGCATGTGTTGATGGCATTTGTTGATTGCAATGGTCAGCGCTTAAATTCACAGCCTTTCTGTCTGCTCTACACATGTCTAATCTGACACAGACTAACATGTGTAGACCAACAGCTTTTGAGACTGCTGATAGTGTCTAGTTATTAGTTTCTGGTCAAACCCAGTGGTGCCCGGTAGCTAATGATTTGATCGATGACATGCTGTAATATTAATAAATATCCTCGGGTATTTGTTAACATCACTAATAACTAGACTGGCTCCCAATAGAATTGTTGCACTTGATGTTTGCTGACTGCATGTCAACAAACATCAGGTGCAGCGAACATAGTAGGGAACATAGTAGGGAGGTGTTGTATATGCTCCTGCAGCAATGTCTCACTGAAACACTGCATTCTTGATACTTTTTCTCTGTCTTCCTGAGCACTATAAGCTTGTTCATTTAATCTGCTAGTGATTTGACATTCCACATCTGTATTAAGAGAAGAACTGGCCTGAACTTCTTCTAACTGTTCCTATATCTTGCTCCTGCCCGACATCCATAGCATTTCCTCTTCAAATTGCTGGGGATTTGGGGTCATTTTTAGGTTTTTAGTTGGCATTTGGAAAACTCAATCAACTGCTAAGGTTTGTAAACAACTCTTGCAATGGTAAATCATTCAATTAAATTTCATTAAGTTTTATTTATGTAGCGCCAAATTACAAAAAAAGTCATCTCAAGGCACTTCAAAGATTTATCCAAAACCAAGCCAATTACAGTCCAATTCACCTAA
Organism: Leuresthes tenuis; assembly: GCF_036924035.1. Lineage (NCBI taxonomy): Eukaryota > Metazoa > Chordata > Actinopteri > Atheriniformes > Atherinopsidae > Leuresthes > Leuresthes tenuis. The sequence continues at coordinate 34,234,909 of NW_027325360.1, forward strand.
ATACATAAAGTCTCAATAACTTATCAGAACATAAATGTAACAGAAATACAAGGAAAATCCACTCAAGCAAGTCTCAAAATCTGACAAGTAAATCAGTGTAGATCTCAAAAATATAAAATATACACTAAATGATCAGAACTACTGCAACTTGCTGCCACCTTGGTGTGGCTATTTGGTGCTGTGCTTTCTTGTAATTTTTTGACCTTATAATGTCCTGTTATAACAAATTTGTTAGAACAAATGTTTTTGTGACCAAACAGTACTGCATTTTATCGAAAGTAAACCCACCTAAACCATCTCTACCATTCGATTTAGGTATGTATCACTAAAAGAAAGTATGTTATGCCCGTTTTAAAATTCTACCACAAATGTCACACCAACCATTTTCGGGGAAAAATGATTATGATCATTACTGTTTAATCACTAATTTATTTTTTGCTTATTTTGCTTTCTTCTCAGCGCAGATATTGAAAGGTTAAGTAGTCTTCAGTAAGAGTTTAGTAAGACTCTAGCAGGTTTGTTGAAGGCCATTACAAAGCTCTTCTCTGGATATGTGGGGCGGCTGCAGCTCAGGAGGAAGAGCAGTCGCCCACCAATCGGAAGGTTCGACTCCGGTTTCCCGGGCCACATGTCAGAACGTCCTTGGGCAAGACACTGAACCCCACGTTGCCTACGACACATAAATCGGTGTGTGAATGTGTGTGAATGAGTAGAAAGCACGTAGTTACAGAATACAAATAGCTCTTTGGAAAACTACCTTTAGTCTTAGTTAGTACAGTACTATTTAATCACCGGGGCTTTGCAGACGTATTGCATCACTTCCTGTTACTTTGTGTGTGCACTGTGATATTTCTTGCTCCTCTTGAACTACCTTATTTCTCCCTATAATTTACACATTTTACATAGTTAACTCTATCGCATACTTGTTATATTCTAACGCTCACTCTTACAGACCTTTAGTTTTTATTTTTCACTTTTTAGCCGTGTGTCTGGTTCTCTAGCTTAGCATGGCTACCAATTCTCTTCCTCTATCTCCTGCTTTCACCTGCTCCGTGTGTCAGATGTTTAGTCACTCCTCTGCCTCCTTTAGTAGTAATGGTACATGTAACAAATGTAGTCTTTTTGTAGTTTTGGAGGCAAGGTTATCTGAATTGGAAGCTCGGCTCCACCCGATAGCGAGCCAGGCCCCTTTAGCCAGTGCGGAGCCAACTAGCGTAGCTCGCTCTGTTAATCGTCCCCTAGAAGATCCCGAGCAGCCGGGACTTAAGAGTGGGTGGGTGACTGTCAGGAAGAGGAGTTATAGTCCTAATGTCAACCCTGCGGTTCACCATCAACTTGTCCACGTTTCAAATAGATTTCCCTCACTCAGTGACACACCTGCTGATGACAAAACCCTGGTAATTGGCAGCTCTATAGTCAGAAACGTGGCATTAGCGATACCAGCGACCATAGTCAAATGCATTCCAGGGGCCAGAGCGGGCGAATAAAAATAGTTATTCACGTCGGCGGTAATGACACCCGGTTACGCCAATCGGAGGTCAAATTAATGTTGCATCAGTGTGTAATTTTGCCAAAACAATGTTGGACTCCGTAGTTTTCTCTTGACCCCTGCCAAATCTGACCAGTCATGACATGTTTAGCCGCATGTCCTCATTCAATCGCTGGTTGTCCAGATGGTGTCCAGCAAACAACGTGGGCTACATAGATAATTGGCAATCTTTCTGGAGAAAACCTGGTCTGATGAGGAGAGACAGCATCCATCCCACTTTGCCATATTTCTAGAAATATGGACGAACTTATTAGTCATCCAAGAACATGACAATCCAGGGTTGAGACCAGGATGCAGAGTTGTAGTCTTACACACTTCTCTGCGGCTTCCTACCTGATGCTGCCCCCCCCCCCCCCCATCCCCATCAAAACACACAAAAGGAGCAAATCCTCTTGTGCAAAAAAAAATTAAAACAAAAACTTTAACTGAACAAAAACATCAAACTATTAAATGTGGTTTGCTGAATATTAGATCTCTCCTTTCCAAGTCTCTGTTAGTGAATGACTTGATCTGTGATCATCATATTGATATCTTTTGTCTGACAGAAACCTGGCTGCAGCAGGAGGATCATGTTAGCATTAATGAATCAACTCCCTCTGACTATTTAAATGTTCACGTTCCTCCAACCACAGGCAGAGGAGGAGGAGTGGCAGCTATCTTCAGATCAGGGTTACTAATCAGTCCTAGACCCAAGATTAGTTTTAGCTCTTTTGAATCTCTGATTCTCAGTTTTTCCCACCCAAAGTGGAAATCACAAAAACCTCTTGTGTTTGTTGTTGTGTATCGTCCACCTGGCCCTTATTCTGAGTTCCTGTCTGAATTCTCAGAGTTTTTATCCCAGTTAGTGCTGAGTACAGATAAAGTCATTGTAGTGGGTGACTTTAATATTCATGTAGATGTTGAAAATGACAGCCTAAATATTAACTTTAATTCTATATTAGACTCTATTGGATTTTCTCAAAGTGTTCACAGACCTACTCACTGCCTTAATCATACCATTGACCTTGTGCTGACTTATGGCATTGAGAGTGAACAGTTAACAGTGTTCCCTCATAACCCTGTCTTGTCTGACCATTTTTTAATAACTTTTGAATTTACATTACTTGACTACACGGTTTCTGAGAAGAATTCTACATATAGAAGGTGTCTGTCAGAGAATGCTGTAACCAGATTTAAAGAGTTGATTTCATCATCCTTTTCCTCACTGCCATGTGAAAATATGACAGAGGACGGCTACCTAAATTTTACTCCAGTAGAACTTGACTCTCTTGTTGACAGCACTACAGCTTCAATGCGTACAACACTGGACAATGTTGCCCCTCTGAAAAGGAAGGTAATCAGTCAGAAGAGGTTGGTTCCTTGGTATAATTCACAGCTGCGTGCGTTAAAGCAGACTGCAAGATAGCTGGAGAGACAGTGGCGTTCCTCTAATTTAGAAGAGTTTCAATTAGTCTGGAAAGATAGTTTAATAACGTATAAGAAAGCACTTCGTAAAGCTAGAACTGCTTATTATTCATTATTGATAGAAGAGAATAAGAATAATCCCAGGTTTCTTTTCAGCACTGTTGCCAGGCTGACAAAGAGTCCGAGCTCTGTTGAGCCATGTATTCCTTTAACTCTCAGCAGTGATGATTTCATGAGATTCTTCATCAATAAAATTGTTTCTATCAGAGAGAAGATTGATGGAATCCTTCCCATTATTATCACTGATGTATCATCAAGTATATCAGCTTTAGAAGTATCTTTCGAACCTGAATTGTATTTAGACAGCTTCTGTCCAGTTGATCTTTCTGAGCTAACAACAGCAATAGTCTCTTCTAAACCATCAACTTGTATGTTAGACCCAATCCCAACCAGACTGTTCAAGGAGGTTTTCCCCTTAATTGACACTTCCATATTGGATTTGATCAATCGGTCTTTGTTGATAGGATATGTACCTCAGACTTTAAAGGTTGCTGTAATTAAACCTTTACTTAAAAAACCTACTCTTGATTCAGAAGTGTTGGCTAATTATCGACCTATATCCAATCTCCCTTTTTTGTCCAAAGTTCTTGAAAAAATAGTTGCAGCTCAACTTTGTGATCATTTACATAGAAATAATCTGTTTGAAGAGTTTCAGTCAGGATTCAGAGTGCATCATAGCACAGAAACGGCACTGGTGAAAGTTACCAATGATCTCCTGTTAGCTTCTGATAGCGGACTTGTTTCTGTGCTTGTCCTGTTGGATCTCAGTGCTGCATTTGATACGATCGATCACAGCATTCTGTTACAGAGACTTGAACATGTTATTGGGATTAAATGAACTGCATTAGGCTGGTTTAAGTCATATTTATCTGATAGATTCCAGTTTGTTCTTGTAAATGAAGAATCTTCCTCACACGTTGGAGTAAGTCATGGAGTTCCTCAGGGTTCTGTGCTTGGACCGATTCTTTTTACTTTATACATGCTTCCATTAGGTAACATTATCAGACAGCATGGTATAAATTTCCATTGTTATGCTGATGATACTCAGCTGTACTTATCTATGAAACCTACAGGTTGGTCAGACTACAAGCCTGTCTTAAAGACATAAAGACCTGGATGACTCAGAACTGTCTGCTTTTAAATTCAGACAAAACTGAAGTTGTTCTCTTTGGACCTGAGCGCTTCAGGGAGAAATTGTCTAGTTATATAGTTACTCTAGATGGTATTTCCTTGGCTTCTAGTTCTACAGTGAGGAACCTTGGATTTATTTTTGACCAGAATTTATCATTTGACGCACATATAAAACTGGTTTCTAGGACTGCCTTCTTTCACCTTCGTAATATTGCTAAAATCAGGAACATCCTGTCTCAGGGTGATGCAGAGAAACTAGTCCATGCATGTGTTACTTCAAGATTGGACTACTGTAATTCCTTATTATTGGGCTGTCCCACATATTCTCTGAAAAGCCTCCAGCTGATCCAAAATGCTGCAGCCAGAGTTCTGATGAGAACTAACAGGAGAGATCATGTTTCTCCAGTTTTAGCTTCTCTTCATTGGCTCCCTGTTAAATTCAGAATAGAATTTAAGATTCTTCTTCTCACATATAAAGTTCTTAATGACCGAGCTCCATCATATCTTAAAGATTTAATTGTAAGATATTTTCCTAACAGAGCACTTCGCTCCCAAACTGCAGGTTTACTTGTTGTTCCCAGAGTTTCTAAAAGTAGAATGGGAGGTAGAGCCTTCAGTTATCAGGCCCCTCTCTTGTGGAATAAGCTGCCAGTAAATGTCCGGGAAGCAGACACCCTTTCCACTTTTAAGATTAGGCTTAAAACTTTCCTTTTCGATAAAGCTTATAGTTAGGGATGGCTCAGGTAATCCTGAAACATCCCATAGTTAAGCTGCTATAGGCTTAGACTGCTGGGGGACCTCATCTGTCACACCTTTCCTCACTTTGCTCTCTTTTTCCCCTGTTTAATTTCAAAATTGATTTTATGTACATGTGACATTATTGTGATTATTGACCTATGTTTCCCTGTTCCAACAGATATCCTTTGAATGGCGTTATGGTGTTTTTCCCCCCTCTTTTCCCTCTTTTCTGTCTTCTCAAACCCCAGCTGGTCGAGGCGGATGGCCACCCTTCCTGAGTCTGGTTCTGCCAGAGGTTTCTTCCTGTTAAAAGGGAGTCGTTCCTTTCCACAGTTGCCACAGGAACGCTCAGGACGGGAGATTGGACTGAAGACACGTTTCGGTGCAATCTGTTGGTTTCCTTAGCTAGGATATTAATTTTTTGAATTGGCTCTATATTAATTAATTGGATTATGATTACAATGAATTGAATTCCAATTGGCTTGAATTGGACTATATTACTTAAGTGCCTTGAGATGACAATTGTTGTAATCTGGCGCTATATAAATAAAATTGAATTGAATTGAATTGAATTAACAGTGTTCCCTCATAACCCTGTCTTGTCTGACCATTTTTTGATAACTTTTGAATTTACATTACTTGACTACACGGTTTCTGAGAAGAATTTTACATATAGAAGGTGTCTGTCAGAGAATGCTGTAACCAGATTTAAAGAGTTGATTTCATCATCCTTTTCTTCACTGCCATGTGCTGATATGACATACCTAATATACCTAAATTTTACTCCAGTAGAACTTGACTCTCTTGTTGACAGCACTATAGCTTCAATGCGTACAACACTGGACAATGTTGCCCCTCTGAAAAGGAAGGTAATCAGTCAGAAGAGGTTGGCTCCTTGGTATAATTCACAGCTGCGTGCGTTAAAGCAGACTGCAAGAAAGCTGGAGAGACAGTGGCGTTCCTCTAATTTAGAAGAGTCTCAATTAGTCTGGAAAGATAGTCACGTATAAGAAAGCCCTTCGTAAAGCTAGAACTGCTTATTATTCATCATTGATAGAAGAGAATAAGAATAATCCCAGGTTTCTCTTCAGCGCAGTTGCCAGGCTGACAAAGAGTCCGAGCTCTGTTGAGCCATGTATTCCTTTAACTCTCAGCAGTGATGATTTCATGAGATTCTTTATCAATAAAATTGTTTCTGTCAGAGAGAAGATTAATGGAATCCTTCCCACTATTATCACTGATGTGTCATCAAGTAGTCCTAAACATGCATATTACTCTAACTAGCACAGGATTAACTCCATTTGAGATAATGTATAATGTATGACCATATTTACTACCACAGTTAAAACTATTCACCGGACATGATGAAGAAAGAGAAGAAACCTTAGCAGGATACATGGTTAAAATGTTAACAAGTAGAGAGATCTCTTCTGTCTAGTGTCTGTTCCAGGTGACCCTGTGGAGGAATCTCTAAAACCTGGAGACTGGATCCTCATCAAAGTGATAAAGAAAGATAACTGCTCCAGCCCAAGGTGGGAAGGTCCATATCAGGTACTGCTTACAGAAGCCACAGCAGCTAAACTAATATATCCTGGATGCACTTATCACACTGTAAACTAGTAAGGCCACGACCGGCAGAAGTAGGGAAAGATTAGTTACCCACCACCGTTCTCTGAGGCATATGTCTGACTACAAAGGGGAATTCTCTCAACAGGAGGGGGTTCGTCTCAACCTCAGTGAAGAAAACAACGGCTAAAACGAGAACATAGGGTGTGGCTAAAATAAGACAGGGATAGACAGACAGCAGCCGTGGCATCCATTTAAATTACCAGGATTTGTAGGTTAAAAGGAACCAGTTGTGTATTGTTAATCATTATGGGTGCCCCATGCCAAAGGCAGGGCACACATATTACTATTGCTCATACTTATTATTTTTCCGCTTCCGTCACGTTTTTCGGCGCGCTACTCGTCCCGCAGCGAAGGTCCGACTAAAATAAAAAATACATGGCTGCGTGCGCGCCGATGGGGAGAGGTGTGCTATTACTTTTCTATCTCATTACTCGAAAGGAATAGCGGATAAATGGGAAAAAGTGGGCATATTGTCAAAGTGAGGTGCAGATTTGGCAGTTGGAAGTTGGCAGTTACAGCTGTTGCCCATAGCAACTAATGCTGACCACACCCAAGATGGCTGCCCTGTTCTATCACAGCTGATGAAGCCAGAGCCAAGATGGCTGATGAGGGCAGAGTAAACATAGCAGCAGGAGGGCAAGAGGGCAAGAGCAGGGCAGGAGGAGGGCAGCATTAGGGCAGCAGGAGGGCAGGAGCAGGGCAGGAGCAAGGCAGGAGGGCAGCATTAGGGCAGGAGCAGGGCAGGAGGGCAGCATTAGGGCAGCAGGAGAGAAGCATTAGGGCAGCAGGAGGGAAGCATTAGGGCAGCAGGAGGAAAGCATTAGGGCAGCAGGAGGAAAGCATTAGGGCAGCAGGAGGAAAGCATTAGGGCAGCAGGAGGAAAGCATTAGGGCAGCAGGAGGAAAGCATTAGGGCAGCAGGAGGAAAGCATTAGGGCAGCAGGAGGAAAGCATTAGGGCAGCAGGAGGAAAGCATTAGGGCAGCAGGAGGAGGGCAGGATCAGGGCAGCAGGAGGGCAGGAGAAGGGCAGGAGAAGGGCAGCAGGAGGGCAGCATTAGGGCAGGAGGGCAGGATCAGGGCAGCAGGAGGGCAGCATTAGGGCAGGAGAAGGGCAGCAGGAGGGCAGCATTAGGGCAGGGCAGGAGGGAAGCATTAGGGCAGGAGCAGGGCAGGAGGGCAGCATTATGGCAGCAGGAGGGCAGCATTAGGGCAGGAGCAGGGCAGGAGGGCAGCATTAGGGCAGGAGCAAGGCAGGAGGGCAGCATTAGGGCAGCAGGAGAGCAGGAGCAGGGCAGGAGGGCAGCATTAGGGCAGCAGGAGGGCAGCATTAGGGCAGAATTAGGGCAGGAGCAGGGCAGGAGGGCAGCAGGAGGGCAGCATTAGGGCAGAATTAGGGCAGCATTAGGGCAGGAGCAGGGCAGCAGGGCATCAGCAGGGCAGCCAACATGGTTAAACAGCTTCATGCCAGCTGCTCATGAGACAAATGCGCGCGATAGCGTGCACTCACTCATAAATTTCCATTATTCAGAACAGATTAACAGGTTCATGCCAGCCACTGACGAGACAAATGCGCGCGAGAAAAACACTAACTCATGTTTTCCATTATTCAGAACATATTAATAGGTTCAGGCCAGAACAAATGCGTGACAGCGCGCACTAACTCATAAATTTCCATTAATCTGAACAGATTAACAGGTTCATGCCAGCTGCTGAGGAGACAAATGCGCGCGATAGCACGCACTAACTCATGTTTCCATTACTTTCAACACATCAGTTGTGATAATAGGTTCATGCCAGCCGCTGACTCATATGTTTTCCATTATTCTGAACAGATCTACTGGGCCTTATGTGTCGAAAGCAGGCAGATTTCACCAGAATAACCCTGTCCTCCTCTGTCTCTCTCTGGCTCAGGCCTTTTGTGTGGTTAACCTCACTCATGCTGTATAAAGCAGGCAGGTTTCACCAGAACAAGCCAAAATCTCATTTTTCAGGCTGGATTTGAAATATCTGGCAACTAGTAGCTCTCAGCTCTCATCTGTGTGTCTGTGTGGACGGGCAGAAGACGGGCAGCAGCTGGGCACCCATCAAAATTTCTTCAGAAATTTTCTAGTTATTCTTATTACCGTATTCCTAATTCTATGGGATTAAGCACAGATTAATAAAAAACTAAAAGATAATATACTACAATGGGGCGGCTGTAGCTCAGGAGGAAGAGCAGTCGCCCACCAATCGGAAGGTCGGTGGTTCGACTCTGGCTTCCCCAGGATACATGTCGAAGCGTCCTTGGGCAAGACACTGAACCCCACGTTGCTCCCCCAGTGTATCATTGGGGGTATGAATGTGTGTGAATGCTTAGAAAAAAGCACGTAGTTATGTGTATCTTAAGACGTGCTGTGTGAGTGGGGTGAATGTGGCATGTAGTGGAGCACTAGAAAAGCACTATACAAGTACAAGTCCTTTTACCAAGTCCAATGAATCACACGGTTACAGACTGACCACAGAGATAGGAGGTCCAACAGACAACTTGTCAACCTATTTTTTTTTTGTTGCAGGAATAGATGGGGTGGCTGACATTGACTTATGCTAAATTAAATTAAACCAAAAAGCCCATGTGTATTCTGAAAAGTACATATGTGAAATGTATGTTAATACAAGATTTCTGAAGAATCGCCGGTGTATCAGTTGGAATTTTGTTAGAATTTTGTTGTATTGAATGTGCTAAAGCCAGAATATAAATTTAGAAATGAAGCATTACAATTGCATAATGAATCTTTTGTACCTAACACAGAGCAATGTAAAACTCTCTCTTTGTTGTTCCCAGCAGTTAAGAAAAGAGACAACTGCCCTCAGCGTTGGCTTATACGGGTAATTTATATATGTTTCATCCACAAGGGTACAGGTAAGAATGTGGGTACACTCATGTCAGATAATTGTCAAGAATCCATCTATTGTCACTCAGGACGCAGGTAACTACTCAGCATCTTGGTTTCGGAACCAAACTTCCATGAGAGCAGACCTCTGGTGGCTGTGTGGGGATATGAAACTGAGGTCCGTCCTTCTGCCTAACTGGCAGCTGCACAATAGCCCAACTACTGATGCCTTTCCGTCTGTTCCCTGAGGGGTACTTTAAGGCCTTGGGTGAGAAGCTGCAATGTCTCAAGCATTTAACTGTGTCTGGAGGTTCATTTGACAACAGAGTGTACCTAGATAGCATTGGAATTCTGAGTCCCAGATGAATTTAAAGCTAGAAATCAAGTAACTACAGACTTTGAATCTTTTCTTTTCTGGTGGGCAACAATAAATAAAAATGTTTATTGGATAAATTACATCTACAAGGCATTGCTGGATAATTAAAATGTTTGGAACTTTATCCTGTTCCTTTATTCCTAACAATACTTCCGCAGATAGCAGAATCACAAAGAGGGACTCGCATCACTCTCTGCAGAGCTGATAGAAAATCAACGACCCCTTCACTGACATGATGGAGAAGTGGTTTGGTCTCTGTCTGTTGTCACAGCCATAGTAGCCACCTGTGCTTGATGTTGTATCACATGCTTGAGAGGACTGTCCCAAAGACTGATTGAAACCATCCGTACCCGCATAATGTATCAACAGGTAGAGGGAGATGATGACAACGATCGACACATGGATGATGGAGACGATGATACAAATAACATTTAAAGTACTTTGAATGACCCTGAGTGAATTCTCAATGATTTCTTTAATGATTATTTTTGCGTTCATATGAAAGACCAATGAACATGGGAATTGGACCTATTAAAAGACAATTCCTTAATGTAGAGCATTGTAAAGATGATATGTTGCTTCTTCCTGCTAACATTTGTCCACAGTTTGATGAACTGCATCAGCAGCAGAACCACTACAGGACTCAAAGTCAGGTAACTGACCAGGTTTCTGGAATTCTGGAATTCCCATCATGCCAAGATGATGGCGGAACAATCACAAATTTTTATCCACATGTGTACAAAAGGGTGGACGGCGAAGCTAAGCGCTCCACCCCAACTGAATGAAAAGCTGATTTGAAGAGTTCATTCCACCAAGTAACGTCTAACAATCTACAGCCTCCAACCACTGTATGGCTGAATTATATCCTGAAGTGTCCTAAAAGAGGATTAGTTAGGGAATAAGAGGTGGTAAAGACCTCTTCCAGGAAGTTAAGTGCTAGTAACCTCTCCTTCCAAGATAGCTTAGCAGTTCCAGACCCAGCCGGACTGATGTTCGGCCAGAAGCAGACGATTTCAGAGTGGACTGAATAAACTGCATTGTATTATTATTATTATTATTGTTTGACTATTCTTGATTTTCATTTATTATTATTTTTCATTTTATTAATTTTTTCATTTTATTAATTTTTCCATTTAATATCAATTTCACATTATTTATTAATTGCATATAATCATATTTTCATTTATTATTTATTCTTATTTTCATTTCATACATTTTTTGTTTGTGTCATATTTCCATTTTTATTATTCCATTGTATTAATTTTGTTCATTAATCATTTAGTCATATTTTTATTGATTTTTGTCCATTTTTTAATCATTTAGTCATAGTTTTATTGATTTCCATTTTTATTGATTTTTGTCCTTTTTGCCATGTATTTTTGGTTGTGTATCCGTTTTGTGTTTGCTGGTCACACCTAGGTCCATCACCATTCATTGAAATTAACGGTTCGGAGTGCGACCTTTGATACTGAGTGAGTGACTAAGCGGTCGGTCGCCAAGGAGAGAATGGGGCCATAGGAGAATTTTCCCGTAGATAAAGCAAATGGGTTTTTCGCTCCTATGCACTGCAAACGGTAGAAATACATTCAATGTTAATTGTACGGGGTGCAGGGTTTTTGGAGTTTTAATACTTCATAGCATAAACAGGAGGGAATGTTGGAAAAATTATATAGTTATACTATGACAGAAGAGTCCCCCCATCTTTCCTCTTCTATGATTCAAGCAAAAGTGTTTTGACTCTGGTCTTTCCCATAATATTAACTGGTGAGAAGCACCTTTTATGTTCCTTCCCATAACAAGGAATGGAGAGAGAAGCACCTTTTCTCATAACATTGTGTGATCAGCAAGCTTAAACAACATAAATAGCTGGAGCACCATTTCTGATAGAGACAACTCTGAGCGATCTTCCCGACAGGTTGTGTGGATTTGTGCTGTCTCTTTCTTGCAAGAAATAAATGTTTTGTGTTAATCGTATCCAGCGACTCTGAGCCTAATTTTGAGAGAATTTTTCTAACAAGCAGCTTCAGAAGTATCTTTAGAACCTGATTTGTATTTAGATGGCTTCTGCCCAGTTGATCTCTCTGAGCTAACAACAGCAATAGTCTCTTCTAAACCATCAACTTGTATTTTAGACCCAATCCCAACCAGACTGTTCAAGGAGGTTTTCCCCTTAATTGACACTTCCATATTGGATTTGATCAATCGGTCTTTGTTGACAGGATATGTACCTCAGACTTTAAAGGTTGCTGAAATTAAACCTTTACTTAAAAAACCTACTCTTGATTCAGAAGTGTTGGCTAATTATCGACCTATATCCAATCTCCCTTTTTTGTCTAAAGTTCTTGAAAAAATAGTTGCAGCTCAACTTTGTGACCATTTACACAGAAATAATCTGTTTGAAGAATTTCAGTCAGGATTCAGAGTGCATCATAGCACAGAAACAGCACTGGTGAAAGTTACCAATGATCTCCTCTTAGCCTCTGATAGCGGACTTGTTTCTGTGCTTGTTCTGTTGGATCTCAGTGCTGCATTTGATACGATCGATCACAGCATTCTGTTACAGAGACTTGAACATGTTATTGGGATTAAAGGAACTGCATTAGGCTGGTTTAAGTCATATTTATCTGATAGATTTCAGTTTGTTCTTGTAAAGAAGAATCTTCCTCACACATTGGAGTAAGTCATGGAGTTCCTCAGGGTTCTGTGCTTGAACCAATTCTTTTTACTTTGTACATGCTTCCATTAGGTAACATTATTAGACAGCATGACATAAATTTCCATTGTTATGCTGATGATACTAAGCTGTACTTATCTATGAAACCAGATGAAACCAACAGGTTGGTCAGGCTACAAGCCTGTCTTAAAGACATAAAGACCTGGATGACTCAGAACTGTCTGCTTTTAAATTCAGACAAAACTGAAGTTGTTCTCTTTGGACCTGAGCGCTTCAGGGAGAAATGATCTAGTTATATAGTTACTCGAGATGGTATTTCCTTGGCTTCTAGTTCTACAGTGAGGAACCTTGGAGTTATTTTTGACCAGAATTGATCATTTGATGCACATATAAAACTGGTTTCTAGGACTGCCTTCTTTCACCTTTGTAATATTGCTAAAATCAGGAACATCCTGTCTCAGGGTGATGCAGAGAAACTAGTTCATGCATTTGTTACTTCAAGATTGGACTACTATAATTCCTTATTATTGAGCCTTCCCACATATTCTCTGAAAAGCCTCCAGCCTTCTGATGAGAACTAACAGGAGAGATCATGTTTCTCCAGTTTTAGCTTCTCTTCATTGGCTCCCTGTTAAGTCCAGAATAGAATTTAAGATTCTTCTGCTCACATATAAAGCTCTTAATGACCGAGCTCCAGCTTAAAGATCTCATTGTAAGGTATTTTCCTAACAGAGCACTTTGCTCCCAAACTGCAGGTTTACTTGTTGTTCCCAGAGTTTCTAAAAATACAATGGGAGGCAGAGCCTTCAGTTATCAGGCCCCTCTCTTGTGGAATAAGCTGCCAGTAAATGTCCAGGAAGCAGACACCCTTTCCACTTTTAAGATTAGGTTTAAAACTTTAAACTCAACAAAGGCGGTCGCATTTCTACTCTCTCCTGATTCTGCCCTCTCCCATATCTCTCCTGCTTCTCTTGTCTTGTCCGGTCTCAACTTCAGTGCCTCTCTCTGCATTGCTTTCAAACTAAATTATGGAATTGACCAGCTGGTCTCCAAACGCAATTGACATAATTATTGCTACAAGAAGCTCGGGTCCAGGGGAACCCGCCTGTCCCGATGGAACGTTTGCCGCTGGGTACACGAGGGACTCCTGGGAGACGTGTAGAGTCGTGTGCCTGTCGATTCTTTCCGTTGAAGACGTGGAGGATCTATACATATTCGGAACCACGATAACGGGCTATCTGCTGATTGGATTAGGCATTGCCCTGGTGTATCGCAAAATTCGGAAGTTGGAGACAGCAGTCACAGGACCCAAGCTGTCCAGCATGTTTGAATCGGTGGGCAGAGCTATTGGCGCTCAGACTGTGGTCATTAACCGCAATATGGAAAACATCTTGGAGAAGCTGGTGGCTTTGCAAAGTCGTATGGATCGTTTTTGTGACCAGAATGGACAAACAGAGTGAGTCGTGTCCATTGAAAACGACTACTTGCCCTAACCAACAATCATAATCTAATCTGCATTCCTGCTCTCCTGGCAACGGCCTCGGCCAAGGCCACTGCTGAAACAACTCTTCTGAAATCACTGCTGTGAGACGCTCTGAACTACTTCTCCCCCTCCCTTCTTCTTGGACACCTGGTGATTGTTGACTCCGACTGGGACCCAATCAAGGACTTCTCCATGGCAACCTGCTGTGGTATCACGATGACATCTTGTGAACTGTATCATTGGTTGAGAGCCAGACACAGCAACTCTCTGGGCTTACCCCCATCCCACGCCTTCGTATGTCTTGCGTTTTTTATGTGTGAAATGAGCAAATGTTTGTTTATGTTTTGAGTTTTTATGTTGGATGGTGACCTATGTTACTGTTCTTGATGTGCTGAGGTTTTTTTCCCGGCTCCACATTGTACTCCCTATGGAGTATAGTCTGTGGCTGTGTTTTTTTCCCCCTCTCCTCTCCTCTCCGCTTCTGATCTGATTCTGATCTGTCACACCTTTCCTCACTTTGCTCTCTTTTTCCCCTGTTTAATTTCTCAAAATTATAGTATGTACATGTGACATTATTGTGGTTATTAACTTGTGTTTCCCTGTTCCAACAGGTATCCTTTGAATGGTGTTACGGTGTTTTTCCCCCCTCTTTTCTGTCTTCTCAAACCCCAGCTGGTCGAGGCGGATGGTCACCCTTCCTGAGTCTCGTTCTGCCAGAGGTTTCTTCCTGTTAAAAGGGAGTTGTTCCTTTCCACAGTCGCCACAAGCATGCTCAGGACGGGAGATTGGACTGAAGACAAGTTTCGGTGCAATCTGTTGGTTTCCTTAGCTAGGATATTATTTTTTCAATTGGCTCTATGTGAATGAATTGGATTATGATGCAATGAATTGAATTCCAATTGACTATATTATTTAAGTGCGATGACAATTGTTGTAATTTGGCACTATATAAATAAAATTGAATTGGTAAATGGACTTGTACTTGTATAGCGCTTTTCTAGTGTAACTGACCACTCAAAGCACTTCACTACATGCCACCTTCACCCCACTCACACATGTCTTAAGATTCATAACTACGTGCTTTTCTAATCATTCATACCCCAATGATAGATTGGGAGGCAACGCCAGTGCCCAAGGATGCTTCGACATGTAGCCCGGTGAAACCAGAGTCGAACCACCGACCTTCCGATTGGTGGGTGACTGCTCTTCCTCCTGAGCTACAGCCGCCCAATTGAATTGAATTGAATTAATGCTGAATTAATTAATTGAATTAATTAACTAAATGCAACTAAAGAAATGAGAAATAATCTGTATTTATGACAGGTAGCAAATGAAAAGTTTCCTAAATTGGTTCTTTGCTGCTTTCTGGTGCTTAAATAAAGCATAGGTCATTGTTAAGTGACTTAGCACAACATATAAACTGAAAAATAAAAACAATTCTGAAAATGGTCCAAAGTCTGAAAAAACTGAAAATGAGTACAAAAGTAGCCAATACCCAAATACTTTTTTTAAAAGACTATCAGAAAATCTGCAGAACAACACCCCAAGACCATTTTATATGATTACAAAAGAATCTTGCTCAATGGAAGCTCAATATAAAGTGTGTGTGGCTTAAGACATTTACATAGTACTGTATATGCTCATTCTGAATTTGATGCCAGAAACACATTTTCAAAAGAACAAGGACAGGATCAACAAAAGAGTAAAAACATTTTTGTGCAGTTCACCTCTGTGAAAGACAAAGTTGTCACAAATCTACCACCTACCTATCGCCTACCACCTGGTGCGTATCAAGGGATGAGTGGAAACGACCTTCAATACACCTTTAGGACATTTTGAGTACCTGGTCATACCTTTCGGACTTACAAATGCTCCTGAAGTTTTTCAGTGTCTAGTGAATGACGTTCTTAGAGATATGTTGGGCTGTTTTGTTTCTGTGTACTTGGATGACATTCTGATCTTTTCCAAGGACCCCACTGAGCATGTCCAGCATGTCCAGCATGTCCGGCAAGTGTTGCAGAGACTCCTGGAGAATTGCCTCCATGTCCATCCCACTTTCCATGTCAACCACATTAAGCCTGTTCTCATCAGTCCTCTGCTCCCACCCCTTCCTCCCCCTTCTCCTCCTCGGATCATCGATAACGAACCTGCCTATACTGTGATTCGGATTTTGGATTCTCGCCGCCGGGGGTGTGGCTGCCAGTATTTGGTCGATTGGGAGGGGTATGGACCTGAGGAGAGGTGCTGGATTTTGCGCAGCCAGATTTTGTACAGTACTCTGGTGAGGGATTTCCACCAGCCAGGATGACTGTTTGTCTATGTTTGTTTGTTGTGTTGTCTGGTGTTTCGTGTAATTCTCCTGGCAGTGCTTGAGGGGGCTTGCCGATACCCGACTACTCACACCTGGCTGAGGTCACCTCACCTGCTCCTCGTCAACTGTCTGCAGTATTTAAGGAGCAGCCCCACATCCAGTCTCCGCCAGATCATCGTGAAGCATAGTGTATGCTACAGCTTTCTAGCCAGAAATTCTACTTTGCAACCTAGCTGCCTGTTTCTGCCTGCCAGCCAACCTTTTGCCGTCTTTTTTTTTTGTCCGCCACTAACAGTGTCTCTCTGCTTCAGGAATCAGGCCAGTCTACTCACCCTACACCTCGTGTAGCCGGCGTGTGGACCTCCACCCTCCAAGCCTGCCTGCCGACCACACTCTGGATACCCCCACCTCTGGACTCCCACTCTCGCCTGCCTGCTTCCTTTGTTTTTGTTTCACAGATTCACTCTTTGTTAAATAAACTGTTACTCTCAAAACCCTTGTTCCCCTCAGAACCCTGACAAAAGTAAGAATAATGTTTTTCCAATGTAAAATTGAGAAAGATTTGGAGGCGTTACCATTTATAGCATGTGATATCGTTAAAGGTTCACATTTATGTAATCAAATGCATGCTTTAATTGTGGAACTGAATTTTGATATTTGAAAATAATAATAGTGGGAACTATTTATAGGGTTTATTATTTACCCCTCATTCTGCATCTAAATCAATCTGTGTGTAACAGCTTGGTGATAGAACCAAATACCTATTTTGGCGTAGTACTCGTTGAGGTACTCGTTGTAAGCCATCTCCATCAGGCCATGGCCCAGGTTATAGTTGGGGAAAATGAGGAAACAGGACTTCAGATAACTGTTGACTTTTTTCAAATCCTGAGGGAGAAGAAGGTTGTCAAAAACTAAATACAGAAAACAATCAAAGTCTGCTGCCTTATGGTGGCAAACTGAGCAGCGGACTTTCACCATATAGTTTCCAGTTTATTATCTCTTAAGCCACAGAGAGAGTTGTCCAAAATCTTATCACCATCTTTCACTGAAATTAATAACACTTTACTGAAAAAATTACCAAAGAGTAATTTACATTGTCACAGTATGAATTAATTCAGACAAAAATTTATATTGTAACCTCGAGCTTGTTAACTTTTAACAGTTAATCTTAAGGATTTGTTTTACAAGCTGCAGCATCTGATGTTGCAATTAAAACAGCACCTTGTCGTGTTCAAAGAGCTGGAGGAGGAAAGTGGCAACAGTGGCTGTGATGCCGATGAAGAGGTTGATGACTATTAGGAACACGTAGGCTGTACTGGGAACTTCAAACCAGAAAGATGCTGGGTACATAATTGGAGTGATGGACCATCTGTAAAGCAAAGCTCAGATGGGTACACAATGTATTAAGATTGTTTTTTAAATTAAAAGAAATACCTTATTTTGCTGTAGACACAGGCCAAGAACCAAATTGATGAGCACATTCAAATTATGGACAATAATATAGATTATGATGGCTCAAAATTTTCGTATGTCCAAATGTCTCACCCATAGAGAAGAAAGAGGGAGAGAACAGCAGGGAAGTTAGTTGGGGAGGTGTAGGCTGGCAGGTCAAACACAAAAAGAATAATAACACAGCATGTGGCAGGTACCAAGTAATTCAGCTGAGGAAACACAAGAGAAAAGAACATATTCAGAACTGGACAAATCTTGCAATGTTTACATCTTCTAAAAGAGATATCCACTTTAGTTCACATTAGCCACAATCATTACATCCTCCCTACCATATCCCAAATATAGTTGGCAAGCCAGTAGATGACTGGGTCACAGCCGCTGACAAACTGCAGATGTTTGGCCTTTGTTGATTTCTCTGCTACCAGAAACACTACGAAGCTAGCTGGTACAAAGGACATGGCAACAATGATGAAGATAGCAATAACCACATCAGTGCCCTGGAGCCTGGAGATAAAGGAGAGAGTAGAGGAAATTGATTTGCCCAAACTGACTTTTACTGACTGTCAAACCTACACAACACAAGCTCCAAGGTAAAACTAGGCCCTTTGAATTATGTGAGAGCTGTTAATCAGTTCCTTTAGTAGACACAGTCCCAGTTTTAGAACCAATTTTTCATGATCTTAAATAAATGATATTATCTTCATTATAAATTAATCAATTAAAAAACTAAGTGTGGTGAATAACACATTTGTTTGTACTGAGACAAACTCAGAACACTTATGTGTGCTTTTCACAGACTAGTGCTGCTGAGGAACTTACAAGTAGTCCAAAGAGAGGCTGGCACTGGTTCGATTCATTGGGTGGTTTGTCAGTGTAATACCTATAAGAACCCATTCACAAAACAGAATAATCTAATTTTGAACAATAATAATCATGACGGGAGACTGATGCAAAACACACACCATAATTTATTCATATTGTCGATGATTTTCTGTTTATGTCTTTACCATAAGCAGCAGGGTTGCCCTTGGATGAAGGCAAGTTGGCACGCAGGATGGCGTTGTTGAGGACATTCAGATATGTTGGCATGCTGTGGTAGCCTTTGTTGTTGTACAGAACCTAGATATAAGAGGTGACTTTGTAAGAGATATGCTGTCTCGTTACTGTTCATTTCAGACTTGGGGCCTGTCTTACCTGAGCAGATCTCCGTACTGCTATCTTGCGCACCATTGGAGGTATCTTTCTCCCAAAGGATGCAGGAACTGATTTCTGGATGTTTCCCACTGTTAAACCACCATATCTGTTGCAAAGTAAATGTACAAAAAAAGCAATGAAAATATATTTTTCTGTGCTTACAGTAGGACTATTGTTGTTGCTTTTGCTTAAAAAAATTTCACCACAATCTGTTTATTCTTTTTGTAAAATATTCCAGCAAAGAGAGAGCTTAAGATAGTCAATAACTTGATAATTGATAATTCAGGGTATGTTGAGGTCTGAAGGCCTCATTTAGTGGTAAGCTGAAGAAAAGATGCAGGCACAGACACAGAAAAGGTGAAGAAGAATTATTAAAACATTTTTTTAAAAAGAGTCTTCTTGGTGTAGCAAATCCAGTAAATAAAACAATAAAAAAAAATCAAGGTTTTCCAATGGAATTGTTCCTCTACATACCTCATACTCTTTTTGCCCATTTTACCTCAATGTTGTTTTTCCGAGCAGCAATGGTATTTGATTAACCGATTAGTTAATTGGGTCAAACTGTGTGGAGTTTGCAGGTTTGCCCTTTGTATGTGTTGGCTTTAACCAACAGATTATAAAACATGAATGTTAGGTTGGTGATTTTAAACTGACCATAGGTGAGAGTGTGAGCTTGCTTGGTTGTTTGTTTCTGCCCCTACCTAATCAGCAGTTTGGAGGCTCCAGCCTCCCCATAACCCTGAACAAGATAGTGGAAAGAAAATCACTAATTAAATGAATAGCTGTCTGACATAAAAATATCCCATCTTCGTCTCTGGAAAATTTTAACAATATAATTTAATTTAATAAAATGGAGGCTTTATCAAAAAGGAAAGTTTCAGCCTGATCTTAAAGGTAGAGAGGGTGTCTGCTTCCTGAAGCCAAACTGGCAGCTGGTTCCACAGAGAGGGGCCTGATAACTGAAGGCTCTGCCTCCCATTCTGCTTTTTGAAACTCTGGGAACAACAAATAAACCTGCAGTTTTGGAGCAAAGTGCTCTGTTAGGAAAATATCTTACAATGAGATCTTTAAGATATGATGGAGTTCGGCCATTAAGAGCTTTCTATGTGAGAAGAAGAATCTTAAATTCTATTCTGAATTTAACAGGAAGCCAATGAAGAGAAGCTAAAACTGGAGAAACATGATCTCTCCTGTTAGTTCTCATCAGAACTCTGGCTGCAGCATTTTGGATCAGCTGGAGGCTTTTCAGAGAATATGTGGGACAGCCCAATAATAAAGAATTACAGTAGTCCAATTTTGAAGTAACAAATGCATGGACTAGTTTCTCTGCATCACCCTGAGACAGGATGTTCCTGATTTTAGCAATATTACAAAGGTGAAAGAAGGCAGAAACTAGCATCAAATGATAAATTCTGGTAAAGAATAACTCCAAGGTTCCTCACTGTAGAACTAGAAGCCAAGGAAATACCATCTCGAGTAACTATATAACTAGACAATTTCTCCCTGAAGCGCTCTGGTAACACGACAGCACCGACAACAAGATGAAAACACAAAAACTTCTGTTTCTTAAATCTTAATTTTCTTGCAAATTCTTGTCCTCTTCTGGCAGTGTTCCTGAGTTTTTACTCACAAAGGCAGAGCTTGTGCTCAACTTTCAGCCAATACTGCTTCTAAGTTTAATAAAATAAAGAATCATTTCTCCATTCTTTTGTCTTAACACACATTCAAAATATTCTGAAAACACCACATTGTATCATGATATAAAATAGGCATAAAATAACCTATAATGTAAAAAGATATGAGATAAACATCATATTCTGAAATAAAATAAAAATAGATTCTAGTTGTGAGTCTCAAATAGTTTGCATACCAAATCCAGATCGGGGTTTGTAAGGTTATACACGTATCAAATTAAACTAAATGTTATTAATCAGTTTTGGCCAATGGAGCAGAACATTGGTTAATTTTTTAGTTAATTCATATAAGTAATTATTTTAGGCTTAACTGTTTGGTGCCACTGACCTCTATATGGCAATATGGCTCCATGGAAAAGTTAGGGATATTTCTAATAAATGATTTCCTCCTTATTATACCACGTGAAACCTTGAGGAAAGTATCAAAATGGTACTTGAAATGTCAATGAAAACCTTCAACAACTTGTACAAAGGTATAAAACATGCTTAACAAAGTTCAAATAATCCGGTTGACAATGAATCTGAAGTAAATAGTTATTTTCTAGGGATGATGAATCAAGGTGTTACAGGCTTGTTTCTCGTCCTGATCAAAAGACAGATAGGTGTCATCTTTGATTTACATGTCCAGATAAGGAGGAAGAAACATTTGGTCTGGATGCTACCTAGACTCTCATACAAAAGGGTTCTTTTGTTTGTTCAGGAAAAGCTTTGCTAGTTGGCATTAGAGCGTTAATAAATACCAGCTGTATTATGACAGAAAAAGGGGGAATGTTGTGTTTGTTGAGAGTCTCTCAAATCCTCTCCCAGGGACAAAGGCTGATGTAAATAAGATGATGTCTGTTTCTTACTGGGGATGGAGACCCCCCATCTGTGTCTTTGAACGAACATACACTCACAGGAATGTTGATGAGTCTCCCAGCAATAGCTGGGTTTCAGTCACGTGATTATGATGATGCACGAAGGCGGTGCGAGTTCAGATGGAGGGCAGGATGTGAAAATGGAGAATATGTCTATAGAGGAAATCCTTGCAGAGAGTCCGTATTGTACGGATTTAGAGCCAGTTTCGAGACAAAGAGACAAACAATTAATCAACAAATATGTTGCACGGGACCTGTATCTCAGGAAGATGAGTGACTTTTCGACAGAACCTAAAGATTTGCTGACAATCGAGGTTGTTGAGGTTGTTCAGACATCCTACTACACCAAACAGCAGACGAAAGCATATAAAAGTATGGAGGTATATCATTTTTTTGTCAGTGGGTGGGTCCACAACCTTGAAACCAAATGGCTCCATGATGATTATCGTTTGGTCTTTGCAAGGTTGAGTGTTTGCTCTTATATTGTTTTATGTGTTAAGATGCTAGCAGCTAGCAGTAGCAGCTATAATGTCAAGAAACATGCAACATCTTTTTTTTTTCTCCTTGTCCTGTCCAGAATTGTAATCTGAATACCGTTTATGCCAAACACATTTTCTTTGCCAAGGGAAGCAACATGCAACACATCTTAATGACGACGTTAGCCTTACAGTCCTTTATGTTTCATGGTAAACCACTCTCTGAGATTGAGCGAAACACTATTGTCTGCTTCAGATTGGGCTCATACCCGGGCTCTCAGCTGGCTGTTGGAGATCCAACATAGCCTCTGCACATTCCGTCTTTGTTGGTTTTCCTTGAGCTTCATTCTCTGCTCTCGTTGAAGAGATGTCTCTATTTTAGGCGTAGTTTTTTGGTAACCGCGGTTGACCGTCGGAGCCAAAGGGACCAAAGGGGGGACTATTGAGAATGAACCCTAAAGACATACACATCTCTTTATGCATAAAGTTGTTGCAGTCAAAGGTCTAAAAGTCAAAGTCAAATTGATTTGTAAAGCACATGTCATGTACAAAACAATTCAAAGTGCTTTACATAAAATAAAAGCATTGCAGCAGGGAGCAGAAAAAGCATTAAAAATATGTAAAAGAACATAAATAGAAAGAAATAAAATAATTCAAATGAATTAAGACTAATAAAAACAAGCAACAGTCTAGATAAATTGAAAGATCTCATGCAGATTTCATGCATAGACACATGAGAAAAGAAATGTTTTTAACCTGGATTTAAAAATGTCTACATTTGGTGACAGTTTAATCTCCACTGGCAGTTTGTTCTACTTGTTTGCAGCATAACAGCTAAATGCTGCTTCTCCATGTTTAGTCTGGACTCTGGACTGGACCAGCTGATCTAAGAGCTCAGTGTATTGCATCACTTCCTGTTACTTTGTGTGTGTACTGTGGGATTTCTTGCTCCTCTTGGACTACTAATAAATCACCTTATTTCTCCCTATAATTTACACATTTTGCATAGTTAACTCTACAGCATACTTGTTGTAACAAGTATGCAAAAGAGTTAACTTCTAACACTCACTCTTACAGATCTTTAGTTTTTATTTTTCACTTTTTAGCGGTGTGTTCTCTAGCTTAGCATGGCTACCAGTTCTCTTCCTCCAACTCCTGCTTTCATCTGCTCCGTGTATCAGATGTTTAGTTACTCTTCTGTAACTCCTTACTCCTTTAGTGGTAATGGTACAACGTACAAATGTAGTCTTTTTGTAGTTTTGGAGGCGAGATTATCTGAATTGGAAGCTCGGCTCTGTACCGTTGAAAACCACCCGATAGCGAGCCAGGCCCCTTTAGCCAGTGCGGAGCCAACTAGCTTAGATCACTCTGTTAATCGTCCCCGAGCAGATCTCGAGCAGCCAGGACCTAAGAGTGGCTGGGTGACTGTCTGGAAGAGGAGTTATAGTCCCAATGTCAAGCCCGTGGTTCACCATCAACCTGTCCATGTTTCAAATAGATTTTCCCCACTCAGCGACACACCCGCTGAGGACAAAATCCTGGTAATTGGCAGCTCTATAGTCAGAACCGTGGCATTAGCGACACCAGCGACCATAGTCAAATGCATTCCAGGGGCCAGAGCGGGCGACATAGAATCCCATTTAAAACTGCTGGCTAAGGATAAGCGTAAATACGGTAAAATAGTTATTCACGTCGGCGGTAATGACATCCGGTTACGCCAATCGGAGGTCACTAAAATTAATGTTGCATCAGTGTGTAATTTTGCCAAAACAATGTTGGACTCCGTAGTTTTCTCTGGACCCCTGCCAAATCTGACCAGTGATGACATGTTTAGTCGCATCTCCTCCTTCAACCGCTGGTTGTCTAGATGGTATCCAGCAAACAACGTGGGCTACATAGATAACTGGCAATCTTTCTGGAGAAAACCTGGTCTGATGAGGAGAGAGGGCATCCATCCCACTTTGGAAGGAGCGGCTCTCATTTCCAGAAATATGGACGAATTTATTAATTAATCAAAAACATGACAACCCAGGGTTGAGACCAGGATGCAGAGTTGTAGTCTTACACACTTCTCTGCGGCTTCCCACCTGATGCTGCCCCCCCTCAATCAAAAAACACAAAAGAAGCAAATCCTCTTGTGCAAAAAAAAAATTAAAACAAAAACTTTAACTGAACAAAAACATCAAACTATTAAATGTGGTTTGCTGAATATTAGATCTCTCCTTTGGAAGTCACTGTTAGTGAATGATTTGATCTGTGATCATCATATTGATATATTTTGTCTTACAGAAACCTGGCTGCAGCAGGAGGATCATGTTAGCATTAATGAATCAACTCCCTCTGACTATTTAAATGTTCACGTTCCTCAAACCACAGGCAGAGGAGGAGGAGTGGCAGCTATCTTCAGATCAGGGTTACTAATCAGTCCTAGACCCAAGATTAGTTTTAGCTCTTTTGGATATCTGATTCTCAGTTTTTCCCACCCAAAGTGGAAATCACAAAAACCTCTTGTGTTTGTTGTTGTGTATCGTCCACCTGGCCCTTACTCTGAGTTTCTGTCTGAATTCTCAGAGTTTTTATCCCAGTTAGTGCTGAGTACAGATAAAGTCATTGTAGTGGGTGACTTTAATATTCATGTAGATGTTGAAAATGACAGCCTAAATATTAACTTTAATTCTATATTAGACTCTATTGGATTTTCTCAAAGTGTTCACAGACCTACTCACTGCCTCAATCATACCCTTGACCTTGTGCTGACTTATGGCATTGAGAGTGAACAGTGTTCCCTCATAACCCTGTCTTGTCTGACCATTTTTTGATAACTTTTGAATTTACATTACTTGACTATACGACTTCTGAGAAGAATTTTACATATAGAAGGTGTCTATCAGAGAATGCTGTAACCAGATTTAAAGAGTTGATTTCATCATCCTTTTCTTCACTGCCATGTGCAGATATGACACAGGACGGCTACCTAAATTTTACTCCAGTAGAACTTGACTCTCTTGTTGACAGCACTATAGCTTCAATGCGTACAACACTGGACGATGTTGCCCCTCTGAAAAGGAAGGTAATCAGTCAGAAGAGGTTGGCCTCCTTGGTATAATTCACAGCTGCTTTAAAGCAGACTGCAAGAAAGCTGGAGAGACAGTGGCGTTCCTCTAATTTAGAAGAGTCTCAATTAGTCTGGAAAGATAGTTTAATAACGTATAAGAAAGCCCTTCGTAGAACTGCTTATTATTCATCATTTATAGAAGAGAATAAGAATAGTCTTGTGATCTGTCACCATCTTCATGAGAGGGGGATGTCCTCCTAAACCACTGGGGCAGGAGAAGCCTGTGCCCTGCATGGAGCAGGTGCAACGCACTGGTTCATGGATGGACAAAAGGAGGGTGAATTGAATTAATGAATTGAATTCCAATTGGCTTGAATTGGACTATATTACTTAAGTGCCTTGAGATGACAATTGTTGTAATCTGGCGCTCTATAAATAAAATTTAATTGAATTGAGGAGACGTAACAGGCTCTAAGCAAACACAAAAAACATGTATCATTAGGCTTTTTAAGAACATTTTGGCTTGTCATAGCAACGAAAAACAGGTGGAATTAATAATGTTGACAAAGAGTCCAAGCTCTGTTGAGCCATGTATTCCTTTAACTCAGCAGTGATGATTTCATGAGATTCTTTATCAATAAAATTGTTTATATCAGAGAGAAGATTGATGGAATCCTTCCCACTATTATCATTGATGTATCATCAAGTAGAGCAGCTTTAGAAGTATCTTTAGAACCTGATTTGTATTTAGACGGCTTCTGCCCAGTTGATCTCTCTGAGCTAACAACAGCAATAGTCTAAACCATCAACTTGTATTTTAGACTCAATCCCAACCAGACTGTTCAAGGAGGTTTTCCCCTTAATTGACACTTCCATATTGGATTTGATCAGTCTGTCTTTGTTGACAGGATATGTACCTCAGACTTTTAAGGTTGCTGTAATTAAACCTTTACTTAAAAAACCTACTCTTGATTCAGAAGTGTTGGCTAATTATCGACCTATATCCAATCTCCCTTTTTTGTCTAAAGTTCTTGAAAAAATAGTTGCAGTTCAACTTTGTGATCATTTACATAGAAATAATCTGTTTGAAGAGTTTCAGTCAGGATTCAGAGTGCATCATAGCACAGAAACAGCACTGGTGAAAGTTGCCAATGATCTGCTCTTAGCCTCTGATAGCGGACTTGTTTCTGTGCTTGTCCTGTTGGATCTCAGTGCTGCATTTGATACGATCGATCACAGCATTCTGTTACAGAGACTTGAACATGTTATTGGGATTAAAGGAACTGCATTAGGCTGGTTTAAGTCATATTTATCTGATAGATTCCAGTTTGTTCTTTTAAATGAAGAATCTTTCTCAAAGAGTTGTAAAAAATAAAAGTAAGAAGGGTGGAGATTGGGAGGAGCCCCCTTTTTTAAGTAAGATCATTGAAAAATTACTTTTTAACACACAATAACTGCTACCTTCCAGTCAGGTTTTAGACCGCACCACAGCACTGAGACTGCTCTGACCAAAGTGTTTAATGATATGTTTGAATACAGTCGGTGGAAAAATGTCAGTCTTAGTTTTATTGGATCTCAGTGCTGCTTTTGATACGATTGATCACAGCATTCTGTTACAGAGACTTGAACATGTTATTGGGATTAAAGGAACTGCATTAGGCTGATTTAAGCCATATTTATCTGATAGATTTCAGTTTGTTCTTTTAAATGAAGAATCTTTCTCAAAGAGTTGTAAAAAATAAAAGTAAGAAGGGTGGAGATTGGGAGGAGCCCCCTTTTTTAAGTAAGATCATTGAAAAATTACTTTTTAACACACAATAACTGCTACCTTCCAGTCAGGTTTCAGACCGCACCACAGCACTGAGACTGCTCTGACCAAAGTGTTTAATGATATATGTTTGAATACAGTCGGTGGAAAAATGTCAGTCTTAGTTTTATTGGATCTCAGTGCTGCTTTTGATACAGTTGACCACAATATATTACTCAAACGACTGGAGAACTGGGCTGGTCTTTTCGGAACTGTACTAAACTGGTTTAAAACATACTTAGAGAACGGGAAGTACTTTATGTCAATAGCTATGTTTACATCTGTGCAGACAAGAATCACGTGGAGTTTCCCAAGGTTCCATCCTGGGACCTCTTCTGTTTAACATCTACATGCTCCCACTGGCACAGATTATAAAAAACAACAAAAGAAACTGCCATAGCTATGCAGATGACACACAGATATATATCACAATGTCACCAGGAGACCAAGGGCCTGTGCAGGGCCTTGGTAAATGCATTGAGGAGATTAATGACTGGATGTGCCACAACTTTCTCCAGCTAAACAAAAACAAAACTGAGGTAATTGTCTTTGGAGCCAAAGATAAACGATTGAAAATCACCACAGAGCTTCAATCTATAAACCTAAAAACTACCAACCAGGCCAGAAATCCGGGTGTAGTGATGGACTCAGACCTAAATTTGGACAAACACATTAAGGCAATAACAAAGTCAGCCTACTATCACCTTAAGAATATATCAAGGTTAAAAGATCTGATGTCTCAGCAGGACTTGGAAGAACAAGTCCATGCATTCATCTTTAGTAGGCTTGATTATTGTAACAGCATCTTTACAGGTCTGCCTAAAAAGTCAGTTAGACCTCCAGAACCATCCAGAACTCAGCTGCTCGAGTCCTCACTAAGACCAAAAAAGTGGAGCACATCAGTCCAGCTGTGAAGTCTTTACACTGGCTGCCTGTCCATCAGAGGATGGTAAATGGTAAATGGTAAATGGACTTGTACTTGTATAGCGCTTTTCTAGTCTAACCGACCACTCAAAGCGTTTCACTACATGCCACATTCACCCCACTCACACACATTCATACAGGACGTCTTAAGATTCTTAACTACGTGCTTTTTTTTTCTAATCATTCATACACACATTCATACCCCAGTGATACACTGGGAGGCAACGTGGGGTTCAGTGTCTTGCCCAAGGACGCTTCGACATGTAGCCTGAGGAAGCCCTGGCCAAGTGCCCTGGGAGTCAAGACGTGCCCACAGGTGGGTGAAGTTGCGAGCAGCGGGGAGAGGCAACGCCGCCCCCCCATCGGGAGAAGCACAGGCAGGCCAGGCGACAGCAAGTCCCAGATCCAGGCCCAATCATTACCACACACACTTTCACGTCCCATACATCCACACATCCACACGTCCTCCCTCCCTCGACTCCGCTGGGGTGTAGTGCAGCGGGCACACCAGGGGGCCAGCAGCCCCCCAGCCACCACAGACCCCGAACCAGCAAAACAATTAATTAATCCTCTTGGCCCCTCCCGCCCCGAGCAGCAACCAGGAAGCAGGGGTATGGGAAGAAGACCCCTCCCCTCACCCTTCTGGCTCTTCAATATTTTCTAATAGTGAGCGATTAAAATTGAGGGGCAGCCAAACTTGTAGAACTGGGAGCGCGGCCCTCTGGGCAGCCTACATACCCAAAGAGCCCCGCCCACCAGATGCCACTCAGTGTAACCACCCCCCAAGACCTAATGTGTGTGTGTGAGTGTGTTTGATAAGTAGTAATGTCTAAGGTGTAATTAAAACAGGGGCGGGGAATTGCAGAGTGCAACCAAAGGGGACCACCTACGTGGCCCCATTCACTACACCCCACCGAACACACACGCCCCCAAAACCCTTCATGTGTGAGTGTGTGCTGTGTACAGGAGCCAGAAGGGAGAGGGGTATGGGGATATACACCGGGGGAGCTACTCTCCCCCGGAGAGGGCAGCCAGGGACTGGCTGCAATAGGCATCCCCGCTACCTGGGAGCCAACACAGGGCAGGAGGGGCTGATGTCCACCAGGCTCGGGGCCTGCAGCGACCATATTCCGGGAGCTGCTGTACCCCCAGAAGGTACCCATCCCGCCCCACCCCACTCAACCCAACCCCACCCCGGAGGACCTCTACAAAAAACAAACAAACAACAAAAAACAAACAAACCACCCGGTCACACCAGTCGCAGCAGCCCGGGCCTGAGACCCACCATCACCCAGGCCCCCCCAGGCCCCACCCAACAGGGGAAAAGCAACGCCCCCCCCACACTTTCCAATTCCCCAATTTCCAGTTCACTCGATCAAATGCTTTTTCTGCATCTAGAGAGACTATTGTGGTTTCCAGGTTGTTGATGGTAGAATAGTCTATGAGATTAATTAGCCTGCGAGTGTTAGTGGATGAGTGTCTACCCTTTATAAAACCTGTCTGGTCAGGATGTATTATAAGTGGAGTTACTTTTTCCATTCTTTTGGCAAGGGCTTTACAAATTATTTTGAGGTCTGCATTTATTAGATATATTGGGCGGTAGCTGGATGGAAGTATGGGGTCTTTTCCTGGTTTCTGTAGCAAGATAATGTTAGCAGAGTTCATGTGTGGGGATACTCTGCCATTCTGCTTAACTTGTAATACCATTTTGTGAAATGCAGGTGCCAAAACAGTCCAAAATTCTTTGTAGAACTCTGCTGGAAAACCATCTGGTCCCGGGGCTTTGTTACTGGGCATATGTTGAAGGGCTTCATGGAGTTCTCCTATTGAAAGAGGTGAATCCAGAGCCATTGCCTGTTCGGTTTGTAATTTTGGAAGGTTGAAATTACTAAGAAACTGATCTATGTTAAAACAAACTGTGTTTGTTTATCAATAATTTTGTTTAATTCAAGTTTAGCTTTTCTTAGTTCATTCAGTGTGTGTTCCTCTTTGGAGGTACTGTAGACAATTTCTAATGATTTAATCCTGAGTTCTAAATCTGATATCCTTTTTCTTAAAATGGAATCATATTTTAACTATTGATTTTATCTTTCATATATATAATTTTTTTCTGATTTTATCTATTGTTCTTATTTCTTTATTTTGTTTAAATTTTAAATCATGCTTTTTATCTTTTTATTTCTTTTGTTTTAATGTCTCTGTAAAGCACTTTGAATCACCTTGTCGTTGAATTGTGCTTTACAAATAAACTTGCCTTGCTTTGCCTTGCCTTTAGAGACTATAAGGTGAAGCCCCATGACAGCTCGTCAGTCAATCCATATATTTCTTTTCATGTTCTTCCTGCATCTTGATATTGGCTGAATAAATGCACCCTGCTTACACCTTGCTGTCTTCAGAAGATAACTTTTGTCTCCTGATTCTACATTCTTCACAGTATTTTCTAATCTATATTGTTCCTGAGATCCAGACTGATAACACACCTGATGATTATGCACACGTGTTTGATGTTTGAGTGTGTTAGACCCATCCTGAACATCCTTTGTCCTGTATAGTGTGTTCTATGAAGGATTTTGTATGGTATGAGCTGTAAATTAGGATTCCGAGTCATTCTGAAGGTGTTCAAACATATTTGTGGGCAGAAGCTATGACTAGAACTGATGGATAAATCTGCCTCCCATTTTGAGGATGGAAGAGACATTGTGTCATCTATCTTAGACAATAATTTATATATTTTTGATAGTAGTTTTGGGGTGCAGATGCTTAGAAATTCTGCTACCCTAGTCTGGTTGGTGGAGGATATATTTCCTGGTTATTATAGACTTAAGTTGTTGATATTCTAGGAATTTATTGCTGCCTATCTCGTGTTGTGATATGAGCTCATCAAATTAAATAAAATTTCCATTTTGGATTATATGTTCCAGATGTTTGATTCCTTTGATCTTCCACAGAGTAAAGTTTTTTTGTTTTAACATATGCCCATTTTGTTTTGCAGTATGTCAGGATTGTTCCAGATGGGTGTAAGTTTACATGGGACAATTGAAGACTTTGTTATTTTAAGAAATTCCCACCAGGCTGTCAGAGAGTGCTGATGTTAATGCTTTTGAAACATTTGTGATTTTTTACGTTTTGACTAATAAGTAGCAGGTCAGAGATTTCCAGATTATCACACAATGCTTGTTCTATATTTATCCATGGTTCATCTATTGGGCTAGGTTTAAACCATTTTGATATATACTGTAACCTATTGGCTAAGGAGTAGTGCTGAAAATTAGGCAAATCTAATCCACCACAGTCCTTGGTCTTCTGTAGGGTTTTTAAACTAATACGTGGTGGTTTGTTTTTCCACAGAAATTTGGAGATGCATGAATCTAGTGACTTAAACCAAGTAGCAGATGGTTTTATGGGGATCATTGAGAACAAATAATTAACTTTTGGTAGTATCATCATTTTAATGGTTGTAACTCTCCCCATAAGTGATATAGGTAAGGACTTCCAACGAGAGAGATCGTCCTCTACTGTCTTTAATAATTGCACATAATTTAGCTTTGTTAGCTCTGAGAGCCTGGAGGAAATGTTTATGCCTAAATATCTAATATTTCCTGACTGTAAAGTGATCGCAGGTATATTTTGGACTCTGCAGTTAATGGGCAGAACTGTGGTCTTAGACCAATTGATAGAGTAGTCAGAAAGTGCATTTATTATTATTTAGTGAATTTATTTATGAGTGTGATCGTGTGAGTGAGAGACGTTTGAGAGTTCTCAAGGAAAAGTAAAACATCAGCATAAAGACTTATTTTCAATATTTTGGGGTTGGATGCCTTTAATGTTTCTATCTTGTCTGATAGCAGCTGCTAAAGGTTAGATGAAAATAGCAAAAAGTGAGGGAGAAAGTGGGCAACCCTGTCTTGTACCTCTCTGCAGACTGAAGCTTGGAGAGGTTTGATCAATTGTCCTGACACACGCATTTGGGGAGCTATATAATATCCTTATCCAGTTGATGAAGTGTGACCCAAACCCAAATTTGTTTAATGCTGCGAATAAAAATTTCCAGTTCACTCGATCAAATGCTTTTTCTGCATCTAGAGAGACTATTGTGGTTTCCAGGTTGTTGATGGTAGAATAGTCTATGAGATTAATTAGCCTGCGAGTGTTAGTGGATGAGTGTCTACCCTTTATAAAACCTGTCTGGTCAGGATGTATTATAAGTGGAGTTACTTTTTCCATTCTTTTGGCAAGGGCTTTACAAATTATTTTGAGGTCTGCATTTATTAGAGATATTGGGCGGTAGCTGGATGGAAGTATGGGGTCTTTTCCTGGTTTCTGTAGCAAGATAATGTTAGCAGAGTTCATGTGTGGGGATACTCTGCCATTCTGCTTAACTTGTAATACCATTTTGTGAAATGCAGGTGCCAAAACAGTCCAAAATTCTTTGTAGAACTCTGCTGGAAAACCATCTGGTCCCGGGGCTTTGTTACTGGGCATATGTTGAAGGGCTTCATGGAGTTCTCCTATTGAAAGAGGTGAATCCAGAGCCATTGCCTGTTCGGTTTGTAATTTTGGAAGGTTGAAATTACTAAGAAACTGATCTATGTTAAAACAAACTGTGTTTGTTTATCAATAATTTTGTTTAATTCAAGTTTAGCTTTTCTTAGTTCATTCAGTGTGTGTTCCTCTTTGGAGGTACTGTAGACAATTTCTAATGATTTAATCCTGAGTTCTAAATCTGATATCCTTTTTCTTAAAATGGAATCATATTTTAACTATTGATTTTATCTTTCATATATATAATTTTTTTCTGATTTTATCTATTGTTCTTATTTCTTTATTTTGTTTAAATTTTAAATCATGCTTTTTATCTTTTTATTTCTTTTGTTTTAATGTCTCTGTAAAGCACTTTGAATCACCTTGTCGTTGAATTGTGCTTTACAAATAAACTTGCCTTGCTTTGCCTTGCCTTTAGAGACTATAAGGTGAAGCCCAATGACAGCTCGTCAGTCAATCCATATATTTCTTTTCATGTTCTTCCTGCATCTTGATATTGGCTGAATAAATGCACCCTGCTTACACCTTGCTGTCTTCAGAAGATAATTTTTGTCTCCTGATTCTACATTCTTCACAGTATTTTCTAATCTATATTGTTCCTGAGATCCAGACTGGCTGAGGTGACTGAGAGAAAGTGTTCTTAACTTTTGAAACTCAAAGTATTTATCAGTATCTGATGTCCCCTCTCCCCGATCTAATCTCTTATTCCCCCCACCAACTTTTCACGTCACGATGAAGCAGTGTCCGCAGAGTGCTAATACTGAAGTTTTTCTTTTCCAATGTTGCTCGCCATTCCATGCATGCAACTAATTTGAAGAGAAGATTGTATATGATCTGTTTATTTCCTTAGCAAGTCACTGGTAATTTATCTGTATAGTGTCTTGAGATTAATTTTGTTCTGAATTGGTGCAACATAAATTGAATTTCATTCTCTGGAATTTGAAATAATTTTACATGAATGGCGAAATGCTTCTTTCAAAGAAAGAAAGAATGCTGCCCCTGCTGACAGTAACTAACACACTCACATCAAGTAAAAGGGTAACTTATTTTTTCCTGTGATCAATATGTAACTAGACTGTATTTAGTTGGTATTCAAAGGAACTTGGTTAATATCTCAGAACAGTGTCACTTTTCACCTGTGGTTAGATAATACAGAAATTGACAGTGACTAGCGCATCACTCAAAGATTAGTATACCAGTCTGCATGAACCATTTAAATACTCTCATCCCTGAATTTTGCTCTCTGACAGCGAAAGTACCGTAAATACTTATTCAACATTCCCAAACACAACAATGACTGTGTCCATGCCCTTTATGCACTAAGCATTTTCATAAATAGCATTTTTAATGTCCAAAAAGTTTTGTGCCAGATGCAAATAAATAGTAAATCCTGGCCAAAATGTGCTGTTAAAGCAGAGTCAAAGCAACTAGGGCACTATAAAGTAGTGTCAATATTCTTAATAGTAAATGTATTAAAAACTATCACCTTTGAACTGAAATGATACAGAATCTTCTCTGTTACATTAATTATGAAAATACATTGAAATCCTGCAAGCTTTTGCTTTTTGTCTTTCAGGCTTTTTCTTTCCTACCTGTGCAGCCGCAATCTGTCTGATGTGAAGAGTAGATATTCAGAGACATTTCTGCCTGTGATGTCCACCAGGATGTCACCTGTCACCATCTTCATGAGAGGGGGATGTCCTCCTACACCACTGGGGCAGGAGAAGCCTGTGCCCTGCATGGAGCAGGTGCAACGCACTGGTTCATGGATGGACAAAGGGAGGGTGGGAGGAGACGTAACAGGCTCTAAGCAAACATAAAAAAACATGTATCATTAGGCTTTTTAAGAACATTTTGGCTTGTCATAGCAACGAAAAACAGGTGGAATTAATAATGTTAACGATGGCTTAGGTCCATTAATTATCCTTGTAACGGATTCCCAGTAACCATCAGAAATCCCTTTTACTTTATCAACTTTGATGTTTGTGAGTTACAACATAATTTTGGTAAAAATATTATCCAGAGTGGTTTAGAAGAGAGGTCTGCTTTGTCCTATGAACCTATTTGCATGTCTGTTGTAAAATTAAAAAATAATGGGATAAGAATGTCTGAATGGTATATTCCTGCTTCAAAAGATCTGCAGCTACATATCATGAGTGTATTGTCCAAAGTTTTAGGATTTAGTGCATAGCTTTGAGTGATAGACTCACCATGGACCATAGCTGGAGGGGGAACTGTAAAGTTCCATAACTCATCCTCAAAATGAGGGTCATCAGAAGGTGCCGGTGAAGGTGGAGGTGGAACAAAGTTGGAGAGGGGGACCCCTTGGGTGAAAGAGTCCAGACACATGGAGTCAAAGTACTGGGCAGCCAGGGTCTTGGAGTTGTTGGCATTGGGATTTAGGGTCTGAGCCAGTTGGTCCAGAGTGCTGTTGAAGGGGGTTTTAAGGACACACGTAGCACCAACGCCCGAGGGGAGACGAAGGGTGTTGATGATCTTTTGTGGACTGGCATCTGGTGAAAGCTTAATCCTAAGAGAAGTTCCAAGGATGATTCTGTTAGACAATGCGCAGATTACCTCAAGTGACAAATATTTATTCTAATGTAAAATGTGACTTCAGCAGAACAGTTTTTTCAGTGCTATAATTGGACCCACACAGAAACATCTGATGATGTGGTCTGCTTTTTAGGAGACCCAGACACATGTATTCCCATACTAATCAACCAACTAGAGATGTTTGGCTTTTGTTCTGGACACAAGCTTAATTTGGCCAAAACACAGATTTTAACATTTAATCACTTCCCATCCAAAGTCATACAACAAAAACATAATCTGAATTGGAGAGCTACAAAAATTAAATATCTTGGGGTCACTTTAACACAGAACACTGATGATTTATATTAAGCTAATTACGTCAAACTGCATAAGGAAATTAAGCGTGATTTGGACAGGTGGGCTATCCTCCCATTAGACATTGGTTCACGAATAGAGACCATAAAAATGAATGTTCTACCTCGACTTCTTTTCCTGTTTCAGTCACTACTCATTGAGATACCCGAAAAACAATTCAGATTGTGGGAAAAAATCATTTCAAGGTTTATATGGAGTGGGCACAGACCGAGAATCAAATTTGAAACATTATAGATTGGAAAGGATAGAGGGGGTTTGGCACTGCCAAGCCTTAAGGGATGTTTTCATGCTGCACAAATTAGACATGTAATTTGTTGGTGTGACAAAGATTATGTAGCCAAATGGAAGAATTTAGAAAAACTGATACAAGGAAGAGAAATTCAAAGTTTTATTGCAGACAGAGAAGAAGCAATGAGTGTAATTAAACCGGTGAATACAGTCACTCAGGTTACACTAAAATTATGGTTTAATCTGGTACGAAAATATAAACTTGAGAAAGAGCTTGGATTGCTTCGGTGGATAGCTTATGACGAGGGTTTTATCCCTGGTTCTCTTGACCAAAGATTTATACTATGGATTCCTAATGGATTAACAGTGATATGTACGGCAATTAAAAACGGAAACTTCATGAGTTTCCAGGAGATTAAACAAAAATATGATTTAAGTAACTAAGACCACTTCAGATATTTGCAGATAAGGAACTTTTTAAATAAAAAAGCAAAACACAGTGTTAATCAAGACAAAAACTAATTAAAAACTAACTAATCAGAACCATAACTGAAGTCTACAGCGCTAAGAAATTCAGAATAATCTCAACAATTTATGGGCAAATAATGGAGGCAAGAGGGAATACAGACATATGTAAAACTGAAGTGGTAGAAAGAGCTGGGTGTGAACATAACTGATGATGAATGGTCACACATTCGGAAAACACAGCAGTCAACAACATCATCACGTGTTTGGAGACTGTATTGTTGGAAAAATTTAATTAGATTTTTCATAACACCCAAAATTAGGAATAAACACATTTCATTA
This sequence comes from Leuresthes tenuis, assembly GCF_036924035.1. Taxonomy (NCBI): domain Eukaryota; kingdom Metazoa; phylum Chordata; class Actinopteri; order Atheriniformes; family Atherinopsidae; genus Leuresthes; species Leuresthes tenuis. The sequence continues at coordinate 34,271,080 of NW_027325360.1, forward strand.
CCACAGCCATGTTGGAGAGGCTGTGGAGATGTAAATGTGAACCATTCACATGCGTTCTGGCTCTGTCCAAAGATCACAAAATTTTGGGAAGATGTTCATTTAAATTTAGGCAGGATTCCGGGTTATGGTGTATCCAACTCTTGTACATTATTATATCTTGGCGTAATTACGGGAAATGTGTTGAAAGATGATAGATACATTTTAAAACTTATGTTAGTAGCCTGTAAAAAGGCAAGAAAATGGTACAAGACAGACCCACCATCACAGGAAGATTCGATGAAAGTTATGGACGAGATATATACTATAGAACAACTGACTCATAAAATAAGGATTAAAGAGGATCAGTGCTGCCAGAAGTGGGAGAAATGGACCAAATACATAAAAACGACAGGACAAGGAGCATCATATTGACATAAAAATAAAATATATATAAAAAAAGATCAATCTGTAGAAGCATGGTGATCCAACATGTTTTTTTCAGAACTTTTTTATTTGTTCCCCCTCACCCCCTTGCAAAATGTTTATACAATGCTAAGGAAAAACAATAAAAAGAAAGTATCAGAAAAAAAAGAATGATTATGTTGCATTATATTTCTGACAGCGGAGTAATTACAATTATTACTAATTGTCAACAATCAACAAAGGAAGAACAAGTCATGAATGAAAATTAAGTCTACAACTTTTACAGAACAAAAAAATAAAACCATCACATGTGGTTTGTTGAACATTCCATCTGTTTTGTGTAGGTCTCCGTTAAGTTAAATTATATCTATTTATCAGATGCTTTTGTCCAAAGCAACTAACAAGAAAAAAACACAATGGTGGGTGATGTCATGCTCAATATCTCGCATAAGGATAGTTTATGAGTGGGGGTGTTGACGAGCAAACATCTGATTAAAAAAACAACTACGCTAGCTCCTGAGCTTCAGCTGCCCAGTAGTGTCTTTATCAAAAAAATTAATGATTAGTGATCAACATATTGATTACTTTTGTCTTACAGAATGTTGGTTGCAGAAGGATAATTATGGAAGCAAATATTAATTAATTCCCCTTGTTAATTAAATTTTCACATTCCTCAAACCACAGTTCAACAAGGAAAATGAATGGAAAGATTTAGGACACATCTGCAGTTTGATTAGTGTTCACAAATAGCTACGTTCCAAAGACCTGATTTTAGAGGTTCACATAGACATCACAGTCCAAGACTGAATACATAAGCTACAACCAATATGAGCACAAGAGTCAGGGTTAGGTGAGTAAACAGTACAAAACTCGTAACAGGAAAATACCATAAAACAAACATGGCAGAAAGCATGGTCATCATGCATCTATGATGTTTCTATCATCAATATCAAGACATAATCAAAAGAGAGAAGCTGTAGCGAGAAACTGCCATTTTCTCTTTAACAACCAGGTGACTGAAATAGCTTGAATAATCAGGGAGCTACTTGCATCAGTGTACTTACAGTTTTTCTCAGTCGCTTTGGTACATTTCTCAGATCAGAACTGACATTCTCAAAACTACCTGTTCAGTCTTCACATCGTGTCACTTGTGCACATCAAAAAAGCAGTTTCTCTTTTCTTTGAACAAGTTGCAAATGCCTTGCAGTAAGTGTGACCTTTACTCATCTGCTATGGCTGTAGAAAAGAAGATGCATAATGTGTTGTAAACATTTGATGTAACTGTATCTTGTTCAAAATGAAAATTCATGTAATTCATAAAACTCATTTTGAGTCTTCTGGATATAGCGAATAATGGAACTATAAGCAAGTGAACCACCACACAACTTCATCTACATGGATGAGGCTGGCTTCAACCAAACGATACGCAGAAGGCGTGGTGGAAAAATCATCGGCCACAGAGCTACAGGCCTACGGGGCATGAGAATGGTGTGCTCACGCATATTTCCTTTATTGGGCCATACAATACAGAGCGTCTTGTCACCTTTTTAGATGCTCTACACAGATCTCATCCCTGAACAAGAGAGGGGTCAGATAGGAGACGACTTGCCAAAGTTCGTGATAGTTTGGGACAATGTCAGTTTTCATCGCTCCAACATCATCAGTCAGTGGTTTGCCACCCACAACAGGATGCTAGTGGAGTTCCTCTCACCCTACTCTCTATTCCTTAACCCCATTGGTGAATTTTTCTCAGCATGGAGATGGAAAGAATATGATTGCCAGCCACATACACAGATGACCCTTCTGGCTTCCATGGATGCAGCGTGTGATGACATCACAGCATCTGCCTCCAGAGGCTGGATTAGACACTGACAGATTCTTTCCACGCTGCATCGCAAAAGAGGATATTCGTTGTGATGTGGATGAGAATTTGTGGCCCAACAGACAGGAAGGTCAGGATGTGTAGAAAGACTGCACTCTGATTCCTACAGCACTGCATGTACAGTTTTCCCTCAGAAGATTGTCCTATGTTCACATTTCTACTTTTGTTTTTCCCTTTGTGCTATGCAGTGCTGTCTTTTCCTTTCTGTATCGCAGTGACATGGTCTGTCAACAAATTACAGTACAAACAGTAAAAACGTGAATGTTAATCTTTTCCAGTCTCTTGCAATCAGTCTCCCACAATTACAATTTACAATAGTTGTCATCAAAACCTTTGCTATAGTTTACATCAGAACATCCCTCCAGAGAACACTGTTATATTGACAACATGACTAAGCGATTTGATTTGTCTTATCCATACACACTCAGTGGGTTTACATGATGAGATTAACTAAGGGTCCTAACTACTAATTATCCTCGGATATATGGTGCTGAATGACTCGAATCATTGGCACAAAGCATGCAATACCGCAGTAGATAAGTGGCGCTGTACCCATTTCAGCTATCGCTAATAGAGCCACTTCCGGTTGACGTCTTCACCACCACCAGAAAAACTAAGGCATTCGAGAAAGATGGCGAACGAAAAACAAGATGAAGCTGCGTCCCTCTACATCTGTGATGAGCTGGTTATGGCACAGACGATGCACAACGGCGCATTCTCCATCGCGTTGTTTATTTATTTCTGACGGCGGCGACAACAACAGTAATATCGTCTCCTTCGACTTCCGGGTGACGATCGCGGGAAAAAATCTCGAGCATGCGCAGAACGCTCGATCCTATCCACTGTCGTCTCCAGGCACGTTAAGTGGGCAATTGGATCGAGTTATCCTGGGGTCTTAATTCGATTGCAAGTAACCCGATCCGATTAAATTTCTTGTTGTAATTAAGCCATTAATCTGATCCGATTGCCCGCATGGAACCGCACTGAATGACACAATGTCAGGAACCTCAGGACTCAGGACACAGATGCAGGGTCGGTTCAGACGCAAAGGGGTTTATTATTTAACAAAGCACAGCAAGGCAGGATGATGATCTCATCACATAGCAAAGGAACAGGCTGTGAAAGTCCTAAGCACCCTCCTCAGTAACTATGGGTGAGGACGAGTGCAGCTATGACAGTTATAAAACAAATCTCTCCAACTCAGGAGGAAAACAAAGGGCTATGAATGATTACAAAATAAACTCTCACGCTCTCCTATTGAGGCAGATTTAAAGAAAAGACGCTCTTAAAAAACAGAGGCACTATAAAACTTTAACTGTAAACTTAAACACACCTTTAACGGCGGCGAACAGGATCTCAAGAACAAAAACACTCCAAAAACGGAGGAACAAACCAATGCTATGAATCTTACTGTGATGAATAAATAAACTATGGCTATAAATAAATTACAAATCAAAATAGCTCTGCAGTACGATCGCTCACTGCAGGCTCGTGGAAACTATGGCTGTGAATCAAGAGATGGCTGGTAATGAAGCTCATGGACGGAGACAACAGACTGGCACAAGACAAGGGAAACACAGACTATTTGAACACATGAGGGACCAAAGGGAACAGGTGGAAACACTTGGGAATCAGGGAAGACAATCAGACGCCTGACACGGGAGGAAGGGCAAGATACCTGAAACGAGAGGGGAAGGTCAGAGATTTTTCAAAATAAAACAGGAAATTACGAGACAAGACATGAAACAGAACGTAAATCATGACACACAATGAACATGTCATTGACACAGATTTTACATTTGAGAGATGAACAAGGCTTTTGCAGGTAATCGATGGTGTTTTGCTATTTGTACAAATTGTTTTGAGAAATGAACTTACTGTTTTGCAAATGTCGAGGATGATTCGAGAAATGTACCAATGCGACTGGGAAAAACTGTAATATGTCTAATATTAATAACAAGACACGGTTCTCTGCATGACAGTAGGACTGCTTGATAAAGATCAGTCAGACAAGTTAAGGGTTAAGTATAGCAAAATATCTTGTATGTGTGTGTTGTAGAACACCCATGTAGTGTGAACAAAGTAGAACTTAAAAACTCCTGAACACAAGAAAAACACATTGTGGGGAGTGAACACGACAACATTGCTGAAAATGTAAACTTTTCTTTAGTCTATACAGTTCTTTGTTTATATGTTACACATAATATAAAAACAAATGGATGTAACATAGGTGATGTGGGGTTCATCGTCTCTGCCACCCCTGTTGCTGTGGATTGGCCACCTGGCTCCTTGCTCTGAGATTTTCTCTGAATTCTTTTAAAATCTTAATTAGTGCCAAGTACAGATAAAGTCATAATAGTGGGTGACTTATACATTCATAACAGATTAGATATCGCAGGTCATTCAATGTCATACAGTTTGTGTATCTGAAAATGTACACAGACCTGCTTCTGCTCACATTCCTACTTTTGATCTTGTTCTGACATATGGTATAAAAAAGAAAAAAAATATTGTATTCTATCACAACTCTGTCTTATCTTATCATTTTTCAAAAATCTTTGAATCTTTTTTAAATTAACTTGAGTTAATGTTGGACTTAACATGAAATTATTGTGTTTGATCTTTATTTAAATCATTTCGATGTATGAAGAGTGATGGCAGGCTGAGTGCAACATAGCCTCACGCATGCGTGCAGCCACTGATATCAAAACTACTGTAACCATGGCAATGTCAAGCTCATCTGGAACTGTGCCATATGTTGTCACATTTGGTTATAAAGCGTTCACCCAGACAGCAAACAAGCGAACGGCCACTTGCAAAGTGTGTGGTATCAGGATAAATGATGCCGGCTCAACTCTGTCCAACTTCATCAGGCACCTAAAAACGCACAAGGACAGGTCAGTCTCTTTGTAATGTGAAAGGGTAACTTAGCGCATATCGACAGGTACCGCTAGAAAACTAATCAAAGTAAATAGTGTTGTAAACCATATGCAGATTATAGCTTCATTGTTTCCCTACACAGCATTGCTGATTTATCTGCAGCAGCCTGTGAAATTTGGGAAGAACTTTGGTTAAGTAGCCTAAGTTAACAGTTACCAAATTAATTGCTAAGTCAAGTCTATGGGAATGTAGCTTAACGTCAATCTAATTGCTGTTTTAAAATAGCCTACTTTTACAATTTCAGGGACACCTGATAAAATTCCAGGTTGACACTGTCAAAAAACTGAAAAATACAATGAAATTGCGCTGAAAAATGCTATGCATGAGAAGTTTAGGCTACACAGCCAGTTATTAATATGCCTGTTAATGTACCCTGTGGTGCAGAACGAGCACACATATTTCCAAATACATTTAAATATTTCAAACAAGCTTTCATGGCGTTTCTTCACATTGGATTGAAGTAGTCCTCTTAAGTGACCATGCTCTGATCAATTTTGATCCTGCAGTGTATGTGTATAATGATCCATCCATCCATCCATTTTCTATACCCGCTTAATCCGTCGATTGGGTCAATGGGGTGCTGGAGCCTATCCCAGTGGTGATTGGGTGAGGCGGGGTACACAATGGACAGGTCCATCAGGGCCACACAGAGACAAACAACCACACACACTCACACACACTCCTAGAGACAATTTTAGAGACACCAATTAATCTAACATGCATGTTTTTGGATGGTGGGAGGAAGCTGGAGTGTGTATAATGATATTACAAATATTGATAATACAGTGCATGCTTTCAGTCCATAATATACAGCAATGCAGTTGTATCTAGACAAAATGGCATGTGTCTAATGATAGAACATTTATTTCAGGCATTTGAGACTTCGAGACTTGACTTGGACTTGGGTCAAAAGACTTGAGACTTGCCTTGTTATCAGTCCACAAAGAGACTTGAGACCAAAGTTACTTGTGAACATGCCTGCTACTACCACAACTGATAACAAAAGCAATAAAAAGAGCCACCTGCCACAGAGCAGATACAGGATCAGGTTCAGATCAGTAGGGCTGCACAGGGACCCATCAGAGTAGGGTTGGCCAGAACATTAGTATTGTTTATTGTATTTAAATCATTATTTTTAGATTTATCTGTTTTGATTAGATTTGATGTATTAAATCAAATCTAATGTACTCCAGCTTCCTCCCACCGACCAAAAACCTGCATGTTAGATTGATTAGTGACTCTAAATTTGACCCTAGGACTACAAGAGAGTTATTTCTCTCCACCTGGCAAGAAGAAGTTGCAAAAGCAAATGTGGCCAGTTTCAAGAATGACCGCAGAGACCTCTGTACAAAGTATGTGCACACCATCCAGTCAGACAATATCCAACAAACTCAGTCCGACAGTCCGGCTAACAGTCCAATCCAGGCAATTAAAAAAAAAAGGATTCAGCAGGAGGAAGCTGGAGACCAGTGATCATTGCAAGGGAGAACACAATTTACAAACAAAAGAAAAGCCTTTGTCTGGCAAAGTTTACCTCGAGGTTATAAAAATTTGTCAAACATTCTTGAGATGTGGTTATGGGTGTCCTCACAGGTTTGGGCATAGCAAGCTACATCAATCATGTCTTCATTGCAAATTACAATGAGAAAGAGCATTTGATGCAGTTGCAACAACTGATCGGAAGGCTCACTGTAGTTTGCAGTCCAGGTGCAAATATACATAAAGCACTAGGTCATGTGGGCACCCTTTCTACATCGAAGTAATTGAAGAAGCGTCAACTATGGGTTGCAGAACTTCAAATTCATCAGGTCCTCGAACACTGAAGCATATGGTCAATACAACAAAGGGCACAGAGGACAGTGGGTGTATGGACTTAGATTAAAAAGCACCATCCCACTGGGATGAGGTTACATGGATGTAGCAGGGAAACGGAAGACAGCTATCTTCTGGTACTTGTGGACAAGCAATACTATGTTGTTACTAGCCTAGTAAGGAAAGCTTACCGTAACATGACCGTGTCGTGACATGGGGTAATGAGGATCTACTGATTACACATCTTCATACATTATACATCTCAGGCAAACGGGATTATAGAGCAGACAATTGGATTGGTAAAGAATTGGATGGGCAAAAATGCCAATTCCAAAAATGAGAGCACCAAAACTATAGAGATCAGGAAGCCTCTGAATTATAGAGCCAGCAGGCCCTTTCCCTCAATTAACATCCCTTTACATCACACAAGGCGGAGCGAAAGATAAAGAGACAAGATGTGCTTACAGGTTGGCTTGTGTGTCTGGATCAAGAGTTTATGTTTATGTATTTGGCAGACGCTTTTACCCAAAGCAACTTACACTGGTAGGCAAGTAGGGTAAGGGGGTCTTGCCTAAGGACCTCTACTGGAGGTAGTACCTTTGAACCCAGGTCAGCCACATGAAAGGTGGCAATCTTACCGCTACACTATCCAGACCCAGAGTTAAAGTAAAGTATGACGTAGCCGGTATTGGTTGCCAAAAGCATCTCCATACTGCTGCACTCACTCCCCCAAACAAATAACTATGTATTTGCAGCCTATCGTAGAGCCTTCAACTTCCTGCTGTCCCTCTTTGTTACCTATGTTTTAGGATGCCTAGTCATTTACACTCCCTGCATGCGTCTCCTCCAAGGCATGTTGACAGTGGCGTGGTTGACGTGTGGTAGTTTTTTTAATGTTTAGGCCAGGCCGTGAACATTATGATTTTTAAAAAAACTGGGGATGTTGCACTTAATGGAAATGTAATTGTAAAACGAATTTCATGATACCTGTACTGGGGTCTTTCTTCATTGGCGTAGGGGATGAAGTTGCCTCTAGGTTGGGTGTAGTTATGATACTGAGATGGCGACAAGATCAAGGGTGGTAAATCTCCTGCAAAACAAGATAAACAGACTTGTCATCCACCAGTGATTACTTCTTCTGTATATTCTAAAAGCATACAAGGGGAAGAAACGGCTAATTAATGTGTTGTGTCACCATCACTTTAATGCATCAAATGACTATGATGGTGTAATGTGTTCAATTACTATAAGAAATGATCACCACCTCTGCAGTTTCCCTGAGCCAAAGTTTCCTTATCCTAAGACCTAAGACCTTTGGAGACCCCAAAGCCTGAGATGTTTTAATCTTGTCTTGTGCTGCTAAAACACACCTCATCATCAGATTTTTTTTTTTTAGAAGTCCCATTATGGCCCACTGACACCAAATGTCAGCATGGAATCATTGTATAAGTATGTTACTGTAGAGACCACATACATGTACCAGACAAATGCCACATGCACATACATATATATGGTAAATGGACTTGTACTTGTATAGCGCTTTTCTAGTCTAGCTGACCACTCAAAGCACTTCACTACGTGCTTTCTAAGCATTCACACACATTCATACCCCCAATGATACACTGGGGGAGCAACGTGGGGTTCAGTGTCTTGCCCAAGGACGCTTCGACATGTATCCACCGAACCACCGACCTTCCGATTGGTGGGCGACTGCTCTTCCTCCTGAGCTACAGCCGCCCCACTGCACATATATGTGCTCAGACATTTACACATGCACACGCACACATGCAGGCACGCACACACGCATATCCCACCTAATAATGTGAAAGACTTACAACATAAACAATAATTTGCCATCTAGTTTTTCACTGTATCTAACTCTAATTTGGTACAAACCATTGTGGGGCCGACCAATGAAATTCTGCAATAAATGAGATGGATCTGCTAAACAATATGACTATCATAAGCAAAATCTCTTTATTGCGGGGGCTCTATGACTACCAAAAATACATACTGTAACATCTGCTGGACAGAAATTCACCAAATTTAGCACCCACGATTTAGGTTACAAAAAAGTACATATTGAATGGAGTATGTGGGTGTTGCTTCTTTATCATGAAGTGTTTGTTTAAGCTTTTTCATTATTTGATGAGTGCTTTAACTATATAGAGACTTGAAATTTGCTTGAAGTACACAAAATCAAAGTTATACTAACCAAAAGAAAGAAAATAAATAAAAACAATTTCACAACTGAAGTAAAATTTTATGTATTCTTAACTAATTTGCATCATATGAAAACAGAGAAGTTACATATGTTCCATCATTCACATTTGTTCCATCATGAGGAAATGTAAGATTACAAGCAAATAAAATTGATAATTTGTAACTCTCACAAGGACAGAGCATGAATATCTTGACTTCAGTATTATGTGGTTCAACAAGACATGACTGCATAAACATATACTCCAACCCTCTCTACCTGAAACAGCAGTGCTTGTTAATAACAGATTACATAATCCTGATCACACCTCTGTGAAGCAGTAGATCTGTGCCCTGGACATTGAATTGTTAGCTGTGAGTTTGAAACAATAATATCCACTGAGAGAGTTTACCTATGTTAATCTAGGAGTTATGCATATCTTACCCTGTGCTGCTGCCAATGCTTCCTGTGATGTCATTACCTCAGTTGTTGCCATGTTACAAAAAACATCGAAACATGTATGTAGCAATTTCTAGAGATTTCAAACATATCTTCCTTTTTGGAACCCTTCGAACAAAAGGTTGGCAAATGCTTCACCAAAAAAATGAACTGTAGGATACATACATGTGCATACAGCTCTTCTACCCATCCTCCATGAGAAAATTCAGACCATAATCTACTCCTCACCTCCACCTATACACACATTGTTCAGCAGAATAACTTTTAGACAATGACCTTAGGTAGTTGAAGAAACTTTGAAGCAGTGCATTTTAAGGACAGAGATAGGAACTCACTCTGTGAGCCACACAGGGATAACATTAATGCCATGACTGGCTATATCAACTTCTATGTGGGAAATACCATCTCCACAAGGACAGTAAGGTGCTTGCCTAATTCAAGGTAAACACAAGAAACTTGTGCTAAAGAAAAAATGAACCAGACTCAGTGAATAATCCGTATAATCCCTATATAGACCAGTGAGCAGTGCTGACCAACATGTCATTGGGGGCATCAGGTGGGAACCTCCTTCCATCAGTGTTTCATCTAGTTGGGCCTCCAGGAGGCTAGACAGCAATCACGGGCGTCCCAAAATCACTCCCCTAATGCCAGCCATCACTGTTCCTCACACTAAAACAACCACCTTTTTCCACAAGCATCATTATTATCAGCTACCCCAGCCTTTCACTAACTGCACACCAGTCATAGTGGGGTGGGAATACAAACCCTGGTTTGGGTAGACAGCAACGAAAGTATAGAGGGTGCCAGAGGTGGAGGCAGGACAAGACACACCAGCAGATTCAGCAGACAAACTCACCTAAACAGTCCTATAGTCACCAAACCAGCAAAAACAAGGCCATACAGGCCAACTCCCCTAAAATGGCCACCTGGTTTCAAAAGGTTCACATGGGCCACACCCTCCACTTAAACATATCCTGGATTTCTTCCTTGCTTTTCTCAAGAGTCTGTTTACCCTAAGTGCTCCCCCTGCTGGGCCCCCAGCTACTATTGCTTCTTCTAATCCAAATCCACTGACTGGATTTTACTACCTCATCTGACACTTCCTTCTCTATTTTCCTCACACTGCCCACATACTCAACTATGAGACAACAGACTTTACAACAAATCCTCTACATCCTACTTCCACTGGACATATCCTAACTTTCCATCCTCGCTGCTCTGCTTCTGCCCCCAACTCCACCTACCTAAGCTTTTTTCTTTCATATGCTTCTGCTACTAAGTCCTCCCAAGGAACAGTCAGCTCTATGAAATAGACTCTCATTCTACTCCTAGACCACAAGACTATATCAGGCCTTAGATTTGTAGAGACTATTTCCTGGGGAACAACAAGCTTTCCTCCTAAATCTACCTGCATCTCCCAATCACAAGTATCCTCTAAGCTGCCTTGCCTCCTTATTGTCTTATTAACTTTCTCCCCCTCTTATACAAACTGAATTGCCACTCTCTTCACCTTAGACCCTCCTAAATTCACCTGCCTTCGTTTATCTTCAACACCTGCGGCTAAGCTTCTGAATACTTGGTTATGTCACCACGTAGACTGGCCTTGGGACAGACTAACCTTACAACCTGACAAAATATGCCTCAGAGTTGCAGTACCTGAACATAACAAACATAACGGGTCTCCATTTTCCCAGAGTTTTAGATTCTGGGGAGTTGGCAATACATCATATGTTGCCCCTGTCAAAAATCTAATACTCCTTTCCTCCATACTCCACAGCTCTTTCCAACTAAACTTTTCTTGTGTATACATTCCCAATTCAACCGCTGTCCCTGCTTAGCCTGAGCCACTGCCTTTGTAACCCTTAACATTTCCTCCTGTCTATAAACCTGCTCAATAACTAGCTTTCTCTTCTCCTTGGGACCTGCTCTACTCCACACTAGTTTGCCTGGGCCAAGCCCCAAGCCTCCCCGGCCTATTTGTACATTACCCACAATCTCTGTATGTCTAAGAGTTGCTTCTGCCTCCTGAGCTGCCATTCTTGGATTCCATTTCCTCCCCTTGGGTGGGTTTGGAACCACCTTAATAACTACCACTTTCACAATCTTTACTCCCAGCTAACAGGAGCTCTGTTCTAACTTAAGTACATTTAAACTCCTCTACGAGACTAGATACTGGGAGCTAGAGCATGCTTTTCCCATATAGTGCCACAGTACTTAAGCATCTAGGAACACCTAGCCACTTCCTAATGTAAAAGCTAACTAATCTTTCCATTTTTTCTGCAACAGATAATGGAATCTCATACACAGCCAGTGGCCACATCAACCGAGGAAACAATCCAAACTGCAGACAGCACAGCTTCAGCTTTCCTGGAAGCCTTGATTTATCTATTCTATCCTGTAATAATAAGTTATGTCTTACCAGTGACCCAAAAAAGCTATTGAATAAGAAGAAGATAGTTTTCAGGGAGGGAGTTATTAAGGAGTTTCCAGTCGCATTTTAATATATGAGAAAGAGCAAGGAACTGTACAGGAAATAATTTGTGAAAAGCTCCAGATGAATAGCTTGAGATATGTGTGCTTGGAGATTAAAAATAGCACAGCCTTCAAGGAGAAGAGGATACGACTGTTTAAAGTCTAAACAGAGCCAACTAGCTGGACATGTTTTCAAGAAGCTGTCACGAATTACGTTCTGTTTCATGTCTTGTCTCGTCATTTCCTATTTCATTTTGAAAAATCACTAACTTTCCCCTCTCGTTTCAGGTATCTTGCCCTGCCTCCCGTGTCAAGCGTTTGATTGTCTTCCCTGATTCCCAAGTCTTTCCACCTGTTCCCCTTTGTCCCTCATGTGTTCAAATAGTCTGCGTTTCCCTTGTCTTGTGCCAGTCTGTTGCCTCTTGCCACGAGCCTCAATCTAGCCTTCTTGTCCACAGTCATAGTCTTGCCTCGAGCCTGCAGTTCAACGACTCTCCTGCAGAGCATATTTATTTGTAAATTATTCACAGTCATAGCTTATGTATTTATTAAATCCACGGTAAGTTTCATAGTCTGTTTTGTTCCTTCCGTTTGGAGAGATTTTTGGTTTGATAATATTTCATAGAAACCTCTGCTAGCGGAGCGATTTGTGGTTGTTCGTAAAGATCTTTGTGCCGCCGTTAAAGGTGTGCACTGCTATAGTCATTGTTAAGTTTCATAGTGCCTCGGTTTTTTGAGAGCGTCCTTTGTTTAAATCCGCCTCATTAGGAGAGCGTGTCTTTGTTTTGTTATATTTAAAGAGCCCTTTGTTTTCCTCCCAGAGTGGAGCGGTTTATGTTCAAATTAACTTTCATAGCTGCACTCATCCTCAGCCATAGTTACTGAGGAGAGCGCTTAGGATTTTCACAGCCTCATTCCTTTGCTCTGTGAGGAGATCCTCATACTGCCTTGCCTTATTGCTGTGCTGTGTTTATTTTATAAATTGACTCTGAAAAGACCCTGCATTTGTATCCTGAGTCCTGAGGCTCCTGACAGAAGCATGGTTCAACTATGCAAAGCATTCTCCTTCCCTTCCTCCAGTTACACAGACCTCACACCCTCTGTGCTACAGTGTCATCTCGCACCTCAGTTATGGATCTCAACACTGCCTCAGCAACATCTCCCTCCATATAAGGACACAATAAAACCTTGTTTGCTTTCCCGCTCCAGCAGGCAAATGAAGAAGCAACTGGAGAAACTGAACAGAATCTAGGCTGCAGGTGTAGATTGTAGCCAACTCAAGTGTGGAATTTAGTTCAAACTTAAGACTTTAAATGACTCCAACATTCTTTTGTGGGGATGGTCAGTGTGGAAATACCAGATGGGGAATTTCTACATCAAGGAAGAGAAATTTACAACAACCTTTGGCCCATGAAAGCATTTTGGGGCAGTTTCTCAGCTCCTCTTTCCACAGACCTGTGCCATAAACTTAGATGGATGCATTAATAGCTTAATGATAACTAAGACGAACCAACAAACAACCCTCTTTAGGAGAATATTGGAGAAAACCAGAGAAGGACACTTCCGACCTTATCTGGGTCAAAGTAAACAATGGTGACAGTTTGCCCTGACTCTAATCCAAGCCAGACAGTCGCTGCATGGACCTCTCAAAAGGATCTCACCCAGAATCACTTTTTAGCTGAATCTTGAAACTGTATTAAATGTGCTTTATATCGTTGTACAAGTTCTTTTAGGTTCTCAGTGAAATCACAAGCTGCATTTTAATACCTTTTGCACGATCGTACACTGAATAATACCGAAGAAGTCATTATTTTGGAAAATGACTAATTGGCCTATGGAGCCACATTGCCCCCTAGTGGTCCGTAGTACTGGATAGTTAAACCTAAAACAATGCCAACAACGTTTATATGACATTTGAAATTTATATGAAGTAATGCAACTGTTAACCTATGTTTCCTGCTGTTTCTTCTTGTAGTCCATGTTTAACACAGGAAGATAACATTGTTTGGTTTGTTATTCATACGTCCTAACTTTACATATATCCATCTGATTTTTGAGACTCATAATCATCATGTTACATTGTTTTGATGTCCTTATATCCTAAGTTTATGCTATATCTTTAACCTTTATATCTTAGCAAGTTATGATGTTTTCAGAATCCTCTGAACAAATTTATGAAACAAAGGAATGAAGAAACCAGGTTCCTTTGTTTAATCCAAAATCACTTACGGTTAGAATGAACTCGTATTACAAAACATGCCCAGGCAGACGTCACAACAGGTTCAGACATACCATTGGCTGAAAGGGTAGCCCCGCCTCCGCGTCTCAAACTCCAGAAACCACGAGGAAAAGTCAGTAGAGAGATTGAATCAGGATTTAAACAAGATTTAATCATGAAAAACAGAGAGTTTTAAAATTGATGGAATGAGAGTCTTGCAGAGAGTCTTTGAAAATGGCAGGAAAGGAAGATGAGATGGAAGAAGAAGGTCCGAACAAAGACAGAAAGACAAGAAGAATGTAGTAGAAAGATGCGTTTTGCGTTTTTCGTTCGTCCATCATCATCCTGTCTCCTGTTTACGTTGCACGTTTTTAAACTCTGCTGCTGCACGCGTCATCACCCAGTTTGCTCACCAAGACAGCTAGTGTTAAGCTCCTCAACCTTTTTGTCAATCTTTTGTGAATTTACGTTCACCTCATCAGAGTTGATCAGCATCCAAAACCAACCCGACACTTGGACAATTTTGTCATTATTTGCGGTGAATTCCTGCACACACCCCGTTCGTCTTCTGAGCCACTAGACACCACCACAAGCCCCTCCTTTGGCGCAGGAGAGCGACTGATCCAGGCCACTTTAATTAAAGTCCCCAAAAAACACCCACAACGAAGGCTGCGAGACGCGGAACAGAGAGGGACCCAGTTGGACCCCGCTGGTGTTTACCTGTGGTTTGGAGCTGAACAGGATGAAAGTGTGTCAAGTAAGACCTGCCCTGTTCTTACATTTCAGAAGGTATGCGGTGGGTGTCAAGAGAATTCACTGTTAAAATGATAAATGAATCCAAGCTGTTAGCCTTTAACTTCAAATAGCAACAAACCCAACTATTTGAATAATTGCGGTATCCATCCATTCCCTCTCCTTAGTTCTTTTCAATTCACTGTTTCTTATATAATCATCCATATTCAAAGCATTTCTACTGTTGACAAAGAAGGCAGTATACTGAGTATCATGTTCTTTGACTTCTGAAGTTATTTTAATACAATTCAGCCTTTCAGAAAAAAACGTGGATGCCTCCAGATATGCAATATTGTCAATAGATTATTGACTAAATGGATCACAGTTTCGGTGTTTGAATGGGGGGTTAGCAGCAGAGGTGTCAAGATTTATGCTTTGATTCATGTCTTGTCATTTCCTGTTTTATTTTGAAATATTAACTTCCCTCTCGTTTCAGGTACCTTGCCCTTCCTCCTGTGTTAAGTGTCAGATTGTCTTCCCTGATTCCCAAAGTGTTTCCACCTGTTCCCCATGGTTCCTCATGTGCTCAAATAGTCTGCGTCTCCCTTGTCTTGTGCCAGTGTGTTGCCTCCTGTCATGAGCCTCACTCGAGCGTCTTGTTCACAGAAATCCACAGCCACAGATTCCTTGAGCCTGCAGTGTAGCGAGCTTCCTGCAGAGCATATCCTTTGCTTGATCATTTATTCTTTAGCTCTAGTTTATCACGGTAAGTTTCATAGTCGGTTTTGTTCCTCCATTTTTGGAATGATTTTGATTTGTAATCTTTCCATAGACACCTCCATTAGAGAAGCATTGCGTTCGGTTTTGATTAATGTTTCATAGTGCCTCCACTGGTGGAGTGATTTTGATTTTTGTCTTATAAATCTTTGCGCCGCCATTAAAGGTGTGCTTATAGTTAACGGTTTAAGTTTTATAGTGCCTCTGTTCTTAAGAGTGAGTTTCTTTTGTTTAAGTCCGCCTCGTTAGGAGAGCGTGAAAGTTTATATGCACACTTTAATAGCCCTTTCTGTTTTCCTTCTAGAGTGGAGAGAGTTTTTGTTTTTTGATAATTTTCATAGCTGCACCCTTCTCAGCCATAGCTATTGAGGAGAGTGCTTCAGGAGTTTCACAGCCTGTTTGCTCTGTCTGGAGATCCTCCTTGTTTATTATCAATTAACACTTTTTGCCTTTGTGTCCTGTGGCCCTGACAAGAGGAGCACCTCTGGTCATCATGTGTACCTTAGACATGTAGCTCTAGTGCAACTCAGAGTCCTGTCAGCTTCTTTGTGGCATGGTGGGACACCGTTTACCTCATCTTGAATGTGAACAAAGCCAGATCTTCAGTCATATAGCATGAGACATTCTAGTTTTATGGCTTTCCATGAACAAACAATCTGGTACGGTTAATTAGGGAATTCATGATTACTAACCTGAAAAAGAGGCACAAGCTATGGACTGAATGAATAATCAGTTATCCAAAGAAATCTTGGACAGATGAAGAACATGTAAAAGGTGCATTATTATTATTGGTGACAAATTCTACATTCATGGTAAAATCTATCATGACAAGAACATAACTCTCTGGTTCTTCTACCTATAGTAATGCTGTTTGGATGTGGAATTGCACTTTAGTTTTGTGAAGTGTTTTAGCACTGTAACTTGTGTGTTCTACAATTATGTTATATTTGTAAATGTCTTTGCTCTATGTAAACTTTTTGTCATTTGCTCTTATTTATTTGTTCTGTTTTCATTTCTCATCACCTCTTCATTCCTTTACCAAACTCCATTCATCCATTACATACTTTTCTGTTACATCTGAGGACAATATATTTGTCTGACTTCTCATTTACTAGCACTTCAGAGACAGGCAAGGCAACCATGCATGCTCACACTCACTCTGAGGGTCAATTTAAAATCAGCACTTATTTGATCACATAACTAGTGTAGCTCTCTCCACAACTGACACGGAGAGGGTCCTCTTTAACTGCCATTTATTTTATCTCTCATTGTTTATGACATGAGAATTGTTAGAACAGTAATGCATATATGTCAGAGCACAGCACACCACATGAAGTAAATAAAATGACAAGTGTTGTGCTGTGTAAACATAAACAAAACACATAACAAATGCAAAATGTACCTCGTTGGTGGCTTGTTGTGAACAGAGATTCTTTGTGCATGTCAGGCCTTGCTCAGTAATATAGCGATGTAGCGATAAGTCTGCCATGGTAGCACACTGTCAGGTCTCACAGAAGCTCTTAGGTTTTTTGTACCTTGTCTTGTCACTTCCTGTTTTATTTTGAAATTAACAACTCCTCTCGTTTCAGATAACTTGCCCTTCCTCCCGTGTCATGTGTTTCATTGTCTTCCCTGATTCCCAAGTGTTTCCACCTGTTCCCCTTGGTTCCTCATGTGTATTTAGTCTGCGTCTTCCCTTGTCTCGTTGCCAGTGTGTTGAATTTGTCTCTCGAGCGTTCTTCCTCTAGCCTCCACAGTAACCAAAGCCTAAGTACCAAAGATCTTGTTTATTGATGATTTCCTCCTTGAGAGTGATTTTCTGTTGTAAGTTTTTTGCCATAGTCATGGATTTAGCTCAAGTGAAGTTTTGTTTACATTTGTCTTTTTTCAGTAGTATCTCCAGTAGAGGAGTGTCTTTGATTATTAACTATAACGTTCATAGCAACTCCATTAGAAGGAGTCTCTTTCTGTTTATTGATTTGTTAAATTTCTATAGAGCCTCCAACGGTTCGGAGAGTGATAAGTTTATTTGTAAGATTTCTATAACCTTTTGTTTTGTCCTCCTAGCGTGGAGAGAATTTTCTTTTGATTTTATAGTCTCACTCTCCTCTCCATAGGTATCGAGGAGAGTGGGTTAGGAATTTATAACCTATTATTTTGCTCATCAAGTGACTATCATTATATAGATAAAATCTGATTATTGATACTACCCTGCATCTGCGTCCAGTGCTTTCACGGATCGTGACACACACAAGCAATAAACATCCAGGCCAAATACAACGACACTAATATCAGGCATGAAAACGGTTCGGGGTGCAAAAGGTGAGAAGGATATAACCACTCTAGGGGGGTCTGGGGCATGCAATTCTGGACATTTTATATTTAAAAGTATCAATCCGGTGCACTATGAGAGAAAAATCAAGCAGAGTTACAGTACAGTATGAATGTATAATACTGGCTACACTGTGTGTTGACCTGCACCTTCATCTTGTGCACTTCTGTTTGACAGTGTGCCTGCAGTGCATGGCTGCTCTGTTAGCATAGTTAAGGTCTTTCTGACAGTGAATGCACTGTGCAAACCCCTGCTTACTGATCTTCCTGAACACAGTTGAAATGACAATTCTTGGCTGCGGACTTAAGAAGGGTTCGGTTAAGAAGGAGCGCTAAGATAGGGGTATTTCCCAGAGGCGTTCTTAACTGCCTTCTTAAGATCCCGCCAAATAAGCTTCAAGTTCTTAGTGGGAGCTGTCCACCGCCGTGGTGCTGAAACTAAATCAATCGATGCCAGGCAAATCGATCACCCACATATCAGCGCGTAAATCACACGCAACGCCCTATGGTCCCCACACACAGGTGCAATTAGGCTACGCTGTATTGTGTGTGTGTGTGTGATCATAGCTAACAGGTGTATCCAAGTAGTAATCAAGCCCATTAATGCATATATATATATATATATATATATATATATACACACCCGTGGCTAGGCACACACATGTAAGAATGGAAAAAGCAGCCAGCAAACGGAACAAGATGTCACCCTCATTTAGCGCAGAGGAGATGGCCGTATTAGTGGACCAGGTCTGACAGTGATGTGTTATTTGGGGGAACAAAGAGCAAAAAAGACATTGCATTAAAGAACTGAATTTGGCAGGCCATAGCCCAAAAGATGTGCCCCTCTAGTCCTCTGGCCTGCGAGACTGGGGTGCTGTAAGAAAGAAATGGCAGGAGTTCCAAAGCCAAACCAAAAAAACAAGTGCAAAGGTGAGGCGAGAGAGCGTGGGCATGGGTGGTGGCGCACCTGGTGCTGCAACCCTCACTCCCGTCGAGGAAAAAGTCCTTTCCATAATTGGAAAGACGGCCTCTGAAGGAATTAGTGGGGGCATCGATCTGCTGGAGTACGAGGGGCTCTCAGAAAACACAGAGTGAGGAGGAGGAGGAGCCATTTGGAAGGGATTGTGGATTGGCATCACCAATCACCCGGGGGATCCCAGCCATGGCATGATTCCACGGTGCATCTCGTCCCATGTGGTGGGCATACTGATGTGTGTACGGGCATGTCTTGGGAGGATCGGTGTCACTGCTGCCACACTCCGTGAAACCGATGCCTTGCTGAGGCCGGTGCTGTCCCTCACTACTTCCAGGAAGCTCCCCACTGCGTAAAAACGCAGCGCGGCCAGGAGCTGCACCTCCAGGCAGAGGACAAAATGACCCTCCGAATGTATGGTGACACTAGCGTGACAAGGCGTTGGATCTCCACACAGGGAAGCCGGTACTTGGACTGGACAGCCTAGTCCGACAGCACATTAAGTGGGGAGAAGTGCACAAAGGCATTTATGTAAACCATCTGGCTTTGCGCATGGCAACGCTGTTGGTTAGCTGATATGCTGTATTGCAGCCATGGTGTCTCAAACGCGTGGACTTCAGCAACGCCTTTATATAGACTAGCAGGTGGAGCCTCTCTTGATGAGGTTCCAGCCGAGTTCAATTACACCTGTCAGTTTCCCTGATATCTGTTAAATACCACAGGGTTGTTGTTTTGTTTAGCCACTGTAAACTCATATGCAGATGCCAAATGTGTGTGAAAATGTAATGAGTGATAGTATGATTAATTTTATTTATGTAGCTACAGGAACACATAGGCAATTCTTTATTTCTATATTGTTATTTTTCTTCTAATGCTATATTTCTTGCGTCAGTGTTCTGTAGCTATGAGCGCACATTCATCATTACGCATGGTTTTAGTATTCCTTTGGGTCTCAGATATAACTTTACCTGACGCGGCTGCAGTGAGGGTTTGGTCGCTAAGAAGGCTGTTAAGAGTATGTCAGGACGATCTTACATTTCCTTCTTAGTGAAAGATCTTCTTAAGCTAAAAAAGACTCTGGGGAACACGTCCTTCTTTCACAGCGCTCTTAAGCTTCTAAGAAGCTCTTAGCGTTTAAGAGCTTCCTAACGAATCTGGGAAACGCGGCCCTTGTCTTTTCACTGTGACTTTGCCTTCTAATTTGAACCAAGACCAGCTGCACTTGATACCTGCATCCAGTTGTTTGACCACCACAGCATCTTTCTCTCCCAACACGCTCATTCTGGAAATACAACTTATTAAATTAACTTATAGCTTAATTGGTAGGACGGTGGCTTTTCACACTTGGTTCAGAAGTTATATTATACAGATATCTGTTCACTTGAAAAATCTGATCTCAAAAAACACATTTATGCCAAGTGTAGAAAAGGAGTGTTTCACAAGTTCAGATAAATAAACTACAGGCCTACCCTAGCCCTGTAGTTAGTCCTACATACATAGTTGGATTTCAGATTGAAAGGCAAATGTATTTACTGTTACAATAGTACCATTTTTTCCGGAGTATAAATCACATCAGTCAAAAAATGCATCATGAAGAGGTAAAAAAGTCGCACTGGACTATAAGTCGCATTTATATAGAAATTTGTTTAAAAAATAACTGCAAATGCACAGAGGGTGATCTACAAATGTGCCTTGAGTTGCACACGTATTTTGCTATCCACAAATACAGATTTCCTATTTGTAACTTGTGTGTTGGTTTTTACAAATATATGTGTATTTGTAAATATATAATTTTCCATTTGTAAAATAAAAAGGCATGTGTGAAACTGAAAATTCTGTTTGTGAATTGTCACTCAGCATTTGTGGATCACCAATCACACGTTCGTATGTTTGAGACATTCTTTCTGCAAATTCACACAGATCCACAAACAAATAGCTCGTGATTCACAAAGCACCATCCAGTAGATGGCAGTGTTGTTCACTGATGTATCTATGGCTCGGCTTAAGAACGATGAAGAAAGACATGGACGCGTCAGTTGGATGTGATAGCCATAGACATATATACAATCAGCCTAACGTTAGCAGGTTTTTGTTCAAACCATGCAGCAGCTAGGATTACCAACCGTCCATTGAAAAACGGAATCGTCCCATATTTAGCACGGTGTTTTTGTTTCTAAATACGGGATATTTCTGTTTTTCAAGGGACGGTTGGCAACCCTAGCAGCACAGACTTATTTCACTCAATCAACTGAACTGGTTAAGACCTTCAGTGCAGACAGTTCAGTTGATTGAATGAAACCTGCAGCCACTCCGGCCCTTTCACGGATCAGTTTGACAGCTGTGGTGTAAAGGCCTATCTTAACAGCACTTACGCACACACTAGGCATGCTTTCTGATAGCAACATAAAACTTTTTTTTCTCCCACATTCAATATCAAAATTGGGGACAGCTTTAACCGGGCACAGGTCACCAAAATTGGGGACATCTGATCACCCCGGCTTAGTAAGGCTGTCATGGCTGTCAAGATTATCATCATGGTCTACATGTTTGCTAATTGCACAAGTCCGTTTCTAATGTTAGGCTGATTGACTGAAAGAACACAAAGGTGGCTGAAATAAAACTAAAACTATAAAATTACAGACTAGCAACAAACACCATCCATAAATGTTATTACATTCAACTGATGCATCCATGTTGTTACTATGGTTACTGCTAATCAGCGATCTTCTCCATCACTCATTATCAAACCTTTTACTATACCATTTTGGAGAAATTAAGTAGTTGTCTTAGAATATTTAGAATAGTTGAAAAAGATGAAAAAGTTGAAAAAGGAATTTCAAAATCCAGTGTCCTTTAGCCAGGTAGCATTTGAAAATATTTGAAAGGCGCACTTTTCTTGCAGCCATTCTTGCAACCAAGGGGGATGTGCAATTGCCAAGCAAACGTATTATTTGCAGGGAAAATCTCATTTGCACATGCGCTAAGACATTGGCTCGTTACCAACTCCCTTTTATTAATTTATATGCAAAAAATAAAAAAGGAACAATCAAGTTAAAATTGAATTGATTAATTAGTTAATTTTGAGGCTTAATATCTCAGAAATTACACAGTAAAAATGTTTGATAATGACTGAGCATGTAGTGAGGATGGCCCTGAAGTCAACTGTACCAACCTTTGTCTGAACTTATGGACCAAAGTAATGCTATAGTACAGTAAATATGGAGTGTGAGAGCTTTTCCGGTGCAAGTAAACCAAAAAAGACAACTTCTAGGCTTAATTTCTCCAAAATGATACAGTAAAAATGTTTGATTATGTCTGAGGAAGTTGTCAGGGTGGTCCTGAAGTCAACTGTACCTACCATAGTCTGAACTTATGGACCAAAGTGATGTTATAGAACAGTAAATATGGAGTATGAGAGCTTTTCCGGTGCAAAACAAACCAAAAAAGACTCGGCTTAATTTCTCCAAAAATGATACAGTAAAAATGTTTGATAATGACTGAGCATGTAGTCAGGATGGTTCTTAAGTCAAACCATTGTCAGAACTTATGGACCAAAGTTATATTACAGTCCAGTAAAAATGGAATATTAGAACCTTTTCAGTAAAAAAAGGGGGACACACTACAAGCTTGATTAATTGCCTCCATCGTCTTTTTTTGAAAACCGGAATATCATCTTCTGAAGAACATCCTGAAGAATGTGCAACTCTTGGCATGAAGTGAGGTGGTAATGTAAGGATTTTGCAAGGAACTGAGGGAACCTGGAAACTAAAATACTGTGGGGAGGTGATTGGGGATGAAGTGCAGCTGTGAAAAAAAAGACTTGAATGAACCTTATGTGGCAAGGGAAAAATAAACCAAGACAAGACATGACAAAAAACAAAACCCATGACATGACATTCTGTTCCTCAGATGCACAATGTCCATTACATGTGACATTTCAGTAACCCCTTAAATAATTGGTGTAAAAATATATATAATAATTTGTTCTTTTTATGCCTAAAGATAAATAAAAACACTTTCATAATTCGTGCATGAAAGAGCTAGTGATGGGATACTCAATTTCTTTTACTAACTCGAGTTTGTATGAGTCACTCACAAAAGTGAATCATGTTTCCGAGTCATTTGAATCAGTCACTCAAAGTGTGCACCACGGAATGTACAAACAAGTTCCAAACCACACATTTACTTTTCTTTCTTTCTCTCTAAATAAACGCAAATAACCCAAACAGCCAACAAATCAACATTCAGCGCGAAATGAGCCGTGAGCTGCCTGTGAACTGCGAGTCGGGTATGAATCATGAGTCCTGAATCGTGTGGAGCAGCAAGTTGCCGAGTTTCTCGGGTAAGGGAGGGGCTCTACGAGCTGGGAGGGAGAGCGAGTGAGCTGTGAGCGGGAGCAGAGCCGTTGCTTCAGCCACAGAGCTAATACAGCAATTAGCTTATAAGTTATTCTAACTGCAATTGCAGTTAGTGTTTTCAGCTGCATAGTTTATCATCAGTTTGTAACCTGCAGAATGTGGCCCAGGAGACTGTGACGCCCCCCCAAAAACATTCTTTTTTTGATCGGATCTACACTATTCACGTAGGTCACCTATTTTGGTGAGTGATTTTCATGTAATGTAATGTAATGAACTTTGAAATGAGTGATTAACCCACCCATATTTTAACTTAACTACTCATTCAGTCACTTTTATCTAAATTATTTAACAACATGAATACAAATACAAATACAACAACACTCTTTTATGAGAAACGCACTTATCCAAATCTATATTACCATAAATTAAATACAATATGATTTAACCATATTTTTCAACTTAACTCAGCAATTTTAACAAAACACAAAAACATTACATTGATTCATAGAAACACAAATTCAAAGAGACAATTTTCCATGAAAAACACAAAATACAGCAGACTAATAGCTATTGCTGGCATATGTGGACTGAACAATTCCTCTTTTTGCAAACCCTTTTTACTGGCAATCTACCCGATTCCCCCCTGATTGCAGGTTGAGATTTCAGAGGACACATTTACAGCTTCAACATGACACGCTTTTGTCAATCCTCAGAAAAAGTTAAACAGTTCATGACAGATCTTGATGATTGCTGCCGGTTAAAACACCCAACGCATAAGACACTCATTCCAATTTCTATGACTGACTCTGAAGTATCAGATATATTCCAACACAATTGGTGATCATACGCATTTCACTTTCACCTGTACATTATTAGGTCTCTCAAAATCACCAACAGATTTAGTACATCAGTGTTCAGTGACTCCAACTTTAAAAATTTAGCGGGGTGAGTGAGTGGGCTTCCTTTTTTAAATTATATTATGTACTGAGAGTATCATCATCACTTCTTTGAGAAACAGGGAAAGCAGTAAAAAGGAAACCAACAGGAAATATTTTTGAAAAGAATTATTAAAGAACTAGAAAACAACGCAAATAACCCCTCATCTCAAATCCAGAATGATCTACAGCAATGCAAATTAGAAATGAATGAAACCGTATATAAAAAAGATTAAATTCCTTTCACTCAGACAAGAGAGTTTTAAATCTGGCCAATCAAATCAAGAGAACGGAGGGGAAAAAAATTGGCGATTGTAAACTTAGCAGGGGAGATCATACACACACCAAAAGAAATAAATTAGACATTCCAAGACTTCTAGGCTAATTCATTAACAAATAAACCAAACTAAGAAAATATTGATCATTCTTATGTAATACTGATTTTCCATATCTTCTCGAAAACCAGGCAAATTAACTTGACAAGCCGCTTACAAAACCAATATTTCAGATGGTGTTCCAACTAATGCCTAACAATACATAACCAGGGCCAAATGGCTGCCCATGCTGAGTTCTAAAAACATGTTTGGAATATGTTAACTCCAGTCTTTATCAGAGTAACTGATTAAATTTAACTGAAATCTCAATTCCATTCAGATAAATACAGCTGTGATCTCTTTAATATAACAGGGCATATATCCCACCTCTTCATCAAGTTATTGCCCCCTATCTCTCATTATCACAGACACAAAAATCATCAGCAAGGTGTTAGTATCATGAATTGAGAATACTATTCTAGTTATCATTCATTCAGAACAAACTGGCTATTCAGGCTATTCAGTTTAACCCATCATTGACCACACACAAACCACCCATCCTTTTCTATATCTGCTTAATCCAATTTAGGGTTACTGGGGGACTGGAGCCTATCTCAGCTGTCATCGGGTGATGAGGTCGCCAGTCCATCACAGGGCCACACAGAGACAAACAAGACACCCAACCATGTATGCTGACACTCACACCTCGGGGCAATTAACTCACTAATTAACCTGACATGCATGTTTTTGTGCATTGGGAGGAAGCCGGAGTACCCGGAGAGAACCCACGCATACACGGGGAAAACTCCACACAGAAAGACCCCAGCCCGGATTCAATCCAGGAACGCTCTTGCTGTGAGGTGACAGTGCTAACCATCACACCTCATGCAGCCCATCAAAGATACAGCAGTTACATGTCAGAATTTCAATTTTACTGTCAAACCAAAAATACCCAATATAAAATCAGCTTGTATGCAAACAACAATTTACATTACTGACCACACCATTCACCTTCTCTATCTGAGACCATCTACCTGTTAAACTTCTTTTTTCCCCCAAATCTCAGGCTATACTGTTAACTGGTTTAAATCCACCATTTTTTAAAATGGTGCCCCACATATGTATGCATAAAGATATCTACATATATACTGTATATATATATATATATATATATATATATATATATATATATATATATATATAGAGAGAGAGAGAGATTTATATATATAGAATAAACAGAAAAAAGTGCACCAAGAAAAGCACAAAAAAATAAGAAGGGAGGCAAAAAGCTAGAGGTACTGTGAAATGCTGCCACTAGTATCACTCCATTCTAAAAAAAAATAAATAAATAAAAGATTACATCAACATTAAAACGTAACTGTTTTAAGCAGTATTACCACCAGGACTGAACACCTCTGCAATAGCACAAGACACACTCTCCTGCTGTTGAAAAATAACTATCGTTCTGACAAACAAGAGAGAAACCTTAGACAAACACTCACCAATCTCAGGTACAGATAAGGCCACGGTCATAGCAACACACACAAAGAAGGCAGGCAGAAGGATCTGAGAGAAAAGGCCTTTGGTATTCCTCTTGGCACAGTGGAACCTCTTGATAATGAGGCCATGAAACTGACTTAATTTCAGCCACCAACCCTCCAACCTGAAGCTGCCTTGCCCCTCCAGGATTTCAAGTTGTGGAGATGAAGCATTTTCTTCATAGACTGGTGATGAAAGGGAGAGGACATGAACAAGAGAAAGTGACATGATAATAAAACGTAGACACGTGTCTGTCTGTCAAACTATTTCTACGGATTTGCCAAAACTCATTGCGGATCTGAATGCATTTATTTTGGTAATCTTTTAATCTGAATTGGTTTAATAAATGCAATTAAATAAAATTTAAGTAAATAATAATTAAATAATAATAACTTAAATTTTAATTAATAACGATCACCTTTATTAAAGAGTACTGATAAAAATAAAAATAAAATATATACAACATTCAGTGCAGTTACATGAGTGCCATCGGATTGGATTATTATCAGTTATTCAGCTCATGTAGACACCTTAATCTGACAAAAAAATCGGATTTCTCGCCATCGAATTAAGACCCCGATATAACTCAATCCAAATGCCCACTGAACGTGCATGTAGACGACCGTGGATCGGATCGAGCGTTCTGCGCATGCTCGAAATTTTTTCGATATTACTGTTGTTGTCACCGCCGTCAGAAAGAAAGAAACAACGCGATGGAGAATGCGCCGTTGTGCATCGTCTGTGCCATAACCAGCTCATCACAGATGTAGAGGGACGCAGCTTCATCTCGCTCTGCGTTCGCCATCTTTCTGAATGCCTGAGTTTGTTGTTGTTGGTGGTGAAGAAGTCAACCGGAAGTGGCTCTATTAGCGATAGTTGAAATGGGGACAGCGCCACCTATCGTACCTGGGTATGACATGCTTTGTGCCAGTGATTCGATTCATTCACCGCCATATATCCAAGGCTAATTACCCTCACATAAGGAGCATAACTATAGCTATAATCCAGTTAATCTCATCATGTAGACGCACTGATTGTTGTATTAGACCTGCTACTGGTGTTTTTCGTTGCTGACTTCTCTTTTTCTTTTTAATTTTTTTCAGTTTACGTTTGTCTAGATGACCAAAAATATTAGCATCTTGTTAGCAATAATGTAGCCTTCTTCTGTTAAATTGAATTAAGCTAATAAAATGGGGTAGTCAGGGACTCAGACAGTGATGCATCAATACAAACGAGCCATGCTATTGTCCTACCTCGGAGGTTAGCGGAGTCAGATTCTTGGTAGTTCTCAAAAAGTGGATAGTAATCTCCGTAGAAGTCTGCATAAAGTCCTCCTTCATCCCCCCTCACTGAGCCAACGGATGATGAGGATTTCAGGGAGGACTGGCTTTGGCTCAGTTTGGAAGATAATACCAGATTGCTCAGCTCCACCTCTGGCTTCTCATTCTCCTCTCTGGGTCCTGTCTCAGCCTGTGGCTCCACCTGGGCTTCAGAACCCACTGATGATTTCCCTACTGAGCTGCCCTCAGGCGAACCCTTCATGTCTACCCAGGGACAGACAAAGAGAGATGGGGAGATGATTATCATTACATCCCGGAGTCAAACAGTGACAGTTTAGTTACTGCTGAGCTTGTGAAAGCAATCAAAAATCTTTGCAAAGGTGTTGAGTTATGTGGAGATATGAGTAAGGAGCATGGCCTCACCAGCATCACTGTTCTCTATAGACTGATCTTCCTCAGATACTTTGAGGAACACTTCCTCCAAGGTGGTGTCCATCACCCCGAAGCTGGTAAGGGCCAGGCTGTTCAAACTCTGCTCTAAAGCCTAGAAGCACACACATCAGAAAAGAATGGCGAATGAATCAGAGATATTTCTGATAACTTCCTGATAATATTGTGAGATAGATCTGGACATCTAGGACAAATTGTATATTTTTATAGGTCTGCAGGTTTTAATTGTCTGCAAAGGGAAGTGATATGGAAATTTCTGATCTTATATGGCAGGACAGTTTTATGAATTCCTCTATTTTTGCATGTCTGTTTCGCACCGATGGTGCAATGGGAGGTCATTCCAATGTAACATGATGATTGAAATCAGACAAGTTTTTTCTCTGGAAAGGAGACTGCACAGTGAGGCTGTCAGGGAGTTTGGCATTGTTCTGCAGCAATTGGTTATTAAAGCATATTCCTCAGTAGATTTAGATACACAGTACTTATTAGCAAAAGATGATTTTGTTGTACACTTGGGAAATGGTGATGTGTGTGTTAGTTAGCGAAGTGCTTAACATGCTTCACAAGAGGAGGCAAATATTTTGGCTGCAGAACCCGAACCCATTAAAGGGTTGGAAAATAGCCGTTCATTACTCAATGCCAAGGTATGTGGAGTTGCTTTAGGAGGTGCAAACTCGAGTCTGACGGAAAACGACTCTGACGCAATATAATAGCCCATGATTACCGAAAATACACAAGAAGGTAATTAAACACAAAAGGCAATTCAGGGAAAATGATCTTAATTAAACAAGTGCAAACTAAATAAAGCTGAAAGCATTACTGAAAAATAAAGGGATGCTGCCGTTGTTGCGGGCGGGTGCGCCTGCAGTTATAACACGAATAAACGATTATTAGACTAAAATATTGAAATATGTTTCATATGATATTAAAAGCCTATAATATTGAAATATTGTCCTTTTTAGATGATTAGCCATGTTTGTAGTTGAGCCATGATATGCAAACTGTTGTTTGCTAATTTTTAATTCAACTTTTTTCCCGCCATTTGGTAAAATTCTGCCACTCTAGTGGGTTGGCCTAATCTACAAAAGGGGAAAACAAGGGGGGTGTTCTCAGACAGACTGCTACCTGTGAAACAGGGGTGCTCTGAAAACACCTGATGAAATTAACCATAGACTGTATGAAATTAACACGGCAAAAAAAAATCGACCAATCAGAATTTTGGTCGACTCTAAATGTATCGACAAATAAGTTGACCGGTCGACCAGGACTATACAGCTCTAATATGCTGGCAATGCTGCGGTTGTTAATGGTAGTGGCATGCATGTTTTGGGGTGCTGGCAAACTGTGAGCCAATTTGATTCTCTTGCCCTCGTTGCTGCAAGTTTAGTGTGGATGGGGTGATTGTGTTGAGGGAATGTTGGAGCAAATCTAACTCTCTTTCTAGACAATGTGACCTTCTCGTGGCCAGGGTTGTTTGTAGGGTTGGTCAGTGTATGCTACCAAGTTGGATTTTTAATGTAACCAATTATCCCTTAACACTGAAAACTGGTATGAACTGGTATGAGGATGAGACAGGCTGGCATGAAGATGACTGTAATGGTGGGGATGCTTCACAGCCCTGGACAGTGGATGCATTATTGGAACAGTTTGGGTTGGAGGGGAAAGGTTTTTCTCCAGAAAAACTAAGTGCAGTAAGACAATTATTGCATCAAAACCATTTTAGAGGACACAGATGATTACACTTGGGATTGACATAGGAGATGCAGCACCCATTGAGATGCATTCATGAAAGGTACCCCTTCAATTGTTAGGTAAGATGGCAGTGCGCATAGATGCTGCGGGTTGGTGCTCCCTGAAACGATTCAGTGTTTGGCGCTTTTAACCACTGCTGACATACAGCCTGACAGCTTGGTACTGCATGGCTGTGGACAGGAAGAACATTCAGATGGTCATCAATGCATTCCAAAAAAAAATAAATCACTGAACTGCCCCTGCTTCCTCTGGAGATTTTCAAGACATGCTGTCTGCATCCAACAACATCTGGAAAGATGGGACCCACCCGTTACAGAGCCATTAAATCACTCACCTCCAGATTGAAAAACATTTTTTTCCATCAAACCATTACTGGATTAAAAAGTAACTACCTCTGACCCCCATGCTCACCTCTCTCCTTCTGCCTTAATGTGCAACTTATAACATTTTTATTGTCTATTGCATTTTATTTTTCCATTTAATTTTGTATCTTTTGTGTGGATTGATTATATGTGTGAGCTTTCACTGAAAGCACTTTTTAAATTTCGTTGTACGGCATTTGTGCAATGAATCAACTCAACTCAACTTTATTTATAAAGCCCTTTAAAAACAGCCGTGGCTGAAAAGTGCTGTACAATAATAACAACACGAAGTATAAGACTTAAAACATAAGAACAATATAAAAACAATGATAAATGATAACAATATTAAAACAATAAAAACAAAGCAAAAACAGAAACAGAGTCTCATGCTGGGTTAAAAGCCAGGGAGTAAAAATGAGTTTTTAGACGAGTTTTAAAAATGGACAGTGAAGAGGCTTGTCTAATGTGCAATGGGAGGTCATTCCATAGTTTAAGACCGGCAGCAGAAAAGGCTCTATCTCCTCTCAGCTTCTGTTTAGCCCTAGGTACCTCCAGGAGCAGCTGATCAGCTGACCTGAGGCACCGGGCAGGAGTATAAGGATAGAGCAGCTCAGAGAGGTAAAGCGGGGCGAGCCCATTTAAAGATTTAAAAACAAATAAAAAAATCTTAAAATGGACTCTAAAATGCACAGGCAGCCAATGGAGGGAGGCTAAAATAGGAGTAATGTGCTTCTGAACACCATTATTTCTGTTTTATTTTCATTGAATTTTAAAAAGTTCAAGGACATCCAGACTTTGATGTCTTTAAGACATAACAGAAGTGGTTTCAGAGAGAAAGCATCCTTCATACTTAGTAGCACGTAGATCTTGCTGTCATCAGCGTAACAATGAGAAGAGATAGCATGCTTTCTCAGGATGGAACCCAGGGGCAGCAGGTACAATGAGAAAAGCGGGGGCCCTAAAATTGAACCCTGTGGAACCCCATATGACAGCAGAGCGTGACTCAAAAGCCGCTGTTAAGTCAAGGAGGACAAGAGTCACATAGTCTCCAGAGTCATTCACCAGGAGGATGTCATTAAAAACTCTTAATAAAGATGACTCTGTGGTATGCAGTGTTTTAAAGCCGGACTGGAAGACCTCCAGGTCATAATGCTCATCCAGAAATTCTAATTGAGTTTAAACAAATTTCTAAAAAATAAAAGGCAGCTTGGAGATGGGTCTAAAATTGGCTAGCACACCAGGATCAAGACTGGGTCTCTTAAGCAGGGGTTTCACCACAGCACGTTTAAAACACATACAGAGCAGAATTCTTCAGAGCATATTCCCTGGAAACCTGCAGAGAGTACAATAACACATATAAAAACTGTATTCCTGGTAAGCAAAAAGTTAATATGATAGCTGTTTTTGTTGTTATCTCTAAGAGATTGCAGTAAAGAACTGTTTATCATCAAAAAATTAAGTTGATGTAGGTAATTGAGAAAATACAGCTAAAACTCTATAAGTCCATTTCCATGGGCATCCCTAATTGGCAGTAATAATTCATGCAATAGCAAAATAATAGAAATATGGAAACACTGGTAACCATTCAAAACTGCAATTATGAGTAATGAGACTAAAGACACCCAATAAATAGAAAATATTAAATGGGGCCTCAAAAAAGTACTGTTTATTAATTAATAAATCTTTTTTTAACCACAGGCTATGCAGAAAAAGGAAAGAGAGGGGAGCTGCTGGGAATTTACTCGGAAAATGCTCATCCAGGCTTTTGCTCATAGTTTTGCCAGATGTGTGCAGGCATTCCTGATTAAGTGATGGAATGGTCGGTGAGTATTTTCATCTCAATACTAAAGCTCTCATATTCTTTGATTTTATTTTTTAGAAATGTTAATTTTAGTTACTATGTGTTCATGACTAAATGAATAACTTTAATTAGCATTGACAAACATTCTACTTTTGTATCTAAAGTGACATGAGTGAGTGACATGTTATGATTTCCTTTCTCAGTTGAAATACTGAGAAGAGTTCAAGAGAAATTCAAGAAGTTCATTCAGATGTTTTCTTTATTTTTGTTGTTGAAAAAAAAACATTCTTGAGTCATTTTTCTCTTGACATTTGCAGTAAAATGCTGCAGATGATTTATCTGTCTGTGGTGGCAAGTGTGTTTTATGCTGCAGCCTCTCCACCACCGCCTCCACAGCAGACTGACTGAAATTAATTTGAAGATCTAAAAGAAACTGGCAATCATACGCCAACAGAGACCTGATCTGTGTAATGCCAAGGGTTATGAACACCAAAAACACAAGCCACTGTAGGAGCAGCAGGCGGACACCAGCGCCATCTTTTTTGAGTCTGTCAGTACACCTGTCCATCACACTGCCAACACCGACACAAATGACAATAAAACTAATTCTTATTCTGAACAGACAAGTGCTAATTTGGGGCAAATTAGATTAGATTCAACTTTATTGTCATTACAAATGTACAGATACAGAGCAACGAAATGCAGTTTAACATCTAACCAGAAGTGCAGTGAGTGCATGCAGCATAACTAGTGTGGTATATAGAGATATGTACAGGTTGTTTTTATAGCATATGGGCAGTATTTGCAGATGAAAATCTATGTACAGGTGAGACCGTACATAGCAGGGGTCGGCAACCTTTAACACTCAAAGAGCCATTTGGACCCGGTTTCCACGGAAAAGAAAACACTGGGAGCAGGTTATTATCCGAGCACCATGTGGCCAGGTGCTGAACTTCTTCCCTGTAGGCTGTCTCGTTGTTGCTGATGAGGCAAATCACTGTGGTGTTGTCTGCAAACTTGATGGTGGAGTTGGATCCATGTACAGTTCTGCAGTTGTGGGTGAAGAGGGAGTAGAGGAAAGGACTCAGCACACAGTGTTGTGGCACACTGATGGGGACTGACCTCGCATGCTGTAGTCTGTTGGTCAGAAAGTCCATGATCCAGTTGCAGAGGGAGGTGCTGATGCCCAGGTCTCTAAGTTTGGTGTTTAACTTGGAGGGGATGACAGTGTTGAATGCTGAGCTGAAGGCAGCAAACAGTAACTGTGCATATGTGTCACTATTGTCCAGGTGTGTGAGCACAGAGTGCAGTGCAGTGGAAACGGCATAATCTATGCTCCTATTGCTTCCGTCGGCAAAGTGGTGTGCCAGGACCAGTCCCTTGAAGCACTTCATGATGATGGGTGTGAATGCTACCGGGCGGTAGTCGTTGAGGCACATCGGGTTGTCTCCTGTTCTGAAGGTAGTGTTTCAGAGCCTTCAGCTGGAGCCGCACCTCCTTGTTCATCCATGGCTTCTGGTTGGGGTATGTGGTTATCTGCTTCTTTGTCGTGTCGTCACCGATGATGGTGGCAATGTAATCCATAACAGAGGAGGCATAGATGTTAATGTCCATGTGTGAGCCACAGGTGGCCTTGGAAGCAAACATACTGTACATATTCTGTCCCTGCTGGCCACACCTTGATGTCCTCACTGTTGACCTGACAGAGTTGATGGGGGGTGAGTATTTTGGTGTGAGGAACAAAGAGATGTGATCTGACTGTCCAAAGTGGGAGAGGGGGTCGCGGGGAAAGCAGCAGCCATGTTTGTGTAGACATGGTCCAAAGTTTTGTTTACACTGGTGTGGCTGGAAATGTGCTGGTGGAATTTGGGGAGCACAGTCTTTAAGTTTGAGTGACTAAAGTCACCTGCAACAATAAAGGCAGCCTCTGGATGATCAGTCTGTCGTTTACTAATGGCCGAATGAAGTTCATTCATTGCGAGCTTGGCATTAGCATTTGGTGGAACATAGGCAACTGTAATGATGGTGGATGTGAATTCTCGTGGCAGATAGAAAGGTCTACAGTTAACCATGAGAAACTCTAGGTTGGCTGAGCAATGACTTCCAAGAGTAACCGAGTTCATGCACCAAACTTTGTTGACATAGATACACAAACCTCCGCCTCTGGTCTTGCCGGAGTCATCAGCTGATCTATCCGCTCGATGAGCTTGGTGTCAGGCTAGCTTGATAGCACTATCTGGTACGCCGCTGTGTAGCCATGTTTCGGTAAAAATCCTGACATTACAATCCAAAAGTCTCTTACTGTGGGTGAGTCATAGTCGTATCTCGTCCATCTTGTTCACCATTAGTGAGGAAGATGCTGGGTAAAGAGAGCCGGTGTGGTTACATGTCGAAGAATGCTACATGTCGAAGCGTCCTTGGGCAAGACACTGAACCCCACGTTGCCTCCTGATGTATCCATCAGGGTATGAATGATTAGAAAGCACGTAGTTATGTGTATCCTAAGACGTGCTGTATGAGTGTGTGAGTGTGTGAATGTGGCATGTAGTGTTAGAAGCGCTTTGAGTGGTCAGTTAGACTAGAAAAGTCCATTTACCATTACCATCAAAAGCGTCTTAAGCGACAGCCAGTTGCCATTAATTTTCAATGTACGCTGGCAATGATGACCGACTGGAGCGACTGGCATTGTGTCGAAAGTTGAGAGAGGAAACTTTATGGAAATGAGCAGCAGTGTGACAAGGGCGACAGCCACTTGTAGGCCTATCTGGATTCCGAAGGCGGAAAAAGGCAGAAAGAGAGAAAACAACAGAGGATAAATTAATCATTACAGTCTCCAGTTTCCCAGAGCTGTATGATACAAGCCTGTTTGTTCATGTTTATGCATTTGACAGACGCTTTTATCCAAAGCGACTTACACTGGTCGGTGTATAGGGTAAGGGGGTCTTGCCTGAGGACCCCTACTGGAGGCAGTACCTTTCATGCAGGGGATTTGAACCCATGTCACCCAATGAAAGGTGGCAATCTTACCACTACACTCAGGGTCGTACGCAGGGCCCAAAAAATACTGAGGTCATGAGTCAGAACTTCTAATCAGGTTCAGGGGCATGCTCTCCTGGAAATTATTTTAATTCCGTTATTTAAATCTGGCCATTTTCAGTCTTAAGGAGCAAAATCAACATCATAATGACTTTTAGGTTTATCTGTTTTGTTTGTTATCAGAGAACATCAGCCTCATCCTAAATGATTTGCAAATTAGTTGCATTGTAAAGCTGGAGAATGAATTTCATCAAGTCATGGATGAGGAATAAAAAAGGAATGAACTGTCCTGGGACAGAGGGATAATATATACAAATGCTTCATATTTCCTTCAGTATTTAAAATAGATACCCAAGCCCTATTATACTATCATGTTGATGATAGTGCCTCATCTGTTCACTCTTGTTAAGGAAAACCAGCTTTTGAACACATTTCATATTATAATCTTACACAATACTTCAATTATCATGCATTATACATCGGACTTTTAAAACATACAGAGTTCTGGCATAGTCTCTTCCTTTTATCGTATCTGCTCTCCCTCTATCACTGCTCCTCTTTTTGCTGTTTGGCCCAAAGATGAACTTGGTTTGGCTCAGCCTTTTCCTCCCTATCCTGTTTTCTCTTTAGTGAAGAATATAAACACAGTCAAATACTAAACTAATAGAAATGAAAACAATATTCCATTTCAACATCATGTTGTCAGATGTATCAGGAATCTTAAAAAAAATCTAAAGGTCGGGGCGGAGCTTTTGAATTTTGAGGTAAAAATGAGGCATTCTGAGGCTTTTTGAAGGACCATTATGGTGACTCATGAAGTAAGGGCAAGTTACCACAGAAAGTTATTTTTTATTATTATTATTTTCAAAATTAACCGGGTGTTTTATTTTGTTTCTGCGCACGACTTCCTGTCCCGCGCGATCTGCTCTGTGCTGTATTGTTGCGTTGTGCTCCATTGTTGCGTTGTGCTCCGGCATAAATATAGAACAGGTTCAGCATCCAACACTGAGAAATCAACACTGAATAAACGTTTAATTTTCAATCGAAGATGTCTCTGACATTTCAATCGCAAAATAAATGTTGACTCAACCGGTGGAAATTGATTGACGGCCGGTACTGACGGAGTTAACCAAAATTAACCTTTGATTCATGTTTCCTTGCTATCTGAGCAGTACGCTGGGCTGCAATAAAAATAAAAATATCTCCACATTAAAATGCTTTTTTTTCTCACAGTCATCTACCACTTAAACTGCTCTCCACCTACATGTTTAACTTGATGTGCTCCTCTTCCAGTGACTGGTGAGACTGACTGACTCACTAATGGTAGCGGTAACATCAAAGTATGACTTGTGTGTGGTAGTTACCATAGCGACCGTGCATGTTGTTGATGACGCGCAATACGAATCCCCAAACTGAGCCACTGTTTTATTAAACTGCGCTACTCTGACAATATAAAATTGTCACGCCTCAGGACACAGATGCAGGATCGATTTCAAAGTCAAGAATGTTTATTAAGAAACAATAGGCTCCACACACAGCAAATAAAGAGGCTGTGAAACTCCTGAAGCACTCTCCTCAATAACTATGGTGAAGGGGAGTGCTGCCATGAAAAATAACCAAATCAAAACATATCCACTCTGGGAGGAAAACAAAGGGCTATTAAAGATTACAAATAAACTTCCACGCTCTCCTACTGGGGCGGACTTAAACTAAGGACACTCTCTTAAAAACAGAGGCACTATGAAACTTTACATTAACATTAAACTATAAACATTAACTATAGGCTCACCTTCAACAGCGGCGCAAAGATGTCTAAGAACAAAACATAAAATCAATCCACTAGTGGAGGAACTATTGAACTTTAACAATAAACGCAACGCTCCTCTAACGGAGGTGACTATGAAAAGGTTACAAATCAAAATCACTCCAAAAGGGAGGAAGAAAACAGGCTATGAAACTCACCATTGTTTAAACTAAAGCTATGGAATAATTTTACAGAACAAAGGATATGCTCTGCAGGAGGATCGCTCGACTGCAGGCTCAAGGAATCTATGGCTTTGGAAACTGTGGAACAAAGACGCTAGTAGCGAAGCTCGTGACAGGAGGCAACACACTGGCACCAGACAAGGGAGACGCAGACTATTTAAGCACAAGAGGAGCCAAGGGGAACAGGTGGAAACACTTTGGAATCAGGGAAGACAATCAGACACAGGAGGAAGGGCAAGGTACCTGAAACGAGAGGGAAGTTAATATTTCAAAATAAAACAGGAAATGACGAGACAAGACATGAATCAAAGCATAAATTGTGACAAAAATCACCACAATTTAAGCAAAAAATAAATACCAAGGACACAACCTCTGTGTCCTCAATGGTAGTTACGGCCTTGACTACACTACCCAGTCCAGTTTGTCTACAGAGACAATAAAAAAAAAAAGATGCTTGATCGCACCAATAGCGCTGGAACCACACAAAAAGACATCACAAAAGACATCACAAAAAGACACCACACAACCAACATCAAAGCTGGTGAAATTCTCCATGGAGAGGCAGATTTCTCAAGACGTTACGGACCCAGATGTACTGATGGCAACGGGCCCTGCGTTTCCATTGCAAATATGCAGATACAACATAAAGAAGGCTGCCCAGAGTGCGATCCATGGTGAAAGAGGGAACCGATGAATAGATAGATTATTATATATGAGTATATATAATCGCTTTCAGTGTGATCGCACATGAGCAACTGCAAGAAAAACAAAATTGTTAAGTGCATTATCTACCATTCTTTATCTATATATGAAAAATTGGACATTTAGAACATAGTTTAGAGGACTACATTGACCATGTAAGTTCACATCTAAAGGAATAGTGTAATTTCTCCGAGACAGTGACTGCCCCCCCACTTTGTTTTGGTTAGTTGCTTACTGTTTACTGACCTTAAACACACCTACCAATTACAATTATGCTCTTCCAGTAGTACTGTAGCAAATAGGACAGCTTCCAATGGAAAACGACCAAATACCCAAAGCATGTTTATGTAAATATTTTAATAAGGAATGATGTAACAAATTCCAGACTTTTCCTTTAACAAAAAATGTGCTGAGGACTTTTAAGTCCAGGTTCATTTCTATTGTGTCAATGTCTCAAAATGTGCATTAACGATGAAAAGTCTAATAGTCTGTTATTTTTGTTTTAAGTTTTTTATTTTGAAAGGGGGCGGAAGTTTATTTTGTTGATTCTGTGTTGGATTTCCTGTTCTGGTACAATCTGCTCTGTTGAGCTGGGCGCGGTTGAGCAGCGGCTCCGTCAAAAGTAGAAGTCCAACGTAAAGATAACGAGAGCCGCTGCTGAGACGGCGGCGCGCCCGGTGGGTCACTCTCATTGACTAGAGTGTGTCAACAACGGCGACCGCGGCGCAGCCGTTACGTCCCAGGTAACACACGGAAATAAGTTGAAAATAAATAAGACATAACAAGAGACCGATCCCTTGACAGGGTTCATAAAAGGAGAACATGCATTTTACACATTTTCTTCTGTATATTGGGGGGGACAGGTTGGTATTTTCTCAATATTGGGGGGGACACGACCCCCCCAAAGAATGCGTGGTTACGCCATAGTCTAAGACATGTCAACTCTGCTGAAGGGGTGATGCTAATCCTGCCAAAGTTGAGGCAGTAAGGGGGTGACTGATTCCAACTAATCAGACAGAAAATCTGAGTTTTATTGGGATAGCATCTTATAATAGGCATTTTGTCTAAATAATTTTCTGAAACTGCCACTCCTTATATCAATTAACAAAAAAGAGGAGTCTTCAATGGACTCAGTGAACTGAGAAATGTCAATAAGATTTTGATAAACTCAAAGCTGGTCTAATTATGGCGACAGTGTTGGTATACCCAGATCCTACTAAGGTATTTATTTTAGATACTGATGCAAGTGAAGTTGTCTGTGGAAGGGAGCATTGTGGAAAGTTCTGGACTTAGATGGCAGGAATGTTTTATGAATTCCCCTGATTTGATATATCCATTTTACATTGCCACTTTAAAAAGGTGACATGGTTTTTAAAGTGGATTGTTTTGGCCCAACACTGTTCAGTCTGTGGTGTAATGGTGATAATTGTCAGAAGCATTAAGATTGAAAAGGGGCCAGTGGTACGCCCCTCTTAGTGTTGTGGCATATATTGATCCTCTTGTGGTCGGCTGCTGCTTTCTCTCACTTTGCTAAACACAAACCGTTTTCCAACGACAATTAGACTGTCACAATAGTTTCTGTGTGTATGTTTGTCTGTTTTTACCTGCAACAACCTCTCAAAGCAACCCTTCTTGACAGCCTCAGAGGGTAGGATATAAGACAGCTCAGTGTTGGAGTCAGACACCAGTAGGCAGGATGCCACAAATTGGCAAATAAACTGGGTGACACGAGCTTCTGAGCAAGGCATCACGGTTGAGGATGGAGACAGAAAAGAAGCAGGCTGCAGTTGGTAGCCCTGGCCTGAAGGATGGAAAAAAACGTACATCCACACGAAGTGTGGAGAAACAAGAGAGAATAGTTAAAGTTAGACAAAGAACAATGAGAGAGGAAAAGAAAAAAAAAAGATAACAGACAAGACATTAAATACAGGCTTCTAGCTGTAGGTTCAAAATCAGTTTTAGAAAACAAGGGAGAACACCTCACACAGTAACACAACAATTTGTTTAAGCAGCAAACAAAAGACTAGTACATTGACATATTACAAATTATATGTGCAGCCCAAAATACACCAGTGACCAGTGTTGGTAATAGTATTGTTTTTGGCGGCTTGCTTTAATTTTAGTCTTAGTCTAGTCTTTGTGTCTAGCTGTCATTTTTGTTTTTATTAGTTTGAGTCACGTTCAACTCTTTTAGTCTAGTCAAGTTTCAGTTGACTAAAAGTCTGAGCATTTCAGTCTTATTTTAGTCAGAATTATCCGTGACTATTTTCGTCTAGTTTTAGTCAAGGAAAACTGATGTCATTTTAGTCTTGTTTTAGTCAATGAAAATGGTATTTTAGTCTCTTTTTAGTAATGCAACTCTATTTAACCCAGTCAATATAATATAACTACCTAGTAGTATAGATGAAATCAACATTTTCTTTTAGTCAAACCCATTTCACAATTCAATCAAGGTTGTCTTTTTTATTATATTATTGTTACCTTATAGACTCAAGAATACACCCATTCCAGACACGGAAGAAGATCTGATTTGAATTTACAACGTATTTATTTTACCAACCAAACATGTTAGAAGTAATGAGGAACCCCGACTGGCCAGCCATCGCTCCCTTTCTCTGTGTCAGTTGGTTGTCTGTCAACCCATAGACATATATATATATAATGAAATAACGTTATAACATTTGGTCTCATCTTGTTTTAGTCAACGAAAATGAAGAGACATTTTAGCAGATTTTTAATTTTGTAAACCACATTTAGTCTTGTTATTATTCATCAACAATATTGCATTATGTATGTAATTATAGCTATCGTCACATGACCAACATTTATGTTGCGTCTCGTCTCGTTTTCTCCATGTGATAAAGGCTCGTTAACGATGATATTTAATCATAATTTTCTTTGACGAAAGCAACATTTGTTGGTAATAACGGCATTAGAATTTAAAGGCTTTACTAACAGCATTTTTTCAGTAACGAATAATCTAATTAATTACTTTTCCCATCGTTGCAACGCCATTGCCGTTACTGAGAATGTGAAGTGGCGTGTTACTACAGTTTGGTTGAATGAAGCGCAAAGTGTCAGATTTTGGCCACACATCAGCTGCCTGGAGATGTTTCTGTAACTTGCACGCTATGCCCAGGAAAAAAGACTTTATCCCCATCTGCCTCAAGCAACTCGAATCTTATGAAGCATCGACACATGCTGACATGGCACTTGTTGCTGCTGCTGCTTTTGTACTTGAATTATTTTCAATATTTAATATTGTTAATTTGTGGGATATTTAAGGATAGTGTTCTGTTTGTTGTGCAGTAGGCCTAGATTACAGTTACAGAGATTTGCACTACTTTAATGGCCAGATTTTCTTTTGTTTCGTTTTACCCAAGTTTACACGTGTTTCTTAATTTTGCACTTGAATTTTATATATATATTGAATATTTATTTTCTATATATTTTTATTTCTATGCATGTCACATGGCAGGCTGCAGTCTACTGAGTTCAAATAAATACTAAATGTTACTACTAATACTACTAAATACTAAAATACTGTAAATAGTGTTTTTATTCTTCAATCAGTTAATATAAACATCTTTGACATTAAAGATGTTATAGAACGTAATAGCGTATAGAACATGAAAAATAACGTCACAGTTACTACTCTTGATCCAGGACTTTTGCACAAAAACAATTTGAAGACTTTTATTCAGGATTCAGAACATGTCATAGCACAAAAGCATAACATTCTATTACAGATGCTTGAACATGTTATTGGGATTACAGGAAACAACTTTATTCATGCATCCAGGTGATGCATAGGTAATATTATTTGGCAACATGACATAAATTTCCATCGCTGGACAGATGGTATTCAGCTACACTTATTCATAATTGAGATAATCCATTGATTAGACTGCAAGCAGGTCTTAAAGACATAAAGGACTGGATGACTAAATTGTCTGCCTAAGCCTAAAAACTGAAGGAGTTGTCTTTGAACCTGAGAACCACAGGAAGAACCCTTAAGTTAATTTTGACCAGGATTGGTCCTGGTTTTTGAGTCTTTTGATTTGCATGTAAAACAAGTTTATATGACAGCCCTCTTTCACCTTCACAATAATGTCCAAATTAGGAACATCCTGTCTGAGAATGACACTGAAAAACTGGTCCATGCATTTATCACTCAAAGAATTGGACTACTGCAATTCTTTATTAATACGCTGTCCCATAATACTCTGAAAAGCACCTAGCTTATCCAAACTGCTGCAACAAGAGTTCTGATGTGAATCATTAGGAAATTCTCCAATTTTAGCTTCTTTTCATTGGACCCCTTCTAAATCGAGAAGAGATTTTAATTGTGTTCTCTCTCATATAAAGCTCTTAAGAACCGAGCACTATTGTATCTTAAAGATCTTAGAAATTCAGTATTTTCACAACAGAGCACTGCAGGTTTACTTGTGGTTCCCAGAGTTTCTAAAATGAGAATGTGAGGTAAAGCCTTCAGTTATCAGGTCCCTGTCTTGTGGTACCAGCTGTCACTGTGGGTTTGGGAGGCAGACACCCTCACTTCCTTAAAAAATTAGACTTAAAACTTTTCTTTTTGAGAACACTAATAGTACAGGATGGCTCACGTGACTCTGAAAGATCACTTAGTTATGCAGGCTTAGAGTGCTGGTTGAGCTCTCATGATGCATCTAGCAACTTTCCTCACTCTGTTCTCTTTACTCTCCATGTATACATTTGAATTTTTTGTCAGTAACTGGTATTGATTGAATAACTGGTGCTTGTTGACCTGTTTTTGTTGACCTCTTAACCTACAACCTGTCAAGGAAAATCTCTGTCCTGAGTCTGGTTCTGCTGAAGGCAACTTTCTCTGATTTGGCATTATATGATTTGGACTAATTTAGATTTGAATCAATTTGATTTAAATTACAATTAACTGGAAAGAACCGAACTGTATTTTAAAGTTATTTGAGATTACTTTTGTTGTCAATTGGTGCTATATAAATAAAACTGAATTGAACTGAATCAATGCGTGAAGCATTTTCATGGTTTTTGGTGATCAATATATAGAAATTAAATTTAGGATCAGGCAAACAAGGTCAAAGTGTAGTCCTGAGCTAACTGATTCATATAATATTGAATGTTTACACTGAAATGTATGGTTGGAACTTTAATTTGAAACAAAAACAAGATGTGCACATGAAAACTGTTTGTCAGAATATTTAATTCAACACTTAGGCAAAAACATGGAAATGATATAGTCAAAAGCCTGTAATATTAATGAAACCTGGGGGAAAGGATTTAGTTGATTCGTCAGTGATTTAATAGTACTGTAATACAAGGAACATGGAAAAAGGAGTAATTTCTAATTTACATTACTGACATAAACTGCACACATATGCTTATGAGTACACACCTTGACCTTCAATTTGCTTTTTGACCAGTGTCAGTTTGTATCCATCTCCATAGGTGCTTTTCAGGAACAGTGGTGAGCCACAGCATTTGAGTTTCCCATGTGAGATGATAGCAATGCGATCTCCCAAAAGGTCTGCTTCATCCATATGGTGGGTGGACAGCAGAATTGTACGGCCTAAAGTAAAGGTACAACAAATAGAGAAACGTACATAACCATTGTCTTTTCGCTTTAATCATAAGGCAAGAAATGAAAAAAAAGCATAGGACGTGTATCTGCATCAATATTGTGAAATTTGAAGACAGATATATATATATATACACAAAAAGACCCTGACTCAATAAATATTACAACTATTCTATCTATGTCTTATATATCAATTTTTTTTTTCAATTTCTTTGAAAATGCAATAAGCCCATACCAGGATATCCTTACACTCTGCAATAAAGAGATGTAAGCCTAAAAAAACTAAAAAAAACTGTGTTTTACACACATAGGAACACGCTATAATTATAAATACATAATATTGCAAA
Source organism: Leuresthes tenuis (assembly GCF_036924035.1). Classification (NCBI taxonomy): domain Eukaryota; kingdom Metazoa; phylum Chordata; class Actinopteri; order Atheriniformes; family Atherinopsidae; genus Leuresthes; species Leuresthes tenuis. The sequence continues at coordinate 34,314,733 of NW_027325360.1, forward strand.
GCGCAAGGATGTCCTCTTGGTCTTGCAGCATCACTTACCTCGTTTGTATTTAAGGATGAGGTCCCAGATGGCCCTGCGAGCGTAGGGATCCACCCCTGCCGTGGGTTCATCAAGGATAACGGCCCTGGAACCACCAACAAAGGCAATAGCCACAGACAGCTTCCTCTTCATCCCACCAGACAATGTCTGTACCAGGCTATGACGCTTGTTTGACAACTCCAGATCAACAATCATCCTGCAAACACACAAACACACACACACACACACAGACAGTAAAGAAATTATTACTTGCTATAATGCAGATATATCTGTCAAGTCTCTACTACAATTATACTGTAGCTATCTGCACTGAATTAGCATAATGTTCATTTCCACAACACTCGTTGGTCATGAGTCCAAACATACTCACCACTCTGCTCTTGGTTTTTCTGTTTAACACAGATGAGCTCTTATTATTAAACAATATAGTTTTCCAATGTGAGCCCATCAGAAACAGGGCAAAATCAAATTATAAAATTAGTCAGTATTATTAATCAAAAGTTTTGGCATACACACTCATTCAAAATGAATGGGAAGGTGGGTTTAAACATTTGTCAGGTACTGTGCATTGAGTCACTAGAAGACCTTTTGTGTGGGAAAATATATGTGCAGGATCTCCTAAGCATCACCAACAGATCATGTGAAAAGATAAGTGATAACTACTGGAAATAAATGTATGAAACATATTTCATCTTAGAGATTTAAAGAGGTACATGTGATATGACTCATGCACCAAAAAAAATGGCAGTATGTTGCTATCGTATAGCAAACTGACTGATACAACAGCTTTCTGTTTTTGAGCAGTAAATCAAAATGTATTTATCAATAACATTTTAAGACAGTATCAGCTGTACAGTCAACATTTAAAAAAAATAGAAGAGAAAAATTGGACGTGATTTTGATCTGTATGTTTATTTTTAAATTTTTTTTTATTTATCATTCCTATGTGGAATTTTTGATGGTATTACATAAATGTTACAACTGTCTTCGGGTGACTTATGAATTACAATACAGATAAAACTATCCTGAACAGGGAGTGATTTCTGATAGTGTGATTCGGACAGACAAAGCTATAGAAAGAGAAAAAGTATCAGGTAGCTTAAAATAAGAACTGCTTCATATATTTTACTCTAGATAATTATAGCAGTCTCAATGGAGTGTCACCAGAAAATAAAAGTCACCTCGGTAAAGGTGACTTTTATTGGTAAGGTAAACCAGGGCACCCCCTGGAGCCAGGCCTGGAGGAGGGGGAGCTTGCCGGCACGCACCTGGTGACGGAACCTAGACTCCTGGGGCTCGGTCGGTCTCTGCCATGCGTCAGGAAGCCACCTCCACGTGGGCCCACCATAGGCGAGAAAATTCAAGGTCAAGTGCATTGTTGCTGGTAGGCAAGCAAGGGTGGAGGCCTGGATGTGCTGATTCCCAATGTTGGAACTTGCTCTTGGGACATTAAACATCACTTCACTGACGGGGTAAGAGCCGAAGCCGATGTGTGGAGTGGTACCAACTAGATTTAGTTGGGCTCACTTCCACACACAGCGTTGGCTTTGGAACCAAAGTCCTGGAGAGGGGCTGGACTCTCTCATACTCTGGAGTTGACCATGGAGAGAGGCATCAGACAGGTGTGGGGATACTTACAAGTCACCGGCTGAGCGTCTCCATGTTGTAGTCTCCCTGGTGGGCGAGAGGGTTGCCTCACTGTGGCTGCGAATCACAGGAGGGAAGGTGCTGACTGTTGTTTGTGCATATGCACCAAACAGTGTGGGAGGGAGCAGTACCTTACCACTGCTTACACCACATGTTGAGTCAGGGTGGTCTCTGGTAAGGTCAACGACAGAAGATGTTTGTGGAAATCTAAGGCACGGTGGTGTCAGATAGAGATTGGGTTTTTGCCCAATGTTCGTCTGTCTTTTTCAGGAGGTTTTACACAGTCTGGATCTGCTTCACCATTATTCTGTGGAAATCTCAGGCTGAGGTGACCGCTTGCCCAGAAAACTGTGGCATGTTATACAATATCAGAACCTCTGGGTTGCCATGGCGGGCGAAAATGGACTTTAAATGCACAATGACATCAGTGGAGCTGGTGTGAGATAACTGCAATCTGAACAGACCTGGACAAATAACCCACAACAAGCAGGTAGGTTTTGCTTTCCAGGACAAACTGCCCCCAGATTTTGCCATTGTCTTTTAGGGCACTCTGATTGCATAAGTCGCTTCTTATGATTGTGTCACTGTTGTATGTTTGTCCTGTAGTTGAGCACCATCTCATTGACTAGCACATCATTCCTCATTGCAGATTATATTACGAGCCATCTGTTTCTCAGCAGTAAGCCATCTTTCACTGTGAGCTCTGCTCGCTCTTGCCAGTAGTTTTTTAGCACTGGTTCCTGCTTTGCATGTGCAAACCATCCTTCTGCACACAGTGCCACACACACATGCATGAGCAGACACTATCAGCTGTAAGCTATTCCTTCAGGTTCTCCATGTATGAAGGGCTGACAGGCAGTCCTTCAATGACACAGTCCACATATATATTGGTGATCTCCATCGGCTCCTTTTCTTCTGTGGGCATGCTTGATTTCACAGGTTAGTGTAACAGTGTCTCCGCTGTCCAAAGTGACTTCCCTGGTGCATACACAATGGAGTATGAATAGCGTAACAGTTTCATCCTGATGCGCTGGCCTTCTTTTCTACCTGTACATACTTCTGTTCTGTTGGAGTAAGTGACTGAGATGCATAAGTCACAAGCTTCCATTCTGCCTCCTATCTCTGGAGAAGAACGCCTCCTAAGCCATACGATGATGCATTGGACAACACTAGTGTCTTTTTTTGGGTCATACATGGCCAGCACAGGAGGAGAAGACAGTGCTTTCTTATACTGTCGGCTGGTCCACATCCCAAACCCAGCGTTTTTTCTTTGAGGAGGTCACAAAGTAGCTTATATATATATATATATTCCTCAGCTGGGGAATGAACTTTCCAAGCCGGTTGACCCTATCGAGGAAACTCTACTCAACAAATCGACATTCGCTGGCTCTTTAATCTTGCAATAGCCTCTGTCTTTCTTTGTTTAATGCAGATGCCTGGCCCAAGAAAGCCATCTCTTTCTTTGTGAGTTCACACTTTTCTACATGTGGAGATATACCTTCTTTTTTTCCAGTCTCTGGAGCACTGTATGAAGTTGAGTGTTATGCTCTTCCTGGTCTCAGCCCCACACCAGGGTGTCATCGATATGGCAAATCACATTCAATTCCCTCTGTGACCTTTGCCATCCTGCACTGAAAGTCATCAGGAACTGATGTGGAGCCTCCAAAAGCGTGTTATGACTGTGATATATTTCCCTGATTCTTCTGTAAGTTGAATCTGCCAAAATCCCAAGTTGGTATCCAACTTAACAATTTTGCTCCAATGTGTGTTCCCAGCCTCTGTTACACTGACTGAAGAATGTACTTTTCATGACACACGTTCAGGTCGGTCAGGTCCACACACAGCTGCACATTCTTGCGGTCCTTGCAGGGCATGACTACCATGCCAGCACACCAGTCAGTTGGCTTCTGCACCCTTATGATAACGCCCAGTGTTTCCATGTGCTGGAACTCTTTATTCAGTGTGGTTACATGCGTGCCATCGTATCGGATTAATGGCTAAATTACAATAAGATTGAGTTATTCAGTTCATGTAGACACCTTAATCTGACAAGAAATCTAATCGGATCGGGTTACTTGCGATTAAGACCCCGAGATAACTCGATCCAAATGCCCACTGAACGTGCACATAGACAACAGTAGATCGGATCGAGCATTCTGTGCATGCTCGAGATTTTTTCCTGCGATCGTCACCCAGAAGTCGAAGGAGACGATATTACTGTTGCTGTTGTCGCCGTCAGAAAGAAAGAAACGCGATGGAGAATGCGCCGTTGTGCATCGCGTTTGTGCCATAACCAGCTCATCACAAATGTAGAGGGACGTAGCTTCATCTTGCTCTTCGTTCGCCATCTTTCTCGTATGCCTTAGTTTTGTTGTTGTTGTTGGTGGTGGTGGTGAAGACGTCAACCGGAAGTGGCTCTATTAGCGATAGTACCGGGGTATGACATGCTTTGTGCCAGTGATTCAATTCATTCACCACCATATATCCAAGGATAATTACCCTCAGATAAGGAGCATAACCGAACTATAGCTATAATCGAGTTAATCTCATCATGTAGACCCACTAACTGACTTGGCGCACCAGCGGTAGTGGAATCCTCCTGGAGCTTTTTACAGAATAGCACCGCTCCTGATTTTAGCTTGATGTTATACAGTTGTTGTAACATACCCAGCCCCCTGCACAGCTTGGGATAGCTCGACTTGAGGGTCCCCGTGTCTATGCTGTCGACACAGATGAGTAAACCAAGGGCTTTAATGGCTGGCAACCTGAGCTAGGGCATGTTCAGGTGTTTGACCATAAAAACCTTTTCCATGGTCTGTTTGGCTCATCTCCGTAACTGCAATCTGGCAAACCCTGACACATCCAGAAGAATACAACCTGACCCAAACAAAGGTCTCTGCCTTTTGAAGAAATGGCTGCTGAGAGTTGGAAGATATGCTGTTAAAGTCAGTCTGTGAAACAGCAGTAGCATCGGCCCCAGTGTCCTCCTCTTCCTTTCTACTCTGTACAGCTTTGCGTGCATGGCTGACTGGTAGTTTTTTTCTTACACAGGAATGTCACGTGGTTTCATTGGCTGGACATTCATGCTTAGGGTGAGGTGTGCCACCACATTTGCAGTACTGGGAGCTCTTACTATTTTTGCTCTTACTGCTTTGAGGAGCACTTTAACAGTTGAGGAGCACTTCAACGACAACAATCCACGTCACATGTTCAAAGGCATCAGGACCATGGCGGACTACAAGAGAAGCAACCAGCAGGTCAGCCGTGACACCTTAAACAGATTCTTTGCACGTTTCGACTCCCTGAGCGTCAGAGACACTGCACATCTGCTTCTGCCAAAGGCACAGCATCAGCCTCTTGTACTGCAGCTGCACCATGTGAGTTATATCCTGAGGAAGATCAACACCTACAGAGCCGCAGGAACAGACAAAGTGTCAGGCCAGACCCGAAAATTATGTGCCGACCAACTGCCAAACGTTTTTCTGGACATCTACAACCAGTCCCTGCAGCTGTCCACTGTCCCCGTCTGCCTCAAGTCCTCCACCACTGTGCCTGTGCCCAAGAAATGTCTCAGCGATTACCGCCCTATTGCCCTGATCCCAGTCATCATGAAGTGCTTCAAGAGGATCCTACTAAAGCACATAAAGGACGCCATCCCTGCCGGTCTGGATAGCCTGCAGTTTGCCTACAGGGAGAACCGTTCTACAGAGGATGCTGTCTCGTTAGCACTTCACACGACCCTGACTCACCTGCAGCATCCAAACACCTATGTCAGGATGCTATTTGGGGACTTCAGTTCAGCTTTTAACACTGTTCCACCGGACATGCTGGCTCTGAAGCTCCACAACCCGGGACTGTCAACATCACTGTGCCTCTGGATCAGTGATTTCCTCAACAACAGGCCTCAGGTGGTGCGGATAGGGGACGCAACGTCTTCCCCTCTGATCCTCAACACTGCAGGGTTGTGTGCTCAGCCCTGCCCTCTTCACCCTCTTTACACACGATTGTACTGCCATCCACTCCTCAAACATCGCCGTGAAGCTTGCAGATAATACCGTGGTGGGTCTCATATCAGACAATGATGAAACCCACTACAGAGAGGAGGTCCAGTAACTGATGCAGTGGTGTTCGAGCATAACCTCATTCTGAACACCAGCAAGACCAAGGAGGTTGTAGTGGACTACAGAAGAACAACATCAAGTTCCTGGGAGTCCATATTTCCTCTGACCTTTCTTGGTCACTCAACACATCACACCTGGTGAAGAAGGCCCAACAATGGCTCTTCTTCTTCAGGAAGCTGAAGCGGGTTAGACTCTCCTCTCAGCTGCTTGCAAATTTTTACAGAGCAGCAATAGAGCATTCTGTGTCTCAGTGTTACAGTGTGGTATGGTAACTGCACGGCACAGAACAGAAGGGACTTAGCCCGGGTGGTGAGAACTGCACAGGGGATTGTGGGCTGCCGTCTGCCTGATCTGGACTCTGGAAGTTTACACCTCCAGAGTCCAGAGGAGGGCTGGACGCTTTGCTAATGATCCCACCCACCCGAGCAACAGACTGTTTGTACCGCTGCCATCAGGAAAGTAGTTAAGGAACATTAAAACAAGCACTACAAGGCTCAGGAACAACTTCTTCCCCAGAGCTGTGAAAGCTTTCACCCCCCTGTAATGACTCCCCCTGCAGAACACTCACTCAAGCCCTCTCCCAGACTCACCCCCCCTGCTGACAATCTAACACTCACTTCCACCTCCAAACTGGGACTTGCACTAAGTGCACTTTATTCCTATTTATTCTATCTTATTCTATTTACGTGTCCAGTTTTTTTTACTTACTGTACAGTTTTTTACTTTGTGTACAGTTTTTACTTCAAAGTGTGCATTTAAATCGTGAGTCTGTAGAAAATGTCATTATCTCGTATAATGACAATAAAGACTCTTGGTTTTTTATGTGACTTTGCTCCATAACTTTTAGTTTTGGTGAATTTAAGCTTTTCATTTTGCTTTCTGCCTCTAAACACTATACACAGAGTTACTGCAGTACACCACTGGCATCACTCCTCTTTGTTGCTTTGTTGCTTTTTTTATCTCCTCTGATTGTCTTTTTATGTTTATAGATTTGTCTAGGTCTAAATCCTTTTTCATTTGCATGCGTTTTGAGAGCCGCGTGTCAGTCAGACCAACCCCTATCCTGTCCCAGATGAGTTCCTCATGCAATGTCCTGTGATTACAATGCTCTGCCAGTGTATACAGAGCAGTGGCGAATGCATCGACACTCTCGTTTGCTTCCTGATTACGCATATTAAATCTTGCATGTTCATAAACAACATTCTTTTTTACCACAAGGAACAACTGAAAAGCATCCCTTATTTTGTCATATTGGTGCTGATCTGCATCACTAGGTTTCAAGCTTCTCAAAACATCATTAGCTTCGTCTCCCATTCAGTAGATCAGTGTATTTACCTGATTCTCTTCAGAGCTTGCAGATAAGTTGCTTGCTTGGCGGACTGTCTGAAATTGCTGAATCCATTCTGGCACCCTGTGGCAGCATCTGGCAGCCTCTGGCACCCTGTGGCACCCTGTGGCGGTAACTGTCTCTGCAATGCTGTGGCAGTTCAGGCTGCCATCACTAGTTGCCGCTGCCACGATTTGAGCTTGCTGTCTCTCCAAATGTAGAGAGCAGAGAGGTTTTGAGTGTGAGGACAGAGTTTTATGAGTGAGCAGTGCAAAATCTGAGCATGAAAACAAGGAAACCTTCTCTTGAATGTAAAACATATGTTCTTGATTAAAGGTAGGGCTTTAGCCCCATACTCTGGGGACTGAATGTTGAATGCAGCACCCAATGTGTTTGTCATCATGCTCACCTGGCTCTGCTCACCATCACTGACACTCATTTAGTATTTAGATTTAGTATCACGGCACTTCTGACACCAAGTCATGTTTACATAAAAATATATATCTATATATGCGTGAGAGACCAACAGTGTACTCAACTTTATTGCAACTCTCCTTTCACTGCAACGTCTTGTTGCCAAAGACCAAACTTTAGTGCACGGAAGGGCACAAGGCATACACTAGTTAGGAACAAAGAGTGTGTGTGTGAACCGGTTTGATAGAGAGAGAGAGTGTAAATGTATAGCCTTAATATATATAGTTTTGACCAAAACAAAAAGAGAGCTAGTGTTAGAAAAGAAAACTGATGTTAATGAATGAAAATCAGAGAGTTTGTGCTTTTTTGTATGAGTTTGGGGCTTATGTGTGAGAGGACAGAAAAGAGTTATTTGAGGGCATAAGTTAAAAAAGATTTTGTAGGTGAAAAATTTGTTAACAGAGCTGAGGTGCCAAAAACAAGTGTTGTTATGGACATGTTAAATGTGTTTTTAGCTCTGAATGAAATTTTAAAATAACTGTGTAAGTAAAATCAAAGGAAATTTAAGTTGTTTTTTTCAGAGCTTGGTGAGTGGGTCTGAGATGTGTGTGATAGAAAATTTAAAGCTGTTCTTGAAGTGACAGACTGCTGAAGTGCATAGGTTAAAGAAGGATTTTGTAAGTGAAAAACTGGTATAACAGAGTTGTGCAGCTAAAATGATGTAATAGGGTTTTGTTATGATGATCTGTGAGGTTTTGAGGTTGTATTTTGTTTTCCTGATTTCTCTGAACATCTGTTAAGCTTTACAGGGGGTTTTCTAGGTTGCTGTGTGATCTGTATTTGTTCTGTTCTTTTTTGGTTAGTCTTCATGGCTTGTGTTGTTGTTTGAGTTTTCTGTGGTAAGATAAGATTTTTTTCATTAGCATTTCTTATTAGCACTAACATTCAGAAATTAAAATGTAAGTGTACTTCAGAACTGGTCTCAATTCATAGCAATAGATAATAGTAAATAAAGACGTGACCACATACACTGACAAACATATCCACACACACACACACACTAATACTATCAAACACTCATTGCCACATATGCAGTCAAAAGAAGGATTTAAAAACAGAAGTTCATATTACTCATGATTAATGCACATCAGTGCTGTTCTGTTGTTTTGACTTATATCGTTTTTCTATATTTATGTTCTGGTTTGATCATGTTTCAGTCCAACACAAAGTCCTTGAATACTGAGCCCCCACTTGTCAGGTCCCCCTAAAGACTTGAGTCCTTATGAACCAGGCATTCATTTTATTCCTTATTAGATTGTCATTATTGTTGACTTGAACCTGCTTGTCTTTCCTACTCAAACTGCTTTTTGGTGCTTATCTGTTTTATTCATTTATACATTATTGACACACCAACTAATTCTAGACACATCTAAAGTTATCTTGGTAAAATAGCCTGTTGCTGGTGTGTACATTAATGTGTGATTAAACATTTATGGCAGTAAGTCATTTTTAGTTGTATCTCTGTTTAACAACGTTCCATGATAACTGTGGGTCTGAAAGAGAGAAGAAAAGGTTAAACACACATTTATAAGCTTAGACAGAAAATGGCTTTGGAAGAAGAGTTGTGGTTTTCATCCAAAAGTTAACTGAAAGGATTTTAAAAAAAATGTTGTTGTTGTTTTTTTTTTATTCCCAAACAACTGTGTGTTGTCATCAGTTACTGACATACCATGATTCATATCAAGTTGTCACAGGTTCTTGTTTAGCTTTCACATGTGTAATGTTCATTAAGTGTTTGAACTGATCAAACATTGTACATTAAGCTTTGAGTATGGTGTATTTAGTTGGGGGAGTGAGGAAGCTGAATCCTGTAGGTGGCAGCTCATGGGAAATGCTGGAGGATCTTCCTCACAGGTTTCAGGTGAGGAAGCTCTCCTCCAAAGTCTCTGTTAAATTGTGTTATCTTTTGTTCCTGCTGTAAATCAGTTTTTATCTTTTCCCTGAGTAAACAGATGATGGATGTTGGTAGTAAAATGAGTTGAGGTGAAGTGTTTTTGTTCCCAACTTGTTTAGGCAAATTCCATCTGTATTTGAGACGTCTCAACTGTCCCAGAAAAGAACATAAAACAAATTCACAAATTCACTTTTCCAAAGGTCACTACTGGCAGACCCGTGTAGAATAAGGTGGAATGGTAAGGGATTGGCAGAGAGTTGGAACCTAGGTGTGAGAGTGAAGTCCCCAGCTCAGGATCATCTGAGCAGCGTCACAGTAAATTATGAATCACAAAACCTAAACGGTCTCACTTTTGCCTCGGAACCACAAACCATGCTCCTAGTTCAAGTTTTTTTGTTGTTCTTAGCATTTTACCCGGTATTCTTAGGTTTGTCATAAATGCTCTCACCCTTATTTGTCACGTCACGTTTTGAGTTTTGTTTTGTCTTGTTTGTCTTGTTTTCAGGTTTTAGGTTAATTTCTTGTCATGTTTTTCCCCTGTCACGTTAGGTTCACTCAAGTCACCTGTTTTTGTTTAACAGCTGCACCCATCACCAAACACCTCCCCACAGTATTTAGTTTCCAGGTTTCCCTCAGCTCATTGCAGAATCCTCACCACCTTTCTCATGATTTATGTTCACGCGTCTCAGGTTTTGTCAGGTCAGGTTTTTGCCTTCTGTTACCACAGTCATAGTCTTGTCTTGTTTTGTCTTGTTTATTTTCCACAGATAAGATTTTTTTATATCCGGCTCAGCTGCTCCTTATGTTCGTGTTTTGAAAATAAATCAAGTTTTGTTTTGAAGTTCTGCATCTGCCAGTAGAAGCTTTCTCCTTCTCTCATTCGGCCCTGCGAATGGGCACAGTCCAAACAACGCATACATACAGAGTTTCTGAGTGCTGGTTGATCATTGGCCTATATTTCAAGACCACTCAGAGTTACATATAGTTATTTAGTATACGAATACACAATAATAATAGAAGTTAAGTTTTTTAAAAGAGTAATTCTTGTTAATTCATTTATTTAATAGATGTATTAGATCGGGAGAAATAGCAAAGTTTATCGATAATCTCAAAACAGCTTTTCAATGGAAGTATCATAGTGAAGAGATAAGAAGCAATAAAATATCTAAAATTAATCCAGTTACCTAAACAATGTTTAAAACAAGACACTAGTACAAATTTGTTGCTGAATTAAGAGTTAACTGCTCTCTTAAAGAGTTAAAGTTCAGAACATTTAAAATGAACAGGCAGAGCATTTCAAATATTCACTCCGTTCAAAGAAAAACTGCCTGAACAAAAGATCTTTTATAAACTGAGACTATAATTTCCATATCAAACCAAACATTCTGAGGCAAAGTCTTTCTCCTGTCTAACAATGCTTTTGATAATTTTTACTGAGACATGGCTCTACAAAAACACAGCTAATGCAGTCCTGATTGAGTCTAGTCCACCTCACTTCCATTTTGTGTCTGAAACACAACAAAACCAGAGAGGTGGGGGTGTTTGTGCCATATTCAGGGACAATATACCCACCCACTCATTTTTTTTTCATCATTTGAGTATGTGCCATTCAAAATGGAGATAAAACAATATTCCATACTTTGTCACCATTTACAAACCACCACAGGATTGGTGATTTTACTGAATTACTTTCAGCTTTGTGCACTGCTTTTGACTGTTTAGTCATAACAGGGTACATGAACATGCTCATGGATGTAGCCCATAACCAGCCAGTTAAAGAACTCAGGGCGGCCGTGACTAACTGGTTAGAGAGGGTCGTCCAATAACCAGAAGGATGGCAGTTCGATTACCACTCTTGCCACTCAAAGACTGGTGAAACTCCAATGATTGTCAGTCCACCTCCTTGCTGACTGTCTAATTCTAGATGTTGCTATTTCAAATGTGGATGTCGTCGATGTTGCTTTATCTGATCATTTTTGTGTTTTCTTCGACCTTTCTGTTAAACCCAAACCAGCAGTTGGGTCTGCAGTTGTTCAGGAAAGACTCATAAATGACAGGACACAATTTATGAAAATGATTATTAGGTTTGAATATACCCTGTGTTCTAATGTTGATGATCTGTTGAACTCTTCCACATCAAGTGAAGAGCTGTATGTGTTCAACCAGACTTTGCATCGAACAAGGGAGAGTTATTTTTCTGAAATCATCAAAAACTGCAGTAACAACTCTAGTGTCCTGTTTGCTACAGTAAACAGATTAACAAACCCTCCAGTTTCACTGCCTTTAGAACTAATGTCTACATCTAAGCGTAATGAGTTTGTAAAGGGACAGAGTTGATGTTTTCACCAATTCTGAGTAAATCTTTATCATCAGTATTTATATTTGATCTTATTAAACCATTTAACTATTTAACTGCAGCACATCTGAGAAGCAGTTTATCTGTTCTCATAACAGAGCAGCACAGTGCTTTACAGAAAGGTTTAAAGTGAGTTAGATTATTAGGATATTAACAAAAACACAGCAATAAAATGTGCTACGGGAGTCAGTTATTACCAATGGCTTACTTAAAGAGAAATTTAAAAACAGCTGCAGTGAATCAGAGTCATCACAAGGTTTGTTTTATGGTGCATTTAAAACAGCCACAATGACCAGAGAGTTGCACAAGATGAACAACATATTAATGCTATTAGCAGCTTATAACCCTGCAGATAAATATGAATTAAATTAAACAATACATTGAGTAGAATGAGTGAAATAGAAATAAAAACAGTGTTTACAGTTAAAGAGATGCCACTCAACCAGATTAACAAACTGAAAAAAGGAGTGGGTTTTAGTAAGTTTAGAATAATCAGAGGTCTGAGCTGCTCTGATTGGAAAAAGTACCTGCATCTATGTCAGTGCAGGCATCAGCAAATATAGTGTTATTTCACCCATTAACACATCAAGTACCTCATGCATGGGCACACATTACTGTAGAAAGATGTACTACACTTAATCCATCCACACTGCTGCCTACTGCACAAGATGGAGAGCCTCATGATTGCATGTCAGAAATAACTACGAGTGCTTTGTTTGTAGGGGTTCAAGCAGAAAAAACCCTGATGGAACAAATGCCACAGGATTTGTTGTAGTCACAGAAACTGAAGTTGTCTTAAAGCGACCACTACCAAAAAAATGATTCTGCTCAAGCAGGTGAATTTGATAGCTTTAACTGAAGCCTGTAAATTAGGAAACGGAAAAGTTGTTAACATTTACACCGACAGTCAGTATGCTTTCTCAACTGTAAATGTGTTTGCACAGCAATGGAAAAACTGAGGTATAGTGACATCCACATGTAAATCAATAAACCATAAAAACTTGATTTTTGCATTATTAGATGGTATTCAACTGCCAGCTAAAGTAGCAATTTGTAAATGTGCTACATGATTTTTAGTGATCTGCTTTTTATTTACATTTTGTTTTATTTTTTGACCATGTGCACTGCTACCAGCAGAGCAGTGTAAACGAGAAGAACTGTTCTGATATGTTGTGCAGACTTGTTTACCTGCTGCAAGAATAAATGTTTTGTGTTAATTGACTCCAGCGACTGTGAGCCTCATTTTGAGAGAATTTTCTTGACAGTTCTCATTTTCCAACATGTTTGTTTTCATTCATTTGGTTAATTCTTAATTTATTTTATGTTATTATTTGCATTAGTACTACTTGTAGTTGTTCAACTAAACTGTCCTTGGGGGATGAGACTATAGGAGAATATCATCAGAAAGTACAAGAGTGGTCTTGAAACATTCTACTGTCTTTTTGTTCATCTACATGCTGCTGTGGGACATGTATGTCTGATAATAAATTCCTCTAAGAGCCTGGCCAAGACGAGTTTGACAACTCTGTTTTTTCTCAACAACAGCAGGTCAGATTACCCAGCCTTCTTGGAGTCTCTAGGTGGCATCCTGGATGGGGTGTTAGCTGGTGATTCCATTGTTTTTCTGTGGGACTTTATGGAGTAACCTGGAGAGGTGTTTTTGGGAGGAACGGCCTGTGTAATCTGAATCCATGAATGTACCATTTTCAGGACTTCCATTGCGGATGCAGGTTCCAAGTCTTGTGGCCTGACAGCTGTCATTGTCTGTTGTTGCGGTAACCCCTGCAGGACCCCCTGGTGGAACCCCAGCAGTGAAGGAAGCCGTGAAACTGAAGAAGGAGGCTTTTCAGGCTTGGTTGTCCAAGGGGCAGCTGACAAGTACTGAGTAGCTAAAAGGGCTACAGCTTTGGTGGTTGCTGAAGCTAAAACTCGGGTGTAGCAGGAATTGGGTGACACTATGAAGAAGACCTTGCAGTTGGCCGGATGTTCTGGCAAACCAGAACGACTCAGAAAGGGGAAGTAGGGGCCTTCCTGGGTTGTGCTTGACCTGGGTAGAAAACTGCTGACTCGAACTGAGGATATTATCGGGCAGTGGAAGGAACACTTTGAGGATCTCCTCATTCTAGCGAGCATGTCCTCCATTGAGGAGGCTGAGTCTGAGGACTTGCCATCATGTTGGCAGAAGTCACAGAGGTTGTTAAAAGGCTTCCCCTCAGCAAAGTACCAGGGGTGGATGAGATTTGCCCTAAGATGCTAAAGGCTCTGAACATGGCGGGGCTGTCTTGGCTGATACACCTCTTCAATATGGCATTCTATTAAATAGAATTCTTGCCACTAAGTCAAACTCGTTTACAGTGTGTATTGTTGTCACGATACTGTTTGTGATTTTCATGTACAGGATCTCAAGGCGTAGTTGTGGAGAGGAGGACGTCTGGTTTGGAAACCTCAGGGTCGCATCTCTACCTTTGATTTACCACAAAGCCAAAGCTTTCAGCACGCACTGGACAGGTTTGCAGAAGTGTGAAGCGGTTGGGATGAAAGTCAGCTCTTCCAAATCCAAGGCCATGGTTCTCCACCAAAAAAAGGTGAAATATTCTCTCCGGGTTGTGGATGAGTCCCTGCCTCTAGTGGAGGAGTTCTGGGTACCTGGTATGTTGTTCATGAGTGATGGCAGGTTGGAGCGAGAGATGGACAGATGGATTGGGGCTTTGTCAGCTGTTATGAAAGTGATGGTCTGGTCCATTGTGGTGGAAAGGGAGCTGAGCCAGAAGACAAAGCTTTCAATTTACTGGTCCATCTTTGTTCCAACCCTCACCTATAGTCACAAGATCTGGATAGTGACCAGAAGAACGAGATCACCGTTGGAGAGTATCACTGGGGAGAGGGATGTCTGGATTCTGGATTCTCTGGTTCTGCCAGAGGTTTCTTCCTGTTTAAAGGGAGTCGTTCCTTTCCACAGTCGCCTCAGGCACGCTCAGGACGGGAGATTGGACTGAAGACAAGTTTCGGTGCAATCTGTTGGTTTCCTTAGCTAGGATATTGTTTTTTTGAATTGGCTCTATATGAATGAATTGGATTATTTTGAAATTAATTAATTGGATTTCATTGGTTTATGATTACAATGAATTGAATTCCAATTGGCTTGAATTGGACTATATTATTTAAGTGCCTTGAGATGACAATTGTTGTAATTTGGCGCTATATAAATAAAACTGAATTTAATTGAATTTCTCTCCTGAACCTGCTACCTCTGCGACCCGAACTCGGATAAGTGGGTGGCAATGTATGGATGGCTGGATAGTGGATAGTCATAGCGGCGAGATAACAGGATACTGACAGAGTGAGGGGCAATGATGTGGAATAAAGGCCCAGGGGTTGGAATGGAATCAAGCTTGCAACAACATGAACTCAATCTTTGTATGCGGGATGCATGCTCTAGCTGGAGAACTATCAACACCCTAAGGTTGAACTTTGTTGTTATAATTTCACATTTATTATAGCTAACTGCCTGATTGCCAGAGTCAGAGAACAAACTAACTGAGCTGCAGCAGATTAGTACTTACTTGTCCATCTCCTTGCGTATGTCTTCTTCAGCCATGCCTTTGAGTCTGGAGTAGAACCACAGGTGCTCCTCTACACTCAGTTTGTCAAACAGTACATTATGCTGCGGACACATGCCCAGGTTCTGACGAATACGCTCCATCTCAGTGCGAATGTCATGGCCATATATAGTGGCAGAGCCAGATGTGGGTGGGAACAAGCCTGTTAGGATGGACCTGGGAAAAAAAAAAAACAGTGTAGATGGTTAATAACAGCAGCATTGGAAAAGCTATCAGACATGTAGAAAAAAAAACATGGGCTGCTTTTTTTCAGTATGTGAATCTAATGCAAATTATTTGTAACAGCAATACACATAGCACATGGCAGCATTTGAAAAAATATTAGTCAGATGTTGCCTGTGTAAACAACAACTGTATGAAGAGCCTAAAGTGCTTTTTACTTGTATTTTAACCAGCAAAGGATGAATCCTCTAGTTGCATAGCAGTTTAGAGTAACCATGGTAAGGAGTATTTATATTATAGCGGCATGCAACGAGTTGCCTGTGCACAGTGTGGTTCTCTATATTGCACCTTGTAGAGGAAA
This sequence comes from Leuresthes tenuis, assembly GCF_036924035.1. Classification (NCBI taxonomy): domain Eukaryota; kingdom Metazoa; phylum Chordata; class Actinopteri; order Atheriniformes; family Atherinopsidae; genus Leuresthes; species Leuresthes tenuis. The sequence continues at coordinate 34,330,734 of NW_027325360.1, forward strand.
GGTGAGTAATTTTTCCAGAAATGTAAAAAATTATCTTTGATAAAACATCATGAAGTTGCTTTACAGCCTAGAATCCACAGTTTCATATTGGGTAAACGTTATACTAGCCAACATGTAAGAACCCCTGTTTTAGGAGTTAGACAAAACACAGTCAAAGCAACACTCTCGGTCTTTTTAGAAACTTAAATTAACAATATATTATTTAAAGATCCAGATGGCTATCTTGAAAAATGGCTGCCACCTTGAAATTCCAAGTGGCTGGGACAATTTTCTTGTCAAGTGACTCATGGAGACTTCTCATGCCAATTTTCATGCTTGTATCACCAAATGCACAATTATGTGACTTATGTAGTCCACTAATATGATCATTACTTGATTCTGAATGTGACTGTAAAGCTGTTGTTCATAGTACCACAGCTGCAATACACAAACACAGATTTCCATTAAATCAAATGTTCTATAGAAACACAAATATTCTATTTGAACTTTTAGCCTCAAATATTCACATTCTCACACCAACAAGACCCCCTTACATGGTAGTGGTCTTCCCTGCGCCGTTGTGTCCCAGGAAGGAGACGACCTGGTTTTCGTGGAGGTTTAGACTCAGTTTGTTGAGGGCCAGTTTGCTGCCATTCTTGTACACCTTGGTAAGTTTGTCTATACAAACTACCAGGGGCAAATGGCTTGGTTCCTCCTCAATGCCACGCATCTCCTCTGGAGATTTGATGAAAAAAGCATAAATAAGTGGTGTACAAAGGACTGACTGCATGGGAAAATAAACATTTAAGAAACAAAGTAATCTATTTGCCCAATCTTTCTTTTCTAACTTTGGTTGTTTGTTAGCAGTGTAACTTGACAGTTCACTGTGTTGTCACAGGGTGCTCTTTAATACTTTTTAAAAGGAGTCAAAATAAATGTGACACAAATAGTATTTGTCACACTAAATTCTGATGAAAAGTAGATTTTATTTTCCGATATTCACAAACAAAACGAACTACAAGCAACCATATTTTCAAACTCCAAACACTCAAAAGCTATCCACAAAAGTTGTTCTCAAAGATGTGTATCCATTTAACTGTCTATTTACATTGTGATGGTGGCTATGATGTGAGGTTCTGTGGTGTTGTTCATACATAAACATATAATATAATTCAGAACTAAGTGAATTACTCAATGCCACTGTATAGCTCTTTCATCTCTAATGCATGATTTTCTTCCAAATAGTTGAATTTGTCTGGTTTTTAAGATTTCTGCTTCCACCACTAAAAATAGTAAGCTGGATAACTGTTACTGAGATAGCCGAGTGGTTCTGATACTGTACGGCTCAAGACGTGTTTATCACAGCTCTCAACCTGGAGTGTCGGCCAGAACACTACTTAAGGCCAGGATGCTCTTTCAACTGTGTGTACTCAAATATGGAGTTTAAGCAGATAGATGAGAAAGGAGGAGGCAAGACGGTTGGTTCAATGCTCTGTATTCCAGTTCTCAACGGAAAAAGGTGCAGGTGTTTGTATGTGTATGATTTTTTATCAATAAACAGATAAACAATAAGTGCTGATGTTGCAGATAATACACATCACATACCTTTAACTGGATATCCTGTCTAGAGCAATACACAGTCTCAAGAGGGACATATAAATAGAACTGCGACTAATTCACACATCAGTCCAAATGGTAATCAGTTCACTGATGATCTATCCTATCATGAATCTCAATGGAAACATTTCCAGAACTGACATATTACTCTAATAACCAGACATAAATCAAATATATTTAACATGATGTTCAATTGAGAACAAAACCCTCTAGCAGATGTATATAGTACTCCAGCTGCATTAACCACGTTCCCAGCTAACAACGAACCTTGCATAAGAACGTTTAACTGCACATGAGAACACTAAGAGAAAATATTAGAATAAAAAAATACTTTAACCCCCCCCCCCCAAGTGGGAGAAATAGTCAAGTAGCTAAAAAAATGTAGTATTTACAATGATTGTATATAAAAATAATAATTCATAATAAATACATTTTTAAAAAACATGTCAGTGTCATGTTTTGCATTTTATGTTCTGTCATGATCTATGTTTTTGTTTAGTTTCTAGTTTAAAGTTAAGCCTTGCCATATCCTCACCGTCCTCAGTCTCTCTCTGGTCTGATCATCAGTTCTACTCCCTTCACCTGTGTCATTGTCATCAGCTGCATTCACTCAATAATCACCCTCCTCAGTATTTAGTCTTCAGGTTTTCTCATGCCCATTGTCAGATCCTCACCATCATTCATGCTCTGTTTCAGGTTTGTTCTTGTGTCCATGTTAATGTCAGGTTTTTGTTTTCTCAGGTTTTGTTTTGTCAAGTTTAGTTTAGATTTTTGTATTCCGGCTCAGCCGTGCTTTTTGTTTGTTTTGTCTGTGGAATAAATCCAATTTTCTTTTGGAAATATTGGTATCCGGGTCCTTCCTTCATCACCATGCCACACACAACCTCCGTTATGACAGTCAGCAGTCATTGTTAAAAAGCCTTATGGCTGTGGTGACAAAGGACCTCCAGAACTTCTCAGTCCTGCAGTGCAGTGAAATGAGCCTCTCACTGCAGCTGCTCCTCTGACCTGCCAGGCTGCTGTGGAGAGGATGTTTATTATTCTCCAAAACCGAATATAATTTCCTCCTCATCTGTTGCTTCACCACAGCACTGAGAGGGTCTAGCCTTCTACCTTCTACAGAACTGGCCTTTTTCACCAGTTTGTCCAGGCACCTACAGTATTTGTCTGTAGTGCAACTCCCCCAGCAGACAACAGCATAGAACAGTGCACTCTCAGTGATAGTGTGATAAAACATGCACTTCATGTCACTACAGACATTGAAGGACCTGAGCCATCTCAGGAAGAAGAGACGGCCCCTCTGGCCCCTCCTGGCTTCCACATTGGCAAACCACTCCAGTTTATTATCCAGCAACACCGTATAATACAGAATATAAATCACTCAGGCTTACTTGTCATCGACGCACAAATCTAAACAAACAGGCACCCGCATATTAGCGTCTCCGCCAGCAGACAGAGCAGAAGATAACATTAACAACACCTTGCAGACTTCTGGAATAACGTGTTGGTGATGACGTCATCGCATCGACAATGTCATCATGTCAATAACGAGACCGTGTAAGGAGTATTCCGTGTAACGCAAAGATGGGTTGCAGTTTATATTACAACCAACTTTAAATAATATTAATGACACTAATTAAAGTTAAAGTGAGTTTAGAACCTTTTGTACAATAACTTTTGTTTCTTATGTTCAAATGCATAACATTGCTAACATTGCTCTGTTTGCTCATAGCTGCTGTGTTGTTGTTATTGGCGGCTATCGGGGGGCTTATAGAGGGCTTTCTACACACTCGTCTACTGGGATGAACTAACAGTGCAATAGAACATGTTCGTTTGTCTTGGTGAAATAAAGACAGATAATGCCTTATTTAGAGCCTGCATCGTCTAAGCCCCGTTCACTCGTTATATTAATCTCGAGGAAACTAAATATCTACCGAAGGACGCCGACTTTCACCAAACTGTTCTTGGTGTGTAGATAGAGATCCCCTTTAAGTGGACTTACTTCCTCCGGAGGCAACAGATAAAGAGTTTTTATGATTATAGAGAGTAACATAGTTTCTAAAAGGTTTTTTCTGTTGCTTTTTTAAAATATTTTTTGTTAGTGCCACAAACTAAATAGTTTTTACCTTAAATTAGCCCTTACTCTGTTTGCAATCTTTGTTCAAACATATGTTAATTGGTTCCTAGCTGTAGAGCTCATATTTGCCAGAAAAACTGTCCCAAAAATTAAAAAATGGCGTTTTGCCAAAATCGATTAGATTGAGTTCCCAGATGTCAGAAAAGAGGTTACATTTCTATCTTTGAGCTAACTGTTTTATTTGTCTTCAAATGTATAACCTGGTTCAACATCTTGTCTTGAAATGTCAAATCTAGATTAATTCGACAATAAACACCATTTTGTATTTGTTTGTAATTTGTTGTTTCAGTATATAGAAATTAAAATTTAGTCAAGAACTTGTCCTCAGCTCATGATGGCCATTGTCCATACCGGACCTCCGCTGGTCCATGGCACATGCCTGATCCTCCTCCATTACACTGAGCCTGGCAGTCCCGCCTCCACACCATGGCCAGTCCCAGGTCTCAACACGCCCACTGCCTGACCAATAGGACCTCTGCAGTGGGAAGTACCAGGGGCGGGGTAGCCCATACATCCCTGTAAAAGAATGACATGACTTCTATTTATCAATCTAAAAAGGTATGTTAGAAACTGAGAAAAAGGTGGTTGATGTGGTTGAGACAAGATGTCAGAGATTTCTTACCTGGATGAACAGCCTCTATGTACCAGGTGAGTACACCATACACTCCAGCATCAATGATAAGCATCATCATAGAGAGACCCAGGTTAAAATCATCACCTTCTACTGGTGACTGGTTGATGGTCCGCCACTGGATGCCCACACCTGCGACCTCATAGAGCGCAAAATACTTGGACCCAAGACCGAAGGCCGTGGTGGACATGAGAGACTGGACGAGAGAGGAACAAGCAAGGATGTATTGACTTTTGAGTCTTCTGGATTATCCGAGTAATACTATGTATTTAAATTGGTAGGAGTCGAAAAAAAGTAAAAAGGCCTTACAGCGATGCACTTCTCAAAGGCAGTGATCTTATCATGGGCAACCTCCTCTCTGATGGCTACATACATGTAGGGCACATAGCTGAGGAAGTAGATGATTCCTCCACAGGCTGAAGCCAGTTTAGCTTTGGAGTAGATTACTGACACTAAGAAACTAAAAAAAAGGACAAGGGTTAGGCTTCTTTATTGTTTGATATCATAACATCTCAAATATTCTATGTCCCTAATGCCTACAAAAAAATGTTAAATCTCACTGCGTCCGTTCCCCAAACCTACATACATAATTACTTAATGCATTTACACTTTTATATAATTAATTCAATAAAAGACTTAAAGAAAACAGATTTTTTTACTGTGTCCAATATTGACTTAAACTACTATGAACACCACACAAATTGCTTGCATTAATATACTATTACTGCATTTAGCTTCATTATTACAGATTTAGTTGTTCATTGACAAATTATAACTGCTGTATTGATTGATACATCAAATACAATAATGGGGGGGGGACAACACAGACAGTAGCAGCATCTGTGTTATAGCAGTATGACTTCTGAAAGAAACTCAAAACTTTTCTGGACAGAAATCAGACTTGAAGAAATTATGAACATAAATTAAGTTTTAACAACATCATTGACTAATTCTCAATTTGCTGTGCGTGTTGAAAGATTTACTCCAATGTATATGGATTGTTCTATTTGCTGGGAAGGTGTAAAAAAAAAAAAAGTGATCCACTGAAAAAGTGACAGATACATAACTGGTTTGTCAGAATAAGGAGCTCTCACCAGAACATGATGGTGGCCACAGCATAGATGGTTAAGAAGAGCCAGATGATCAAAGGGTCACTGTGGAGTAAGACTCGGCCATATTTCAAAATGGCTGTGAGAGCAGTGACAGAGATGGACAGCTGGACAAAGCCAGTGATGAACCAAGCAACCCAGTGGACTGCATTGTTTAGACCCATCATCTTCATCACCTAAGGGAGTGGCACAATGGTTAAATGTATGATTTTGAACTACTTTGTCTAACCCTCCATTTAATATTGCCCCACTGCAACCTAGTTTTTCTAAAAGGATATGAAGGCTCTTTACACAAACTATATTAATATTTCAATGAGTTGCTCCTGCCTCTCTGAGTACTCCACTACCATAAAAGTGAGCAATTAGTGATCAAAAAATTTCTATAATGTTTCAAATCTGTGCAGATTTGAAATACTGAGATTTGATACAGATATCAAGACAGATTTTTGAACTTCTTTCCATAATGTAATGATGTGACAGTTATGCTATATACTGATCAGATCCTACAAGCCGGCTAAATTCTGTCTTTTAAACTCCAGTCTGTATTAGAGGCATTCTGCAGCTGAAATATTGCTTAAAAGGCAGTACTCAAATGTTTTCAAATGTTTGTACAAAAACTCTTAAATAACTACTCTATTATCACTGTAAGTACTAATGATTATCAGTATTGTACAATAATTGTTGTTGCTGCTACTGCTCTTGGTATTGACATGGTGGCAGTAATGTTAATTATAATGTTATCATATACTGTATGTAAGTCTGTGGCATTTTTCCACTCGTCCTTTAGGGCCTTGTTTATGAGGCATTGCAGACAAGCCTTGATCCATGCCAGGGTGGAAGGAAAGAAGTCCTCCTCTATTCTTCTCATCCTCTCTTTTGTAATGACAGCTCCCTTGTAAAATGTCTAGGACTTCCTTGTGACAGGTGTGAATTTAAAAAAAAAAAAAAAAAACGACCAGACCACAACTCTGGAGTCACTAAATGCAACCACTTCCCATTTTTTTCTGACATCACTGCCTCAATTATGACATGATGTTATCAACATTTTAACCATTATTACTGTTGTTCCTAATTACTACCACATCCATCTAACCCTGACAGGCTTGTGGATTAAATTAAATGAATACTTTATTATCCCTAGGGGAAATTAGACTGTGGCGTGTAGGTGTAGTTATTTCCATTATAAGCTTTCATTATAGACAGTTCTTGTGCTGTCAGGAAGAACCTATTGTCTCTGACTGTACTGCAGCAGAGCTGAAGCCTCTAACTGATCAAGCTCCATTTTTTCAACACAATGTTATGAGGAGGATGGTCGGTGTTGTTCTTTATGTTCACCAATTTGAGCAGCATTCTTCTTTTAACAATCAGCTCCAAAGGCTCCAGAGTGGTCTCCAGCACAGAGCCAGCCTTCTACATTCATTCGATCAGTTTCTTTGAGTCACTTGCTTTGATGCTGCTGCTCCAACTGGCTGCAAAGCAGATTGGACTTTCCATCAAAGACTTGTATAAGATATCTTGATGCCGACACTGAAGAACCTTAGCTTGAATAGTCGGTTATGTCCTTTCTTGTAGACAGCCTCAAGTTGCATTCCCAGTCCAGTCTGCTGTCCAAGTAAATCTCAACTACCTCCACATCTTCATCTAGGTAAGAGACAGTGTTTGGACCTGGTCCTTCTGCATCCACTGGTATTTTCTTGCCTGAAACGTGCTGCCTGCTTTGTTCTGATGAGAGTAGGCTGACAAAAGCAGGTAGATGATGGCATCTTAAACACCAACGTAAACTGTAGTGGGTCCTTAAAGGTTTTCACTAGCTGCATTAACTTATTAGCCAATAATAGTTTCTCCAAGACTTTCATGATATGGTAGGCATTACAGCAAGACAGGATGTCTGTAACAGCACTAGAATGTTCGCCTGACTCAGGCTAAGGTTGAAAAGGTGCTGTAAAATCCCGCAAAGCCAAGTTTTGCACCACTCTTCTGGACCATAAGGCTAACTTCTAAACCTGCAGCCTTGTACTGGTTTAGTCTCTCCAGCTCCCTCTTCACTTGACTACTGGAGACACAGGTTTGAGGGTGAGGCATAGGGGTGTGTCGTATTGGGGGGAGACATGTTGGTGAAGCTGGGTTAAGATCCATGACTGAGGTAGACGTTGAAATTATGGAGGTGCAACAGAGAGGTTGTGGGTACAGATAGGGTGTGAGTGAGGTCTGTGTTGCTGGAGGCAGAGGAGGAGCATTCCTGAGTGTTGATCCAAACTCAACCTATTTGTAGTATATGTGCAGCTCATTGGTTCTGTCCAGGCTTCCATCAGTCTGATCCCCTGTGATATTTGTCATCACTGACTACATTTCTCTCATGTTGTTTTGCTGGAGCTTTCTTATCAGTTTTTTTTTGTTCACTTCCTTGCCCTCAACTCTTTTTCAACTCTTTTTAACATTCCTTAAAATGCTTTAATATGGTGATCCAATGTTTGTGATTGGGGAAGCACCTTATTATCCTTATGGGAATGATATTCTTCATACAGGTGTTAATGTAATCTGGAATACACTCAGTAATTGCACTGATTTAATCTCCATGTGGCTCACAGAGTGCATTCCAGTCTGTGGATTCAAAGCAGCCCAACAGTTGATCTTCAGACTCCTGAGAATTTTATATTTTACAGCTTGTCGCATAACAATAGGTGTATTGTTGGAGGTGAGGAGAACCAGATTGTGGTCTGATGTTCCCTGTGGAAGTGAGGAAGAGAAGCTGTATGCATCTTTTACATGAACATAAAATAAGTCCAACTTTTAATTTTCTCTGGTGGAGCAGTTAATGAACTGTTGAAAGGTTTGCAGTGGAGCTGAGAGGGAGTGTTGATTGAAATCTCCTGTTTGTAGCCTGATAATGACTGAGCTTAGGATGTCACAGACTGTGTCTGCAGGTGATATATAAACCCCTACCATAATAACAGGTGAACTCACTTATTAGAGATTATAATAAAAACAATATAGAAAATAAAAAAAATCAAGCAACTGAGTTTTCAGGATTGCATACAGTTTACTATGTGTTAAACCTGAGTGACAACTTCTGAGATCAAATACTAAACCAGACAGATTTGTCAGCCTACTTCAGGTGGGATACTTCTAAATAGGTTTCTACACACCTGTCAACTTGTCCAGAGTGAATAAAAGTTTTAGAAAACAAAGAATGATTTTTCTTAACCCAAAGCCATACCCCTACAATAGTCAAATGTTGACAGCTTCTTTCCTAAAAATGAACTTTTACTATTCTAAAAGGATCTGTTCTATTATTTCCACACCTTCATCGGATGCATTTCTCACAACCTCTTGATCAAACACAGCACATGAACACACCCCTTCCCTCCCCACTCCTAACATTCTCTTCGAGTTCAAAGGTGACCTGTCAAAATGAGTTTAATTTAGGGAGGTCAAAGGTCACCTATTACAATAAGTTTGATCAAAGCGTGTCCATATTGTTTATTTTATAAGGATGTAAACTTATAGCTAGTAGTTTAATGACCAGGGCACAGGTCCTCTCCTTCACAGTACATGTCTAGAATTACACCATCTGCTGTTAACAAGCACTCCACCTTAGCTTTTGCCACTGCTCCTAATGTCCATGTCAGCTAGAATTGTCTTAAAACTGTTGAGAGACACATTTGATTCAGGAATATGCTCCTCTAGAATATGCTCCTGCAGCCATGTAAGACACATAATACTGCAGTCTCCATATTCTTTCTCTGAGCTCCTGAGCACATCATTTTGTTTGCAAGTGATGTAATACATAACTATCATTATGAAGGGAAGGTCTGGGGCCTCATGTACAAAGGGTACAAAAAAGTGGCGAACACACTTTTTCACGTCAACGATCAGATGTATCAAGAGCGAAATGACTGTGGAAATGTACGGTGCCTCACGCAAATTTCAGGGCTGTCGTACGCACTTTTCTACAGCGGTTGTTTCTTTGGCGACACTTACAGGTGATGTTGGGAAACTGCTATAATCAATAAATGTAAACACAATTTGTCCTCAGAATGAGCGATGTGCACATCTGAGACACATGAACAATTATCACTTATAAACAATTAACACACCCATGTGTCTGCAATTACAGTTAGAGTGAATATAAAAGTATGTGCAAAGTGGTGCAATGCATACTATTAAAAACAATGGCTGCTTTAGCGGTGTTGGAAGACATAGCAATTGGTGCAATAAGGAGAGAGCGTGTATTTAGAGACAGGCATGATTTGTTGGAACATGAGAAGAAGTGGCTCATCAGCCGTTTTAGGTTCCCGAGGGCAATCCTCCTGGAGCTATGCGCAGAGCTGCGGCCGGCGTTGGAGCGCAACACAGCGAGGAGCCATGTGCTGCCTGTTCCCATACAGGTGATGACCACGTTGGGGTTCCTGGCAACCGGGGCATTTCAAAGGGAGCTGGCCGACCGATCGGGACTGTGCCAGTCGACCCTGAGCCGAGCCATGCCAGCCGTGTGGGACGGGATTATCCGCATCTCAGCCAGGTATATCAAATTCCCACAAGGCAGCTGAACAGGCCAACATGAAAGCACAATTTGCAGCGACAGCCGGTTTTCCTAATGCAATCGGAGCTATCGACTGCACACACATTGCTATAAAAGCGCCATCACAGGATTAATTTGTGTATGTCAACAAGGAATTCCATTCCATCAAAGTACAGATCATTTGTGATGCGCAAATGCACTTAACTAACATTGTGGCGAGGTGGCCTGGTTCAACGCATGACTCATACATTCTGAGTAACAGCATTGTTGGGAACAGACTACAAGCTGGCACTGTGCGCGACGGTGGGCTTCTTGGTGAGTAACTTTATTCGTGTAATTGTCCTAAGATTATTCCCCGTGACGTGCATTGAGCATGTGCGCAGAAAATTTCTATCCCGTCTTCACAGCATCATAGTTGGTGGTTAAAGTTAGTAACTTGCTGTTTTTTTGCTGGTTGAACAACAGCTTAAGATCTTTCTAACAAGCCCCTGATCATCTCTGTGTGCACATGTTAATAACCTTGTGCTTGTGAAATGTCTCAATGAGTCTCACCTTTTCGCCGGTGCACTTCTGCTCTAGATTACTGTATGAACACGTATGTTGTGAGTTACACAAATGTAGGTATTTACCTTGGGGGTAATCAGAGTCACCCACATGTGCTCCCACCACCCTTGGGAGAGCAGTGTCACCCATAGTTGTGTCGCCTCTCTGTTCAACTCCTCAGCATTAAAGGCCTCGCTCACGCTCTCCCACCCACTCCTCTTACGTTTGCTGCTTATATCGTAGGACAGCGTGCCAAAGAGCACATTTTTGCGGGCCTCCACTTCAGAAAGTAGCACCTCCATCTCACTTTCCGTTAAGTTATTCTTTTTTCCGTTTTACGCATTCTTTATTCTTTATTTTCTGATCCTGCAGAGAGGGGAATCGCAGGTGCAGGGCTCATTTAAATGTGATTTGCATATTCAAGTAGGGGCGTGGACAGGGAGGAGTCGGGTACTCTGACATGTGCGCTCAATTCCACGTTGATTGGGATGTACAAAAGAAATGTGCTTGGATTCATGCGTGCGCACACATTGATACATCCGGATATTTTTGTACGTTGGAGGGCATTTTGGTTTGAGCGTACGCCATGTTTCAGTAGGAAATTCACGCAAGTCTTTGTACATGAGGCCCCTGGTCTGTCCTTTTCCACCTTTTTTACATCCACAGCATTTCCTCTTCACACTATCTAGGATTTGGTGTCTTATTTCAGGTTTTAGCTGACATTAGGAATCCTCAATTAGCTGGTCCTGCTAATAAACGACTCTTTTGTTGGCATAACAATTCATCATAACAGATGTTGAAAAGTATCAAAAATTCGAGAACAATCTAGTCAAAAGCACAGCTTCCAAACCATAAAAAAAATTTAAAAAACTGATTACAATTTAAGACAATGAAATTAAATTAATCAAAGGATTACACAATGGGCTCACACCGCGCTCACCACCCATTGTTCTGGCACTCCTCCACTAGCTCAGCGTATTTTGCCCTCTTCCTCTCATTGGCCTCCTCGATACAGTCCTCGATACAGGGAGTTTTAGGAGAGTGATCTGCTTAGAGGTCTCTGACATGAGTAGCATTGTTTCGATCACGGCACCCCCATGGCAGACTTGTTTGCGACGTGTACCAGACACAGACCATTTTTATTTCTTATTTTAGAACTTTTCATCATGACAAATGCTCAGTGCTTGCACACGAGGATCACCTACAACAAAGACATACTTCTGGACATTGGCAAAATTCTTCACAGGCTCAGTCCAGTCCTGCTGGACTGTAGCTTTCTTCTTCACGTCGACACCAACTAGAGTCACGTCGACATCAAACGGCAGGCTGCAACAGGCTCGAGTAGGCGAAACGGCTAACGATCGAAGACAGATGCGCAGTAACAAAGTCGGGCTACATGCTAGGCTAAAGGCTAGAGCTACAAGACCACCGCTATATAGCCTTCTGCTAGCTAACGTTTGCTCTCTCGAAAACGAGATGGATGGGCTGAGAACTAGGATAACATCTCAATGTGAGATCAGAGAGTTTTGTGCTCTGAGTTTTACAGAAACCTGGACTACTGCAAGCCTATCAGACTCGGCCATTCAACTACAGAGCCACTCTGTGCACCACAGAGACCGCACATCTGCTTCCGGTAAAAACAAAGGTGGCGGTGTATGTGTTTGCATTAACAACAGATGGTGTACGGATGTACAAGTGGCTGAAAAACACTGTTGTGCAGACATGGAAGTGCTGATGGTGAAGTGTAGACCATTCTATCTACCGAGGGAGTTGAGTGCTGTGTTTATGCTGGCTGTTTACATCCCGCCGTGGGTCGACCGGATATAGCGCTAGGACTACTACACAACATCATCGGGAAACACAAGACCACACACCCAGATGCCGTGTCTGTTGTGGCCGGGGATTTCAACCATTGCTACAGCATTACAGTGCTACATCAGCAAGTGCATTGATGACATTGTCCCCACCAAGTGCTGCAAAATATATCCAAATGAAAAACCTTGGATAAACAGGGAAGTACACTCCATGTGCGCTCCACTGCATTTGTCTCTGGTGACGCAGATGGATACAAAAAGGCCAGATATGACCTATGCAGATCCATCAGGGAAGCCAATAGGCAGTACAGACTGAAGCTGGAGGAATACTACAACACCTCAGACTCCCAATGCATGTGGCAGGGCCTGCAACACATTCAGTTTCCAGCAGAGGAACAGCAGGGTCATAGACAACCACAACGCATCACCAGATGAGCTGAATGAGTTCTATGCCCACTTCGACACCCTCAACACCAACCAAAGCAGAAGGATTCTAACAGCAGAGGCAGCACAGAGCCCTTCACCCATGTGACCTTAATTGAGGTGAGCAAGGTCTTTAGTAGGACTAACCCCTGAAAAGCAGCAAGCCCAGACAAGATCCTCGACATCTGTGCTTCACAGACATTTTCAACCTGTCCCTCTCCATGTCGTCTGTTCCCACATGCTTCAAGACCACTAATCATAGTGCCCCTCCCAAAGAAAAACAATATAACATGCCTGAATGACTATTGTATAATTGCTTTGAGTGTTTTGAGAGGACAGTCAGTCACACATCAAAGAGGACATCCCAGACACAATAGACCCCCTTCAATTTGCATATCATCAAAACCGTTCAATGCAGCCATCCTTACAGCCCTGTCACACCTTGAACACAGAGACACCTATGTTTGAATGCTGTTTGTGAACTACAGTTCTGTATTCAACACCGTCATCCCCAGTAGACTGATTGAAAAGCTCTCCACCCTTGGACTGACATCCTCCCTCTGCTTCTGGGTCCTGCATTTTCTCACGAACAGACCCCAGGCTGTTAGAGTTGGTAGGACATCCAGCTTCAGGACAGTGAGCACAGGGACCCCCCAAGGGTCAGTTCACTCCTGTACACCCTCTCCACCTACGACCGCATCCCCTCCCAGAGCAACACCTCCATCATCAAGTTTGCTGACGACACTACTGTCATTGGGAGACCACTAAAAAGACCAATGAGATGACTATCGACCCAAGGAGGAGAGACCAGCACGCCTTGCTACACATCAACGGGACACAGGTGGAGAGGGTCAAAACCTTTAAATTCCTCGGCACTCACACCAGTGAGGATTTCACCTGGACACACAGCACACAGCAGATCGTGAAGAAGGCTCAACAGAGACTCTTCTTCTTGAAGAAGCAGAGGAAATTTGGACTGTCCACCAAACTCCTCAGCAACTTCTACAGATACATAGTGGAGAGCGTCCTGACAAAGTCCATCACAGTGTGGTGTGGGAACTGCACAAACCAGGACAGAAAGGCTCTCCAGCGTATCATTAGAATGACACAGTTCTGAGGAGCTGCCTTCCCCCCACTACAGGACACCTACAACACCTGGGTCACTAAAAGGGCACAAAAAATTCTCATGGACCCCACCCATCCACAACACAAACTGTTCACACTCCTACCATCTGGCAGACGCTACAGGAATGTGAAAGCAAGGACTACCAGATTAACAAACAGTTTTTATCCTCAGGCCATCAGGCTCCTGAATCATGGACCATAACCCCACTTTTGGACAATAACCTATCTACCTGCAATATTTGCAATTTTTGCACGACATTTGACTGATCTTTTGTTGCATATTTTGCACTTTATATTTTATATTCGATATATATATATTTTGGTTGGGAAGTCGCAAAGTAAGCTTTTCATTACCCAGTAATAACCACTGTGTCTGTTATTGTGTATATGACAAATAAACATCTTGAATCTTGAATCTTAAATGTCGGGCCGCAGTGTTTCAGTGGCGACAGTTTCTGGGAATTTAAGTTGCTTCCCCAGGTCAACTTTTAACTCCCAGTTACATATTAACTAATCTCTGAGCCATACTGTTATGAGGTGCGAATGGTGATCGCCCTCTTCATCACGGGCCCAGGTGTTTGCTGTCGCCACTCCACCTCCCGGTGACCGGGAGATGCGTCACCGGAATAACTCACAGACTTTTCCTTGCTGGTTTCTTGGTGGAGCTATTTATTGTGCCCCCTTTGCTCCCCACATGTGTGTTCAGTCCCCAAATTACTACAGTCTGTACATATCTTTTTTACCAATCAAGCCCACATCAGCTCCAGCTTTTACATCATTCCCAGCCATTTTTCGCTCCCTTCTCCACCCGTCTTTTCTCCATTTAAAGGGGTCCCTCTCTTAATTAAACTCCTCCCCCATAATCATCAACCTCCGGGTAACAGGTGCTCCTTATCACCTGCAGCCGACATAGATTCCCCCAATACACAAAAATACTCATACACAACCACCAACATAACAGATTTTAGATTAGCACCCATCAGTGCCAGTGATGTCCCAGTCTCCATACTGATCCAACCCCAAACCCACAGACTAGTAGGTGTGCACCCCTAATAGCCTGCAGACTACAGATCAGGTCCTGGGAAATGAGGGACGGGGTCACTCCGTCACACATACTAATTGCTTTATCAGTTCTGAATACATATCATATGCTACAGCAGAGGTAAGCAATTTTTTCAAAGCTGAGAGCTACTTCAAGGATACTGAGCAATATGAAGGGCTACTTGTTTGATTCCTGAAAAACAAAGTTGTACGGTTAACCTTTAATGATAATAATAATAACATCTGATATTCATATATTTGAATACATTGTCTGATCTACTGTATGATTCCTTATAATAATTATTCAAATTGATTTACCATAGAGGGCCATATGTTTCAACATGCAACATTTTATTTCAGTCAATTTTAATCTATTTAATTTCTAAATGATCAAATCAAAATCTTCAAATCATGTCCCATTTGTACTACCCACTACCAGAGGTGGGACCAAGTAATATTTTGGCAAGTCACAAGTAAGTCTCAAGTCTCTCTACTCAAGTATAAAGTCAAGTCCCAAGTTAGTCAGTGGGGTTACATGAGTGCCATCAGATCGGATGAATGGCTAAATTACAATAAGACTGAGTTATTATGAGTTATTCATGTAGACACCTTAATCTGGCTACAAATCCGATCGAGTTATTCGCAATCGGATTAAGACCCTGAGATAACTCGATCCAAACGTACACTAAATGTGCATGTAGACGACAGAAGCACGTGATGGATTGGCTTGAGCGTTGTTCGAGATATTTTCCCTGGATCGTCGCCTGGAAGTCAAAAGAGACGATATTACGGTTGTTGTCGCCGCCGTCAGAAAGAAATAAACAACACGATGGAGAATGCGCCGTTGTGCATCGCGTTTGTGCCATAACCAGCTCATCACAAACAAAATGTAGAGGGACGCAGCTCCATCTTGCTCTTCGTTCGCCACCTTTCTTGAATACCTGAGTTCATTGTTGTTGGTGGTGAAGACGTCAACAGGAAGTGGCTCTATTGGCGATAGTTGAAATGGGTACAGCGCCACCTATCGTACTGCAGTATTTCATGCTTTGTGCCAGTGATTCGATTCAGTCACTGCCATATATCCAAGGATAATTACCCTTGCTCAGATAAGGAGCATAACCCAACTATAGCTATAATCGAGTTAATCTCATCATGTATCCCCACTGACTATTAGCAAGTCCCAAGTCAAGTCACAAGTCAAGACTGAGTTTCAAGTCACAGCCAAGTCATCATGCGCTCTTCATTAAATACAATTTTTTCTAAATGAATATTGAAATATTAAGTTTACACAAATAATAGTTTTTTTCTGAAATTTGTACTTTATTTGAACACTTACAAATTCAAGAGTGAATGAACATCACAGTCATTAACAGTTACTAAAACCAAAATGAGCAAACTGTTAAACAATAAATAAAAACACAATACTTGGGTATTGTTTTAAGACAATATCCTAAAACCAGTAAAATGTTTTTCCTGGTTTACAGTACTCCTTATTACAGAGAGATCATCTGTCTGGGTAGGTGTTACAGAGGCTCCACGTTACTTTAAATCCTTATATGGTATTACATTTGCAAAAGATTAAGTTAGACAAAAGTCTATCAGTCGTTTGTGCATGTTGCGTCCACAGTATGATGCCACTGGAGCACTGGAGGCAGGCACTGCTAAGACCCTGATAGCCACTCGTAAAAGCGAAGAAAGAGTGTTCATTGCCCAAAACAAGAGGGTATTCTGTCCTTCGGATATGTCAGCATAGTGACTTAGCTGTAAAGATGGAGAGGATGCAACATCCTTCTTGCCTCTTACAGTATGTAGCAAATAACCCTTACTCTTGGCCAAGTTCCTGTTGCTCTCTCTCATCAACTGGAGATACATGTTGCTCAAAATCTGCAGCATCTCGGATGATCAGTTCTGGAAAAAAAAACACAAACAAAAAGCTCATTACTGTGATACAGTTGTTAAAGTGAAAAGGTATTGTAGCATCTAGAACAAATTACAAAAACACTTTAAACTTTAAACTTCATATTCACCTTTCACTTGTTGAGCCACCTCCTCTTTGACTTTATGACTGACTAGAACATGGTGCTCCATCCACTTTAAGGAAAAAGCTGGATCCAAGACAAAGCTTTTCAGGTAGACTGATTCTGAAAAAGGGGCAGTGACTCTTGACGTCTTTGTGCCCTGGCAATTTTCCCATTGCTAAAGATTCCAAGAAATCTTTTGGTCAGAGACTCCTGGAGACCTCTGACCAGGTTGTTCAGGAAGCGCACTTGAGGCTTCAGCCTCCCAAGATGGTGATTCAGGAACAATACTGAGGGAACCACGAAACTGATTGTGATCATCTTCTCCCCTCTGTGTCAGATTGGTTGCCTCTCCAAATGGTTTCAGGATGTCTACCAGCGCCCTGTCTATCTTCAAGAAGCTCTTGAAAACCCAGCTCTTCTTTATCTCTCTTTATCTTTCTGTACTTCCCTCTATGCCTGCACCCTATCTCTACTCTGTCACCTCTGACAGAGTCGGACTCGTGGGTTCCTTCTATGTAGTTTATTGTTAGCTTTTTATATAGCTTGTTATATCTTCATTTGTAAGTCGCTTTGGACAAAAGCGTCTGCTAAATGCATAAACATCTTTAAATGTCGTGCTTGAGTGCAGGAGTGAGCAGAGATTTGATAACTTAGAAAGGGAAGGAGATGTGACTTTCTTTTAAACCATCACCCACCACCAGGTGGAGAGTATGTGCAAAACATTGCGCTGTTTTCTTGACATTGCAGCATCTACTATTTGCTGATCTTCCAGGGTTAAGTCATGCCAGAGCTCTGGGTCATCAAGATGATCCTCATCATGAACTTCATCTCATTGTTCAGTGGAAAAGTACACAGTGAATGCTTTGCGCATGTTGGCGGTATTGTCACTGATAATATAGTCCAATTTATCTTTAATGTTGTACTGATCACATATGACCTCAAAATGCTCACAGATTATTTCAGCTGTGTGTGAACCTTTGAAGCAGTCACAGGCCAAGAGATGCAACTTTAACTTTATCTGCTCTGCATCTTTCTCAAAATGGTGTACAGTGACACCAAGGAATCCCCTCATTTTTCTGTCTGAACAAATGTTCACAGTGACTGAATTATTTATTTTGATTGCCTCTCTGCACCAAGGTTCTCGACTTTTGATGTTCATGTCCTACAACACACTGGGCTGTACTTATTGTCCATTACTATCAGGAAGTATCAAACTCTTGTTTTCCGTGATAGACGGGCAAGTTGCAATCAATGATAAAATCAGAAAGTAGTGCATTGGTTATAGCTTTCTGTGGTAGATGAGTCATGCTGTACTTTTCAGGCTGGATGTCTATTAACTGGGTGATTGAAGGCTGTTGTGGTTCATTTGTGATGTTTTTGTTCATCTGGTATTCCTCAAAACCATAAAAAATAAGCATGTTATGGAGAATCTTAGAAAAAGTCTCATAATGTAACTAAGACCATTTATTCAAGCAGATTTTTTTTCACCAATTAACATATATAAAAAGCTGATGTTTTGTTTCTAATTTAATGGCCAACAACTTATACAAATCATGCCTAAAAGAGTTCAGATTTGTACAAATAAGCAATCAAAAGATTGATTTTTGATCAAGACTACTAGTAGCACTGCTGGCATTGACTTTGAGGTGGGTTACACTCTTGATCTGCACACAGAGCCAAACAACCATTAGCACTATGCCTGCAGCATTTTGAATCACATATCAACCTAACATGCATGTCTTTGGAGCGCAATATATTTGTAACATTAAGTTACTGTCAGCAGTGACCGTGTTAACCGTGAAAATCCTAGTATAGGATACCCTCCGGATACACATCTGTGATAGATCCTAGTAGTGGATATCTTACGTATACATACATCACACATCAATGTTTTATCACTATAAATCCTTTAAACAACTCCTGTCCTGCTCAAATGCCTAACTTTCAGTAATTCTTAGGATTCTAACCCTTTAAATGACAGTTATTTTATTTAATAATTTACTAACAAACACAAAAAACATCCATCCATTTTCTATACAGTCAATCCATCGGTCGGGTAGCGGGTGGGCTGGAGCCTATCCCAGCAGTCATTGGGCAAAAGGCGGGGGACAGGTCGCCATCACAGGGCCACATAGAGACAAACCATGCACGCTCACACTCACTCCTACAGACAATTTAGAGAGAACCCACCCGGAGAGAACCCACGCATATACGGGGAGAACATGCAAAGGCCCCAGGAACCCGGAACCCTCTCGCTGTGAGGTGACGGTTCTAACCACCACACCACTGTGCAGCCCCACAAGAAACAACATTTTCTAAAAAATAAATATTATACAGATGGGGCTTTGGTGGTAACTAGAGTCCTGGATATGTCAAATATTAGCAACAAAATTGCTTTGATATCATTAGTATATTGTTATGTACTACAGTTTTATGTAAACTGAACAAGTTTTACTGTCGTACATTGAAAGACAAGGTGCTGGACTCAACATCCCCCATCAGTCCCAGCAAACCAGCCACTCTATTATCTTACTCACTCGTCATCAAACTCTGCAGTGGCTTGATAAGGAGCCATTCATTTGAATCAGGTGGGGTGACAGAGGGAAACATCGAAAACGTGCAGGGCAGTGGGTCATGAGGACTGGAATTGAGAAACACTGGTATAGACACAACGGCCAATGATTCTTTTTCAGTCGGAGGTATGTTGCATAGGAATATGTTTCAAAATCTGTGTACTGGCTGGAACGGAGGCTGTGGAACTTAGAAGATTCAAGAAGCTTTATTTATCCTGAGGGAAATTGCTGTGCAGCATTTATGGAACAACAGGGGGAAAGTACTAAATAAAATAAAATAAAGGAAAATAGAATAAAATAAAGCAAACATAAAATAACTTAAGTAACTGGGTACAATATGTGCAGTGTGCAAATTATCAGCCTCAATAAAAAAAAAGAAACAGTATGTACAAACAAGTGATTAGGAGAAAGTGGCATTCGGTAAAGTGACATTTAGCATTTGGCCTCAGGTCGCCGACCCTCCCTAGACCTGAGGTAGATGAATTAAACAGTCTGATGGCCACAGGCAGAAAGGATTTCCTCTGGCGTTCAATCCTACAAAGGGGTGGAATGAGTCTGTTGCTGAAGGTGCTTCTGTCAGAGGTAAGCACCTGGTGGAGAGGGTGAGTGTTGTTTTGCAGGATGCTAT
Organism: Leuresthes tenuis; assembly: GCF_036924035.1. NCBI lineage: Eukaryota > Metazoa > Chordata > Actinopteri > Atheriniformes > Atherinopsidae > Leuresthes > Leuresthes tenuis. Next base: position 34,350,897 of record NW_027325360.1, read on the forward strand.
GCAGTTTACACAACATCCTCCTCTCAGACTCCACCAACAAAGAGTCCAGCTGGACCCCCAGGACGGAGCCAGCTGGACCCCCAAGACGGAGCCAGCCTTTCTGATGATCTCATTGGCATCTGCTGCCCTCAGCCTGCTGCCCCAGAACACCCAACCAACGAAGATGGCACTCAGAACTTTAAACAAATAAACGAGACAAACAACCACACACACACTCACACTCACTCAAAAGGACAATTTTACAGACACCAATTAACCTAACATAGATGCTTTTGGACGGTGGAAGGAAGAACCCGAAAAGAACCCACGCATACACGGGGAGAACATGCAAACTCCACACAGGAAGGCCCCAGCCAGGAGTTGAGAACTGTAAACAAATCATCCCATTTCTGCTAATTACCAAATACATATCACCAAATCTTTGTCAAATCATCACATCTATTACATTTTTTAACAAATTATTTTTCCCAATTTTGTACAATATTTGAGTCTAATGTTGCCATTGCGTTTCACTGAAAACATCTGTTATCGCTTTCATATTGTTTGTGAGAAGCCTGGCATTGCATGCTGTTCACCAGTGTACTATATTCTGAGGGTATAATTTGACACTGCATCTCTGAGTGCACCCAGCCTCTCGCCCGATGACAGCTGGGTTGGGTGTATATGGAATTAAGCATTTATCTATCTATAAAAAAAAAATAAAATAAATAAATCTCTAGAAAATTGTCCGTTGATGCTTTGTGGGTGCACATAGTTTGTTGATGGAAACAAAAAGTCTTGTAAAAATAGTCATTATACAGAACAAAGTAGCTGAGGTTATGGGGGAAGAATTGTACTCAGCCTCACATTATAAACATTAGTGGCAATTAACACAAGCACAGAGTCTTACCTCTTTGAGCCGGTGCTCCTTCTCAGCCACAATGTGCTGAATCATCATGGCTACTGAGTAAACCCAGGATATCACCATGCACAGAGGCATCATGTGCTCAATCACAAACAGAAAACTGAAAGGAAAACAACAAAAGGTATCAAGTAAACACCATACACCCACATGTTTTACCAAATTTAATTTAAAATGCATGAATTCTCTGACTTCCTTTTCATCGTAACCTGATAACATCTCCAAAAAATAGATGATGTTAAGAATAGTAGGTGTCATTTTTTAAATAGAAAGTACTGTTCTTACTCGTCTCTGGTGTAACATGGATACGGGAACATCTGAACGTAGTTACCAGGCTCCACCACATCATGACCCACAAATGTGTTTATGATGGCTCTCTCTATCATATCTGGTGCAAAGTGGAGGAGAAAAAGAAAGAGAATCTAAACAGAGCAGAATCAAATTAATGTTGATGTACATCCATTGGGTGAACATGGCTCCAAGAAAAGATACATTTTCTAACCTCTGGATGTGCAAACAAGCAAACACTTTCTAAAATATTAGTAATACAAATACATTTTTATTTGTATTAGTATTATTAATACTAACTAAACTAAACTAAAAATAAAAACTGAAAGCATGAAAGATAGAAACAACATTAAAACGGAACATCAACCTAAAAACAAGTGAAGTGCACAGCATCCAGTTATAGAGAGTATGCCAGTTTGAACAGGTGAGTTTTGAGTTGAGTTCTTATGGATTGATCTTATTGAATATATTGACTTCTTATATTTTCAAATGCACTGTTCCACAGTTGAATTAAATTACAGTGTTTGATACAGTCCACATTTCCATATGTCTAATTGATGATTACATATAGTTAATAGAAAAGTGACCAGTATAATTCGTCTGAATACAGGAAAAAAAGCTTTTGAAAAATTTGCACAACATAGGAAAGCTGGCCATGGTTTGGTGTAAAGTGACATAAATGTATGAAAATGATTACCTACACATGTATTTGGTTCTGTTTATTTATATATATATATATATATATATATATATGATTACCAGTGAGGCTTAGAAAGAGATTACCTGTGCAGAGCAGTAAACTCAATCTAGCTGTTTGACATGTTTTCACTTTTCTTGCGGTGTATCTGGTTCTTTAGCTTAGCATAGCTACCAGCCCTCTCCCTCCAACTCCTGCCTTCTCTTGTTCCATGTATCAGATGCTTAATTACTCATCTGCCTCTTTTAGCAACAATGATACATGTAGTCTTTGTTGTAGTTTGGAAGCATGGTTCCGAATTGGAATCTCGACTCTGCACCGTTGAAAACCACCTGATAGCAAGCCAGTGTGCTAGGTGTGCTAGCCAGTATGCTAGGTGGCTGACCTTGCATAGCTAATACCCTGGTAATTGGCAGCTCCATAGTCAGAAATGTGGCATAAGGAATACCAGCGACCATAGTCAAATGTATTCCAGGGGCCAGAGCAGGCGATGTAGAATCCCATTTAAAACTGCGGGCTAACGGTAAGCAAAAATAGAAATAAATAGTTATTCACGCCCGTGGTAATTAAACCTAGTTACATAAATCGGAGGCCACTAAAATTAATGTTGCATCAGTGTGTAATTTTACCAAAACAATGTGGGACTCCATAGTTTACTTTGAACACCTGCAAACTCTGACTAGTGATGCCATGTTTAGCTACATGTCATCCTTCAACCACTGGTTGTCTAGATGGTGTCCAGCAAACAACGTGGACTACATAGATAATTGGAAATCTTTCTGGGGAAAACCTGGTCTGATTAGGAGAGATGGCATCCATCCCACTTTCGAAGGGGCAGCTCTCATTTCTAGAAAAATGGACAAATTTATTAGTCATCCAAAAATATGACAACCCAGGGTTGAGACCAGGATGCATAGTTGTAGTCTTACACACTTCTCTGTAGCTTACCATCTGCTGCTAATGACTACCCAGACTTAATACACTAAGGTCTATCAAGGTAAGACTACCCAGATTTAATAAATCAATAATCACAAGAGAAACAAATACGGAAAACCTAAAAAAACCTTAAGACAAACAAACAGCACTAAACAACTCTCAAGCATTCTGTACATGATTCCCGATTTCACTTTATTGTTCCTGTTCTGAACCTGACCCTGATCCCTGCTCTTGGATTCCCCTTGTCTGTGAGTTCATGAAAGCCTGACCCCTCAACTATTACCTTTCTTGGATCTCTGGATTTTTTAAGTTTTTTTTTTTGGATTCTTCGGCTGTTTACCCTTGGATGTTCAGTGGATTAACCTTGTTTGGATCCTGGACCTGAACCTGTTCTTTTTCACTCCCGGGGTATTGTGAGTCCTCTGATGGCTATCATTTGGATCTATGCATTTGTCTCACCTGACTTTCTGCCCTGATTCTTTCTGAAGGAAATAAGATTTGGAGCACCCCATCTTCCTCTATATATCCCCTGCCATAACCTGTTCTCATTCATTAAAGCCAGGATCCACATATCTGCCCTGTAAGCTGATTACAGTTTGGACAAATCACCTTCGGCTTCCTTCCTCTCCAACCCCTGCTGCAGCATCTCGACCTAGTCTGGATGTTTTTGAATCATCCATCTGGTTACCCATCTTTCATTCTGTTAGAACAATTAACTCACAGACAAGGGCATGAAACCAAGAAATCCCTCAGAGGCCTCAGTATTTTACTTGCAAGGGGAGAACAACACACGAACCTTATCTCTGCAGATTCACAAGAGTTCTCCAATGAGTGGTTGCCTCCCTTGCTCTTTTATTTTTGGTGACACACACACACATACATACAATCCTCTATGTGCCCAGGTCTGGTATATCTCCTGAGTTTGGAGGCATCTCCTTATTTGGGGAGCTATAAAGATAACGATCAGTGGGGAGACAACATTCCTTCTTAAAACACAGTTCCCTTTGTCTCCCAACTTCTCCTTGTGAAGTTTTGATATGAAATGGCCTCTTTGGCTGTGACTTTTATATAATGATAATAAGCAAACTTTTCTGACACATTCCCACATGAGTTATCTACCTTTTGATCAAACTCTGACCTGGTTTGAATTCTGACTAATCCAACTCTCTGTTTAGACTGGGATTATCCATCTCACCAAGTCATTGTTATTCCTGTTGATCACGGTTGGATCCTGCTCAATAGTTCCTGAACTCATCTCTTCCCTTCGAATTCTATTAAATCCATTACCCTTTACTTCTGTGTAGGGCAGTCAAAGAATATTCTAAATCTGAATAGGTTTTAAAAACAGACATTCGGAGGTTAAAATTAATATTCGAATTTGTGGGAAAACACATCCACGCAGCTATTGTGCGGCTATCTGCTTTGCAAGTGGTCGCACTGCATGACGGGGTCAGGTCCAGGTCACAGGAGCCGCACTGTCTGGCAAAGTTGACTTAAATGAAGATGGCAGAAAGTTCAGAGCCCAACTCAACTGCAGGCACAAAGAAAGTGAGGAAGCGGTCTGCGGTCTTGGCCATTAGTTCATTTACTTATTTTTGTATAGGTAATATGCTGTCAAATATGTTTAAACTTAAATAAACTACCTATACAAGTAGTTATGTCTCGTTGTATTAGTTTGTCCTGTTATTGATGTAATGTTGTCATTGCCTTGCTGTCTGGCTGATTGAAAGCCCCCAGATGCGTATACGTGTCATTGAAATAATGCGCAAATACAGATATTCAAATACATGTGGGTTCTTTTTAGAAGGAATATTCAAACCTAATTTTTGATCAATTTTGACAGAACTACTTCTGTGCTACTGGCCTTCATACTCAACTGTCACAGTACAATCTGGCCACTAGTATGAACTCAGCCAGTGAGGCAGACTGAAAGGTTTGAGTGGAGCATTTTTTTTTCTTATGATGAAACACTAAAAGACATGTCCACCATGTTACACGAGTTAACACAACAACTGTCTGAGCTAAGATCGGCAGCTACACCACCACCATCCAATCCCCCAGTAAACCACTCATATTCAGATCCTACAATTCAATTAAATTCAATTTCAATTCAATTTTATTTATATAGCGCCAGATTACAACAATTGTCATCTCAAGGCACTTAAGTAATATAGTCCAATTCAAGCCAATTGGAATTCAATTCATTGTAATCATAATCCAATTAATTCATATAGAGCCAATTCAAAAAATAATATCCTAGCTAAGGAAACCAACAGATTGCACCGAAACTTGTCTTCAGTCCAATCTCCCGTCCTGAGCGTGCCTGTGGCGACTGTGGAAAGGAACGACTCCCTTTTAACAGGAAGAAACCTCTGGCAGAACCAGACTCAGGAAGGGTGGCCATCCGCCTCGACCAGCTGGGGTTTGAGAAGACAGAGAAGAGGGAAAAGAGGGGGGAAAAAACACCATAACGCCATTCAACGGATATCTGTTGGAACAGGGAAACACAAGTTAATAACCACAATACAGAACCGCAGATGATGCCACCCGGACGCTACTCAGGGGATCCTGCTAGTTGTAAACCTTTTTTGACTCTGTGTGAGCTACAATTCCATCTGCCACCATCTGCTTTTCCCATGGAGGAGGCTAAAGTGACATGTCATCTCTCTTTTGTCTGGTCTAGCATGTCAGTGAGATAACTCAGAATGGTCACGTCAATCTGCTATCTGTGCAGCAAGTTTCTCAGAAGAAATAATCCGCACATTTGACCCAGCCTGATATTGAAACTACAGTCTTTGCTAATATATCTCAGGGGAACAGTTCTGTAGCTCAATATTCCATAGAGTTTCGCACATTGGCAGCGGAATGCGATTGGAATGAATCGGCTCAACATACAATCTTTCTAAAAAAGGCTGTTGGAAAGAGTAAAGGATGAGCTGGTTGCTCGGGAGCTTCCGGAGAGATTAAATGGTTTGATTAACCTAGCCATTCAGATTGACAGACGTATGTTTAAACAAAGTCAGGTACAACCTCAACCTCTCAGATCTGTTTCTGCATGCCAGTATGTTTACTTTCTACCACCTCGTTCTAGTCCCAGAACCCATGGAGATCGATCATACTCATCTGACCCCAGAGGAACGCTCTTGTCAATTCAGGAACAACCTTAGTCTATACTGTGGTGATGCAGGCCACAGAGTCTCTACATGCCCAGCAGATGCAAAGACTCAGCAGTCAGTCGGAGGGCACTGCTGAGCCGTTCCCTGTCACCGTTCCCCCATCCCATCCCTTCACGAACAACCAAGTCCATCTTCCAGATCAGATTCTTCTTGCCTCCACCTTCATTGATGCCAGGGCTGATTCGGAGTTTATTGATGAACATCTTGCTGTCTTTAAACCTTCAGTAACAACCCTTAGAACAACCAGTGCAGGTTAAAGCCCTTGATAATCATGTCATTCATTCTTTCTCTACACAAACTTATCCTATTCATGTTTCCTTAGATAATCATCATGAGGAGATCCAGTCTCACATCATCAAGTCCCCACAGTTACCCTGGGTTCTAGGAGCTACATGTCTGAAGAAGAATAATCCTTATATTGACTGGCTCACAGATAAAATCATTAGATGGGGAACCTCTTGTCTGAATTCCTGTCTAAGGGCCACTCCTTCTTCTTCAGGTCTGAGTTTTAACGAGAGGGTGGAGGAATTCACGGATCAGTCCAATGTTCCGGAGATCTACCTGGACCTTAAAGCCTAGTTTATGCTTCTCCATCACGTCGACGGCATAGACGAGACGCCGTCATTGAGCATTCAAAGTTCTGCGCCGAGGGAACGTGTTGCTCTGCAATTCACCATGCCGCTAGGGGTGTGTTGCTGTGTGTTTGTGTGGTTTCAGGGGTTATAGCCGAAGCCTTGCTTTTTCTTCCAGTCACAGTTAACAACAGTAAACAATGGCAACTGAAGTAGAGCAGCTCTATTTACAGTTGGAGCTCATCAATTTTGAAGAACAAATGCTTATATTGCAAATGTTGAAGCGCTGGTGACAGAGACCTTTGCGGAGGTGGTCTGTACGACCACTAAACCGGTTGAGGCTGGGAACGGGTGAATTTACAACACTGGTTCACCCACTGAGGGACCTGGATGAACAAATGCACTTTCAATACTTTCGAATGTCAACGGGGCGATTTGACGAGCTTCTTGACGGCTTATTTGACGGCTGTTCTGTGTACAGCCATTAAGACCGGAAAAGGCAACTGGTGGAAATTACATTCTGAGCAGACCAATAACCGCCCTTGCGGTCAGCATCAACGCAACGTATAGTTAGAATATTTTGGAGGTGCACGTCAGGTTACACCATGGGGTTCCACGTTGACAGCGTACCAACGCCGTAGCTCGACTCGAAATGATGGAGAAGTATAAACTACATTTAAGGAGGTATTCAATCAGACTAAACCCATCCCTTAACCTCCACACAGACCTTATCAACCTGCTTCCAGGAACAACTCCGCCTTGCGGGCGTCTGTACTCACTCTTCACTCCTGAACGAGAAGCTGTGCAAAAATACCTGGACAAGGCTTTAGCTGCTGGACTTATCCTCTCTTTTTTATAGGAAAGAAAGATGAAGGATTGTGCCCTTGTATTGATTTCAGAGGTCTTAATCACATTACCACCAAGAATCAATACCAACTTTCTTTCATCGCTTCTGCATTTGAGCTTCTCCAGAGGGCCACCATCTTCATACAGCTTGATCTGCTTTTAAAACCCCTAAAGGACATTATGATACCTAAACATACCTTTTGGGTTGACAAATAACCCCCACTGTGTTTCAGATCCTAGTTATTGATGTGTTAGTAGATTTGTTGAACAAGTTTTGCATTCATCTACTTAGACAACATCTTAATTTTCTCTGAGACTGAGATCAGACATGTGGAACATGAGCGAGCGGTTCTGCAACCTCTTCTTCGGAATCATGTATATGTTAAAGCAGAGAAATGCCAGTTTCATGTCCACACAATCTCTTTTCTAGGCTTTATCCTGTCCGTAAATCAGTTCTCATTGGATTCCTCTACAGTGGAGGCAGTTAGAGATTGGCCGGAACATGAAAACTGTAAGGCCCTGCAACGCTTCCTTGGTTTTGCTAACTTCTATCAACAATTCATCAGACACTATAGCTCCATAGCCAGTCCCTTACATCACCTTACCTCTAGCAAAGGGAAATTCATCTGGTCTCCTGATGGCAAAGAAGCTTTCCAGCAGGTCAAGAACAAATTGACCTCTACCCCATACTCACCTTACTGGATAAAAGAACATCAATTTAGTGGGTGTGGTGCTTTCTCAATGTGCCAAGAGTGACAATAAGATCCATCTGTGTGCCTTTTTCTAGCCCGCACCTGGTTTGTGGTTCAGCAACGTTTCTGGTGGCCGACTTTAGCATGTGACATCAAGGAGTTTGTAAACGCCTGTCTGGTCTGTGCCCAATTTAAGCTCCAGCTGGCCTCCTTAGACCTCTTGCTGTTCCACCTTGCCCTTGGTCCCACATATTACTTGATTTTGTCTCTGGTCTTCCCCCTTCTAATGACTGTACCACCATACTCACCATTGTTGAACGTTTTTGTAAGATGGTTCATTTTCTTCCCTTGCAAAAACTCCCCTCTGCCAAGGAAACTGCAGACCTGCTTGTCTCCCATATTTTCCGGCTGCATGGCATTCCACAAGACATTGTATCCGACAGATACATAATTCACAGCCAAATTCTGGGCTGAGTTCTATCAGTTTCTGGGGATCTCTGTCAGCTCATCTTCTAGTTTTCACCCTCAGTCCAATTGTCACAGTTCATCCTTCGTGTCTCCCCTCTTATCCCTCTGCCTCAGTTATTTTCCACTCACCTGCCAGCCACTCCAACCTAATCAGCCCAACTACACTCACTTACAAGCTCTGTTGCAGCTCATTCCCTGAAGCTCATCGGCCCTGAATCTTTCAGTCCATGCTGATAAAGAACTGAACTGTATGAGTCTGAGGGCTCACATCCCCCCTCAGCCCGCAGCCAGGTTCAGCTTAATCCCTTCCTCTACCCGGAGACCCTGAGATTGTGTGTGAGCTATTAGCCTGACGATTGCGACTGTTTTCTGAGTTTCCTCATCTGCTCAAGTTCTAGTTTTGTTGGTGTAAAAAGAAAAGTCATTACCAACTGTTTCTGACTTCTAGAGTGCTGCTTTCGGGTCCTAAATACCCCCGTTACACCAATCGCCATACTGAGAGATTGAATCAGGAACTGGAGACTGTCCTCCAAGTTCTGTGCCCCTGGGACCCTGCCTCTTGGCCTAAGAATGTGGTCTGGGTCGAATGTGCCAATAATTCCCTTTCGACATCAGTTCAGACTTGGACTGCAAATACCTAGGGTGCTGGATAATAAACTGGAGTGGTCTGCCAATATAGAAGCAGTGTACAAGAGGGGCCAGAGCCGTCTCTTGTTCCTGAGACGACTCGGGTCCTTCAGTGTCTGCAGTGACATGATGAGTATGTTTTATCACACTATCATTGAGAGTGCAATGTTCTATGCTGTTTTCTGCTGGGGGAGTTGCACAGGTTTGGCTCTCCACGGCTGACATTCTCCTGACATTCTAGCTAAACTCCAGGCGCTACTGTCAGCATTCACATACAGTGTTACTGATGCAAAAAAGTCTGTCTACATCAACATAGTACTACTGACACCCGGAAACTTTTTTCCACCTTCAAAACTCTACTTAAGGCGAGACACGGCAGGCAAAAACAGTGATTTTTCATGCAGTGGTCAATTTTGAGATTCTGGGCTAGTTTACTCCTTCAATATGTGTTCTTTTAACCTGCTATAAAGAAAATGTTGAAAACATACATTAAAATGTTTATTCTATTACACTTTCTTTACTCGCGGCAGTACGTTTCTCCCGAATTTACCAAGAAGTTAGCATTCCAACCCGACATACCGAGCTTCGTCTATTTACTCAAGTCTGTCATGGCCAGTATCATTGTAAAGCTCTGACTCCCCTGCACAATGATATGTAACCCCAATAATTGCATTTCTTTTCTATCAATAACCAATCGGGAATGTCTAAAGGTGGATTCATAGCTAATGGCGAAATCTCATTGGCTACTGTTCGTTTCTGCTAATGTAATTCGCTCAGACGCATCACGTGGTGGACTCTGACACTTCCGTGTTCAGCTTTTCGCGGTATCTCCGAAAATGCCCCTTACAAAGAAAAGAAAGCAACAATTGCGCTTTGCAAGGTGCAATTCAAGGAAACCCATTCAAGTAGCTGATAAGCCACCAGGTAGCAGTACTTCTGACTGTAAACTGTCGTTAGAAAACCAAGAGGGAGTTAATGACAGTGCCACTGATTGTGCGACACAACAGTGGCTTATCATACATGTAGCACATCTCAGTGAGTTGATACGCGATCTCTTGTGCCCTAATTGTGCTGCATCGGATCTATTTATTAACATTGATCCAGTTAACCATGGCTTTTGTAGTAGTCTGCTTTTAGAGTGCAGTAATTGCAAAGGAGAGAGTCAGTATAGACGAAGCGTTTATACATCCACATGGCTGCAAAGCGAGACGAGAGGTGATGTCGCATTTGACGTTAATGTCCGCATGGTGCTTTTGGCCCATGAATTAGGGATGGGATATGCTGCACTGAGGAAGGTCAGCAAGGTGTTGGGGATCCCTTCCCTTCACCTGAAAACATACCAGAGGCATGACAAGAGAGTGACTGGTAGGCTATGGAAACAGGGATATTGATTTTGGAGGTCTTTTCCAAAAGAAATTGGGTTTTTGTCACTCAAGTGTAATCATATGTACTGTATCAATAAACTAAAGAAAAGGAATAGTTATTGACATAATATACAAAACATTTTTATATTTTCATTTAATTTATGCATTTCTTTTTTAGTGGCAGAAATTGAGAGAGGATTGGAATCACTACACAAGGCCAGGGAGCAGATCAGGCAGGCGTACACAGATGTCTTTACATGCCTGCCATGTTATTAAATAATCAATTTATATGAGCTTGTATTCTATATTAATATTGTTCTATTATTCTATATCATTATTACTAATGGCCTGAGCATTTACTCTGTTTTGAGCAATTGTTTCCAATACATTATGATAAAAAAATGTGGAGAAAATAAATTTTTTAAGGCTATTAACAGTATATTTTGATTTTCTAGGTAATGAAAGCATATATCCTAAAATCCTTCTGTAATTGTTTTTTCATCTGGTGTATAAACAAAATGAAAAAAGAATTTTGCACCTGGCTTCATCATATGTTCAGATCTATCTACTGGAAATATATGCAAATGTGCGCTTATTTAATGAGATAATGCCTAATTTGCAGAATCAAACATACAAATTTGAAAATCTTGTAATACATTTTTTTCATACTCGTGTAAGTAATCAACAGAGGAAGTTTCATGGTGATATCTATTATTTTAAAATGTTACCCTATTCACCTGTAGTGTCTCGCCGTAATCCTCCGCCTCCGCCACCTGCTACCAATCTAACAGCAGACACCTTTGCCTAATTTTTTACTGACAAAGTGGCAGCTATAAGCAAACAGTTTACCGAACCTTGTACCACAAAATCTGCATGCAGAAGTCCTACTGCATCATTTTCCTCATTTACCCCTCTCGCTCAGAGCAGTGTGTCTAAACTTCTCACATGTAGCCGTCCTACTACATGCCCGCTGGACCCCATTTCTACTAATCCTTGCCAATCCATTGCTCCTACTGTAACTGCAGCAGTCACGCATGTGTAATCATATGTACTGTATCAATAAACTAAAGAAAAGGAATAGTTATTGACATAATATACAAAACATTTTTATATTTTCATTTAATTTATGCATTTCTTTTTTAGTGGCAGAAATTGAGAGAGGATTGGAATCACTACACAAGGCCAGGGAGCAGATCAGGCAGGCGTACACAGATGTCTTTACATGCCTGCCATGTTATTAAATAATCAATTTATATGAGCTTGTATTCTATATTAATATTGTTCTATTATTCTATATCATTATTACTAATGGCCTGAGCATTTACTCTGTTTTGAGCAATTGTTTCCAATACATTATGATAAAAAAATGTGGAGAAAATAAATTTTTTAAGGCTATTAACAGTATATTTTGATTTTCTAGGTAATGAAAGCATATATCCTAAAATCCTTCTGTAATTGTTTTTTCATCTGGTGTATAAACAAAATGAAAAAAGAATTTTGCACCTGGCTTCATCATATGTTCAGATCTATCTACTGGAAATATATGCAAATGTGCGCTTATTTAATGAGATAATGCCTAATTTGCAGAATCAAACATACAAATTTGAAAATCTTGTAATACATTTTTTTCATACTCGTGTAAGTAATCAACAGAGGAAGTTTCATGGTGATATCTATTATTTTAAAATGTTACCCTATTCACCTGTAGTGTCTCGCCATAATCCTCCGCCTCCGCCACCTGCTACCAATCTAACAGCAGACACCTTTGCCTAATTTTTTACTGACAAAGTGGCAGCTATAAGCAAACAGTTTACCGAACCTTGTACCACAAAATCTGCATGCAGAAGTCCTACTGCATCATTTTCCTCATTTACCCCTCTCGCTCAGAGCAGTGTGTCTAAACTTCTCACATGTAGCCGTCCTACTACATGCCCGCTGGACCCCATTTCTACTAATCCTTGCCAATCCATTGCTCCTACTGTAACTGCAGCAGTCACGCATGTGATTAATGCTTTACTGACATCGGGCACATTTCCTACCACATTCAAGCAAGCTCAGGTTACACCGCTGCTCAAGAAACCTTCCTTCTCTCTAACTCATGTGGAGAATAATCGGCCGGTCTAAAACCATTGAAAGGGCGGTCTTTAAGCAGGTCACCGATTACCCCTCACATAACAACCTCCTTGACCCAAACCAATCGGCGTTTAAAAGTGGACACTCCACCGAAATGGTTCTGTTGGCTGTGACAGAAGCCTTAAAAGAAGCCAGAGCGACAGCTAAGTCCTCTGTACTTATCCTGCTCGACTTATGGGCTGCATTTGACACTGTCAACCACAGTATCCTTTTGTCCATACTCTCTAGTATGGGCATCATAGGGAGAGCACACTCCTGTTTTGAATCATACCTCACTGGTATCTTTCAAAGTATCCTGGCTTGGTCACACTTCTGCAGCGCACCACCTCACCACAGGGGTCCCCCAAGGTTCAGTACTGGGACCTCTTCTCTTTGCCATATACACCAACTCATTGGGACAGATCATCCGATCACATGGCTTCTCATACCAATGTTATGCTGATGATACCCAGCTCTAGCTGTCATTCCCACCTGACGACCACACGGTCTCAGCATGAATCTCAGACTGTCTCTCTGACATATCAACATGGATGAAAGGCCATCACTTCCAACTTAACCTACCAAAAACTGAACAGTTTGACATTGTCTTCCCAGCCAAACCAACCATACACCACAGCATCTGCATCCAAACTGAATCCCTATCTCTTGCTCCATCAAAGGTTGCTAGAAACTTGGGTGTCATGATTGATGACCAACTAACCTTCAAAGATCACGTTACCTCGGTTGCTCGTTCATGTCACTTTGCATTGCTGAACATAAGAAAGATAAGACCATACCTAACCCAACATGCCACCCAACTCCTGGTGCAGGCCATGATCATCTCCCGCCTTGACTACTGCAATGCTCTCCTAACTGGTCTCCCAGCCTGTGCTATGAAACCTCTGCAGATGGTCCAGAACGCGGCGGCGCGTCTGGTCTTCGATCAGCCTAAAAGAAGACATGTCACCCCTCTGTTCATTGAACTCCACTGGCTACCCTTAGCTGCCCGCATCAAATTCAAGTCACTGATGTTAGCCTACAAAGTGCTTAATGGAACGGCTCCCATCTACTTGAATGCTCTTGCAAAGGCTTATGTCACAACTCGGTCCCTCCGTTCGTCCCAGGATTGTCGTCTAGCAGTGCCTACACCACGCCTAAGACAATCCAAACTCTTTTCATGTGTTGTCCCACGATGGTGGAATTACCTACCGAGCGCTACCAGAACAGGGGCGTCCCTGTCTATCTTCAAGAAGCTCTTGAAAACCCAGCTCTTCAGAGAGCATCTCCTATCTATCCTAGCACTTACCTACCCCATCTATCTCTGCACTTTATCTTTCTGCACTTCTTTCTATGCCTGCACTCTATCTCTACTCTGTCACCTCTTACAGAGTCAGACTAGTGGATTCCCTCTATGTATAGCTTATTTATATATATATATATATATAGCTTGTTATATGTTCATTTGTAAATCGCTTTGGATAAAAGCGTCTGCTAAATACAGAAACATAAACATAAACATTCCTCTCTTGTCAGTAACCCAAGTTTTCATGTGTCTCGGGTTAAGCCTGAAGTGGTGTGTGGAGAGAAATCATATTTCTACAGTTTTGGCTCATCTTTGTTGGCACCCTGTTAAATGCAGAGTATAACTCAAAATTCTTCTCCTCACATATAAAACTCAACTAGACTTATTTTTATATCTTGATGATGTTTCCCTTTTAATCTGAAAGATGGGGAGTATCAACTTATAAGCAGAGAGCGTCGTTACAGTCACATGTGTGACTGAACCCCCTGACCACTATGTGTGTCGTTAGTCCTTATCACCTATAGATTGTCGACCTACCTAAAAAGTGCGGGTTTTGGTCACAGGGTCCGAAGTGTGAATGGTTGTGAAACTGCCTGGGGAGGAGAGACAACGTTTTTTTTCCTGATGCCGTTCAGTGTGACAACTTTTGAGCTGATGCCGTTTTAGATGAAAACTTTTGAGCTGATGCCATTTTAAATGACAACTTTTTAGCTGATGCCGTTTTAAATGACAACTTTTGAGCTGATGTCGTTTTAAATGACAACTTTTTAGCTGATGCCGTTTTAAATGACAACTTTTGAGCTGAAGCCGTTTTAGATGAAAACTTTTGAGCTGATGCCGTTTTAAATGACAACTTTTTAGCTGATGCCGTTTTAAATGACAACTTTTTAGCTGATGCCGTTTTAAATGACAACTTTTGAGCTGAAGCTGTTTTAGATGAAAACTTTTGAGCTGATGCCGTTTTAAATGACAACTTTTGAGCCGATGCCGTTTTAAATGGCAACTTTTGAGCTGATGCCGTTTAAAATGACAACTTTTGAGCTGATGCCGTTTTAAATGACAACTTTTTAGCTGATGCCGTTTTAAATGACAACTTTTGAGGTGATGCCGATTTAAATTAAATCTTTTGAGCTGATGCCGTTTTATATGAGAACTTTTGAGCTGATGCTGTTTAGTGTGACAACTTTTTAGCTGATGCCGTTGAGTCTGACATTTTTTTTCTGAGGCCGTTCATTGTGAATAGTTTTTTTTATGAAGCCTTTTGGTGCGAGTGTGACAGAGGTTTTCCTGAGACCTTATACCTTTTCGTCTGAGGTCTGACGCCTAAGCATGATACTGAGGATGTCCTAAAATGTACACCGTACTCATGAATAATTTATAATTTGGACTTGACTCGAGTTCTTATTGTTAATTTGTAATGCAGTTGTGATTCAGTTTTGCTGTATTTAACCCTTAACTGTAGGCTAACTTCCACATTCAACGCATTCCACAAACAGCAGAATCACTGCACTGAGATGGAAATCTCACTGCATCACATTGTATAGAGATACTGTCCGTGTTGAAAGCAGACCTTGCTCGCTAATCAATGGTAGTTACAAACTAAATGGGACATAATAATTGACAACATTTTGCTATAGGTCCTAGTTACATCGGTCAACACTTCTGAGCTATTATCCCTTGTTGGCAATGCTGATCTGTTCAAATGAATCAAGGAAAATGTGGCAGGAATGCAGCCACAGGCCTTTATGAAGCTGTTTTTGCTCCTTCTCAATGAAAGCTGTAAAAAACGGCTTTGCTTCCCTTTTTGCCATTCCATAAAAAAATAATAATTCACAACCAAAAGTAGCACTGTGAAGCATTGAATCAATATCATTAATACTTTTTACACGATTAAAAGAGTATTTAATGGTTGGAGATTTTATTAATCTATTCATATATCAATGAAATATAGTCTTTTTCAATACAAAAAGCATATGGTGTACTGAAACGGGCATGAAAATCCAACACATGTGCAAATATCATAAAAGCAAATGTAGCACACTGAATAATGCATTTTGTTTTGTCATCTCTGTGACCCAACTTATCAACCCCTTTTTCTATCATTAATTGTGATGTAATAATAACGACATACACACATAATTAAATATATTTAGTGTATGGGGCACGTGTCTCAACTTACCCCAGAGGTATTTATTACTTTGTTACTATCTAGATCTTCAGATCAGGGTTACTAATCAGTCCTAGACCCAAGATTAGTTTTAGCTCTTTTGAATCTCTGATTCTCAGTTTTTCCCACCCAAAGTGGAAATCACAAAAACCTCTTGTGTTTGTTGTTGTGTATCGTCCGCCTGGCCCTTATTCTGAGTTTCTGTCTGAATTCTCAGAGTTTTTATCCCAGTTAGTGGTGAGTACAGATAAAGTCATTGTAGTGGGTGACTTTAATATTCATGTAGATGTTGAAAATGACAGCCTAAATATTAACTTTAATTCTATATTAGACTCTATTGGATTTTCTCAAAGTGTTCACAGACCTACTCACTGCCTTAATCATACCCTTGACCTTGTGCTGACTTATGGCATTGAGAGTGAACAGTTAACAGTGTTCCCTCATAACCCTGTCTTGTCTGACCATTTTTTAATAACTTTTGAATTTACATTACTTGACTACACGGTTTCTGAGAAGAATTCTACATATAGAAGGTGTCTGTCAGAGAATGCTGTAACCAGATTTAAAGAGTTGATTTCATCATCCTTTTCTTCACTGCCATGTGCTGATATGACACAGGATGGCTACCTAAATTTTACTCCAGTAGAACTTGACTCTCTTGTTGACAGCACTACAGCTTCAATGCGTACAACACTGGACAATGTTGCCCCTCTGAAAAGGAAGGTAATCAGTCAGAAGAGGTTGGCTCCTTGGTATAATTCACAGCTGCGTGCGTTAAAGCAGACTGCAAGAAAGCTGGAGAGACAGTGGCGTTCCTCTAATTTAGAAGAGTCTCAATTAGTCTGGAAAGATAGTTTAATAACGTATAAGAAAGCACTTCGTAAAGCTAGAACTGCGTATTATTCATTATTGATAGAAGAGAATAAGAATAATCCCAGGTTTCTTTTCAGCACTGTTGCCAGGCTGACAAAGAGTCCGAGCTCTGTTGAGCCATGTATTCCTTTAACTCTCAGCAGTGATGATTTCATGAGATTCTTCATCAATAAAATTGTTTCTATCAGAGAGAAGATTAATGGAATCCTTCCCATTATTATCACTGATGTATCATCAAGTAGAGCAGCTTTAGAAGTATCTTTCGAACCTGAATTGTATTTAGACAGCTTCTGTCCAGTTGATCTTTCTGAGCTAACAACAGCAATAGTCTCTTCTAAACCATCAACTTGTATGTTAGACCCAATCCCAACCAGACTGTTCAAGGAGGTTTTCCCCTTAATTGACACTTCCATATTGGATTTGATCAATCGGTCTTTGTTGACAGGATATGTACCTCAGACTTTTAAGGTTGCTGTAATTAAACCTTTACTTAAAAAACCTACTCTTGATTCAGAAGTGTTGGCTAATTATCGACCTATATCCAATCTCCCTTTTTTGTCCAAAGTTCTTGAAAAAATAGTTGCAGTTCAACTTTGTGATCATTTACATAGAAATAATCTGTTTGAAGAGTTTCAGTCAGGATTCAGAGTGCATCATAGCACAGAAACAGCACTGGTGAAAGTTACCAATGATCTCCTGTTAGCCTCTGATAGCGGACTTGTTTCTGTGCTTGTCCTGTTGGATCTCAGTGCTGCATTTGATACGATCGATCACAGCATTCTGTTACAGAGACTTGAACATGTTATTGGGATTAAAGGAACTGCATTAGGCTGGTTTAAGTCATATTTATCTGATAGATTCCAGTTTGTTCTTGTAAATGAAGAATCTTCCTCACACGTTGGAGTAAGTCATGGAGTTCCTCAGGGTTCTGTGCTTGGACCGATTCTTTTTACTTTATACATGCTTCCATTAGGTAACATTATCAGACAGCATGGCATAAATTTCCATTGTTATGCTGATGATACTCAGCTGTACTTATCTATGAAACCAGATGAAACCTACAGGTTGGTCAGGCTACAAGCCTGTCTTAAAGACATAAAGACCTGGATGACTCAGAACTGTCTGCTTTTAAATTCAGACAAAACTGAAGTTGTTCTCTTTGGACCTGAGCGCTTCAGGGAGAAATTGTCTAGTTATATAGTTACTCTAGATGGTATTTCCTTGGCTTCTAGTTCTACAGTGAGGAACCTTGGAGTTATTTTTGACCAGAATTTATCATTTGACGCACATATAAAACTGGTTTCTAGGACTGCCTTCTTTCACCTTCGTAATATTGCTAAAATCAGGAACATCCTGTCTCAGGGTGATGCAGAGAAACTAGTTCATGCATTTGTTACTTCAAGATTGGACTACTGTAATTCCTTATTATTGGGCTGTCCCACATATTCTCTGAAAAGCCTCCAGCTGATCCAAAATGCTGCAGCCAGAGTTCTGATGAGAACTAACAGGAGAGATCATGTTTCTCCAGTTTTAGCTTCTCTTCATTGGCTCCCTGTTAAATTCAGAATAGAATTTAAGATTCTTCTTCTGACATATAAAGTTCTTAATGACCGAGCTCCATCATATCTTAAAGATTTAATTGTAAGATATTTTCCTAACAGAGCACTTCGCTCCCAAACTGCAGGTTTACTTGTTGTTCCCAGAGTTTCTAAAAGTAGAATGGGAGGTAGAGCCTTCAGTTATCAGGCCCCTCTCTTGTGGAATAAGCTGCCAGTAAATGTCCGGGAAGCAGACACCCTTTCCACTTTTAAGATTAGGCTTAAAACTTTTCTTTTCGATAAAGCTTACAGTTAGGGATGGCTCAGGTAATCCTGAAACATCCCATAGTTAAGCTGCTATAGGCTTAGACTGCTGGGGGACCTCATCTGTCACACCTTTCCTCACTTTGCTCTCTTTTTCCCCCTGTTTAATTTCAAAATTGATTTTATGTACATGTGACATTATTGTGGTTATTAACCTATGTTTCCCTGTTCCAACAGATATCCTTTGAATGGCGTTATGGTGTTTTTCCCCCCTCTTTTCCCTCTTTTCTGTCTTCTCAAACCCCAGCTGGTCGAGGCGGATGGCCACCCTTCCTGAGTCTGGTTCTGCCAGAGGTTTCTTCCTGTTAAAAGGGAGTCGTTCCTTTCCACAGTTGCCACAGGCACGCTCAGGACGGGAGATTGGACTGAAGACACATTTCGGTGCAATCTGTTGGTTTCCTTAGCTAGGATATTAATTTTTTGAATTAGCTCTATATGAATTAATTGGATTATGATTACAATGAATTGAATTCCAATTGGCTTGAATTGGACTATATTACTTAAGTGCCTTGAGATGACAATTGTTGTAATCTGGCGCTATATAAATAAAATTGAATTGAATTGAATTGAATTATTACTCCCCACAGCTAAAACGGTGCACTTTCATGCAAGGTCTACTGTTGTAGCTCACAGATAGTACCACAAGTCACATATAAAACAACATAGCCTACAATGTCATCATTGTAATTGATTACTCGCCAACTCTGTTGTAAACAAATGCACATGGCCAGGAGGTGGTTTAGCAAAACTGCGAAAAAAGTGACTGGACTTTCATAGTTCCCCTTTGGTTCACATCAAATAGCAAATTTTAGAGACAGTTTTGCGTTGTGAAAGAAAGAAAAATAAAATAAAATAAAACTTACGTTTGTGTCCTGTTCCAAATATGTCTAGGATCTTTCTGTTTGGAGCGGTTGACATTGCAGATTCGGTCGCAACTTGATTGCGAAGTTGTCTCTGGCCGACTTAATTTATTTCCGTGATCAAACCATGGATTATATTACCTCCATGGGTCAAACCCAGACCAAAGACTATCATAGCCTAGACTTTGCACCCGTGACATTTTTCCCCGGTGCCGTTTTACAACCTTTTAGCTGATGCCTTTCAGTCTGACGTTTTTTTTCCTGATGCCGTTCAGTGTGACAACTTTTGAGCTGAAGCCGTTTTAGATGAAAACTTTTTAGCTGATGCCGTTTTAAATGACAACTTTTGAATTCACAACCAAAAGTAGCACTGTGAAGCATTGAATCAATATCATTAATACTTTCAGTTTTTACACGATTAAAAGAGTATTGGCATGCAAGGCCTGTAAGTTTTAATGGTTGGAGATTTTATTAATCTATTCATATATCAATGAAATATAGTCTTTTTCAATACAAAAAGCATATGGTGTACTGAAACGTGCATGAAAATCCAACACATGTACAAATATCATAAAAGCAAATGTAGCACACTGAATAATGCATTTTGTTTTGTCATCTCTGTGACCCAACTTATCAACCCCTTTTTCTATCACCAATAAAGGCAACTGTACATTGCTTAGGCCGTCTCTGGGTCAGTTCCTTAGACCATGCCATAGATCGATGCACAATTGTGAATCAACCCGTGTCTCCTGAATAAAAGATGACTTACAGTGCAAAAGTTATTTTCTGCAGCTTGCACAGGTCCCATAGCAGGTGCTCCAGATTCACATTGCACAATGAAATACTTCACTGTGATAAGTCCTTCTTTGTTAAACGAACCAACCAGTGCTTTTAGTCATTCTGTAGACCTGTCTCTGGGTCTTGATATATAGAGCTGGCTGTTATGAAATGACCAGTTTGACCAGTTTTTTTTTTATTTCAACCAACATAGGAAAGGAACATATCAAATACAACTCTGTAAAATTCCTCAAATCCATATTGAAGCCTGTATTTACAATACATAGCATGCTCAAGACCCAGAAATTTGCACATCAGTCACTTACCTTGAATCCAAACAAAACCATAGAGGAAGTAGAATTTTCCCCCTGTGTTGGGTCCAGGACGCCAGTAGGCCCTCCTTATTTCATTAGTCTTCTCTGTGAAGCTAGAGTTCTGTCTTATTTTGTACAGAACATGAGGTGGCAAAGAACCATCTTTGTTAGTCTGGAAAATGACACCTGAAAAAGATGAAGATAATTTATAAATACACAAAAGTGGCATTAGATATTTGGAACACAAAAGCATCACTTCCAACACTCTCTAAGCACCAACTCAGCTGTTCAGTTTACCAAACAAATCTATGATGTAATTTGTTTGCTGAAATTTAACTTATCATTATAAACACAGAACTATATAAACCAAAACATTTGAAAAAAAATTAATTAAAGAAAATAAATGTTAAAAATCACTTTTCTGATTAGTTATTGAGCCTTAAAAGAAAAAGCTACAAAGTCTATAGTTACCGTACAGTACAGTACAAAGTCTTGAGCCACCAATTTTTTTCAGTATAGTCTCCAAGGAGCCAGACTGCAATTTAAAGTTGGGAAAAGTAACACTTTGACAAGCATGAAATAACTGGATAAATGGAGGACAAAAGAAGAAGTGGCAGACCTAAAAAAAAGAAAAACTATCTAGCAGATGAACGGTTTCTAAAAGTGATGCACTTAAAGAAAAAAACAGGACAAAATCCTGAAAATATGGAAAGAAATTAAGTGGGCTCAAGACTTTTGCACAGGACTTTAAATATATTTCCAAAGTGGAAATTAAAGTTACAGGAAAATAATTAAGGAAAATAATTAGGTGTTGCAATGGTCCATTCTAAGTCATAACTTCAACCTTCAAACTTCAATTACTTTAAGATAGCTACACACAAAGAAATGTATGCATATCTCATAAAATCAAAGAGAAATTATCAATAATCGAAGATTTCTTCACAACACACACAATTACTTCTAGTATTACTGCAAAAGGTGGTTGTAAAAGCTATTGAATAATGGATTGTACTTGATTTTTCTACAGACTTTGCATTTTTTAAATGCAAGTTTTAATAATAATAGTAATATCTCACGTGGTCTTGTTCATCTTCTTAGTGTATCTTTTTTTTTTATTATTAAACCTTTATTTCATCAGGCAAACAATTTAAGAACAGGTTCTTATTTACAAATGTGGCCTGAGGCCAAAGAGCAAAGGCTCTTTGAGGGGGAAAGGGAGAGGGGGTCCTACAATATAAAACAAGTTACAATAACAGATAACAACTAAAAGTAAATACAATACAATAAAACATTAAACGATGAGGCACAGCAAGTAGACATGTTCAACAGGTGCAGGAGTCGGCTATTATGTGTAATAAATTAATTTTTTTTTAAATCAGTGATAGAGGTGAAGACACTGAACTTAAGAGTGTTTTGTAAATTGTTCCAGTCACTGGCTGCAGCAAAATGGAAGGCGCTACGTCCGAAGCTGGTACACGACTTTGGGGACAGCAAGTTTGACAAATTTGCTAGACCGTAGGTTGAAAACAGAGTGAGAGATTTGCAGATGGGAAGAAATATAAGAGGGTATTAAGCCAAGTGTGGATTTGTAGATGAGTTGAATGGAGACGTCTGGTGTGGAGCGATGTCCAGTTCACTAATTTATACAGGTCGCAGTGGTGGGTTGTGAAAGGAGTACCTGAAGATGACAAGTCCAACCAGAGGCCAAGGTATTTGTAGCAGGTCACAAACTCAAGTTCAAACCCATCAGCACAGAGGATTTTTGGAGCAGTACTGGGATCATGTTTCCGGTCATAAAGGATGCATTTAGTTTTCTTAGTATTGAGAAGGAGATGGAGGCTATGAAAATACTGCTCAATGAAGGTGATACTGAGCTGTAGTGTAGATGCCACAGAGTGGAGAGAAGGGCCCTCAGAATATATGATGGTATCATCTGCGTATAGGTGAATTTTGGATTTGCCAGCGTTCTTGTCTTTGTCATTGATGTAAATGGAGAATAGCATTGGGCCTAGTATAGATCCTTGGGGCACTCCTTTAGTGATGGTGAGAGGGTCAGATAGAATGTTTTCAGTCTTTACTTGTTGGACTCGTTTTTTTTAAGTAGCTGGCAAACCATTCACAGGAGTGCAATGACAGGCCAATGCTATGGAGCCTATGCAGGAGTATGGAGTGGTTGACAGAATTAAACACTTTAGTGAGATCAATGAAAGCAGAGATGCAAAACTTCTTGGAGTCTAATGAGGTGACAATATCATCCAGGACCTTCAGAGTACTTGCCGGAACCCAGACTGCACATTGGGCAGGATGTTATTTGAGGCCATGAAGTGACTTGGCTGTTTATGCACCAATTTTTCTAAGACCTTTGCCAAACACAGCAAGATGGAAATAGGTCTGTAGCAATTGGTATCAGAGCCAGAGCCACCCTTAAATAGTGGGATGACTTGTGCAGATTTCCAGTCTTGAGGGAAAACAGACAGCTCCAGAGACATATTGAACAGCCTTGAGATGGGTACAGCCATGAAAGGAGCAGCAACCTTTAAAAACATAGGATTGAGTTTATCAGAGTCAGCCGACTTGTTAGAATCCAGGTTGGTGAGCTCCTTTAAAACTTCAGAGATCAAGATGGGTCTGAAGAAAAAGATGTCAGAAATAGAGTTCATTGGTGGATGTGATGGACCAGCAGTAAAGGGCTTAAGAGTAGAGACATGAGCCGAGCCAACAAAGTATACAAGTATACAAGTATACAAAGTAGCGAATTAGTGTAGCCAAATCACTACAAAACCAGGGACTGAAGCGCTTCCTGATCCTGGATATTCTGAGTGGGGCATGTTTATTGATAATCTGGCTAAAGGTTGATTTGAAGTAAGACCAGGCTGCCTCCATAGTAGTGAAGGAGTTAATTCTGTCCAACTTCACTGCAGCATTATCATGGAGAAAGGCTTCCAATCATGGAGCATTTAAAAACAGTCCGAGGTGGGCGTTTAATTGCGGAACCAGTGCGTATACAGGCGATAGCACAGTGATCACTCAGGTCTTGACGAAAGACGCCAGATTTGTAATTAGAGGGGGCATTAGTGAGGATGACATGTATGAGTGTAGCAGACGAAGGAGATTTCAGATTATGTCTGGTGGGTTCAGATATAATTGGGAAGAGATTTAAGGCATCAAACTGTTGAGTGACTGTATCTGGGGGGTTAAGCATGTCCCAATTAAGATCACCCAGGAGAATGAACTCTGAGGAGATATGCGGTGCCAGGAGTTCACTGAGAAGAGTAAGAGAACAGAGTGGAGAAAAGGGTGGTCTATAGCAGACAGCAACGGAGAGGGAAAAATTATTAGACAGTTTGATATCTAACACCAGCAATTTGAGTAACTTAGGAACAGTCTTAGACAGGGAAATAGTATATTGGAAGTGATCTTTGACATACAAAGCAACACCGCCTCATTTGGTAGCTCTGTCCTGGCAGAATATATCATAACCTGGCATGAAAATATCAGAACTGGCAATACATTTCTTAAGCCATGACTCAGAAATAGCACAAATGTCAGGATTAGCAGTGTGAACCCAAGATTTAATCAAGTCCAGTTTTGATAACAGGCTGCGGATGTTAATGTGTAGGAAGCCCATAGACCTACAATCAGAGAAATCATTAAACAATAGATTATGAACAGAGTGATTAACAATAACTGGGCCTGGATTGGGATGAATGCTACTCGAAATAAAAAGCATGAGAATAATTAAAATACGCTTAAAAACAAAGTTAGAATGCATTTTTTAAATATTTCTTTCATAGAGAATTAGGCAGGTATTGAAAATGGAAAGTCAATAAGTTGCTGCAGTAATATAAAGGAGTGCAGTGGAGAGTTTAACACAAACAGACTGGGAATTCCTATGTTTTTAGTGTTTTTAGAGATCCAAAAAGTGTGATAATCCCTAGTCAATAGTCCAATGTCTAGCGTGCCACCACCATAGGGGGCTATGGCTGGTCTGTGCAAATGTCTACTAGTATCTCCAAGGGGATGGCCCATGGTAAGTAGGCAGATGATGGGCATTATTAGCCAGGTGGCCATGGCAGAACTGGTATAGAGATACATGTTTAAAAAGCACGGAGCGCAGAGACACTGGAGAGAAGGTGTCTTCCTTTCGTCGTCTCATGACGCTGTATGACGTCTCAGGTAAACAGGAGATCAGACCTGCGGGAGACGGTGTTTCCTTTATCCCAAGGACTTCAGGCTCAGGAGGGGAAACGGTGCACCGCAGAGCAGGGTGGACGGAGCTGGCTGCAGAGCAGGGCGGACGGAGCAGGCCGCCGGCCGCAGAGCAGAGCGGATGGACAGGCCACCAAAGCAGGGTGGACGGAGCAGGCCCCAGACTGCAGAGCAGGGTGGATGGACAGGCTGCCAGAGCAAGGTGGATGGAGCAGGCCTCAGATTGCGGAGCAGGGACGTATATGAGAGAATGATAGCTCACAGAAAGACTTCACTGGTGCCCGTGTTGCGCTGATGTTTCACTATCTCATCTTAAGTCTCGGTAAAGTACAGATGATCGCTATGTCTGATACAGAAAGCCTAAGAGTTGAAAAAGGGTGTACCTCCTTTTTCATATATTACTTGCATATAAATCAACATTATGGTATCAACTTTAGCACTGTGCATAACATGGTTTTCATTTAAAGATAGTAATTCCATAACTTTCTACAAGTAGCTATGCGCACAAGGGTGACTCACTGGCAAACACAGACACCTTGTCTTGGTAGGCCTGGGTCAGGGTGTAGTTGACGATGCTGTCCTCATCAGGGAAGCCTTTGAAGACATCCACACTGACCTGGAAGTACAGAACAAATACACAAAAAAGTTCTATAACAGGAATTGATTCATGACACAAGATGGATGTCGATTTACTTGATTTGTTCTCTGTATTCTGTGGAGTCTTTTCTGCTGTATTTAATATTGTACCTCCTGAAAATTGATCCCAAAGTCAGCATTTTCTAATTAAACAGAGTAGGACCAAAAATGGACTCAAATAAGGGCTGAAGAAGAGGAATATTTCCCTACAGAAGAAGACCTGAAGGAAGTTGTCACTTTGATCAAACCTTTGTTTGATTTCTGTCAGGCAATTACTTAAACCAGAGCCTCTGAAAGAACAGTATAATTGAATGTCATAAGCATAGAGATAATAAGAAATATTATTGCAACATCTAATAATTTGGCCGAGATTATGTAAGAGAATCAAACCCAAAACAGGTCTTTGGGGTACCCCACAACTGTTGTTGCAGGAATCAGTTGATTCTTACAAACAGGAGCTGTAAGGACAGCTGCAGAAAGAGGCTGGAGACTCATCTGCATGGGGACAATGCCACAGAACTCTGAAAACCATCTCTGGTCTCAGTAAGAACAGTGGGATGGAACCAGAGCATGGTGAAATTGTGCCAATTATCTGAATCTGTTTTGTTTTTTGTTTTTTTTAAACGGATTTAATTAATCTGTATGTGCATCCTGCGCCTCTTGAGCACAGCTTTCACCACCAGACCTCCTGAGCCCAGCTGCACCTCCACCTCTGAAGCAACCATCTGTGGCAGCTACCACTGCCTGGCCTCCTCAGTCCAGCTGCACCTCCACCTCTGAAACAACTCCCACCACTCGCCCTCCTCTGTCCAGCTACACCCTCATCTCTATGATTGATAGCAACATCCCTCCTGTTGCATCCCTCTGCTCCAACCTCTGTGTCCAACTATAGGGGAGGTTAGAGCTGAGCTCAGGAGACTTCAGTCAGGGAGCGCTACAGGCCCAGATAGAGTCTGTTCAAGGCTTCTGAGGGACTATGGTGGTCAAATAGCAGTCATCTCTTCAGAGGCTCTTCAATATGAGCCTTCAAATGGAAAAAGTCCCGGTGCTGTGGAAAACTTCTTGTCTCATACTGGTGCCCAAATTAGGGCAACTGGTGGAGCTGAATGACTACAGACTAGTGGCTTTGACATCTCATATCATGAAGACCTTGGAGAGACTCCTTGTTCGTCGCATGAGATTGCAGGTTGCTGAAGATCTTGACCTCGCCTCCAGTTTGCCTACCAGAAACACATAGGAGTGGAAGACACAATTCTGTACATGCTGCATCGGGCATATGCTTATCTGGATGTGCCATGTTCATATGTGAGAATCATGTTCTTTGGCTTCTCCAATGCCTTCAACACTATACAGTCTCCCATACTGAGAGACAAGCTTCTAGGTATGGGTGTGGCCCACTCCCTGACATCATGGATTATAGACTATCTGACTGCCAGACCACAGTATGTCAGGATGGGGAGATGGGAAGACTGGAATACAGTACTGGGGCTCCGCAGGGTACTGTTTTGGCTCCTTTTCTTTTCATCCTGTACACATCAGACTTCAGGTACAACTCAGAGTCCTGCCACATACAGAAGTATTCTGATGATACGGCTGTTGTGGCATGTGCCAGCATTGGACAGGAGAAGGAGTACAGGGACCTTGTCGAGTCCTTCAATGGCTGGATCAAAAAGAACCGTTTGTTCCTGAACAGTACCAAGACCAACGAGCTGGTGGTGGACTTCAGGAGATCTAAAACTCCATGGCAGTCAGTCTGCATTGACGGAGGGGAGATAGAGACTGCTCAGACCTGCAAGTACCTGGGGGTGGTGCTGGATAATAAACTGGAGTAGTCTGCCAACATTGAAGCAGTATACAGGAGGGGCCTTCAATGTCTTCAGTGACATGATGAGTATGTTTTATCACACTATTCATTGAGAGTGCACTGTTCTATGCTGTTTTCTGCTGGGGGAGTTGCACTGCAGACAAAAACTGTCGGCGCTTGGACAAACAGTAGGCTAGACCCTCTCAGTGTTGTGGTGGAGCAACAGATTAGGAGGAAATTATATTCTGTTTTGGAGAATATAATATTCT
The DNA here is from genome assembly GCF_036924035.1 of Leuresthes tenuis. Taxonomy (NCBI): domain Eukaryota; kingdom Metazoa; phylum Chordata; class Actinopteri; order Atheriniformes; family Atherinopsidae; genus Leuresthes; species Leuresthes tenuis. The sequence continues at coordinate 34,378,650 of NW_027325360.1, forward strand.
CCACAGAGAATAATATCTCTAACATCTCTACAGCATCCTGGCAGGACAGAGGAGTGAAAGGCTCAGGAGGTCCTTTGTCCTCACAGCCACAAGACTTTTTAACAGTGACTGATAACATTTTCGTCTCAAATGTATGTATGTATGTATTAATTTATTTATTGTTGTCTAATATACAATCATTGGGATGAATAAAGTATTTTTCTAAACTATTCTAATTCTTCCACTGCTTCCTGTCCCACTACCTGGAGTTCAGACATGCCAGCACCCCTGTCACCACCTCTCTCCTCCTCCCCCACAGTGTCCCTGACATTACCTGTAGCTCTTTCCCACTCCCCTCTCTTCACACAAGACTTTTTATGACAGTGCATCCATCTGCACTGCCCTTTGCTGTGGTTTGCTTGGGCTGTGGAAGCTCAGAGAGAGACAGGAAGAGAATGAAGAAGCTGGTCAGGAGGGCCAGCTCTGTGCTAGATTGTTCCTTGGACTCTATCGAGGATGTGGGTGAGAGGACAATGTTGGCTAAGCCGACATCTATCACGGCCAGCCTCTCTCCCCTGTTGCACCCGTCTGTGGGAGCTCTAAGCAGCTCCTTCAGCAACAGACTCTTGCCTCTACTGTACAGGAGTGAACGCTTCCATTTTATCCCATCAGCTATAAGGGTCTTCAACAACCACTGCTGATGTAAAATAATTTCTGTACACCGTTCTTTGTGCAATATGTTCACAATGCTGACGCACTCTCCAGATGGCCCTGCAATGAGACCTGCCACTACTGTCGCCTTGTGAAGGAGATATATGCAGACCACAGTGAGAGTCTTTAACCTGCAATGCAATTAGGCGACATCAAGAGGCTCAGCCTCCAGCAGCTCCAGCAGCACCAGCTCCAAGATCTGGTCCTTGGAGGCAGTCAGGTCGGCTGAAGTGCTGGCCCGGTATGGGGAGATCAAGGTGCTGCACTTCCAGCATCACAATCATCACCTCCGAGATGATCTGCTCCACCACTGCTGGAAGTTACCAAATGGTCAACGAGAGATGCTGAAGCTGCTTGTACACTGCCAGCTCTGGAAACAGGTCCTCCGGCTTACCGAATGGCTGTCCAGGATTGCAGTGCACCCCCGTGTAGCTCATGTTTGGCCATGAGCTCCGTTCGCTGGTGGACTTGGTTTTCGGCTTGCCTCCAGAACTGGAGATGAGCGGTGAGACTGGCTTGGACTGTAACTATAGCCTTGTGGATTACACCAACGCACAGAGGACTGAGGGAGAGGAGTTCAGTTCCAAAATCTGCACTGTGAAGAGGTAGAAGATGAAAAACAGATTTAAATACAGAAGCTATCCCTCCACCTTGACTGACTTAACAGTCAGGGGGAAGAAGTTCTGAAAAAGACTCTCCAGGTCGAAGCCAAGTTTCCATCAGGAATATAAAATCCAGCTCTGAGGAGGCGAAAAAGTAATTTAAAATTAAAGTCTTGTTTTCCATGATCTCAACCCACTCAGTGCGATATAGGTTGAGGTTGTGCCAACAAGTCCGAGAGAACATGAGGGGAAACAGGCTGGATCCAATGAAGATCTGGATTTGGACAGTCTGGATACATACAAGGATGCTGCCCTGTTTTCCCTAATTTTTTCAAGCGTTTCTTATGGTAAAATGTGAGTGGCAGGCATTGTAGGTGGTCAGGTATGTTTGCCACTAGTGGAGGGAAATTTCTATTTTTTTCTGATCAAAGGTTTGCAGTTTAACTGCGGAAAACTCAAAAGTGCTTGACCAGGGAAATATAAAAGGAGAAAAATAACAACAAACAGCATATATATTGGAACCGAGAGAGATGGCTCACCATACACACTGGTAGTATCTTGGCTGAAGAAACCATAATTTTGCCACTTTTTCATTACAGTGATCAAACATTTCCTTTTCTGCTTCTTCCTAATCTTAAACAGTGTCTCTAAACAAGTTAACAACCACCACTAAGAATGCAATATGTTTATGTTGAGCCTTGATGAGACGTTTATTTGAATATGAACACCAATGACTGCTTTTAAAAGCTGAAACAATTTTATCATTAGTTAATTATTGTGCCTGGTGCTTGAACAGTTCAGCATTTATGTGCTTTCTTCTATCTTAATCACCACTGTATGTGTTCCTGTTACTATACTACATCTCCAGGTTGAATAATGTATTAATCAAGCTCTCATTCACAGTTAACCGTGTCTGGCTGTCTTGGAGCTGGGATTCTAGTTTAGATACATTTTTTATGCGCAAACTCAAAAACAAGACACTACACAAACTCAATTGGTTTGGTGATAGTGACTTTGACTCAAAATATCAGCAGCCCATTGTACTGATAAGTCCAAAGTGCTGAAGTAGCACTTAAATACATTATCCTAATATGCCCTGTTCTCTTAGTCCTACCATTCCATTGGTTTTGTCTTGAACACGTTACATAGAACAGTGGAATCTCTCTCTAAGATTACTTCAGCAAGACATAGTAACTACGATTGGGTTGGAAGGCTTCACTGTAGGACCTGGTCCAACTGACCACCATACAGTGTCTATACATAAAGGCACCATGAGACCTTATATGGCAGGAAATCTTGTTATCCAGGTGACTAAATAGGTTGGAGCATTTGACGTGCCAGGAGGGCAAGATGGAACCAATACTTGTGAGGTGCAGGGAATAATAGGCGGTTCTTTAGTTCAAAATTGATTTCTATTGTTTTAAAAAAAATAAAAAATAAAAAATGTTGAAACCTGACTGGCGACCGGTACTGGTGTACCCCGTCTCTCACCTGATGACCGCTGGGATAGGCTCCAGCCCCCCCGTGACCCGACCGACGGATAAAGCGGGTATAGAAAATGGATGGATGTTAAAACCTTGGGGAAAGGGGAATGGGGAGAAAAGCTTTCTCCTGGAGCTTGAAGCACCTTTGCCGTGTCCACAGCTGGGCTTTAATTACTGAGGAACACCCCACCAAACACACACGGGGAGTGAGGTCATACACTCAGGTGAGGGTGATTCCCTCATTCCCAGACTGGCTTGGCAATTAGACAACAAACTCAGGCCCGATGAACTTGCATCCTAATGTCAATATTCATCCACCTCCAACGGGTAGAGTAGCTGGACAGGTCTCCTGAGAATAAAACGAGAAGGCAGTCTGACAACACGTGATCTAATTTTCCTGTCTCTTCCCATAAACGTTTCCTCAATCCGTCCCATTTTCCACAAGTTTTGGTTGTTTATCTTCGTGTAACAACTCAACATCTCCCACCTTGAATGGTGCAGATTGGTTCAGGTTACGCACGCAATGCGCAGAACGACGCTCCATCAGATAATCCGTCCTCCAACGATTCCAGAAATTATTACTCAACCTCTGACGATACTGCCATCTCCTGTTGAGCTGTGTGGCGTTCGTTTTAGCCATGCTGTAGTTGTGAGCAGGGTAGGAAGGAAGAATAGTGATCCTCTGTCCGGTCAGGAAATGAGCTGGGGTGAGAGGTGATGGTTCGCTGCTGTCTGTGTGAAGATAAGTTAAAAGACGAGAGTTTATGATTGCCTCAACTCAATGTCTCAAGCTCCTCACGTTCAAGGCAAGACCTTCCGAGCACCTTGCGGAGGCACGTCTTTACGGATCTCACCAAGCGCTCCCACATGCCGCCACAACAGGCAACCCGCTCCAAATGATAATAATAATAATACCTTAGTTTTGTATAGCGCCTTTCAAAACACCCAAGGTCGCTTTACATAATATCTGTGTGTGAGAGTATGTAGGTGTGTGCTTATGGACACTAGGAGCCAAAAGCCTCCAAAAAGAGATGGGTTTTAAGGTGTTGTTTAAAGATGGCCAGTGAAGGGGCATTGTGAATGTGGTTGGGTAGGTTATTCCAGAGGAGTGGGGCAGCTACATGAAAGGGTTTGTCACTGGTGGCCTTGAGTCTGGTGCGGGGGATGAACAGCTGGCCCTTGGAAGAGGACTGCAGCAATCTTGAGGGGGTATAGGGGAGGAGGAGGTCTGTGACGTAGTGGGGTGCCAGACCCTTGAGGGACTTGAAAGTGAGGTGGAGGACTTTGTAGATGATGCGAGATTTGACAGGGAATCAGTAGAAGGCAGATTTGGTAACTTTTTTGATGTGAGACTGAAAAGATAGTGATGAATTCAAGATGACCCCCAGGTTACGGACTTCGTAAGATGGAGTGATCGAGCAGCCATCAATGTCCAGGTGGAGATCTCCAACCTTCTTGAGCAGTGGCGGTGGTGCCACCACCATGAGCTCAGTTTTGTTGCTGTTCAGCTTAAGGAGATTGTTGGTCATCCAGTCTTTGATGTCTTACAAGCAGTGAACGAGAGTTGGGGGGGGTTTGGTGCTGATGTAAAGTTGTGTGTCGTTGGCATTGCAGTGGAAACTGAGACCATGGGACCGAATGATTCGTCCAAGAGGCAGCATGTATATGGCGAAGAGAAGGGGGCCCAACACCGAACCCTGCAGAACGCCATGGCTGATGGTAGCTGTGGTGGAGCGGGAGTCGTTGAGTGAGATGTATTGTTGCCGGTTTGATAGATATGAGTGGAACCAGAGAAGTGTTGTGTCAGATAGTCCAGTGAACTCAGAGAGACGCTTCAGGAGGATGAAGTGAGAGACTGTGCCAAAAGCTGCTGAGAGGTCCAGGAGGATGAGGATGGTAATGTGGCCATTGTCTGCAGCAGTAAGGAGGTCGTTAGTGATTTTGACAAGAGCAGTCTCAGTACTGTGGTGGGCTCTGAAGCCAGACTGTAACGGTTCAAAGAGCTCATGGTGGAACATATGCTGCTGGAGTTGAGTCACCACTGCTCTTTCCAAGATCTTACTTAGGAAAGGAAGGTTGGAGATGGGGCGATAGTTGTTTGGGTCGTCAGGGTCCAAACCAGGTTTTTTAAGGGTGGGAATAACAGCAGCGGTTTTAAGGCTAGCAGGCACAACACCAGACTCCAGGGATGTGTTTATAATGTTCATCATGGCGTGGCAGAGAGTGGGAAGGCAAGATTTCACCAGGGTGGTAGGCATGGAACCCAAATGGGAGGATGATGGTTTGGCTTTGGACACCAGGTCAATGACCTGGGCATGGTCCAGTGAGGCAAAGCAGAAAAGGCAGTGCTGCGGTGGACAGGCAGCCGGGATGGGAATGTCCTGCCATGGTAAATGGGCGCCAGTTGGTTCGCCATCATGATGTTGAGTTGCAGTCGGAAGCGTAGAGAGGAGCTGCTGGTGGATGGTGTTAACTTTGCTGATGAAAAAGTCTTGAAAACTGGAGCAAAGCTCAGCAGCGTCGGATGGTTGGGATGCTTGAGGAGGGCAGAGAAGGCGGTTGATTGTTGAAAAAAGCATCCTGGGGTGATGTTGTTGGTTGTTGATGAGAGTGGAGAAGTAGTGTGTCTTGGCAGAAGAGAGGGCCTCTTTGTAGTTCGTGATATGGTCTCTGTAGGCCTCCAAGTGGACAGTGAGGCCACTTTTTTTGTACCGCCGCTCGAACAATGTTTAGGCTGGTGGAGAGTGCGGTGTTGTAGTGTTACACCAGGGTGTCCACTGAAGGGGCAGAGACAGGAGCTGTTACATGCGTCACGAGGGTTTGGGAGAGCAGAGGCAGAGACACATTCTTAACGTTGCGAAAGGTGATGGTTCGAGAGCAACATTGTCTGCGATGGGGTATGTTGACAGAGAACAGGATTGTATGATGGTCTGATATGGCCAGGTCAGTGCATTCAAGATGTAGTGGAGGTGTGCCGGTGCTGCATACCAGGTCGAGGGTGTGTCCTTTCCTGTGGGTCGGGCCATGTACATGCTGAGTGAAGTTAAAACAGTCCAGGAGTGACAGAAAGTCGACTGCAAAAGGGCAACTGCTATTGTCCACATGGATGTTGAAGTCACCTAGTCGTATGGTTGATGGGGACAGAGGGCAGACAGCAGCAAGCAGGTCAGTGAGCTCAGGGAGAAAGCTGGTAGAAGCTTTAGGTGGTCGATATATGAGGACCAGTTGCAGCTGTGCAGTGCCATTGACAGTGAGGTGGAGACATTCAAAGGTTGATACACTGACAGGATGTTCTTTGACCATGAAATCAGAATGGTATATGACGGCAAGTCCACCGCCACGGCCATGGCCGCGGGGTTTGTGGGTGTAGGCGTAACCAGGTGGGGTGGCTTGATTGAGGCTGACAAAGTCCTGTTGGCTCTGCCATGTTTCAGTCAAGCATACAAAGTCCAGTTTTTTCTCTGAAATTATGTCGTGTATGAATAAGGCTTTGTTGTTAATGGATCTGATGTTCTGTAGCATGAACGAGGCTGTCCTGATGGTGAGTGCAGAGCCATCAGTGCAGGTCAGACTCCGGATATTGGCAGGTTGTGGGCGTGGCTTTCGTTGCACTCGTCTCTGCAGAGAAGCGAAGCACCTAACCACAGGAATAGCCAAAGTTGTGTCCGAGCCAAAAACAAACTTGTGTCGAACAGCCCTGTGCACATAGGGTTGTCTGCGCAGGAGTGGGAAGGACTTAATAACCTCAAGGCAATTTGGAGAACACATTAAAAGTTTCAGGAGTTCACCTACGGTGTATTTGATTTCAGAATAACAGAATAACACCTTGCCAGCCAGCTAGCTTGGCTTGCTAACCAATGCTACAAATAGTAGGCAAGAACAGCAGTGAAAGATGAGGACTAACGAACAGAATAGCCCAGTGTTGTCGCGGTGAGGACAGGCATTAAGATGGAAGAGTAACCTGTGCACACCAAAGACGAGGGAGGTAGGCAATCAGCTGTTGTTGTTGTATAAGTTGTATAAAGATGCTGACATGATCCAGCAAAACGGCAGTTTGTCAGGCGAGGTGGGACTAAGACAGTTCAGGTTACTGACGCAGCTTAGGGTTAAACTTAAGCGAAACAAGATCGGAGATCTGAAAAGAAGGAAAGCGAGAGATGCGAGAAGCGGCGACAAACACGCCAGCGTCCTCTCGGCATGCACCACAATATATCTCCAATAGATCCTCTTCTCTGTGAACAATTTCTGCATTTCTTTACCTTTCATCATATTCCACTGACACTTAAAATCTTGTTCAGCTCTTTTAAAGATCCTCGCATTGTCCGAATAAATCACATTACAGATGCCACGTCTGGAAATAAATCTTCTGAAAGCAAGCATGAAAGCATCAGTAGATAGATCTGTCACAAGTTCCAGATGTACAGCTTGTGTTACTGCACATGTAAATAAAACTATGTATACCTTCTTGTTGTCTGGTTTCACATACAATGGTCCAGCAAAGTCCACGCCAGTCGTTTCAAAGGGTTGCGCTGTGGCGTTGATGGTTCCCTTGGAAACGGCGCACTGACCTGCTGTCCAGCCTTAGCTCGAGCTCGTTTACAGATCAGACAATATTTTACACATACTTTCGTCATCTGTCTTGCTCGAATAATTCAATAAGTTTCTCTGAGCTGATAGACAGTAGCTTGTAAGCCCGAATGCATGATGGGCTCTTTGTATCAAAAGTCCAGAAAACTTGTGCAAGGATGCTTCTGGCAGTAAGACCAGTTCGCCTCCTGTAATCTGCCTCCCACCCACAGCAGCCCAAACTCATCCAGAAATGACCGTAGCTCCTCCATACACAGCTCTCCAGTGCGCCTCTCTCTGGTCCGTGCGTTAAGAACAAAACGCTGTATCCAAGCTGTTATTCTCAAAGATTTACTGAGTTCACTGTGCCTGCTCAAATCAAAAACAGGTGAAACTGTACATTCTAGTTCAGTCACAACGAGGTGAACGAGGTATTCATGAATTTCATCCTCTTCAATGATCATTTCAGTGGGGCTAGTCACATCTTTCAGCCGCACCGGCCCGTGCCACCACAGATCATGCTCCTTGAGATCCTGCACACTCATTCCTCTTGTTCCACGGTCAGCTGGGTTTTCCTTTGCTGCACAATGATTCCAGTTTCCAGGTACAGTCAAACTCTGAATTTCACTGACTCTGTTTAGAAGTGCTCCTAATCCAATGGAAGGTTATCATAGAATCAGTCCAAAAATGTACACCATTTCCTCCAACATTCAAGTTAGTCCTAATTAATTTTCCAAGTCTGGCTCCAATCAGTACTCCAATTAATTCCAATCTGGGGAGTGTAATTTTTTTAAGTTGGGCAACATTAGTTTTAGAAGCGATTCAAGTTGTTGCGCATTGTCCATCTGACCCGCAAGTATGCCTCAGCGCAGTAAGCCTTTTCACTGGCATCTGTGAACACACGGACTTCACATACCTCTGTTGAATGCGCATCCCACTCCTCACCGTTCTGTTCAACATCATATTGATGGTTAACGGCAATGTTGCTCAAATCGGGGATTTCTGAACACCATTTATGCCATTTCTCCGCCAGATCATCAGAAAGCTCTTAGTCCCATGCAATTCCTCTCTCCCACATCTCCTGGAAAAGACACTTGACAGGAATGATGAATGGAGACAACAATCCGATGTTACCAAAGATGCGCGCAGCAGCCTGACACACGCCTCGCTTTGTGTCCTTTCTGTCTTGCAGATATTCAATTAATTCGTTAGTCTCAAACACAAATTCATCAGTGTCAGTTTTCCATGTCAAGCCCAGGACCTTGAGCGGATTTTGACCTTTAATTTCCACTTGTTCCATTTCATGTTCCTGTTTCCACATAGTTTGCAACACAGGTGAGTTGGTGTTCCACTTACATAATTTCATGTTTGCCCTTGACAAGATGTCTTTGGCTCTCCGAGATAGTTTCAGGGCCTTGTCAGCACTCTCTGCTCCAGTAATAAAATCATCCACATACAAGCACTCATCTAATGTCTTTACTTCATCTGGATAGACATATTTTTGGAGGTGATGTTTCATTGTTGCTGCCAACAAGAAGGGACTAGGAGATGAGCCAAATGGCACACGCGTCATTCTCATAATCACCACCTTTAACTCCTCAAAGGGGGCTGGTGTCTCCTTCAGCTCCTCCTTCACCTTTTTTGATATCACTCTTTTGTGAGTTACAGAGCCAAATGTGTGTAACTGTATAACTTCTGTCCCCACAATTGGCATATCCAGAGCCCTGGCTGGAGAGGTTTTCCTGAATGAAATGGCGTTGACTCCCCCATCTAATAAACATTTCAGTAATTGGCTTTTGTTATGGACGTCTATCCACACTGTAGCAGTTTGTAACAATACAGTGTTGCCTTCAGAATTTCTCGGGGAAACTGATACTATATCTGTGGGTTCATGAATGTTATCTTGTGCACATTTTGTTTGTTGCATGTAAACAGTTTTATAATGTCTTTTGCCACATGCGTCACATCCAATGCCTTCCGCCTTGCAATCACGCGCAAGGTGTCTGGACCCAAGACATACAAAACATCTGCCAAATCGCTTTAATTTACCTCTTTTGATATCGACAGGTAAATTATGTGCACTCGGAATATTTATGATCACCCCTCCCACAAAACAAACAGTTAGCGGCGTTATCGTTTGGGCTCCATGTGTGGAAAGCTGCAGCCGAGGCCGTGGTGCCCGTGTATGGTCTTCTTGTTTTGCGCTCCTTCTCACGCTAACATTTCTTTCCTGAGGCTGATGTTCTTCTCTTTTTTGTGTAAGATTTGCTGTTCTCTCTCTGCTTTCCACGTCTAGTTTCAGGAACTCCATCAAATCCTTTGCTTTCAGTACATTGTTTGCTTCTTGTCGAGTGAACTTGAGCAATTTCCTCAGGAATCATTTTTAACAATATGGAGCATCAAATACTTCCATAAGTGTCGGATACAACACCCATGACATCAAGGCTGCGCACTTGCACCTCACATATTTAGTAACTTGTTCATCTGTGCATTTATCACCAGGTCCTTGCGGCCAAATCTTCTTTTCAGCATGTCAATTGCACTATCATAATTATCAGACAATGCAAGGCACAACTGCACTCGCACCTGTTAAAAATGACTTCAAGTAACTAAATTTGTCTGTCTTACTCAAACCTTCATTACCATGTATGGCTGTTTGATATTGACATAACAGTGGACGTAAACCCCCGTTCCATGAATGAACAGCGGACGTAACCGCCCGGCTGGTTTCTTTATGTCTGGGGTATTGAGGGTGGGTCAACCCGGTTGGGACATAGAAGGGAGCCCCTGATCGTTTAGTTTGGGAGCCGCTGATCTACGTTATAAAAGTTATTCTTAGTGACAGTCACATCAACAATGATCAGGTTATAACTTTGGCACAAAGCATCAAATGGCAACAATTAAGTTTAGTTGTGAACACGGTCCCTTTACAAATAACAGTAATAAGGAGTCTGCTACATCAATCCGTTGCTTTGCATCCTCTGACGGACTGTCTGGTGGCCTATGCCGAACAGTTCTGCTATTTCCTTTATTTTTAAACCATTCAATAAATAGCATTCAATGGACTGAATGGATGTTGATGGTTGGTCATTGGTGTGTCAGATGTTTAGTTACTCCTCTGCCTCCTTTAGTGGTAATGGTACATGTAACAAATGTAGTCTTTTTGTAGTTTTGGAGGCAAGGTTATCTGAATTGGAAGCTCGGCTCTGCACTGTTGAAAACCACCCATTAGCGAGCCAGGCCCCTTTAGCCAGTGCGGAGTCAACTAGCCTAGTTAGCTCTGTTAGTCGTACCCGAGCAGATCCCGAGCAGTCGGGACTTAAGAGTGGCTGGGTGACTGTCAGGAAGAGGAGTCATAGTCCTAAAGTCAAGCCCGTGGTTCACCATCAAACTGTCCATGTTTCAAATAGATTTTCCCCACTCAGTGACACACCCGCTGAGGACAAAACCCTGGTAATTGGCAGCTCTATAGTCAGAACCATGGCATTAGCGACACCAGCGACCATAGTCAAATGCATTCCAGGGGCCAGAGCGGGCGACATAGAATCCTATTTAAAACTGCTGGCTAAGGATAAACGTAAATACGGTAAAATAGTTATTCACGTCGGCGGTAATGACACCTGGTTACGCCAATCGGAGGTCAGTAAAATTAATGTTGCATCGGTGTGTAATTTTGCCAAAACAATGTTGGACTCCGTAGTTTACATAGATAATTGGCAATCTTTCTGGAGAAAACCTGGTCTGATGAGGAGAAACGGCATCCATCCCACTTTGGAAGGAGCGGCTCTCATTTCTAGAAATATGGACGAATTTATTAGTCATCCAAAAATATGACAACCCAGAACAAAAAAGGAACAAATCCTCTTGTGCAAAAAAATTTAAAACAAAAACTTTAGCTGAACAAAAACATCAATCTATTAAATGTGGTTTGCTGAATATTAGATCTCTCCTTTCCAAGTCTCTGTTAGTTAATGATTTGATCTGTGATCATCATATTGATATATTTAGTCTTACAGCAACCTGGCTGCAGCAGGAGGATCATGTTAGCATTAATGAATCAACTCCCTCTGACTATTTAAATGTTCACGTTCCTCCAACCACAGGCAGAGGAGGAGGAGTGGCAGTCAAGGCCGTAACTACCATAGAGGACACCGAGGTCATGAATTTGTTTGTTTTTTCTTTGCTTAAATTGTGGTGATTTTATATTTGAAGAGCCAAGAGTAGCGTGACAGTTTAATAAAACAGTGGCTCAGTTTGGGCATACATGTTGCACGTCATCAACAACATGCACGGTCGCTATGGTAACTACCACACACAAGTCGGACTTTGATGTTACCGCTACCGTTAGTGAGTCAGTCAGTCACACCAGTCATTGGAAGAGGAGCACATCAAGCTAAAAATGCAGGTAGAGAGCAGTTTAAGTGGTAGATGACTGTGAGAAAAAAAAGCATTTTAATGTGGAGATATTTTTATTTTTATTGCAGCTCAGCGTACTGCTCAGATAGCAAGGAAACATGAATCAAAGGTTAATTTTGATTAACTCCGTCACTACCGGCCGTCAATCAATTTCCTCCGCTTGAGTCAACATTTATTTTGCGATTGAAATGTCAGAGACATCTTCGATTGAAAATGAAACGTTTATTCAGTGTTGATTTCTCAATGTTGGATGCTGAACCTGTTCTATATTTCTGCCGGATGCCGGAGCACAACGCAGCAACACTGCACAGATCGCGCGGGACAGGAAGTCGTACGCAGAAACAAAATAAAACACCCGGTTAATTTTCAAAATAATAATAATAAAAAATAACTTTCTGTGGTAACTTGCCCTTACTTCATGAGTCACCATAATGGTCCTTCAAAAAGCCTCAGAATGCCTCATTTTTACCTCAAAATTCCAAAGCTCCGCTCCGACCTTTAGGTTTTCTTAAGATTCCTGATACATCTGACAACATGGTGTTGAAATGGAATATCGTTTTTATTTCTATTAGTTTAGTATTTGACTGTGTTTATAGATTCAAGATTCATATTTGTCACATACATAATCATACATAGTACAATGTGCACTGACATTTTTTTTTTACCTGCTACCAAGAATTAAGGATATGAATTTAAATATAAATATTTCGAATAAAAAAAAGCTTGGCACAATAATTCCACACAAAATAAGAAAATGCTTCAGTAAAAAAGTGTTGAGTGTAGGGTATTAAAATATAAGTGTAAAAATTTACAATATTAACAATATTATTGACATTAGCATTAAGGTGCAGGTGATTGAGATAGTCCAGTTTTTTATATTCTTCACTAAAGGGAAAACAGGATAGGGAGGAAAAGGCTGAGCCAAACCAAGCTCATTTTTGGGCTAAGCAGCAAGAAGAGGAGCAGTGATAGAGGGAGAGCAGGTACTATAAAAGGAAGAGACTATGCCAGACCTGTATACGTTTTAAAAGTCAGATGTAGAATGCATGATATTTGAAGTATTGTGTAAGATTATAATAGAAATGTGTTCAAAAGCTGTTTTTCCTTAACAAGAGTGAACAGATGAGGCACTATCATCAACATGATAGTATAATAGGGCTTGGGTATCTATTTTAAATACTGAAGGAAATATGAAGCATTTGTATATATTATCCCTCTGTCCCAGGACAGTTCATTCCTTTTTATTCCTCATCCATGACTTGATTAAATTCATTCTCCAGTTTTACAATGCAACTAATTTGCAAATCATTTAGGATGAGGCTGATGTTCTCTGATAACAAACAAAACAAATAAACCTAAAAGTCATTATGATGTTGTTTTTGCTCCTTAAGACTCTGAAAATGGCCAGATTTAAATAACGGAATTAAAAAAAATTCCAGGAGAGCATGCCCCTGAACCCGATTAGAAGTTCTGACTCATGACCTCAGTATTTTTTGGGCCCTGCGTATGGCCCTAGTGGCAGTCCAAGACCCAAGATTAGTTTTAGCTCTTTTGAATCTCTGGTTCTCAGTTTTTCCCAAAGTGGAAATCACAAAAACCTCTTGTGTTTGTTGTTGTGTATCGTCCACCTGGCCCTTATTCTGAGTTTCTGTCTGAATTCTCAGAGTTTTTATCCCAGTTAGTGCTGAGTACAGATAAAGTCATTGTAGTGGGTGACTTTAATATTCATGTAGATGTTGAAAATGACAGCCTAAATATTAACTTTAATTCTATATTAGACTCTATTGGATTTTCTCAAAGTGTTCACATACCTACTCACTGCCTTAATTATACCCTTGTGCTGACTTATGGCATTGAGAGAGAACAGTTAACAGTGTTCCCTCATAACTCTGTCTTGTCTGACCATTTTTTTAATAACTTTTGAATTTACATTACTTGACTATACGGCTTCTGAGAAGAATTCTACATATAGAAGGTGTCTATCAGAGAATGCTGTAACCAGATTTAAAGAGTTGATTTCATCATCCTTTTCTTCTCTGCCATGTGCTGATATGACAGCACTATAGCTTCAATGCGTACAACACTGGACAATGTTGCCCCTCTGAAAAGGAAGGTAATCAGTCAGAAGAGGTTGGCTCCTTGGTATAATTCACAGCTGCTTTAAAGCGGACTGCAAGAAAGCTGGAGAGACAGTGGCGTTCCTCTAATTTAAGAGTCTCAATTAGTCTGGAAAGATAGTTTAATAACGTATAAGAAATCCCTTCGTAAAGCTAGAACTGCTTATTATTCATCATTGATAAAAGAGAATAAGAATAATCCCAGGTTTCTTTTCAGCACTGCTGCCAGGCTGACAAAGAGTCCGAGCTCTGTTGAGCCATGTATTCCTTTAACTCTCAGCAGTGATGAGTTCACAAGATTCTTTATCAATAAAATTGTTTATATCAGAGAAAAGATTAATGGAATCCTTCCCACTATTATCACTGATGTATCATCAAGTAGAGCAGCTTTAGAAGTATCTTTAGAACCTGATTTGTTCATCTTGAGCCCAGTTGATCTTTCTGAGCTAACAACAGCAATAGTCTCTTCTAAAAAATCAACTTGTATTTTAGACCCAATCCCAACCAGACTGTTCAAGGAGGTTTTCCCCTTAATTGACACTTCCATATTGGATTTGATCAATCGGTCTTTGTTGACAGGATATGTACCTCAGACTTTTAAGGTTGCTGTAATTAAACCTTTACTTAAAAAACCTAATCTTGATTCAGAAGCGTTGGCTAATTATCGACCTATAGCCAATCTCCCTTTTTTGTCTAAAGTTCTTGAAAAAATAGTTGCAGCTCAACTTTGTGATCATTTACATAGAAATAATCTGTTTGAAGAGTTTCAGTCAGGATTCAGAGTGCATCATAGCACAGAAACAGCTCTGGTGAAAGTTACCAATGATCTCCTCTTAGCCTCTGATAGCGGACTTGTGTCTGTGCTTGTCCTGTTGAATCTCAGTGCTGCATTTGATACGATCGATCACAGCATTCTGTTACAGAGACTTGAACATGTTACTGGGATTAAAGGAACTGCACTTAGGCTGGTTTAAGTCATATTTATCTGATAGATGAAACCAGATGAATCCAATAGGTTGGTCAGACTACAAGCCTGTCTTAAAGACATAAAGACCTGGATGACTCAGAACTGTCTGCTTTTAAATTCAGACCAAACTGAAGTTATTCTCTTTGGACCTGAGCGCTTCAGGGAGAAATTGTCTCATTATATAGTTACTCTAGATAGTATTTCCTTGGCTTCTAGTTCTACAGTGAGGAACCAGAATTTATCATTTGATGCTGGTTTCTGCCTTCTTTCACCTTCGTAATATTGGGCTGTCCCACATATTCTCTGAAAAGCCTCCAGCTGATCTAAAATGCTACAGCCAGAGTTCTGATGAGAACTAACAGGAGAGATCATGTTTCTCCAGTTTTGGCTTCTCTTCATTGGCTCCCTGAGAACACTATCACAATTTATGTCTACACCAGAATAATGCAAAGTTTATAATGCATGAACTTTTTTTTTTCCAAGATAAAAACACTCCTGTGTAACAGACTTAAGGAGAGGAACCTGGATGTATGCTGTAAGGTGGCCATTGATGGTCCAAACTAGGAGGTCTTTGAGTATAAAGACTGCATCAGGAGGTTCTACAGGATGAAACCAAGGAGGGCCAAATGTTCTGCCACTGGCTGTGCCTTGTGCAAGTAAGCGGTGGTTAAGCTGCCATGTAACTGAACTGAATGTTAAACAAAGCAAATAGAAAATAAATAATTATGCAGTTGAAGGCATGTGCACCTGGAAGCCCACGATCAGGTACAACCGCCACCTCATTTTAAGCCAGGAAAAACCCTGGTTATCATTGGTTGTTAAATGCAACTCCACCACTTTTTATTTTTGATTCACTTGCACTTGCTGCTTAATTTGGCAAACAAAGGCACATTTTAAGAAGCAATTATTATTTCTGGAAATCAATTATTATTATTCTGAGTTTTAATTATATATTTGGTCTGACGACTTGATGAGGACTCAGAAATACAAAGTTTAGGACCTGACTCTGGACTTCCACATCTTGACTTTGGACCCAACTTGGGACTCATGTGTCTTTACTTGGGACTTGACTCGAGAATTACATGTGACTTGTTCCCACCTCTGGTATTTACTAAAGGGATTTTCTGCCTTGGCTACAGCATGTTCAAGTCATGGTGCATTGTAACTCCTGCATCAATAGCAGGGCCAGTGGAAAATAGTGAATTGTGGAGCTTTCAAATGAAGGTTGTATATCATTGGTTTCAGTTACACAATATTCTGTATGTGAAAGAAGGGGCTCATATGTCCAGGTGGAAAAGTAACTAGCAGTGTGTCAGCGTAAATACCAAGGGAAAAACATCAGCTTAAAAGCTGATTTAAAAAAAACAACTAAAAAACAAATATGAATCAGCTACCAATGATCAAGGCAGTCCATCCAAGATCCAGACATTTGACAGACTCTTATCAGTCAATTGTGTAGATTTGGAATGGACTGCAAGGAAATGTTCAACTCACTTAGATATGTTTGGCATAGCTTGTGCAGTTATCCTATCATCGCTTTTACTTTACCGGTTACTGTGACAATATCACTAAAGATCTATACAAATAATATTAAGGATTGGCCCACACTGTGCTGACCTTAGACATGAAGCGTGTCCAGCCACAGGCAGCATTGTCAATGGTGTCCAGCTGCTCTAGAAGGGTGGAGGTATTAGGAAGAGTATAGTTTCCCTCCATAAGACCCTGCATCAGCTCACTATCTGAGCTGTTCCAAAACACAGGGTGCTGCTGAAGCTCTAAAGACATCTAGAGAGAGAGGAGAGATGAAATGACTGCAATTATTGAGAATACCAATACATAATGTACATAATGAACTGCTTACAGAGGTACATCAAGCGAAAATATCACAGGACAACTTTTTGGACATCGGTAATGCTGCTTCATCTGTAATGTTAAAACAGGGTTTGTAATTGAGTATACCTGCTGTAGCCACATCAGATAACTTTGAAGTCTGCCCTCCTCCAGGAAAGTCCTGAGTTGGGCGGAGATGTTTAGCCATACCCGAGTGTAATGAGTCACATTCCCAACAAATGCAAAAGTCTCATTTGCCTATGAAAAAGGGAAAAAATTGACAAATGACAAACTCCTGTCCCATCGGGTCAGAGCTGAGGTGACTTCAAGATAAATCTCAGGCATTAGATCCAAAACAGGAGATATTCATACCAGGAGATCAGGAGATATACATGAGGATCAACAAAACCTTCAAAAAATTCTACACTAACCTGTATACTTTTAAATGTACCCCCAATACAAGCAACTTTTTTTCCCCAAGTAGACAATGAAACTATGAGACACAATTTTCATATCACCAGGCATCTTTGATCAGTATTAATATCATTAACTTGCGAGTATTGAGACATTGGAGATAGTGGTATCCCTTGATGCCAAAAAAGACTGATAGGGTTAAATGGAGATGAGCAGGTTTGGCCTTGAAAATGACTTTATCTGCTAGATGAAGAAACTGCATTCATAACCAGTGGCCACAGAGCAAATAAAGAACATACTGTTGTTACCTTTCTCTAAACAATGAGGCACTAGACAAGGTTGCACACTTTTGCCACTTTTCTTTGCTAATGCAACTGAACTCTCAAATAGCTGTGTCTGCTCAGAAGAGGGCATTAAAAGCATCAGACAATTTGATACAATTCATACAGTTTTACTATAGTATAGACAACTTGCTTCCATACATCTAGAATCCAGTTAACTCATTCCCTGTGATTTTAAAATTCTTGAGATGGTTTGGTAGGCTTCAGGTTACAAACCCAATGACTAAAAAATAAATAATAAACAACTCATTGACAAACAACCTCCCATGCACTCTATCACTTTTCACGTAGTGTGATTATGGATTTTGCTACATGGACATTTTCATCACAGCATTTGTATCTGATATCCTCACTGGAAATATTTTGTCTCTGGTCAGCCACTCTAGATATCACTATCTCTTATATGTCACATCAGCCTAATTGAGATGGTTGTCCCAAATTTCTTAATCTCTTCCAGCACTTATCTGCATTCATCATTAAAACATTATACAACAAAATGAACAAGTCTGTGTCTAAATTGCAATGCGTTGGTGAACTGTCAAGAATCAACAAAAGCAATGCTCCAATCTCCTAAGAATAATAGTGGAAATACCACTGGGTGAAAACCTCAGCACCTGGGTGGATGACATCTTCGTTAATGGCTGTAAACTAACAGTGCTTTGGATGAAGTAGGGCACGTTTTCAGCTGTATCTAGGATTGAAAAGTTCTGATTATTGCCATTGTCTTGTCCGAAGCAATCCCTTACTGTGATAGGGAAGGCCACTAAGAATGCTATTATAATATTGTTGTTGAGAAAAAAAAAAAAGATTGTGTAACAACTTTGTCATAGTGCAGAATTTTGTATACATAAACCTATTCCAGTGCTTTCAACATGCCTTCTGAATCACTTTGTCAACCTGGGAGCCAATGGGTGAATAGAGGATCTTGGGATTTGTTGTCATCAAGTGAACCAGAAGACCCAGATTCCTTTGTTCTTTGCTGGTGAATCCCAGAGAGCTCATATTCCCCTGCTTCAATGCTTCTGGCTCAATAATCCTGAAATAAGAACCGTGGTCAAAGACAATAAACTTATCCTGGCTTTATTTAAATGGAAAACAAGGCACTGCTTAAAAATATTCAGTTTTAGGCCTATATATAACTACAAATTTTTCCTCAATCTGACTGGAAATTTATCTCAGTGAATTTATTGAATTTACAAAAATCAGTGTGGAACTTGCCCAAGAATCTTTTCATTGTTTTTTTTTTTTTTTAGTATAAAAGTAATCCAGTGAAGGCCTTCTATTTCCACATTGTTAACAATGGTTACTATCTACAGTGTTACTTACCCATTTATGTATTCATGGTAATGATAAACTTTCTTGAAGTTGATCCAAAATGCTTTGTTAAAAAGCATAGTACTTACTTATGTCTGCATCTTTCTGGTCATTCAAACGTAGTTGATTTACAAGTAAAGAAGAAAACAGTTTTTTTTTTTAAATTCTTAATATGTAAAAATACATATTTGCCTTCTTTGCATTCCATGGATCATATAACCATAGTTTCATCACATAAAAATGCTGAAAGGATTTATGCAGTGCAAATTACAATACTTTAAGTAATTAAAAATTAAATTTTCTGTGTTTCTGATTCTTTTCATTAAAACAACATTGGTGAATGTTACAAAGTTGTAGCAATCAATGAGTCCTTTTTGAATTTCATCACATCTTTTGTCTCATCTACCTGTTGTTCCCACACAGAATGGGCTGCAGTCCAGCCCACAGTTGAACAAATGATGAAAATTGAGAATGGGGGTTCTCTCCTTCCTCCTTTCCCTTTTCACTTCCCTCTCCTCCTCCTTCTCCATCCTCTCCAGGAAAGTCAGTCATATTGGGGCCCCAAGTAGTGTTAAAGGACCAAGTCATGTTTGTGGGGGATGCTGTTTTTTTACCAGTACAGGCTCCTTTAGGCAATAGACGAGCCAAGCTGGAAAGCAGGTCCACCTCTTTGAGAAGCTTCTCTAAATCAGCTAGGTCCTTCAACAGGACCCTGAGGTGTGACTGAGAGAGAGGGGCAAACCAGCTTGGCTGCTCCAGATGCAGCTGGTGAGAAACAGAGAGTAGCAAGGTAGAAGGGACATGGCTGAAAAGGGTTTGCAAGTTGCATATTGTGTTGATCTGAATTTCAATACACTTTTAGAATTACTTAAAAATTTTAGATTAATTGTGACATGTCTGAGGGTACCCAAACTTGTAAAAACAATTTGAATGTGCTCCACATCTGCTGTTCGGGTGTTTACATTAACTATACATTTGTTATAAAAAAAAAGTTAGCTTGTAGAAGTAAAATGCCCAACAATAATTTATTTACTACTTTTCATGGAAATTCAAAAATCCACTAAATCTGACCTATGGTTTTCATTTTTAAACAACAGTATGTTTGGAGAAAGTTATCATCTTTATTTAAAGAATCCTTCCTGTTGATCACGTAATAGATCTTACCTGCTAATATCACTGATCAATAAAAAAATTACCTGCCACAATTTGGACAACTCGTTGATCATTAATGCTTTAAATGTTCTTGCTACTCTTATGTATGAATTTATTAGTTGATTATAAACTCAAAATATTCTCAGATCAACTGATAGGTAATATAATAATCGACTGCAGCCTTAAAATATTTTGATGGTGAATTATTACTAAAATTTCTGGGGATTCCTGTTTAATTGCTTGAAACAGACAAAAATAAGAAAGAAAAAAACTAAATTTCAGTTTAATATGGACTGTTGTGAATATTCCTAAACTAGGTTTTGATGCTAGAAACAGGAGAGATGAAATAACTGGAATCATAGAATCTATGACAGAGTACAGATAACCAAGAAATTGCTAATATACAACAGTTCAACACTTCAGTTTTACCTTCTCAGTGACACTACGCGTGTTGATCTGCTCTCTCAGCTCCTGACTCAGTCGTCTGAAGCGCTCTGATCTTTTACCCTCTCCTTCATTACACAGTGCCCTGTGATAGGCCTGCAGCGCTTGTTGCTGCTTCTCAGGCACCAATAGAATCTTACTGAGCTCAGTTGTGCCACTCTCCCCACAGGTTAGGAACTCCAGCATAGATCCAGTGAGGAGGAACCCCTTTGGAAGAAAGAATCAGTTTGATAATGTATAAAGAATCTGGCAATTCTATACGTAAAATAGAGAGAGAAAACCCTGCTATGAGAGGCTGAGTCCTGGACCTGTGATTCAGCCCCCAGATTAGTTACCCTAGACAATGCTCATGATTCTATCAGATGCACATGAGCATATCTTGGAAGCATACCAGAACCCTTCTGGTAATGTTTTAATGGCATCTGAGCTGCAAAAATCATGTGAATTTCAAAATTAAGAATCTGTGCAGACTCCTGGTAAGATCACTATATCTACAGTACATACTATAACAGGTATGTGGGCAAAAGGCAATAATCGGAGAGGTTATGATCCCGTAGATGTTTTTTTTTAAAATGAGAATGTGACAGAAGATAAGGCATGACTGACCTAAAAATAAAATACCACACAAATATATGATTTTGCACAGCTAAATGCACATTGCACAGTTGGGCACACAGACATACAAAAGATGCTCCCAGTGTTTTATAAAGTCATATGCAGGACAAGCTTTTAGCATGAGCTTTTTTCTTCCTGTTGATTAAACTGTTACAAAAACTTTGGAACATGACAACCACATCTTGAAGGTGATGCCAACTAATCTGCAGCAACTGTCTTTTGTGGACCAACATCTTTGAGGAAGGTTTTCAGCCGCTAGTTAAATCCGTGTAAATCAATGTGGGCTTGCAGGGCTGTTCATGTCAACACTTTAGCACTCTTAGTTCTGTGGCTCATAATGTTTCATATTGTATGTTAAGCAATACTGTAACTGATCATTAGGTACCTCCACCTCCTTAATCCCCTCCTTGTTGTTTCTCTGGCTTCCTGAGACCTCAGTGAAGTCCAATTCCTGGGACATAAGTCTGACCAGAGAAAAAAACAAACAAGGTCCAACAGTAACAACGGTCCCAAGGACCTCTGGGTACGACTGGGGGCTCTTGCTGACTTTGGTATCCATTTGCACCACCCTTTGTCCTACGAAGTAGCACTTAAACAGTTTCTGCCAATGCCATGGGGCACTGTAGAAGATTTACTGAAAAATTATTGTTTCTCTGTTCTTTGTACTGTATATCATTTAAATTTCATGTCAACTGGCTATGTTTTTCTAATATTATGTTTTGTTATTTTTATGTATTTAGCAAACGCTTTTATCCAAAGCGACTTACAAATGAATATGGTGAACAACCTGTTACCACTAGGTAGTGCCATAGTAAGTGAGTATTGGTAGCTTGATGTGATCAGACTGGAGAGCATAACATATCTCTTGATGGTTTTTGGAACAGTGGATTTTATATGTAAAACGGACAGTTTTATCTTTGAGGCATCATTAATGCCTTGAAATGCCTTTCTGGCCAAGGTTGAAAGAGATTAACTCAACGGGCTAAAAGTGGTTAAAAAAATGTTACTTCCCGTTTCAACTGGGTTTGAGTGTGGCATTTACACACGTCGGTGTGATCAGGCAGAGATGCTGATAATACGTTTTTAGAGTTATCACAACTTGCTCTTTCAAGGTGAATCATCACAATTTGCCACTGCAGACAAACTGTTCAAATAAAAACTAAATATTTACAATTTAGAATAATATGTTTCGTTGATTTATGTTTATCAATATTAATTGTTCAGATGAAAATCCCAGGAGGTAAAATGTATGCAGTTTAAACTGAACATGTTAAATTTAATATTGGGTTTAGAGCATGGTTTTATGAGGAGTAGGTTTTGTATTGATGCATACTGAAATTTTCCTTGAAATAATCTGATTGGAAAAAAAACAGCTTTTTTTCTGCATCTGATGCTTGGAATCTATATCACATACATGGGGGCTTCTTTCCTCACATGTGAGCCAACTTTTAATCATCCATATCCCATTAACAAAAACTTGGTGAAAGGTAACCAGTGGAACCAGAGAAGTGGTTGGCTCCTTGGTATAATTCACAGCTGCTTTAAAGCAGACTGCAAGAAAGCTGGAGAGACAGTGGCGTTCCTCTAATTTAGAAGAGTCTCAATTAGTCTGGAAAGATAGTTTAATAACGTATAAGAAAGCCCTTCGTAAAGCTAGAACTGCTTATTATTCATCATTGATAGAAGAGAATAAGAATAATCCCAGGTTTCTTTTCAGCACTGTTGCCAGGCTGACAAAGAGTCCGAGCTCTGTTGAGCCATGTATTCCTTTAACTCTCAGCAGTGATGATTTCATGAGATTCTTTATCAATAAAATTGTTTATATCAGAGAGAAGATTGATGGAATCCTTCCCACTATTATCACTGATGTATCATCAAGTAGAGCAGCTTTAGAAGTATCTTTAGAACCTGATTTGTATTTAGATGGCTTCTTCCTAGTTGATCTCTCTGAGCTAACATCAGCAATAGTCTCTTCTAAACCATCAACTTGTATTTTAGACCCAATCCTGACCAGACTGTTCAAGGAGGTTTTCCCCTTAATTGACACTTCCATATTGGATTTGATCAATCTGTCTTTGTTGACAGGATATGTACCTCAGACTTTTAAGGTTGCTGTAATTAAACCTTTACTTAAAAAAACCTAATCTTGATTCAGAAGTGTTGGCTAATTATCGACCTATATCCAATCTCCCTTTTTTGTCTAAAGTTCTATAAAAAATAGTTACAGTTCAACTTTGTGATCATTTACATAGAAATAATCTGTTTGAAGAGTTTCAGTCAGGATTCAGAGTGCATCATAGCACAGAAACAGCTCTGGTGAAAGTTACCAATGATCTCCTCTTAGCCTCTGATAGCGGACTTGTTTCTGTGCTTGTCCTGTTGAATCTCAGTGCTGCATTTGATACGATCGATCACAGCATTCTGTTATAGAGACTTGAACATGTTATTGGGATTAAAGGAACTGCATTAGGCTGTTTGAAGTCATAATTATATGAAAAATTCCAGTCTGTTCTTGTAAATGAGGAATCTTCCTCACACACCAGAGTAAGTCATGGAGTTCCTCAGGGTTCTGTGCTTGGACCGATTATTTTCACTTTATACATGCTTCCATTAGGTAACATTATTAGACAGCATGGCATAAATTTCCATTGCTATGCTGATGATTCTCAGCTCTACTTATCTATGAAACCAGATGAAACCAATAGGTTGGTCAGACTACAAGTGTAATAGGAAGAAAAATGCTATATTTAGTTTTTATGTAAACTGGCACACCCTTTATTTTTTTTGTAAATAATTGAATTATTCATGCATGTATTTGCAATTGACATTTAATACACTTCACATACATCGAAGTAGTATATAGTTACGCCATAGGTGGTGCTCTAGTGCTACTGTGGATTTCACAAGGGAGAATAGCTACCTGGCTCCGCTCATGCGCAGCTCAGAAATAAACTAGCATGAGCAACGCTAACTCTCGTCCTCTCTTTGTTAATTGACAGAGTTAGTACATGTATACCTTGGCTACGCAGTGCTCTCTAGCCTGTGTAACCCTTGCTGCTGGTCCAGATTTCCCCTAGGTCTGGTACCGGTAACACAAGCATGTCTTAAAGACATATAGACCTGGATGACTCAGAACGGTCTGATTCTAAATTCAGACA
Organism: Leuresthes tenuis; assembly: GCF_036924035.1. NCBI lineage: Eukaryota > Metazoa > Chordata > Actinopteri > Atheriniformes > Atherinopsidae > Leuresthes > Leuresthes tenuis. The sequence goes on from NW_027325360.1 coordinate 34,402,760, forward strand.
AACTGAAGTTGTTCTCTTTGGACCTGAGCGCTTCAGGGAGAAATTGTCTAGTTATATAGTTACTCTAGATGGTATTTCATTGGCTTCTAGTTCTACAGTGAGGATCCTTGGAGATATATTTAACCAGAATTTATCATTTGACTAGCATATAAAACAGGTTTCTAGGACTGCCTTCTTTCACCTTCGTAATATTGCTAAAATCAGGAACATCCTGTCTAAGGGTGATGCAGAGAAACTGCTCCATACATTTGTTACTTCAGGATTGGACTACTGTAATTCTTTATTATTGGGATGCCCCACATATTCTCTGAAAAGCCAAAATACTGCGACCAGAGCTCTGATAAGAACATATAGTGGAGATGTATTTCTCCAGTTTTAGCTTCTCTTCATTGTTTCCCTGTTAAATTCAGACGAGAAATTCAAATTCTTCTCTTCACAAAAAAAAAGCTCTTAATGACCGAGCTCCATCATATATTAAAAATCCTACAGTTCTATATTTTCCTAACAGACCTTCTCTCCCAAACTGCAGGTTTACTTGTTTTTCCCAGAGTTTCTAAAAGTAGAATGGAAGGCAGAGCCTTCAGTTCTCAGGCCCCTCTTGTGGGAGAGCAGAGCCTTGACACTACTCGATCTACATAATATGTCTTGACACTGCTCGAATAACATGTTGTTGAGGTCAGAATGAACCCTGTCTAGATAATGACGAAGATGCAGTAGCGTCCTCAGACAGCAGGTGCCGAATAGAGATTGGGTTTGGGCCACGTACCCACTGAATGATATAGAAAGGTATAAGAGGATGTTACAAACTGAGGTTATAGGGAACTTCCATGCATGCTAAAATGTACATGTCTCTGTGACGGTCTATTCAATAAATTCCCCATAAGATGCCGACTACTCTTTTCTCCACAACACTCTCTTGTGGCACCAGCTGCCAGTATATGTCCAGTAAGCAGACACCCTGTCTAACTTTAAGATTAGACTTAAACTTTCCTTTTTAATATAGTTAGGGAGGGCTCAGTTGACCCAGAAACATCACTTAGTTATGCTACTATAGGGCTAAACTACTGGGGGACCTCCCATGATGTCCCTTTTCTCACTCTGTTCTTTTTTACTCTCCACATACATATGACATTATTGTTGTCAATTGTTAACTTGTGTTAACCCCTTTGCCAGTCAAGGCAGATTGACATCATTCCTGAGTGTAGTATTGCCTGAGGTTTCTTCCGATTAAAAGGTTTTTTTTGTTGTTGCTGTTTTTTTCCCCACCATCACCTCAGGTATACTCAGGACAGGGGATTGAATAAAACTGAAGTTTCGATGCAATCTGTTAGTTTCCTTAGCAAGTCAACTTTTTTAAAAGATTGGCTTTGTATGAATTTGATTAATTTGGGATTTAATTAATATGATTGGATTTAATTATGATTCTATTTCTATGAGTTGGATTGTAATTGGCTTGAACTGCACTGTATCTTTGAAGTGACTTATGATGACATTTGCTGTCATTGTGCAAATACATAAAGATAAAATAAATACAACTGAAATTAAACCTGCAAGCAGCGATGATCGGGCACGAGCATGTGCGCACGTCCTCGCCAAGTTTGAAGGCGTTACCATGACATCTGTAGGAGTGTGATCATATATGAGGTGTGGAAACAGTGACGTGTCAAACCACCAGCAGGTGGCGCTATAGGTGAGTGTCAGTATGTGCACATGTACGCAGTCAGGGCAGAGTCCCGGCAAGCCTATGAAGTTTGGTAAAGATCGGACAATGTTTGCAAAAGTTATGAGTGACTTTGTGTTTTGTAGCGAGCAGTAGCAAGTCGTCAAAGTTTGAGGGTCTGCCACAGCCACATCCTTCAGACTTTGGAAAAGTTGATTACAACTATTAATCCGCCATGACTGAAAAGGAAGCTGACCAAGTTTGAAGGCATTAACATTAAATCTGTAGGAGGAGTTCGATCAAATGCGAGGTGTGGAAAAAGGCAAAACGGCACCAATTTGCATGTTCAACTCAAAATGGCTGACTTCCTGTGGACCTGGCAACATGACGTCAGGAGACTTTTTTGTGCGCCTGGGCACGACGAAGGCGTGTACTGAATTATGCCAGCCTACGTAAAACTAAGTCCAATGGCAGGGGTATTTAAAAAATTTGTAGGGGGCGTTACAGAGCCATTTTCCACCAGCCACACACATATTCTTTACATACATATGAGGTCGTCAGCGTGGACGTGTGTGCCAAGTTTCATGACCTTGCGATGATGATATGTTTCCAACCACCAGCAGATGGCGCTATAGGTGAGTGTCAGTATGCGGATATGTACGCAGCCAGGGCCGTGTCCCCAGCAAGTCTATGAAGTTTGGTGAAGATCGGACAATGTATGCAAAAGTTATGAGTGACTTTGTGTTTTGTGGTGAGCAGTAGCGAGTCGTCAAAGTTTGAGGGTCTGCCACGGACACACCCTTAACACTTTGGAAAAGATTCTCCTAACTTTTAATCCCCCATGGCTCAAGAGTTACCTGACCAAGTTTGAAGCCAGTAGCATTAAATCTGTAGGATCATATGAGAGGTGTGGAAACTGGCAAAATGGAACCAATTTGTATCTTCCCCTCAAAATAGCTGACTTCCTGTGGACCTGTTATTTATGAAATTTGTAGGCAAATGTCAAAATGGTAAATGGACTTGTACTTGTATAGCGCTTTTCTAGTCTAACTGACCACTCAAAGCGCTTCTAACACTACATAAAAAAAGAATAAGAAAAATAATTACACCTTGAAGAACAATAGGGCCTGGTTGTGCTTACAGCTCGGGCCCTAATAATAACGCCAATGGAAACAATAGGACCTTCACTGCTTGCAGCTTGGGCCCTAATAATAGGAAGAACAATGGGGCCTTAGCTGCTGGCAGCTTTGGCCCTAATAATAGGAAGAACAATAGGGCCTTCACTGCTTGCAGCTCGGGCCCTAATGACAAAAGCTAAACTGGAATGAACTGAAATAACTAATAAAAGCATCAAATTTGGTACACTCATTGCTGAATACATGTTTAATGAATCTGGATATTGGGCCATCGCAATTTTTTTTTCTGATGGCTGTGGCGGCCATTTTTAAAAATGGCCACTGGTGGTTACTGGTGTGGAATGCTTTGCCTACAGTTGCTGTTTCATGTTTTCAGCACCACAAATATAATTTAGAGACTTGTTAAAGTCAAAGAACCTTGGACAGGAATCTGAATAGTTCTGTCTTGTTGCTGTCAACATGCAGAAAGTTCTGCCAGTTTCCTGGTGTGGCAGCCTTCCCAACAACATACCTCCTAATCCCCTTTCCACGCTTGGCTCTTACTGTGCCTTTTAAGGGAATCATTTTTGTAAGTATCCCAAATGATGTCCACACGTGATACATCGCGCAGCTGCCAAGATATATGTGGGATGAATACATGTTGTGCATATTCATCAAATGTATTGGCACCTCCTGATTTAATCATCTGAACAATGGCTGCACCATCAAGAACTACACAGGTAACATCTCAGGCTTTGGTCTGAGGTGGAGACAGGTCCTCAAGGCATGTCAGAAGGTCACTCTTAGTCCCAAGTCATAATCTTCCTCCATCAGAGCAGAGTGGCCATGCTTGGTTCTCATGCTGAAAGAAGTCTTGCAGGTTTCCATCTCTTGTTTGACAGCTGATGTAGAGACGTGCAAACAGTTCGACATCACTTTTCATCAATGCCAACTGTTGCTTCTTTTTTTTGCTGTTTTTTGGCCGTGCCAACAAACAATTTCAAACGGTTGTGATGGATTGTGTTGTCAATGGGCTTTTTTCTTTCCACAAGACCTTCCTTTGTGAATGCTTCATACTATTGTTGTCCAATCTTCTGTGCCTTCTTAACAGTCGTCACTGCCAATGGATCGGCACTCTCTTTGCTATGAAGAACAATCAGGTCAGTGCTCTCCTCTTCAAATGGGTTGCCCATTTCTTCGATTACACTGACAAATGAGGACACATCTTTCTTAAATGCTTTTTGCACACTTGCTGACTGGTCATGGTGGATAACCTCATGCCCTCTTGTCCCTATGAGCTGGTGAGCATCTTCAAATTCTTCAATTAGTGTTGCAACCTCAGGGCCAGCTACCTCCCACCGCTGAAGGGCACTAGGATTGTCTGTAAGACCTATTGCCCCTCCAGCACTCTTGATCCAAGCATTATTCTGCTCATGTGCCTGGTTGATAGGGATTGCTGAGAAGACATGGTTGGTCTTCTGAATGGTGAAATTGCCAGCATTAAATTCTCTGGCAATATCTGGGTGTCTTGCTGATAGTTCAGACATATCACGGAGACTAACTGGGATCCAACGAGCATAGTTGGTGTGGTCCAGAGCAAAGAACCATGGTACAAGCTCTGTCAGAGCATCAAGGTACTTGCTGAAGGAGGACTGACGCTGGCATCTCACAAAGATCAGTAAACACAGCTCCAGTGCCATGACTGTCACCCAGTACTGGAACTGAGGACAGCTCTCTCCCCTTTTTGCAAACCATTCATCAAAGCTCAAAGGCTCATCCTTTATATCTGTGTCACGGCTATTGTAGGCCCGATGTTGCTGGATATATAATGCAGCTGCTATGACTTGGTGGGCATGTCTGGAACGAGTAATATGGACTGCACGCAAGAGGGAGTCTGCAGTGCCTGCAGTTGTGATCTCTGCTTGCACCAGTGCTTCAGCACAGCCAATGCCTTGCAACCAGTCACCCAGAGTTTTCAGAGCTGCCATCTCTATATGCAGGCCAAACATCACAACCAGTTTGGTCTTCTCCATACGTTTCTGGCCACTTCCACTGTATCTGATTGGCAATGGCATACAAGGGTTGATCAAAGGTTACTACTGGTGTCTGCCCAACATTCAGATGCTGAACTGCCTTATTGACTATATCCAGTGAATGTTTTATCATTGCCAATATGTGGGCACTCTCCTGGAATAAGGGGAGTAAGGAACTTGGACAGGACTTTTTTGCTTGTAGGGTTTTGATATGCATGGTAGGCAGCCCAAGACATGTTGTCCCTACTCTGATTCACAGAGTTTTCACCATCATTAGATGCATAGGTGTATTTGTAGTGATACTGACAACAGGTGGAACTTCTGTGTAGTAGCTTGGCAAATGGCTTATTGTCTTCGGTTTTGCAGAACCTCCAACAATTGCTATGCTGCAGTCAACTCCTTGACCTGAAAAAGCAGGGTGTTGAAAAAGCAAGATGCCCGTGAAGGACGTTTTTGATATAGTTAAGCTAGGATTATGGTCAATGTTATCAACTGCAGCAGTTGTGAAAACACTACCATGCATCCTAATAGGGCACACCACCCGTTCTTTGTGGTACTGCTGTATTACAGTTTCTCCTAGTTGGGCTGACAGACTAAGCACATGGTCATATGTGATACTAACACCCAGATGTGAAAACCGATCCACAAGTTTCCTCTTCCTGGTATGGGCATGGACCATCAGTCCTATATATATTGGAACAGGTTTTTCCTGAGCAGTACTATGTCTGATAGGTGTGGATCCTTCATGCCAACTGTGCTTTACACTGTTAAAGCATAAAAGTCGTGCAATGGTTAGGGCTGCTGATGACGATTGATATGCACTTGATATGGTTTTTGATACTTGGACCCTCAAGGACCATGTTTACTAGTGCCAACAGTGCATTTGGTATAGACACCCCTTGGCATGTTTCTTGGAATCCAGTGAAAGGTTTTAATTCATCAAACATGTGGCGACGCACAATGTTTGCTGCGCAGGCCAAACACTATTAGAGAACTTTGAACGTAGCAACAGGTCTGGGACATATCTGGCTCACAAATTAAAAACAAACAAAAGGAAAAAGAAAAACTATAGCTTCTGTTAAGGACACATCAGGAAATGTCACTCATGATCCTGATGCAATAAACTCAATTTCAGGGACTTCTACCAAAAGTTATACTCCTCACAAACTGACGTATTGGACAGCAATATTGAGCTTTCTCAGTAACATCTGCCTTCGGAATTTACATTACAAACAGGCTATGGCCTTGGATTCACCTCTCTTAATCTGAGAACTCCATGAAGCCTTCCAACATATGCCTTGCAATAAAGCCCCAGGTTCAGACGGTTTTCCACAAAAATTCTACAAATAAAGTTGGTCTACATTGGCCCCAACATTTTATAGAATGATATTGCAAACTAGAAAAAGCAAACAGCAGTGAGAATGCTGATGAGCTGAATGGGAATAGCTGATCATAGTAAAAAAAGCTGAAAATAGTTTAAATAGTTGAAACAAATTTAGCAGAAAGTTATTAGCTCAAGCTTCAAAGCGCCTGAAATATGTTTTTGAAAGGACCTGGAGCTGAAAGGTATTTTTGAAAGGCTGGATGAAGGCAGAAAATGAAAACCAAAAGTGAAAATTTCAGAAAGAAGAGAAACAATGCAGAAGCATTTGAAAATTTAGTAAAAATTAATTTGCTGATGTTTCAAAAGGCCTGATATGTATTTGTTAAAGGACCTAGAGCTAGATGACGGAAGAAAACTATAGAAAAGAGAAGAAAAATGCAAAACAAAAAGTGAATAAATTCAGAAAGAAGAGAAACACTGCAGAAAAATGTGAACATTTAGCAGAAAATTATTTGCTGGCTTTTCAAAAGGCCTGAAAGGCATTTTGAAAGGAGCTGGAGCTGGATGAGCACAGAAAACTACAGAAAAGAGAAGAAAAATGCTAAATGGACTGACAGCTGAAAGGTACTGCTGTCAAAGGTATTTTTCAAAGGGCCTGGAACTGGATGAAGACATAAAACTGGAGAAAAGAGACGATGGGCTGGAATGAAATGGGCTGAAGTAATGATGACACCTGAAGATGTCAAAGTAGCAAAAGAAAAGTAGAATTTTACTAGAAAAGCATTTGCTGGATTCTTAATTAGCACAATATTCTATAATGAAGGTCATAAGTCAAGTGAGTAATAGTTAAAATGGCTGCAGCATAATATGTAGCAGGGGAGTAGAAGAGTGATGTCATCACAGTGATAGGAATGTGTATAAGCAGCTGTGGCTTAACAAGCTCCCTCCCAGTATAACCAGCAGAAATGGCTTTTTTGGATACTATGACCTCCTGTGAGAAAACTGTAAGAGCGAGGAAAATAATTTGAACACCATAAGAGCCAGAAGGGTTAGAGGAATGTAGTTTTTATTTCAATGGAGTGAAAGATTTTTTTTAAACAGCAGCGTATTGTCTCTCACAGACAATAACACTCATTGAAAAGTTCTCATCAATCTCTGAATATTCTATCAACTGATCTAAGTCCATAGTTTTGTCAATTAACTGTAATTTCCAGACTATACACACGACCACACTAAAGTCAGGAAATAGAAGATATTTAGGCGTAAACATTTCCCCCAGGTTTGCAGAGCTAATAACACTCAACTATGTTAAGCTTCTAAAGACAATAGAAGACGATCTCGCACGTTGGAACTCCTTACCGATATCACTCATGGGAAGAGTTGCTTCTATCAAAATCATGATCTACCGAAAATCAATTACCTCTTCTCGATGATACCCATCAAACCATCTCTGAACTGGTTTAAATCTCTTGATTCATACATCTCCAAATTTCTTTAGAATAATAAGCCACCACATATTAGCTTAAAAACTTTACAGAAAACAAGAGATCATTATTTCTTAGTCAATAGGTTACAGTATATTTCCAAATGGTCTAAATCTTGTCCACTGAATGAACCATGGTAAGATTTAGAAGAAGCATTTTGCAATCGTTTAGAAATCTCAAACTTACCATATATTAGCCCAAATATCAAGCATAATAAGTGTTTCAAAAGCAATAACATCAGCTCCTCTCTGACAGCCTGCTGTGGAGGGTCTCCACTGTCTACGAGCAGTTGGGGTATCTATGCTGTATTTCCCCCTCCTCCCCATTTTAACTGCACTTTAGTGATCATACAATCAAATATCAAATTACACCGCATTTTACAAACCCTCACACATAACCACAATCAGGGAGCAGGAGAGACGAGGGGCAGATCTTCTCACACCCCCGTTTCCTGGGCTTGGCCCAGGGCAGAGAGACCAGAAGGAGGGACTGGTCGCCTGGTTCTGGGTCTGGGCTCTCTGCATTTCTGAGGGTGTCCGCACGCCGGCACGCGGATGACACCCACTGGGGGCACTGGCCCGTCACCCCTGACTCCTTCGCTCCATGGCTTTGGTACTTGGTCCCCGAAAGACTCATTGAGCCGCTACCACCCAAGGTTGAATTCAACGTCAGAGAACACAGTCTAAAAGAGGTCAAGGAGGTGGTGAAAAGAGCAAGATCAGCCTGTGCTACAGGACCCAGCTCTGTGCCATAAATCGTTTACAAGAGATATCCAAGACTCCGCAGCCACCTGAAGAAGATATTGAGAGTGATCTGGTGAAGAGAGAGAGTCATCTATCAGTGGAGGTGCACTGGAGGGAGATCTGGCTGTCCTGTGGTTGGATCTGACCAATGCATATAGGGCCACACCACACAGCTTAGTAGAATTCACCCTGGAAAGACACCAGGTGCCCCAAAACATCAGAAACCTCATCCTGGATTACTACAACTACTTTAGGATGAGTCAATCAAATTGACATCAGCTAGAAAATGGTATCATAACAGGCTGCACCATTTCTTTTCAATTACCCTTTTCCCCCATAAACATGTTAGCTAAAACATTCATCAAAACTTCCTTAGTGCCAGGAACCAGATGGATCCTTCAAGGCCTAGAAAAGATCATTGCTTGTGTGAGGATGAGCTTCAAACCCAGCAAGTCTAGGTCATTGGTGCTGAAACAGGGGTGTATTGTGGACAAGTTGTTTCACAATACCTGTTGACACCATTCCATCTATTACTGAGCAGTCAGTAATAAGCTTGGGGAAGATATTTGATGTTTGAGGATGTCAATTCTATCAAAAAGACCTTGAGGAGTACCTCACAGAGGCAGAAAAGTCAGGTTGACCATGGAGATTCAGGGCCTGGATTTATCAACATTTCATGCTGCCCAGGATCCTGTGGCCGCTGCTGGCCTATGTGGTCCCAATGACAACAGTATAGTCAATGTATAGTGGCTCTGCCTTTTGCGTAGCCTCAGCAGCGTGGCACTGTGTGGAAGCAGTAACATCCTGTAACTCCCTTTCAGTGGTTAAAGTTCATGGTGTCACAGACTAGGGAGACTCTCCTGAACAGGGACTCAAGGAACCCAAACGTATCAGTAGCTGGAATTGAGGTCATGACAGGCAGGAAATGGAAAGCAGGCGAAGCACTTAAGGTGGTGGGGTCTCAGGTGAAGCAGAGGAGCTTGTGCGGAACATGGCCAGGTCTTGGTTACTTCCCCATGACCCAACTTCAGAAAGTTGTAGCCAAATTATATATAGCCGGCGCACGAATCACCAACAATATATATTTATAGCGGACACATGTAGCGTGATGTGATAAGATATAAGGATTTATCCGAAAGTTCTCACTATCTGAATAAGCCTTATTTTACCTTGTTTTAGGGCACCACCTTCAATCGAAGGAAAAAGACAGAATCTTACGATTCTGGCATGTTAAATTAACAACCAATTATTAATTAATGGTTAATAAATTCCAGTCTCATATAGTTGCTACTGGTGAATTCTCGTTTTGTTGGACTCACACATACATAAAGAACACATACACAAAAGCCGGTTGATTTTATATATGTATATATATGAACCATTTATTAAAATGACATGACCAAAGACATGAACCTTAAGACAACAGGAGAAATGCTTTGAATATGGATGATTATATAAGAAACACTTAGTGAATTGAAAATAACTAAAAGGAGGGGATAGATGGATACCGGAATCATTCAAATAGTCTGGGTTTGTTACTATTTGAATTTAAAGGCTAACAACTTGGGTTAATTTATCATTTTAATAGCAAATTCTCTCGACACCCACCACATACCATCTGAAATGTAAGAACAGGGCGGATCTTACGGTTAGGTCAGCTCCGAACCACAGGTAATCCCACTGGGTCTCTCTCGGTTCCGCGTCTCACTGCCTTCATTGTGGTTGACTTTCAGGGACTGGACTGGTCGCTTTCCTGCGCTGGAGTGCTTCTGGTAGCTTGAAGACGAGCGGAGTGGGGTGTCGGAATTCACCGCAAATAATGTCAAAATTGTCCAAGGGTCGAGTTGGTTTTGGTTGCTGACCAACTTAAATTCACCAAAGATTGACAAAAAGGTTGACAAGCTGAATGCTGGCTCCTTTTGATGATCAAAAATAGGTGAGGAAGCTGCAGCAGCAGAGTTTAAAATGCGCTATAGAGAATAGACAGGATGACGGGCAAACAAAAACACAAAATGTATCTTTCTACTACATTCTTCCCTTTCTGTCTTTGTTCGGACCTTCTTCTTCCATCTCATCTTCTTCTCCTGCCATTTCCAAATACTCTCCGCCAGACTCTCATTCCATCAATCTTAAAACTCTCTGCTCTTCCTCTTCTTTACTAATCTGGACTCTTTTCTGAATATTCTCTATTATTTTCCTCGTGGTTTCCGGAGTTTGATTTGCGGAGGCGGGGCATGACGTAGGCCAACGCTACACTTTCAGCCAATGGTATGCCTGAAACTGTTGTGACGTCTGCCTGGGCGTATTTTGTAAGGCGACCTGCAACAAGGGTGCCTCAAAGCAGCTCGACTCCTGCATTCCTCCGTCTCATAAACATTTGTTCAGAGGATTCTAAAAACACCATAACTTGTTAAGATATCAAGGGTAAAGATATAGCATAAACGTAGTATTTAAAGACATCAAAAACAGCATAACATAACATAACATGATGGTTCTGAGTCTCAAAAATCAGATGGATATCGGTAAAATTATGACATATGAATAACGAACCAAACAATGTTATTTTCCTGTGTTAAACACAGAATACAATAAGAAACAGCTGATTATTGGTTAATAGTTGCATTATTCCATATAAATGTCACATGTCATATGCAAGTTGTTGATTAGTTTGGGTTTAACTATTCAGTACTACGAACCACTCGGGCGCAATGTTGCTCCATAAGCTGATTAGTCATTTTCCAAAATAATTACTTCTTTCGTATCCTTCCAAGTACGATCATGAAAAAGGTATTAAAATGCAGCTTGTGATATCACCGAGAACATGAAAGAACTTGTACAACGAAAGCACATTTAATACAGTTTCAAGATTCAGCTAAAAAGTGATTCTGAGATCCTTTTGAGAGGTCCATGCTGTGACAGTCTCTGGCTTGACTCAGAGTCAGGGCAAACTGTCACCATTGTTTACTTTGATCGATATAGGGCCGGAAGGGTCCTGTTCTGGTTTTCCCCAATACTCTCCTGAAAGAGTCCGTTGTTTGTTCAGCTTCATTAGCACTAAGCTATTAATGCATTTACTTAAATTTATGGCACAGGTCTGCGGAAAGAGGGGCTGAGAAAAAAGGTTGTTGTAAATTTCTCTTCTTTGATGTAGAAATCCCCCATCTGTTATTTCCACACTGACCATCCCCACAAAAGAATGTTGCAGTAATTTAAAGTCTTAAGTTTGTATTAAATTCCACACTTGAGTTCGCTACAAAGTCATGGACAAAGAGAGCAGTCTTCTTCTCCAGGAGGCGGTATGAGCAGGTATAGAGGAATAAAGAACTAGCAGTATGGTGAGTCTAACTGGGGATTTCCACAGGGGACGTAGGGCAGTGGAGCACGGGCTTGCGAGCCAGCTGTATGCCAGCGAGATTGCAAGATTCCGCGATAATCCGGAACGCATGCGGGACCGCGAGATCCCACGATAAACTGTATGTATAAAGGAAACAACAACAAACAGCTTACTTTGCTTCTCCGACGTAAAAAGAACCTGTTGATCTACATTTCTGCTTCTGTCATAAGTGCGCTAGTCAGTTTCTATATTTCTCTAATTATAGTTTTATTTTTAAAGCATATTTTGTTGATTCTGTGTTGGATTTCCTGTGCTGGAGCAATCTGCTCTGTTGAGCTTGACGTGGTTCAGCAACAGTTCCGTCAAAAGTATAAGTGCAACGTAAAGATAGCGAGAGCCGCTGCTGAGACGTTAACGTGGTGCGCCCGGTGGGTGCACTCTCATTGACTAGAGTCGCAGCGATTAGCAACGGTGACTGCGGCGCAGCCGTTATGTCCCCTGTGGAAATGAGGCTTTAGGCACCAAAGAGCATGGACAATGTGGGAATCTGTATAGCAGTGAAGGATTACATCCTGCGAACATTATACTACAAAGTCCAGTTTCTGATCTAGGCGGATGGCCTACCAAGCCCTACAAATCTCCACGTCTAGGGCAAGATTGAAACTCCATGTTGTGCTCTGTACTCTGGAAGAAGATCTCTAAAACACGTCCTCAGCAGCTTGCAGATGGCCTCTAATCGCTGGTGGCATATTCAACTGCTAAAGGCAGATGCAGAGAGACTAGCATTGGCCAGAGCAACCAGAAAGCAAAACCATCCAAAAATGATCAATTTTGTCAAGGCTGAAGGGAAACAGAGCACATCACCTCAACAACACTGCGTCCAGACATGGTAATCTTTTCAAGTTCCACCAAATAAGTGATCATTGTGGATCTCGCTCTACCCTGGAAAGAGCACATGGACGGAATTCAAAAGCGTAAACATGCCAAGTACAAGGAGTTAACAGAGGAGTGCAGGAGGATGTGCTGGATCATCCACTGAGTCTATTGAAGTGGGGGATCAATCATTTATTCATCAGCGTAACAGTGACGAGACAGATTATGTTTGGCTATGACTGACACTAGCGGCAGCATGTACAAAGAAAACAGGATATAGCCAAGAATGGAGCCTTGTGGTACACCACTGGAGAGTGAGGCATATGAATAAAAAGCATCAACCATAACAGAGAAGCTCCTATATGGGAAATAAAACCTAAACCAATTCGGGACAGTGCCACAATTGCCCACATAATTCTCCAAGCGAGAAATAAGGACTGTGTGGTCCACTGTATCAAACATTGCTGTGAGATCCAGTACCACCAGCACAATGGGAGATCTAATATCGACTGCTAATTTGACGTCATTACAAACTTTTAAAAGTTGATTCTGTACTGTGTCGAGATCTGAACAAGGGCTGGTTTAAAAAAAAAAGAAAAAAAAGAAAAGAAAATTGATTCAATTGATTTAAATTTTGCAATATCAATTCATAGGGCATGAGATCGATTTTTCCCCATGAAGTTAACCCCAGTAGTCTCATGCTTGATGCAGCAGTGGCACAAGCGTGCAAGATGGCCGACACAGGTAAACTCCGCTCAGCGAGCAGCCCCAACTTAAGTCTGACATCTGGAACCATCTGATTCAAAACAACAAAGAGCCGGATAAAACCAAAGTGGTTTGCAAGATCTGCCAAGCGGAGGTCAGTTATTGTAGAAATACTACAAACCTCAGAAATCACTTGATAAGGTATCACACTACACTAACATTAGCTTCCGACAACAAGCCGTCCAGGGCAAAACTAAAGAAACTGAGGGAATCACTAACATTACCAGCCGATTATCTGCGGGCCTTAAAGATAACAGAGGCCATCGCAACTTTTGTCTGCAAAGATTTACACCTGTAATGGTAGAGGAAAACGAAGGCTTCAAGCGGCTCGTTCATGTGCTTGATCCACACTACCTTATGGTGCAACGTAAACGTCGGACTGAAACAGTAATCCCCATGATGTACACGTGTGTGAAAGACGCCATCCTAACGAAAATGCAGTCAGCAGATAGTCGGCATAACTTATGACATCTGGACATCACTGTCAATGCAGTCGTACCTGACAGTGACTTCTTATTACATCGACAACAAGTGGTGCCCCATGTGCTTCAGACCACCGAGGTTCTCACGAGCCACACCGCTAGTAATATTAGCTGACATGTTGACGGGGGCCATACAGGAGTGGGAGCTGACCAGCAAAGACCCAGCAGTCGTGACGGACAATGCTGCAAATATGGTTTGTGCAGTGGAGATAATGCAGCTGATGCACAACGGCAACATCGCGCACACACTAAACTTAGCCTCACAAGCAGGTCTAAAAATCCCAGCCGTCTCACGTCTTCTTCCTTGAGTGAGGCGTGTAGCAACGATCTTTCACCGGTGTACGACGGCAAACCACATACTAAAAGAAAAACAGAAGCTGCTTCAACTGCCAGCGCGCAAGCTAACAGTAGATGTTGTCACCAGGTGGAACAGTGCACTGGACATCTGGCACGCTTTTTAGAGCAACAGCCAGCTATCTCTGTCACTCTCCTCTTATAAGACGTGCGCAGGAATGAAAAAGATCTGTGCACCTTAACAGAGGAGGACGTAATGATTGTCGAAGATTTGGTGCGGGTCTTGAAACCAATGAAAGAAGCTACACTGGCAATATCGAGGACAAGCAACCAACTCTGTCAGTCATCGCCCCACTTCCCGTCCTGATGCAGAAGACCTCGACCCCCAGCCTCCAAGACTCCATCGTGGTGACGGACTTGAAGACTACTGCAAAGAATAACTTTAGGACAAGGTATGCTAAGGTCTCTCTCTTTTTGTGTGTTTATGTAGGTGTGTGTGTGTGTGTGTGTCAATGTCTATGCAATAGTCAGTAGTAGGCCAAATAAAAACATTACAAAAGCAAAGTTTTGTATTTTATGTGCATTTTCTTCTCATTTTACTGATTAGTTGTAGCAGTTAATAATTTATAATCCATGCATTTTTTTAGTTTTTATGTGTGAGATTGTATATTTGTATGAATGCCATGTTTATCCCCATTCTGTGATGATGATAAAAATAATTTGTGAAATGTCTTTAAGGTATGATGCGCAGAAGGACACATTGTATGCAGCACTGGATCCTCGCTTTAAGGCCCTAAAATCCCTGCCTGCTAAAGAGCGAGATGACACCTTCTCCAGACTTCAGACTGAGGCTGCCACTGCTGAACCTGATGTAAGTATTTAAAAAACTGTTCACTTTAATAAGAATGTTTTCATTGAGAATTAGAAGATTCTCTATTGGATTGTAAAGAATATTATATCATTTAAAAGAGTTCATAAATGATTTTCAAACTATTTGTTTATTTCTGTTTTTTTTTTTTTGCCTGTCTTATTCAACAGCAAAATACTGATGGTAATGACGCTGATGAAGGAGCTGAGGAGATGGGGGGAAGCGACTTCTCCAAGAAGCCCAAGAAATCCAGCACCTTGGAGTCTCTCCTTGGGGCAGTCTACTCACCAACAGTAATGGAAAATGAACATAAAACTCCAGCAAGACAGCTGAAGATGAAATCAGAAGATAAATCACAATAACAGGACTAGACTTTAGACAGTTTAAGTTTACTTTTAGTTTTGTTACCATTATTATTTTTGCATATTAAGAAACAATGCCTTAATGCAATTCGCAGTGATGGAATGTTGTAGTTCAAGTACACTTGCAATTCCTTTATAAACTGTCCAATTTACAATTTTACACTTAAAACCTGTTGTTTATGGTGAAAATAAAAAATAAATGATATAAATTATATAAAATATATATTTATATTTTGTAACACAGTTGAGCCATTTTCATTATTTAAGAGCATCAATCGAATCGAATCAAATTCATTCAGCACCTTATGAATCGAAATCTAATCGATTTAGGAAATTGGTCACAATATCCAGCCCTAATTCAACCTTAACTGGAATTTTTCAAGAATGGAGTGTGCTTCTAAAAAGGACTGTAATTGTATAAAACAACTTTTTCTAAAACCTTGGAGAGAAAGGGCAGATGTGAGAGTAGCTCGAAATTGGATTAACTGAGCGGTCCAGGTGAGGTGTTTTAAGAAGCAGCTTGACTACAGCATATTTGAAAGCAGCTGAGACAGTCCCTAAACTAAGACAAGTGTTTAAATAGTTTTTTTAATTTCCCCCCACTAGGGGAAGAATAAAGCATGTTTCTATTTCTATTCTAATTAGGACAAGAAGACCAGATACAACACCAGTGAAGGTCTCTTTCAACATATTTGCCAGAACAATATCTAAAGGACAGTTTGTAGGTTTCATCTGTTGCACCAGCTCAGTAAGAAAGGGTAAAGAACTCCTCAAACACAGCCAAACATTTTACCTGACCTATGTCACTTTGTTAAAAAAGTATTGAAGAAAAATTTCAGCTTTTATTTGTGACATCCATTGGAGCAGTAGTATAAGGAGTTAGAATAAAGTAAATAGTTTTAAATTACTCGCTAGGTGAGTAGCTGTTGCTGGAAATAATATGGGGAAATTAATGGGAAATATTACATTTATGATTTGATAATAAACCCTCTGGACCCCTCTTGAAAAGGACAATATTTGTGTACATCATTGACTCATATAGGATTTGTGGTTAAATAGATTACTGTAAAAACAAGCAAAAGCTGCTTCAGTTCAAAATTTATTATGTTAAATAAGTTCCCTTAGCTATAAAGATTTGACAGGGCCTCCAACTACGGCCATTTATCACATTTAAAAAAAAAAAGTCTTTAGGGCAGTATAATTTTACAATTAGGAAAGCCAGTGTGACTACAAAAATGCTCCCAATTTGTTATTGTCATTCTAAATTTACAGCCAGAGAAAGCAATAATTGGTGTGTCTGTGTGTGTGTGTCTGTGTGCGTGTGTCTGTGCGTGTCTACACACGCATGTTTTGGCTGACGGAGACTAGAGAGCTAATGTAAGCCTATTGTCATTGCTGAGTCGAGTCAAAGCTGTGGGGTATTTCATGAGTCTATGATGGGTCAGTAAGCTGGATACTGTCACTCTCGCTTCACTAGGCTCTTTGACACTAGGCTCATTTAATTTCTAAAATCAGAAGATAATTTAGGAATTAACTAATGAACTGAATTAAGCACATTTAACCACGTAAACAAAGAGCTGCCACATTACATTAATGGGTAAAATCTAATTATTTTTTAAAAATGAAGTTCAAGTGAAACTGACTCAAAAAATATACACTAGATTTTTGGAAGTGGCACAGATTTTTAAACCAATTAGCCTAGTTAGTTGACTTGTGACTCCACACAATATTATCAATACAAACTTAGTAATTCCTGACAAATGCATTGAACAGCAGCCCTAGGTGAGAAGAACTTCATCTGAATAAAACAGTTAAATAATGAAACTGAATCACCTTTCTGAAGGTCACTGGAGTGTTGAGCAGCGTGCCGGCTATGGAGTTGGACAGGGAAAGGTTGTTGACCAGGAACTGCACAAAAACTGACTGGTTCTTCAACACACTGGCCAGTGTGAAGCCTGCATCCAACAAACAAACAATTTTTTATTTTCCATCTATTCATCCATCCATGATACCTTATACTAGAGGAATGTAATTCATATTTGGGGGAATGATAAAGTAATATTTAATTTGATTAAAGATAATTTTGTGCCCAACATTTTTGCACAAGGTTATATGGTTTATGTTCAAAGTTGCACAAGCTAACCACTTGTACATATAAAAAATTCTAAGGTCATACTTACCTGGTTAAAGAAAGGTTAAATAAATGAATTCTAAGTTCCAGCCCGCAATAACCCATTAGGACACAGAGGTCATGTTTGGGGGTTACATTTAGGAAATTTGGAAAATAGTGTCCAAAGTCCTATGTGTGTGTGTATATATATATAAGTTTAATATGTTATTACACATGACACATTACCTAATAGAGAAACAATACATTACCACAGAAAAATATGTATTTTGTATGTTTACAGAAAATGAAGGAGCTCACTCATTTTACTAATCAAAACTGCAATGAAAGCTCACATTGTAACTGAATTGCCGCTATACTAGTCTGTGTGTGTCATATTTTGCGTCTTCGTATTCTATAAATAGCTCTACTGAGATGCAAGTAGATGGGCAAGCATGAAGTTTGGCATAGAGCATAAGTACTAAGAAATTTTAAGCTATGTTCACTTCTCGAGTCACTTACTTTATAGTGGTTCAAAATTCTTGTCTGAATTCTCCTGAATCCTGTTTCAACTGTGTACCAGCAGGTGAAATACAGCAGCTGAGTATTTTGACAGTGCATCATTGTTATTTTATCTCTTCACTTGATAGTAGTATATTTGTCAAACTCCTTGAGTTAAAGCTGAAAGTCTACATTTCAATCATGTCTAACTTATTACGCAACACTACAGCAAGTGATTTCAGTGATGTTTTGAAGTTTCACACAAGAGAAAGATATCATGACACATTACATGAAGCATGGCAAACCTTGACTCTTGTTGAAGTTATGGTCTGGTGGTAAAGGGGTGGAGCTGATACTCTCAAGGTGTTGCTGCAGGGTCTCCAGCTCTTGACCCAAACCAGGTCGGTCAGACATGAAGAGTCGGTTTTGTTCAACCACTTCACTGAGCCTATCCAGCAGCTGGGTCACTCTAACAGAGGTAGGTTTACACATAAAATACTTTCTCAACTGAATGGAAGAAGAACTGTTATTCATTCAATTGCTTCCACAGACAGAACAGAGCCAAAAAAAGGAAGAAAAATAGTAAAAAAAAGTGGGCTGTGTGAAGGGGATGAGGGGGAGTTAGCTGCACAAAGGGATATTTCCATGATCTCCGACGCTCTGACAATGAAACTGACCATTTTTTTGTTTTTACTCACACATTGGGGCGGCTGTGATTGGTCTGCTCAGAATATAATTTCCAGCAGTTGCTTTTTCCGGTCATAATGGCTGTACACAGCGAAGAAGCTCGTCAAATCGGCCAGTTGACATTTGAAAGTATCGAAAGTTCATCCAGGTCCCTCAGTGGGTGAACCAGTGTTGTAAATTCACCCGTTCCCATCCTCGACCAGTTTAGTGGTCGTACAGGCCACTTCCGCGAACGTCTTCTCTGTCGCCTGCCCTTCAGCATTTGCACTATAAGCATTTGTTCTTCAATATTGATTAGCTCCAACTGCAAATACAGCTGCTCCACCTCGGTTGCCATCGTTTACTGTTGTTAACTCTGACCAGAAGAAAAAGCAAGGCTTCGGCTATAACCCCTGAAACCACACAAACACACAGCCACACCCCCCTAGCGGCATGGTGAATCGCAGAGCAATGCGTTCCCTCGACACAGAACTTCGAATGCTCAATGACGGAGAAGCATAAACCAAGCATAAGAAGTGCTGCATGAGTGAATGGGTGAATGTGGCATGTAGTGTTAAAAGCGCTTTTAGTGGTCAGCTAGACTAGAAAAGCGTTATACTAGTACGGTCCATTTACTTTGCGCTGCTCACTTTGATGTTCTGGATCTCTTCTGTTCTCGTGTTTCTTAGCGTGTTTCTCAAAGTTTTATTATTGGTTATGTGCTGTTGTAGCATCCTAGCTGGCAACTGTGATAATGCGTGTTCACAAGTAATCGTCTTCTTTTTCCCTACACCCTCGGCAAACCCCAAGGAATTAGACCAGAACACATTTAAGCCAGATTCTCTCAATCTCAAGAGAAGGTTTTCTCCAATAAATAGCACTTTTTTGTCCTGAACTCATGATTAACTATTTGGACATATGATGCGGGGCTGCACGGTGGTGTGGTGGTGCGCACCGTCACCTCACAGCAAGAGGGTTCCAGGTTTGATCCCTGCCTAGGGCCTTTCTGTGTGGAGTTTGCATGTTCTCCCCGTGTATGAGTGGGTTCTCTCCGGGTACTCCGGCTTCCTCCCACCATCCAAAGACATGCATGTCAGGTTAATTGGTGACTCCAAATTGTCCTTAGGAGTGAGTGTGAGAGTGCATGGTTGTTTGTCTCTATGTGGCCCTGTGATGGACTGGCGACCTGTCCAGGGTGTACCCGCCTTTCGCCCGATGACTGCTGGGATAGGCTCCAGCCCACTCAATTAACGGATTGACAGTATAGAAAATGGATGGACATATGATGCTTCATTGCTACAATTGTGAGTTTTTTTTCACCAAATGGCCCACACTGATATGGTTTGCTTCACAATGGCCTTATATTACCCCAAGGTAATAGGCAGCTAGCAAGGTAGCAGCTTGTCCACAAGTTTAACTAGCATACTAGCAACTAGCATTTACTAGCACATGTACAATCTAAAGACCCATGTACTAAACACGATAGAAACTCTGAAAATTTGAATTTACTCTTTAATTTAGGTGATAAACTATTTAGAGGCAACGTATTTGCATAAACTGCTGCATAGAGATTTTGTTAAATTGACATGATATAGTGTCGGTGATACAAAGGTTAAGCCTGGTTGAACTTGATAATTTTGTTTTTGTCAGACAAACTTGTGGCACAAACTTCCTTATCAGCAAAAGTGTTTTATAAAGACTTACAGTAGGACTCGGCATGTCCTTAAAGGTGACATATTATGCAATTTTCAAACAAAGATTTTTTAAGGTCTTGTATGAGAGAGGCTTTGGTCAAAATACTTGTTCATTTAAGCACAGTGGTCCTTCTTTGGCCTGTGTCTTAACAACTCTCCTGAGAACATGGTCTTCAGAGGCACAAAAAGTGAGCAGGTGCTAACCCCACGCACTTGACTCATACTACCAACCACCACCCAGTCTGTAATTTAATGTGTTAGATGCTATACCTTCAGCCGTACCAAAAATACTCTCGCTTTATACATAAATATAGATTACTCTGTTGATCCAAGAGGGAAATAGTTTGGCAGTGTAGCTGTAAGTTCTTCTTCAGTCCAGCATTAAACTGGACCAAGTTTTTAAAACAGTGGGATGAAAAGTGGTTGCTGCACATACACAGACTTTAGCTAACTCTGCTGGAACATTATCCACAAATTTTTTTACTTTGTCCACTGGGCTCTTATATCCTCTGAGGCAGCTGGTAGATGGAGGATATATGCTCCTCCGTACAGTTGCTTGCTGGTGACTTCAGAGACCCAAATATATGCTCTCAAGAACAGAAAAGTGATTTTTTTTTTCCATAACATGTTTCTTTCAAGTCTGAAATTAGGTTTGTCATAGAGGTTAATGAAACAAAAGAAGAAGAAAAAATCCCACAAAACAATCTACAAATAACAGGATATGTTTCAGGTTTTACTTACGTAGAGTTTTTGTACTGCAGGAAACCAAATTCATCCCTTTGTCCATCTGGGCACAGTGACTGCATTATGGGGATGATGCCTGCTGATGTGAGTGGTGCTGCACTGTAAAAAGCTGAAAGAAGAAAAAGAGTAAAAGAGGGACGAAAAGAGAAAATGGAAGACACACAAAGGAAAAGGTTGCAACAGTGGTAAAGAATAACCAAAAAAAGAGGAAAAGAAGCTGTGTATGAATTGGAAGGGAAAATATATTAGGCAGACGATCTGACGAGAAGTACAGTAGCTAACGACAGGAGAGGTCTCCAAATGTCAATGCTACACTGCATTTTGTAGGTTTTTATCCATTTAGTTGCCCATAAATGGCCTGTATTTTTCCTTGTTCATTCATACACTGATTGGATTAGCTTTCAACCAGAAAAAGAAAAAGAAACCTGTTAAACCCAGGAGAACTAAAGAGAGCAGAAATATTAAGCAAAATATAAGCAATTAGAAAACATGTGGCATTAGATTGTTAACAAACTGTTTCAGTTTCCACTTGTTCAGTTGAGAATACAATGCAGCAACAGCACCCATTGGGATTAGCAAATTTATACAGCCTCACTGGTGCCAACTTGTTGAGCACCAGCTGCTGGCTTTTTTATATGTGGAACCAGTTTTAAATAAGACAAAGGCATCCCATCTGTAACATGTTTAATCTAAATATTCATAAGTACTGGCTGCAAAATACAATTCAGGAAAGCAGTGCAAATTTGAAGAGCAAATAGCTGTTTAAGATTGGTTATAAACTCTATGACACAGAATGCTGAACTGACAGGATGATGAAGCTTAGAAGATGCAGGACACGAGACTCATCCAAACTGAAAGAGGGGTCTACAACAAAACAAGTTC
Organism: Leuresthes tenuis; assembly: GCF_036924035.1. NCBI lineage: Eukaryota > Metazoa > Chordata > Actinopteri > Atheriniformes > Atherinopsidae > Leuresthes > Leuresthes tenuis. Next base: position 34,424,691 of record NW_027325360.1, read on the forward strand.
AATACTGCCAGGCTTTTGTCTTAGCTGCCTTGAAAAAAAAACTACATGGAATTCTGATATTTCTATAATGACCCAGGATTTCCTCTTCAGGATATGTGCATGATACAATACATAAATCATCATAATAAGAGGCATGAATCTGGCAGCAATGAAAATGAGAGGAATTCTGTAGAAAATTGTTAAGTGTGTGAGGCTGTCTGCCTGGTGTTTATGTCTAGCTGCACAAAGCCATGAAAGTTTTAACTTCATACTTAAAAAGTGCTCCACAATAATGTATAAATAACTCATCTCTGACCAAATCAAACTGAAATGAATTTCACTGATGCAATATTTTTGATACAGCAACTTTTTAAATCCGTGTTGGATCTTATATCAGCTGTATAGAACAGACGTCTTGGCAAATCTGGACAAAACAAACACATATGTGGCCCATCCCAATCTACCAGTTTGTTCTATTTTTTTTATTACAAAAGAAGATTTATTTTTCAAAAATCATTATTTTTAGTTGACTTGTAGCTCAGGCTACCAACTAATCTGACATTTAGTCCTTGTGAATGAAGCACTTTCAATATTGCGATACAGACATCTGCAGAGATTCAATTGTTCTGCATGACAATGTTTTGCCCTCTGGGATATTCTGAGGGGAAAACATTGTTGAACGGAAACTTTTAACTTCATATATGGTTCCATTGGGTGACATTATTAGATAGCACTCATCCATGAAGCAGAGGAAACAAATTAGTTGGTCATACTACAGGCATGGGTTTAAGATTTAAAGACCTGAACAACTTAATTTTCTGATAAGGTTAATGTCTGGACCTGCCAACTCAGAAAGAGATTATCTCGCCCTGTAGCTACTTTGGATGTCACTGTCTTGGCTTTCCAGGGCTATTGTCCTATACTGTAACTTTTTTATTTTTGATGTGCCATTTTATGTCTCAAATGTTGAACAAATTTCTAAGAATGCCCTCATTCACCTACCTTCATAGTGCCATATTTTTTCTAACAAAGCAATTCACTCAAAATCCATCATCACCAAATCCCAACACATCCCAGCTCCACCCATCACCGTCGACGGATTCCCTGTACCCTTCTCCCCCCCAAGTCAAGAGCTTCGGCGTCATTCTGGACAGCTCCATTTCATTTGCACCCCATATTCAAAACATCACCCAGACTGGATTCTTCCACATCCGCAACATCTCCAGACTCCCCCAATCACTGACTCAGTCTAGCACTGAAATCCTGGTCCACTCATTTGTCACATCCCGCATCGACTACTGCAATGCCCTCCTCACCGGACTCCCCACCAAACTCATCAACAGACTGCAAATCATTCAGAACTTGGCCGCCCAGATCATCACCTGTACCAAATCATCGGACCACATCACACCTGTACTCATCCAACTTCACTGGCTCCCTGTACAATACCGCATCGACTACAAAAACCTTCTTCTCACCTATAAAGCTCTCCACAATCTAGCCCCCACTTACCTCTGTGACCTCCTTCACGAACACACTCCCTCCCGCACCCACCGCTCATCCTCTTCTGGACTGCTAACCATCCCCACATCACGCCTCAGTACCATGGGAGCCCGAGCCTTCAGCTGCTCAGCACCCAGGCTCTGGAACTCCCTCCCCTCACACAAAAGACAATCAGACTTCATCACATCATTCAAGTCTCAACTCAAAACTCACCTGTTTAAACTGGTATACTCTTTATAACTGGACCCTGTGCACTTCACTTGTTTTTATTTTGATGTTCTGTTTTAATGTTGTTTCTATCTTTCATGCTTTTATCCTGTATTTATTTATTGTAAAGTGACCTTGGGTGACTTGAAAGGCACCTCCAAATAAAATGTATTATCATTATTATTATTATTATTATTATTATTATTATTATTACTCTTAGACTGCAGACTTATTTGAGTTGTCAACTTTTCAAGAGAAGAACAGGAAGCAGAATCTTTAGCTATTAGGCTGCAGTCCTGTGAAACCAACTACCATTGGAGGTTCAGGATGAATAGATAGATGACTGTGCAACAACATTCATCAGAAAATAAATCTGTGGAACCCTCAGCTCCAGAACTGAATCCAGACTGACCACCTTCCTGCATAACCTCCAAAGAAGATTCACAGCCAGCAGGAAAGTACCTGAGAAGGTGTTTTTCTATTTTCCCTAATTATTGGAATTTTTTCTTCCTCTATTACAAACTTTCTATGACTGAATTTCCCTCTACTTATTGAGATATTTCTTGTCTTAGTAAGTTTGATTTTCATACCAGCCCACTTTAGATTTTTATCAAGTCTCTCATAAATTCTCTTCATACATGGCACTGTTGTAGTCACCAACGTCATACCATCCATGTAGGCCCTAATTGGTGTAAGGCGCTTGTCATCCTGACGTCTCTCTCTACCTACAACCCACTTGGAAGCTCTAATAATTATCTCCATCGCTATTGTAAATGCTAATGGAGAAATCCTACACCCTGCCATAATGCCTATTTCTAACCTCTGCCAGCCTGTTGTGAAACCTGCTGTACGGCACAGTCTAATATCCTGAATCTGATGGCAAATGATGCTAATGTGCTCTAAACACCCTGCGAAACCTGGTATTCCTGCCTTCTGCACAGTAGTATCTATTAAGCTATTCCTTTCTAAATAACTAGCTAATCTCTGTGCAACTACACTAAAGAAAATCTTCCCCTCTACATTTAGAAGAGAGATCATCTGGAACTGGCTCAGGACCGAGGACTCTTTCTCCTTTGGAATAAGAACGCCTCCTGCCCTACGCCATGCTCCAGGAATAAACTGTTTCTCCCAAACTATTCTTAATTGCCTCCACAAAAACTTTAGGATATCAGTTGCACTGTTATAAACCCGGTAGGGGACTCCATTTGGCCCTGGGGCCGACAAAGCCTTTGCACGCCTGACTACCTCCTCAACCTCTTTCAACCCTAAGAGGCCTAATATCCATCTTATGAGCTATCTCTCCTAATGGTGGCATGTCAGGTGGAAGGCCTACTACTCTACACTGCTCAAGATCTGAATATGTATTTCTTAGATACTCTTACACCTCTGACTTTGTTGCCTTAAAGTGCCCTCTCTTTTCCTAGTTAAACAACCCTTTAACAAACTTGAACGGGTCCCTGTAAAATGCAGTCCTTACATATTCTTTCTTATTTATCTTTTTCCAAAGATATTCAGCCCTTCTTAGTATTGCTAGCCTGCTTCTCAATTATTCCTGCAAAACATTAATTCCCTTCCTCTCTTCTTTGTCTTCTTTGCTTAACCAGTTTCATCATCTCTCTTTGCCAACTAGACTTAACTAAATGTATGTTTTCAACCCTCTATCTTGCACCCAAAATCTTTCTACACTATAGGAGTAAATTTTATCTCCCATCTTCTCTAGCCTATCGTTTGTATTTCCTCCTAGCCTACCTAATATTGTCGGCAAATCTTTATTGGCTGCCTCCCATTCTTTGCTGCTATTTGCCCTAGGCCACTTAACTCTAGCTTTCTGCTCCATATTTATCTCTCTAACTGGCCTATTCACTTCAGTATCAGCTGCATTCCTTCTGAGAACCTCCTCCTCCATCTCCGTAGCTGTGTTATTGATATCCTTCAGACTGTGGTTTTCTACCTGCCGCTGGACTTCATCTGACTTACTCGATTACTGTTCGATGCGGCCACATTGCCATTCTTTTGCCACACATCTTTTTCTTCCCCAATGCATTTTAAGGCCTCTAATGGACATTACTTTCTGCCAGCCACAAGGACAAACCTGGAGCTTATTTCCCTCTCGTCTACCACTTTTATTTTCTCCAGCTACTCTCTCTTTGCTCTGAGAATTATTCTGCCCAGTTCTAGCCCTAGGAAATAGGTCTGTGCCCCTATCCTTCACTGAGTCACATCTCTGCCTCATAGTCATGTTTGTTCCAGTGTCAGTTGCCTGAGAGTCATCTTCTGCCCCTGCTCTCGCTGACCCTAGAGGTATTCTCCTTAATTCACTTGTATCTTATGCTGGTTGTAACTAAGCTGCTAGGCCTCGCTACTGCTACCATGGATTACTAGCCCATGGAGCTTTGGGGTTTTTGCTTCCTGTCAGCTGTCTTTCCAATCTGTCACATGGTCTTTCCCTTGTTGTTAGCTGCCCTATTCACAACAGTCACTGGCTAGGCTAGATTTAGATTTAAGGTAAACACAAGGAACTTGTGCTAAAGAAAAAATTAACCACACTCAGTGAATAATTCCCTATAATCCCTATATAGACCAGTGAGCAGTGATGACCAAAATAAATCAAGCTTATCTCTCTTAACTCTTTATTATTTCAGTTAAGTTTATTATGGCGGTATCTTTGCTGCTGAGTAAAAACAGTAGCTGCTGGCCACCTTGTATAGTTCAATCCATAGCTGAAGCCGCATACCTAGTTCGCCTGCCGCTTAGCTGGCCCTCCTGTTTTCGCTGCTGGCTTCCCTGTCTGCCTCTACGGGTGTCTTGCCCACCTGTGGACTTCGTTGCTGTGCGCTTTCTGCTGTGTGGGCCCATGTCCTGGATCTCTTCTTTGCTACTGTAGTACTGCGGGAAGTAGGGGTGCTGGTGGTGCTGCAGCGCCCCCTGGTGGTGCTGCAGTGCCCCCTGCTGGCGGCGCTGCTGAGTCGCACGTGAGTCAAAAAGTTGGGGCTATGGAAGAGAACGAAGAGAGCAAAGAGACGGTCCACAAAAGGCAAAAGATGTCTAAAGTTTGGGATTAACTGTTCGGTTTTAATAGGCCTGCCGCTTCTGTCACACATTATGCAATAGTATTGTAGTCCGAAGCCCCATACATGCGGTACAACCTAACTGAACACAACCCAAACAGCTGCAGTGTATAGACGCTCCGTTACAGTATTGTTGATAAAAATGCAAATAAATAAATTAAATAAATGATACCTACAGCCCTAGTTGCTTGTTAAGTACAGCGCAGATATTTTTTTTCTCAGCATCCCCTGCTGAGAACCACGTGCTTTTGCCGTCTACATGCACGTTTAGTGTACGTTTGGATCGAGTTATCTCGGGGTCTTAATCCGATCACGAGTTACGCGATCTGATTCAATTTTTTTTGTCAGATTAAGGTGTCTACAACTGAATAAATCGATCTTATTGTAATTTAGCCACTCTAAATTTAGGAGGGGATGGGTAGGTCAGGCTTATCATTCCCCATTTCAAGGCAAATCTAAGGGTGCAGCTATCTTGTTAAATAAATATGTTCCCTTTGTGCATTCAAGTACTTTCTCTGATCCTAACTGTAGATTTGTTATAGTTACTGGCCAGATTCATAACACCCGGATGGACTTGGCTAATATTTATGCTCCCAATTTTGACAACGATGCTTTTTTTAAACGCCTTTTTACTAGGTGGAGACTTTAATTGCTGGCTTGACCCTAAGCTGGACAGTTCTTCCCCCAGGACTTGCACTCCATTGAAATCGGCTAAGGTAATCCAGTTCTTTATGGCGGAATTTGCTGTCACCGACGTCTCGCGCTTTTGTAACCCTTTTAAGAGGGAATATTAAATTTTCTCTCATGTCCATCAGACTTTCACCCGCATTGACTATTTTTTGGTTGATAATAGATTTCTCTCATCGGTATCAAATTGTAAATATGATGCTGCTGTTATTTTCAATCATGCCCCTATTCCTATGGATATTTACATTAAGAGCTTTAATTATACGCATGCGCCATGGCGTCTTAATACACGCCTTCTTTTAAATGATGATTTTGTTAACTTTGTCTCACAACAAATTGACTTCTTTGTGAGCTTGAATAAAACACCCGATCTGCCTCAGTACTTTGGGAGGCCTTAAAGACGTACATCGGGGGGAGATAATCTTCTACGCAGGATATGAGAAGAAACTCAGGAGGGAGAAATTACCTAAGCTGACGCAACACCCATCCGAATTTGACAGGTTGTACGCCACTTACAAAACTCCTGAGCTTTATAAAGAGCGCCTCTGTCTACAGTCTACAGAATTTGATGCCCTGATGACACACCGTACTACTGAACTTCTCCTACAAACGGGGTCCCAGCTCTATGAGCATGGAGATAAGGCCACTAAATTGTTATCATACCAATTATGTCAGGCATCTACAGCTCACCATATCCCACAAATTCAGACTAATTCGTGTATCACCACTGAACCCATGGAAATTGATAATGTGTTTAAGGAGTTTTATATCTCTCTCTATTCATCTAATCAAGATACCACTCATGATTTTGACAGTTTCTTTGAAAGTTTGGACATTCTCTCACTCAATCAACCAGCTGCAGAAGAGTTAGAGAGGCCAATTACTATTGATGAACTTAATACAGCTTCATCATCTCTGCAAAATGGTAAAAAAGCCCTGGTCCAGATGGCTTTCCCTCCAAATTTTTCAAAACGTTTTGGCTCAAGCTTGCCCCTTTATTATTGGATATGTTCAATTAATCATTTGAATCCGGCCGCCTTACCCAAACTCTCAATCAAGCCTCCATTTCCCTTCTCCTAAAAAAAGGCAAGGACCCATTAGTATGCACCTCTTATCGTCCAGTAAGTTTGTTGTATATTGATTATATATTTTTATCCAAACTTTTAGCATTACGTATGGAATCCATCCTCCCTTCCATTTTTTCCTTGAACCAAACAGGGTTAATTCGAAATGGGCACTCTTTCTCTAACCTTTTTTCAATGTACTTTACAATTTCTCCACTTCTGACACTCACAAAGCTGTGATAACATTAGACGCCGAAAAGGCATTTGACAGAGTTTAGTGGGATTACCTCTTCTATGTCTTTGAGAGATTTGGTTTAAAGAATAGTTTTATTTCATGGATTAAGTTGCTTTATCCAGCCACAAGCCTCAGTCAGGACAAATAATCTCCAATCAGAATATTTTTGCCTCTATCGCTCCACTGGACAGGGTTTTCCTTTATTATTCACAATTGCCACTGAACCTCTCTCTATAGCTCCTTCAGTCCAACCACCTTATTACAGGCATATTTTGAAATTATATTCAGCTGACAGTTTCCCTGTATGCTGATGTCACAAATCACTAGCTGGACCAATAAACACATTACCATTTCATTAAGCATTTATGAAATATCAGTATCATTAAATGAACAGTTTATAAAGTAGTCTAATCAGGTGTTTCACGTCTACATAACTGCACATATGAATGAAAATATATTAGACATAAAACAAACAGACCAAGATTTTTTTTTATCTATTTCTTATTTTTTTTATTAAGAAAATGTTTATTAGCACAAAAAATTTCAAATAAATGTTGTCTCTGTCACAAGACCTATTTTTGCTGTCTGTTCCTGAAGTACGACTTGAAATGGGAAAAATGAGTTTTAGATATGCAGCTCTGCCCTACCTCTCTGAGCTGTTTCACCCGTACACTCCTGCTCAGTCTCTCAGGTCAGCTGATCAGCTGCTTCTAGTTGTACCAAAATCAAAATGGAAGCTCAGAGGGGACAGAGCGTTTTCCATTACTGTTCCTAAAATGTGGAACAATTTGTCTTTGCATGTTAGATAGGTCCCTGCACTAACCACTTTTAAAATGCATCTTAAAAATTCATCTTAGGCTTGATTATTGTAACAGCATCTTTACAGGTCTACCTAAAAAGTCAGTTAGACAACTGCAGCTCGTCCAGAACTCAGCTGCTCGAGTCCTCACTAAGACCAAAAAATTGGAGCACATCACTGGCTGCCTGTCCATCAGGGGATAGACTTTAAAGTTCTGATGCTGGTCTATAAAGCTCTGAATGGTCAAGGACCAAAATACATCAGTGACCTCCTGACCCAGTATGAACCTTCCAGACCCCTCAGGTCACCTGGATCCGGTTTTTTATCAGTTCCCAGAGTCAGAACCAGACATGGAGAAGCTGCATTCAGCTTCTATGCTCCACATGTCTGGAATAAACTCCCAGAAAGCCTCAGTTCAGCTGAAACACTTGAAGACACATCTATTTTCAGCTGCATTTGAATAAGCTTGAGTTTCAAAACGGAATCATATTTTAACTATTGATTTTATCTTTCATATATATAATTTTTTCAGATTTTATCTATTGTTCTTATTTCTTCCTTTTGCTTAAATTTTAAATCATGCTTTTTATTTCTTCTGTTTTAATGTCTCTGTAAAGCACTTTGAATCACCTTGTCGTTGAATTGTGCTAAACAAATAAATTTGCCTTGCCTTGCCTTAAAACCTACATTTACTCATTGGCATTAGACCTAGTATGAGACGTTGATTTTATTAATTTCATTGTTGGACTTCTTGTCTTTTATTTCTGTTTTAGTTGTATTTTATTGTTTTATTATTATTTCTATTTTATTCCTAATGTACAGCACTTTGTTTAAGCTATGGTTGTGTGAAAGTGTTTTATAAGTAAAATTGGTATGTTATGGTATGATATGATATAATAACATTATATACCATTGTTACCACAACCATATTATTCATAAACATGGCCTGTTAAAATATAGTGTTTGAAAAAGACTAAAATGACGTCTTTGAACCAAAATGGCAGACTTACTGTTGGGTTTGGGACATTGCTTTAAGAGGATTTTTGTCAGTCTTAATGTGTTCTATGTTCTGTGTGTGCCATGATTCATAAAAATACAGGTACTGCAGTTATGGGGTTACCACAAAAAGATGGCGCTGTGGAATAATTTTCTCCCAAAAATACATAATTTTACACATTCCCTTGGTTACATACGCAAAAATGGTTTTCTCAAAAGTTTTTGAGCATGTTCAGGACCCCCCAAAAGCAATTAATTTAGGAACAGAATAAAAATAAGAAGAAACGTAATAAATGGTACTGATACAATAAGTCTTCGCACTGCGTTCAGTGCTTGGGCCTTATAAAAAAAGACCACTCATAAAAGCATTTAAAATGGCAATAAAAGTAAGAGGTCAAAATTAAAGCAAAAGGATAGAATGATAAAATGATATATTGTAAAAGACAAACAAAAAAGCACACTAAAACAAGTAGATCACAAGCATCTAAATTAATTAAGAATAGGCTCTTGCCAAGAGGTAAAATTTAAAGTTGCAGTGCGTAACTTCTATGCGTCCATAAATATCCGTTTCACCCAAGCCACTACAAGAGGAGATGATACAATGCTAATTAAGCTGTTCGGCTCCTCTAACACCTCCAGGTATTTTTCAGTAGTTGTTCTTTTTGTATTTGGTGTCGTGGGGCGACATTCCCGCGCTGGCGCACAGGAAATGACGCAGTCTATTTGGTTTTACCTGACAACGAGAAGGGAGGGGGGAGGAGAGCACTGCTAGAAGCAACATGTCGGATAACCCAAAGAAGCAACCAAGAGATTCAGAAGTGGATCGCACTAAAAAGGAAAGGCCCTCCCATTCAGCAGAAGGTCTGTTGGTGAAGAGAGAGTGACAAAAGGAGGAGACTAACCAGAATTTGCATCGCCATCTCTTTTCCTTGATGGAGAACCCTGAAGGAGGAGATTGGACTGAGGTCCGACACCGATGTTGCCCTAAAACTGCTGGATAAGTAAGTGACTCTGTTCATTACGAGCAGGATGTGTTGCTGTTACATGTACTGGACCGAGTACTTTATTGTTTTCTTGGAAATTGTGCTATGAATGTAATGTATTGTTAGCAGCCTGGTGTTCGCCACATGTGAGGGGTAACAGTGGGGAGGGGAGGGGCGGGTTACACCAGAACATACGTCATATTGAGGTACCGGCCGCATTGTTGTAATAACGCAAAAATCCTCTAGGGGCGACAGAAGTTATGCACTGCAGCTTGAAGCATATTTTTAAATGCGGAGGATGTATGTATCCTGAACCCAAGCAGATGGCTGGCTTTTTTTCTGAAAGTGTTCCATACTCTACAACATTGATCAATAGATTTGGATGCATATCGAGCAGAGTGTGCAACACTTTTTATGGAAGTTTTTTTTAGGACCAAAAACAACAACCTTAGTTTTGCCTAAACTTAGGAAATTACAAGTCATTCAGGTCTGTAAGACAAACCTGTGACTTTAGTAACTGGTTAGTTTCATCAGGTTTTATTGATACATAGAACTGGGTGTCAATGTCATTATCATAGCAATGGTAAACCCTTATCATGTTCCTTGATAACTGTTTGAAAAATTATATAGTTATACTATGAGAAAAGCTGCAAGAGTGTGATGGGGGAGGCTTCCTTCTATTTTTCTTTTTTTTGGGGGGTTCTCATAACACTGTGTAGCAGGCAAAATTGTTATTAACTGTCTAAGTCATTTTCTCATAACATTGAATGGCTAGTCCCATAACATTGAATGGCTAGTAATGTCCTTTTCCCATAACATTGTGTGGCCAGCAAACATAAACAATATAGATAGCAATAGTACCATTTTGTGAGTCAGACAACTCTGAGCCAGCTTCCTGACAGGTTGTGCGGACTTGTCTCTTTCTTGCAAGAAATAAATTTGCCTGATTTTGAGAGAATTTTTCTGACATAATGGTCCTTCGAGCCGGATTCTAAAATCCTTTCCACCACCCGGGATCGGAGCTGAAACCGTGCACGGGGGAGTCCAGGACTCCTAACTAAAGTCCTCTCAGCAGAGTTTCTGATAGAGGCCGGCTGCCACTGGCTGGGGGAAAGGTGACAGGATCTATTTTTGAATCAGTGGCCAGACTCGCTGGATTCTTCGTTGTTGCCCACCAGAAAATTTCGGACCTACCAGTGGATTTATGGTAAGGATCCTTTTGTGTCACTATTGTTGGCGAGAAATAGTGTCATTAACTAAGGCAAAAATAAAATTAGGCAAAAATTAGTGATTACCAATTAAGTTAAATTGTTGAAGTGGTAAAGCAGCTGCTGCAGACTTTTGCAGTTAGCCGTACTGTTGTTTGTGAAATGACACGAGTAATGTTTTACTTAATTTAATTAAGACGTTTGCAAATAATAGTGAATTTTTGCAAGTGCAGCTAAGTACGCAAGCGGCCTTTTACTAAATAGGGGCATTGCTATTTTTTAAAGGAAAAACGTTGCTATTTCAAGTGCAGCTTAGTATCAAAGGGCGTAACCTTTAGCTTAAGACTGTATAGTTGTGTTGGATTAGCCCATGATAAGTAACATAAAATCAGTCAATAAAGGTGAGTCAGTCCATAGTCTGTGTGAGAAGACTACAGGAATAAATAACTCTGCGCCGCGCGTTAGAAATGGAATCTTTCTTACGAGAGTTTGCGATGGGAGATCACAAGAAGTCTGTTTATTTGTTTGTTTCTTCGCTGCAGTGTTGTTATATTTGCTATGTATGCATAAAGAGTGAAACAGCTGCTGGTGTGTTGATGTTGCTGATGGTGACGACAGAAGTAATGTATTACTGACTAATTTAGTTGAGCTGTTGCTCGTGACATAACGACAAAAGTAGTGTTTCATTCACTTGCACTCAGATTAACAAAATTGATTAGCTGCAAGAGGACAGTAAGGGAAATATCTGTTTTAAAGTTAACTGAAAGTGGGAGTGCTAAAATCATGTTTCAGAAAAACCTAGAAAATATTAAATAGTTAGATGGGAGAAGAAATTTGATTTTGAAGGAGGTTTCAGCATTGTAAAATGTACAGAATTAGTAAAGTGTTTAGAGAGGGCAGGCCGTAAAAAGAAAAAGAAAAAGAATGGCCTCGTGCAGGCCAAGGCCTGGCTCACTGAGGCACACAAGAGGAAATCAGAGAAGGAGGAAAAGGAGAAGAACAAGCAACAAAAAGAGGTGTTGATGCAAATAGATGAAGAGGATTGCTGTTTATAAGAGTAAACATCCAAAAAAAACCTCAACAGCGATAGACCCACCAGCTTATAGTAACTCAGGAGCTACAAGTGGGTTGAGACCCCAACCCAGCTCCACACCTTTGGATCCTTTGTATCCAACAGGAGAGTTTAAAAAGATCCTTAAGAGGGATGAGACGCATATAACCAGGTCAGGGAAAAAATTTTGTTCTGCATGGGAGGTGTACCGGAATCCACCTGGAGAGGACTAAAACTTATCCCATGATCCAAGTACATGGTTTGCCACAGATCAGCACCTTTGTGACCAAACACATGGCAGATCACCGCACCGCCAGGTTAGCTAATTTGAGAGAGTGGGCCAGACATGCAGAGGAGCACTTTAACAACAAAAATAAAAGCAAGCAAGGAATAAACTTTTTGTTGGAAGGGAGTGAAGCAACTATGTATGTGATGAGGGAAAGCGAAAACCCAGACCAAAACAGGAGCAGAGACAGAGGAGGAAGAAGGAGAGACAGAGCAGGAGGAAATACATGTCGGCTGTGTGGAAGGAGGGGGCATTGGGCGAGAGACTGCAGGAGCAAGAGTAAGATAGAGGAAGAGTTTGGGAGTCAGTTATGACTAGATACGGAAAAAACAGGAGCTGAGCATGTAACCAGGATAGAAGCAGAAAAGCCAGAAAAAGTGTTAAACTTAGAGGGAATTGAACTTATCTTACAGTATGACATCAAACCTGAGATTACACTGAATGTTTCCGGGACAGGTTTCCGGGACGGAGGAAACTTTTCTATACGACACAGGTGCAACATGAACTGTAATTCATCCTGATGATCCTGATGACTTTCCTGGAGTTGAGGTCATTTGGGTCAAATCAGCAAATGGTAAGAGCCATCCTGAGCGTTTATCAAAACTCTTGACAGCAACTGATACACAGACTGGAGTGAGTGCTGATTGTCAAGTTGTCTTGTCCACTCTGTGTCCCTGTAACTTACTGGGCAGAGATTTACTCCATTTATTGAAGCTAGGAATAGTTCCAGAATAATAAGGGTTAACTGTAGTTCGAATGAAGTCCGATCAAACAATGATTCAGCATGACACGAGACCACCTTCATACTGGTACAGTTTGGATCTTGTGTCTACAGGCCCCAGCTCTATCACGCTTCCTCTCCTTAAGTAGGCAAAAGAACACGTCTCAGGAGAGCTCACCTTCAGGTCACCACATGAATTACACTGCACTATGTATTACAACTACACTGAAGGGTCTGACACAAACATATGAGAAACGTTTTTTCAGAGAAAAACAGACCATGTTAAAGTTAGAACACTTATACTGGAATAAAGAGGGTTGTTGTGCAGCTAGCTGCTCACTCTCCCCAAGCATGAGAAAGTTTTTAAGATCATGTAATGCACCTCATGCGTCACTCTCCAAACCCACAGACGACCACTGGAGGCATTAGGTGTGTTTGTGACTGCATGTGAAGAAGCCTCAGATTGGGAGAAGGTGGAGCCAGGAATAGAATATTCTGAGAAACTGGATGCATATACTAGTCCATTAAATTGGACCACACATGCAAAACCAAATGTACACTTACAAGGACGGATATGGCAACAGCAAAGCAGATTCTGATCCATTTTTACTCTCATTGAAAGTGAAGAAGCAGAAATAAAAGGGGTGCCAGAACACCTGTGGTCTAAAGGAACAGCAGATGTGGGGCTAATAAAATATGTTGAACCTGTCTGTATAACTCCTCTTTTTTCTTTCAGGTCACATCAAAGACAATATCCACTTAAACCTGAGGCTGAGGAAGGCATAGGTCCAATTGTGGAAGCTTCTCTTAAAGCAGGTGTTATAGTAGAATGTTCAGACTCTCCATGTAACACTCCATTGTTTCCTGTGAGAAAAGGCTCCTCCCTCCACTGGCTGGAGGATGGTGCAGGATCTGCAGGCAGTTAATAAAGCTGTTGTGCCACAGGCACCCACAGTACCAGATCCAAATACTATGTTAAATGATTTGTGACCAAAGAACAAGTACTTCACTGTTGTTGATATAAGTAATGCTTTCTTTTCTTTTCCTGTGCACCCAAATAGTCAATTTTGGTTTGCTTTTACTTACAGGATGAAAAGATACACTTATACCAGGCTTCCACAAGGATATTGTGAATCACCAACAATATTCTCACAAGCAATGTCAGCTAACCTAGCCAAGTTCAATCCTCCGAATAGCAGTCAAATATTGTTATATGTGGATGACATTTTATTGGTTTCACCAACAGAGCAGAACTGTAAAATAGACACACTAGCGCTTTTGTATTTCTTGGCGGAACAGGGTCACAAGGTCAGTAAAAACAAATTACAACTGTGGAAAACTATTGTTAAATTCTTAGGCTATGATCTCTCACAGGAAGGCAGACACTTAGATGAAGAGAGAAAGACAACAATCTTGCAAGCACCGAAACCAAGAACAAAAAGACAAATGATGTCTTTTCTGGGGATTATACATTTTTGTAGGAGTTGAATATCTAATTATGCCTTCATTACAGCCCCCTTATCTGCCTTGATCTATGACACCCCTTTGGCTGCTGCAGATTCTTTAGTGTGGACACCAGAAGCCGACGAGGCATTTAAAAAAATTGTTAGTTAGTCAAAACCCTTTGTCCTTTGTGGATTGTAAAGAGGGATATATGACATCAGTGTTAACTCAAGCACATGGGGGAAAATCCAGACCAATAGCCTATTACTCCTCCAGATTAGATGCAGTGGCCAGAGTGCTGCCACCTTGTGTTCAAGCAATAGTATCTGCTTCTATGGCAGTCCTCTCATCAGCAGCTATAGTGTTATTTCACCCACTAACACTTAAAGTACCTCATGCTGTGGCTGTAATATTATTGCAGAACAAAATATCGTATCTGTCCCCCTCCTGACATCTCTCCTGCATGACTGTTCTCCTTTCACAGCCACACCTCACTGTAGAACAGTGTACTACACTTAATCCATCCACACTGCTGCCTACTTCACAGCAGTGTGAAGCCTCATGATTGCATGGCAGAAATATCTATCAGTGTTTTACCCAGAGCAGATTTGACTGATACTCCCTATGAAAATGCAGAAATAACTATGTTTGTAGATGGTTCAAGCAGGAAGAATCCGGATGGAACAAATGCTACAGGTTTTGCTGTAGTAACTGAAACTGAAGTTCTCTTAAAGCAACCACTGCCGAAGAAATTCTCTGCTCAAGCAGCCGAATTGGTAGCTTTAACTGAAGCTTGTAAATTAGGAAATGGGAAGGTTGTGAATATTTACACTGACAGTCAGTATGCTTTCTCAACTGTTCATGTTTTTGCACAGCAATGGAAAGACAGAGGGATGACGATTTCTACCGGAAAAACTATGAATCATAAAGACTTGATTTTGGCATTATTAGATGCTATTCGGCTTCCTACTAAAGTAGCAGTGTGTAAATGTGTTGCACATACTAAAAACACGGATCCTGTTTCAAATGGCTGCAACAATAAACAAAGTTTTATGTATGTGTATGGATTCATTAATTATTCAAGGCTTTTTGTCTAACATGTCTAATCTGTGCAAAACACAATCCACAGGTCAATCTAAGACCAAGACGAGGTTTCAATGAGTTTTCATTGAACTGAATAAATGTGAAGGGAAACGGTTCTGCTTGGTGATAATAGATGTTTTTTCCAAATTTTTCCATGTGTTTTTCCTGGAAGTGTATTTCCATGTGCACAAGCAGATGCACTCTCAGTAGAAAAAGCACTGGTAAAAGAAATAATTCGAAATTTGGAATCCCTGAAAAAAATGTTTAGTGATAATGGGACACACTTTGTTAAAAAGGTCCCTGATGGCAAAGAACCTAAATATAGATCTCAGAAACCACTGTGCATATCATCCACAGTCAGCAGGTTTGGTGGAGAGACACAATGGAATAATAATATCAAGACTGAAGAAAATCATTGAAGAAACTGCGAAGAATTTGGTTTACTGTTTACCACTATTAGTCCTAAACATGCATATCACTCCAACTAATACAGGATTAACTCCATTTGAAATGATGTATGGCAGACCATTTGTACTCCCACATTTAAAACCGTTCTCCAGACATGATGAAGAAAGAGAAGAAACTTTAGCAGATTACATGGTGAAAATGTTAACAAGTAGAGAGATGTCTTCTGTCAATCCTGTCCAAGTAAACCCGTGGAGGAATCTCTGAAGACAGTAAAACCCGGAGACTGGATCCTCAAAGTGATAAAGAAAAAGAATTGGTCAACTCCGAGGTGGGAAGGGCCATATCAGGTATTACTTACAACACCCACAGCAGCTACAATAGCAGAAAGGACTTCCTGGATGGAGGATTTCACCGCACGGTGGTGTGGTGGTTAGCACCGTCACCTCACAGCAAGAGGGTTCCAGGTTCGATCCCTGCTTGCCTTTTCTGTGTGTAGTTTGCATGTTCTCCCTGTGTATGCGTGAGTTCTCTCCGGGTACTCCGGCTTCCTCCCACCGCCCAAAAACATGCATGTTAGGTTAATTGGTGACTCTAAATTGTCCTTAGGAGTGACTGTGAGCGTGCATGGTTGTTTGTCTCTATGTGGCCCTGTGGCGACCTGTCCAGGGTGTACCCCGCCTTTCGCCGGATGACTGCTGGGATAGGCTCCAGCCCACCCGCTACCCTATTAACGGATTGACGGTATAGAAAATAGATGGATGGACTTCCTGGATTCCCTTGTCCCTCTGTAAACTAGTAAGGCCACGAAGTAGGGAAAGATTAGTTACCCACCACCATTTTCTGAGGCATAAGTCTGACTACAAAGGGGAATTCTCTCAACAGGAGGGGGTTCATCTCAACCTCTAAACCTCCAACGGCTAAAACGAGAACATAGGGTGTGGCTAAAATAAAACAGGGAAAATCGACAGACAGCGGCCGTGGCATCCATTCAGATTACAAGGAAATTATGTGGGTTAAGAGGAACCAGCTGTGTGTTTTTAGTTATTGCTCTCATTGTAATACTCCTGATTATATGGTATGAAACACAAATTAATAAAATTAAAGATGATGCATCACATGGAAATATCACTCTTTTGCCTCCCTCCTCCTTGATACAGGTGAGCCACAGAGATAAGAGGTCCATGAGATTCAATAGACAACTTGTCAACCTATTTTTTGTTACAGGAATGGATGGAGTGGCTGAGATTGACTTATGCTCAGTTATTTTATGTAAGGACAACCAAAAAGTCCATGTGTTTTCTGAAAAATACATTTGTGAAACTTATGTTGGTACAAGATTTCCAGGGGATCGCCGATGTGGCAGTTGGAATTTTGTAATAACGAATAGTGGACCACATCCTTGGAACTATAAACCCCGGAAAGCATCAGCAGGCCCTTACTGATCGTTTATCCATCATCAAGGGGCAGTTTGATCCAAATTGTAAGCTTGACAGATGCAATCCACTCTTAATCACTTTAAAGAGACCTAAGTCGAGTGACACAGGTCTTTACGTGTTAGGCTCACATGAAAAAGGTTTTGATCCAATAGGAGACTTCATGATTACGGTCACAGACATCGAGACGACATCTGGAGAAAACAAATCCTACATCAGTGCAAACCTCTTCATCACTACACCACCCGCTGAGCCCTCTCCTGTTCCCCATGTCAAATATATCACTGATCTAACTTATGAGGACAACAGGCTATGCAGCTTGAAATGAATGGGTAGAATGGATGGTGTATACAGCATGACAAAATAATCAATCTAATTGTATCGCATGTGCTAACGCCAGACCATACTTGGGAACTGTACCATTTAACTTGAGCAATCACTCTGACCCAACTAGTTTACAATGTGTACTACAATTGTATAATGAATCTTTTGTACCTAACACACAGCAATGTAAAATTCTCTCTTTGTTGTTCCCAGCAGTTAAGAAAAGAGATTTACCGCCCTCAGCGTTGGCTTATAAGGGGAATTATACATGCTTCATTCACAGGGGTACAGGTAAGAATGTGGGTACACTCATGTCAGATTATTGTCAAGAATCCATTAATATCACTCAGGACGCAGGGAACTACTCAGCATCTTGGTTTCGGAACCAGATTTCCATGAGAGCAGACCTCTGGTGGCTATGTGGGGATATGAAACTGAGGCCCGTCCTTCCGCCCAACTGACAAGGCAGCTGCGCAATGGCCTAACTACTGATGCCTTTCCATCTGTTCCCTCTGGGGGACTTGAGTGAGAAGCTCACTCTGGAGGGGCTGGGACGTTTCAAACGTTCAACTGTGCCTGGAGGTTCATTTGACAGCAGAGTGTACCTGGACAGCATTGGGGTCCCTAGGGGAATCCCAAATTAGTTTAAAGCTAGAAATCAAGTAGCTTCAGGTTTTGAATTTTTCTTTTCTGGTGGGCAACAATAAATAAGAAGGTTGATTGGATAGATTACATCTATTACAACCAACAGCGCTTTGTGAACTACACTAGATGTTGTTAAAGGGATTGCTGAACAATTAGGTTCAACTTCGCTTATGGCATGGCAGAATAGGATGGCTTTAGATATGTTGTTAGCAGAAAAAGGGGGTGTATGTAAAATGTTTGGAACTTTTTGTTGCACCTTTAGTCCTAACAATACTTCCCCAGATGGCAGCATCACCAGGGCCTTAGAGGGACTCACATCACTCTGCAATGATTTGTTTAATGAAAATCTCTTTGAAGTGTTAAACGATGTAAAAGACAGGGTACAGGGTTATGTAAAGAATGTGGAGGTGACGCAGGGAAACAGGGAAAAGAGGTGGTAAACACATCCTCCTGGAAGTGCTAGTAAGCTCTCCTTCCAAGATAGCTTAGCAGTTCAAGACCCAGCCGGGCTGATGTTCCACCAGAAGCAGACGATTGCAAAACCAGGGACAACACGACACTGGACTGGATAAGCTGCACTATTCTAATTCTAAAGTTATTCCTGTATTGTATTGTTCATTCATTATTAATTTATCTTTTCATTTTTTAACTTGTTCATTTATTAATCCATTAATCCTATTTTTCATTTTATCATTTTTTTCCATTTAATATCCATTTCATATGTTTGTGTATTCATTTTATGTTTGTTTTTAAATCACTTGTGTCCATCATCAAAATCAACTGTTCGGAGTGCGACCTTTGATACTGAGTGAGTGATTAAGCGGTCGGTCGCCAGGTGGAGATGGGGCCATAATAGAATTTTCCCGTAAATACAAAAAATGGGTTTTTCGCGCCTATGCACTGCGAACAGTGGAAGATTTTGATGTTAAAGATTTAAAATGATTCAATGTTATTTGTACGAAATGAGGAGTTATTACAGTGTTTAGTCTTTTTTTTACCCTCATAGCATAAACAGGAGGGAAATGTCAGAAAATTATATAGTTATACGATGAGAAAAGTTGCTAGAGTGTGATGGGGGAGGTTTCCTCCTTTTTTGGGTTCTCATAACACTGTAGCAAGCAAAATTGTTATTAACTGTCCAAGTTATTTTCCCATAACATTGAATGGCTAATGATGTCCTTTTCCCATAACATTGTGTGGCCAGCAAACATTAACAATATAAATAGCAATAGTACCATTTTGTGAGTCAGACAACTCTGAGCCAGCTTCCTGACAGGTTGTGCGGACTTGTCTCTTTCTTGCAAGAAATAAATGTTTTGTGTTAATCGTATCCAGCGACTCTGAGCCTAATTTTGAGAGAATCTTTCTGAACAATAATACAGCCTAATTGTAGCATGTACAGGAAAATGAAATTGGTCCAAGTCCAGAACCTTGTGAAACCCCGTACCATACTCTACTACGTGTAGGGAAAGCACCATTTACATGTACAAACTTGAATCCATCTAATCAATATGACTTCAACAATACTTTATAATGAAAGGTTATGGTCAATTGTATCTAAAACTGTACAAAGAGCTAACAGAGGTCAGTTTGTTACTTTAACCTGTTCATGGAAGAACAAGTTTAGTTGCCCTTATTCAAGCTCTTATGGTTACCATGACATGGATGACTGATAATCTTGATCAACATATCTAACCGGTTTAGCCCCAGAAATCTTTCTGGGGATCTGCTTGAAAATGATATGTCCAAAATTAATGAGTATTTCTCTGTAATTACAAACTCTGTGTACACCATATTGGTATTAAAATAAAGCCAACACTTGTGACACTTAATCAGGGTTGGATCAAACCAGATGTCCCCCTCCCACCCTAGGGTTTGAGGTTAATGCAGTTCTAGTGCTAAACTGAAATCTTCATATAACCCATTATGCTGCAAATTGGGAATAAGTTATTTAAGGATTTTTTTTGTCAAGAATTTTAGAAATTAAAGGAACTTTGGCCATATATCTGATTTTGGAACAAATGCATGCGTTACATAGCCCACTAGTATGATTGCAGCAATGTGTAGGTTTGGTCAAAATTTGAGAGAAGCCGTCACTTCCAATAAGTATTTGAAGGAAATACTAAGGCTGACATGGAGTCAGGAGACTAATTACCTTCACACAGGTATGGCTAATTTCCTGTTACAACAAAGGCCAAATAAACATCAATCAATAGGCCTCAACCTGACAATCTGTACAGTTAAAATATTTATGATGCGCTCCAAGATTGGCTCAATTTTAAAAAGACTGTTCATTCAATCCACCTATGATAATGAACACCTCCATGAGTGTAAAAACATTTCAGTTTAGTTTTAACTAAATTCCAATTTGTTATTTTTGTATTGCTGCAACAGAAAAAGTAAACAAAATAACAGAAAGTACAAGAACTAAGAAATTGAACAGAGGAATGACTTACTGACTGAAAATACTGACAGCGCACCAACAACATGACAAAAACAATGACCTGGCGCAGAACAAAGGACAACCTTGAGGATATATACCAAGGAGGGTGATAACACACGAGGATCAGGTGTGGAAATCAGAAACTTAAGACCTGAGGGGTGTTCCACGAACGTAACTAAAGAAAGCCAGGCTGTATCGGGAAAGCCTCGCTTAGACAAACGCCATCTCCCAATTAAGCCTCAAGTCGTTCCACTAAGACATTTCAGCTGCATCTAATCAAGGTTGACTCAAGCGAGTCTTACAAAGCCTGGCTATGTGCGAGTGCCCGAGGAACGTAGGAAGCCCTGACGAGTGGATGATGGAAAAAAGGAGATGGCAGAAAAGGAGAGCAAGAAAAGAGCTGTCATTTTCTAGGCAGCTGAAGAAAGAATGCTGATGATGGAGCTGTATGATGAGTTTGAAAGTGTGATCACGAGAAAAGGTAATACAGCTGTGATCAATAAAGCGAGGGAAACGGCCGCAAACAATTGCCGACAGACTAAATGTGTAAGTTATACACGTTTTATACCAATATCAACTGCAGTTTATTTCACTGTCCTTATGTATTTATGCTCTCCTCTTTGTGTTGTAATTTCTTTTACATAAAGCATGCTGAATTGTCTCTGTATGAGATGTACTGCACAAATATACAGGCCCTGTTCAGTTTATTAATAATCCAATAATCAGCACGCATCATCATACTTTGTGACTATATTATCGTGAGTGTGTGACCCACATATTAATTATTCACTGTTACATCTAAACAGGAACAATCTTAGCAGCCAAAAGCGAATCTGGCAGCAGGTGAAAGTAAAGTACAAGAACACTTTTCAGAGTAGCCGTTGAAGAAATGTGTTTGTCCAAAAAATGTGTTGAGCTGTAAATATGTTGTACTGTAGCTGCCAAAAAAAAGAGGCCTCTGCCACTGGTGAGGGTCTTCCACCCGAAAATCTCACACCAGTGGAGGCACCTCCTCGGGATATGTTCCCAAAGTGTGCGGGATCAGTATGTTGAAGGTATTGATCACTTTCTCTCAATGACAATGATGGTGTACCTGTATCTGTCAGTGGTGGGAGACACCATCTCCCTGCTTGATCCTCAGACCACAGAGGACATCCTAACTCATGTGTGAGAAGTTGTATTCAATTTAATTTTCTTTCGATGGAAATACTGTGCATCCCTGTGACCGCCTACTTCATCAACTGCTGTGTTTCTCCGTTTTGTAGTTTGATGGCCCTAGCACATCTCGGGCATTCGATGATGAAATGCCACAGGTAGGCTGTTCATTATTAAAAATGGGAAACGGTTTGGATGTGTCTGCAGTCTACCTATTCTATACCAATAGGCCTAATTATCACCAATACACTTTCCTGCAGGTTGCAACAGGAACACATATTTCAGCAGCAAAGAGTGAAGTAAGTAACTCTTCACGTTACTGTCACTGCCTACATCCGTCGTTGCTCACAGGCACATTACTTCTATCACAGGATGTCCGAACTCTGTATAAACGGAAACTTCTGTTGGGTAAAGAGAGCACCAAACCAGATGTGAAATACATGAAGCTGGAGAGGGATGTAAGTATAAACTCTGACAAAGAAGGTCATAGTGTGAACTGTATTTAATTCTGTTTTCTCACCACAGCTTGAAAAACATGAATAATTAAACAATTCAACACAACTTGAACTTGAAACTTGTCATTATTGTACGGTTCATGCAAAGTGTTAGAAATAAGACAAAATGTGCCAAATATGAAGTATACTATTAATTTAAGATAGCTCTGTCAAAAGTTGGTGCCTGAGAACTTTAAGCAATGAACCTGGATTTAATTTGGCCAAAGGTCATTTCTATCCGTGCCCTTGTTTTAGCATGTGCATGGTTAAATGCCCTCTCCACCCTTGTTCCTGGATCAGGATATGACGTGATGAGGTACGACAAGCATGCATAGCCTCTGTCACCAAGCAGGTCACCACTGAACTCTCCTGCAGAATAAGAGAAATGTTGGTTGGATATACCGTACATGTGTTAAGACTTGGCAATTTGATACAATATGTGCCTTATATGGCTATCTATAATAAAGTAGGACGAGCACTTTAAATTCCTTAAGATGACCTCTTCACCTGACCTCTCATTAGATTACCAAAATTATGCCTATGCTATATACATCTTACTTCAAAAGTACACTCTGTGGCGGAGTGAACCTGTCCCTCATTCACCAGGACCTGAACTGCAGACTATTAGGGATACACACCTACAAGTCTATGGGTTTGGGTTGGGTCGTCATGAAGAATGTGACATCACTGGCACTGATGGGTGCTGATCTGAAATCTGTTGTGTTGGTGTTTGAGTATTTCTGTGTATTGGGGGTATCTATGTCGCTGCAGGTGATAAGGAGCACCTGTTACCCAGAGGTGTGATTATTATGGGGGAGGAGCTTAATTAAGGAGGAGCCCTTTGAGAGGAGGAAGGGGACGTGTGGACGATGAATGGCTTGGAGTGATGGAACAGCTGGAGCTGATGTGGGCTCGATTGTAAAGATCTGTACAGAATGTATTTTTTTGGGAACTGAACACACGTCGGGGGGCACAATAAATAGCTCCACAAAGCAACAAGCAAGGGAGCCTGTGAGTTATTATGGTGACGGAGAACCCCGTCACCGGGAGGTGGAGTGGCAGACACGTCAGCAAACACCTGGGCCCGTGAAGAAGAGAGCGATCGCCATTCGCACCTCATAACACACTCCTTCGGGTAAATAAAATGTTTGTGTAGCAGCTGTGTATCTCCATCAGCAAAAAGCTGGTAATAAAAGCACATCAGAATCCTTGGACTTGCTGTAGACTAGCCAGGGCCTGTTGATGTTCTCCACATTCCTCGTTAACATGAAGTAATGTGAATCGCCGACCTTCTTCGTTTCGGGGGAACTCTAGCTCAAGTTGAACAGGTCCTTTCATCACAATGTCACATCATTCCCTCTCGTTAACAACCGTTAGCCACAGCACAGGGTCATCTCCCAATACTACATCACTTTCATGGTGGTCAAAAGAAGCTGGGCAACTCACCAACTCATCAACTATGTCTTCCGAATTAGTCGGCTTGTCATCCATCAGCTCGTCTGCTCTGTCAGAAATAGCTGATAGCTCATCACATACGGGTAGCTCCCCTGAATCTTCAATGACCGGCTCGACATTAACGTTGTTAGAGTCAACCGATGTTGTTGACACATTAAAAAAACTTGTAAGTTTGGGGTGTGTAGTGTTCTTTTGTTCTGAGGCCCAAAGTCCTGCTTAATGGGGAGGAGGAAGCTGGTCGGGGGCCCCCCTCAGGTTAGGGGCCCAAGGCAATTGCCTACCTTTGCCTTAATGGTAAGACCACGTATGAGGTGCAACAGGGGCCTGGATGCGTACATGAGTACAGTCTAGTGCACCGTTAACATTGGGGAAGCCTACATACATCAGCAAGTAGATGGTTTTACATTATCGGCTATTGTAAATGTGGAGCAGCAGCCCGAAAGGACCTGTCCCCCATTTTTCTGATAGTCATAGTCCTAAAGTCAAGCCCGTGGTTCACCATCAACCTGCCCATGTTTCAAATAGATTTTCCCCACTCAGCGACACACCCGCTGAGGACAAAACCCTGGTAATTGGCAGCTCTATAGTCAGAAACGTGGCATTAGCGACACCAGCGACCATAGTCAAATGTATTCCAGGGGCCAGAGCGGGCGACATAGAATCCTATTTAAAACTGCTGGCTAAGGATAAACGTAAATGCAGTAAAATAGTTATTCACGTCGGTGGTAATGATACCCGGTTACGCCAATCGGAGGCCACTAAAATTAATGTTGCATCGGAGTGTAATTTTGCCAAAACAATGTCGGACTCCGTAGTTTTCTCTGGACCCCTGCCAAATCTGACCAGTGATGACATGTTTAGCTGTATGTCCTCCGTCAACCGCTGGTTGTCTAGATGGTATCCAGCAAACAACGTGGGCGACATAGATAATTGGCAATCTTTCTGGAGAAAACCTGGTCTGATGAGGAGAGACGGCATCCATCCCACTTTGAAATTCAAAACAAAAACCTTAACTGACTAACTAAAAACATCAAACTATTAAATGTGGTTTGCTGAATATTAGCTCTCTCCTTTTGAAGTCTCTGTTAGTGAATGATTTGATCTGTGATCATCATATTGATATATTTTCTGTTACAGAAACCTGGCTGCAGCAGGAGGCTCATGTTAGCATTAATGAATCAACTCCCTCTGACTATTTAAATGTTCACGTTCCTCCAACCACAGGCAGCGGAGGAGGAGTGGCAGCTATCTTCAGATCAGGGCTACTAATCAGTCCTAGACCCAAAATTAGTTTGAACTTTAATAACGTATAAGAAAGCCCTTCGTAAAGCTAGAACTGCATATTATTCATCACTGAAGAGAATAGAACAGTCCCAGGTTTCTTTTCAGCGCTGTAGCCAGGCTGACAAAGAGTCCGAGCTCTGTTGAGCCATGTATTCCTTTAACTCTCAGCAGTGATGATTTCATGAGATTCTTCATCAATGAAATTGTTTCTGTCAGAGAGAAGATTGATGGAATCCTTCCCGCTATTATCACTGATGTATCATCAAGTAGAGCAGCTTTAGAAGTATCTTTAGAACCTGGTTTGTATTTAGACGGCTTCTGCCCAGTTGATCTCTCTGAGTTAACAACAGCAATAGTCTCTTCTAAACCATCAACTTGTGTGTTCGACCCAATCCCAACCAGACTGTTCAAGGAGGTTTTCCCCTTAATTGACACTTCCATAACGGATTTGATCAATCGGTCTTAGTTGACAGGATATGTACCTCAGACTTTTAAGGTTGCTGTAATTAAACCTTTACTTTAAAAAACTACTCTTGATTCAGAAGTGTTGGCTAATTATCGACCTATATCCAATCTCCCTTTTTTGTCTAAAGTTCTTGAAAAAATAGTTGCAGCTCAACTTTGTGATCATTTACATCGAAATAATTTGTTTGAAGAGTTTCAATCAGGATTCAGAGTGCATCATAGCAAAGAAACAGCACTGGTGAAAGTTACCAATGATCTCCTCTTAGCCTCTGATAGCGGACTTGTTTCTGTGCTTGTCCTGTTGGATCTCAGTGCTGCATTGGATACAATTGATCACAGCATTCTGCTTCGCTGCTTGGACCCCCAATAATAAGAAAAGCTACTAAAACAATAGGGTTCTGCAGCTTCGCTGCTAGACCCCTAATAATAATAATAGGAAAAACTACTAAAACAATAGGGTTCTGCAGCTTCGCTGCTAGACCCCTAATAATAAGAAAAACTACTAAAACAATAGGGTTCTGCAGCTTTGTTGCTAGACCCTTAACAATAGGGTTCTGCAGCTACGCTGCTAGACCCCTAACAAAGACAAA
This sequence comes from Leuresthes tenuis, assembly GCF_036924035.1. Taxonomy (NCBI): domain Eukaryota; kingdom Metazoa; phylum Chordata; class Actinopteri; order Atheriniformes; family Atherinopsidae; genus Leuresthes; species Leuresthes tenuis. The sequence continues at coordinate 34,450,700 of NW_027325360.1, forward strand.
CCATGAAAGTAACTATAAGACAAAAAAAAACTAGACTAACATTAATGGAACAAAACCTGATTTAAACCAGTGACTCAACACAAACAAGAAAAAAGAAAGAAGACAAACAAAATGCAGAAAACCCACTACAAAACTAATCCAAAATTCCACAGGCCATGAGACCAGTTTTAGGCATTTATAAAAAAAAACTTTGGAAACATTGCACAGTCAAGGCAACAGGGATCTGCCAACTAGTGCTCATTTTAAACCTTTTTGATTTTAGTCTTTGCTGTTGTGGCACAATTCTGATTAATTCTAATTGTGAGCTCTCACAGAACTGTATGAATTTGAACAAACTTTAGGATTGAGGGAAGTTTGCCTAAATCCTGAAATTTGTTTTTTATTCTATATTTTTTCTGCAGGCTGTTCTCACCCACAGTTCATATGAAAATGGATGAAAAGTTATGCACAGATTTTTGTGCATAATCCTACGAATATCTATCAACATGAGTGACCAGTGTGCCTGCGCAAAGCCTGAAGTCAGGGCTGACGTGCCTTTTATTCACAGAGGAAGATAAACACTTTAAAATAGTTTCGACATTATAATACGTCAGTGAAAGCGAAAAATTAACTTTTTATTTTTACAAACGTCTTTCAGGGAATGTATGCAAGCTTTAGTTTGTTAACCTGTAAAGTTTATTTTTGTTTGAAACGTTGCTATGGTGGTTACTAAGGATGCTACTATTGTTGTAGCTTCCGCAAACGGTGGAAATCACCATAGCCTACTTCTTTGTTTGTTTTAATTTGCTTTTGTTCTGGCTTTGCTGCTGAAACACGCTGTGAAGGAAATACACGCAGGTAGTGGAGAAATAAGTTGTTTTGGATGAATTTACTGCAAGATCCAAATGTAATAAACACTAAGTGTATGGAAATCCCTTCATCATCATTGCTAATAAACAACATTTGTAAAGCTATGTATGTAAAAGTTAAAACTGTATATCCAGCTTATTTACTGCTTACATCTATTACAACTGTCACTGGTGCCTGGGTATATCTTTGCCAATCGGACGTTTGTGTAGTGCACTCTGACAAGAACTTAACATTGTAATAAGTGCCTGACACACAGGATGTATGAACTGGCATAAGGATTTGGTCCCATTGATCGTCTGAGACTGGAGCTCCTATCTCCTGCTCTCAGGTCTTCTTCAGATGAGTTGTTTGGTCAGGGTTGAGGGAGTCAAAGGAATTGTAAATCACAGAGATGGAGCACTTTTGAACAGGATCGAGGGTGAGCAAGGAGTCAATCAGAGACCCAGGCAGGTGGTTTGGGAAGTATGGGTAAGCAGTTTGGACAAAGAGCCTGACTTGAATGAAATGAAAAAATTAAGAGTGAGGTAATTCAAAAAACCTGGCTGCGAGCTCTATAAAATCAGTAAATATGTTTTCTTTGTAAAGGTCTTTGACATGTAATAAACCTTTGTTTCGCCAGATAGTAAAGTCAGGGTCAGATAAGGAGGGATAAATGGTTTTTAACAACCGGGGCCAAAGTTGACGGTTCATTCAAGCCATAATGTTTACGAAATTGATTCCAGATTTTCAGCGAGTTAGTAACAACAGGGTTCTGCGAGACATTATGGGTCTGGGGAGCCGTAAGGAGGGACAATAAGGAAAACTTTGAGGACCGTAGTTGTATCAGAGCCCATGATGGGCCTATGTCGGCTCCTCTGTCAAGCCAGTGACCGATTTTGTTAATATTGCATGCCCAGTAGTATTGGATAGGATTGGGTAGTGCAAGACCGCCCTGCTTTTTGGAGAGTCATAGAACTTTTCTAATTCGGGGCGGCTTATTCAACCACAAAAACTACGAAATTGTCTGGTCTAGCTGCTGAAAGAAGGACCGTCTGAATAAAAAACGGAATATGTTATAACAAATGGAGAACTTTGGGGAGAATCACCATCTTAACCAGATTAACTCTGCCAGTTACGGAGAGAGGGAGGGAGGACCAGCGATTCAGATCTAGCTTGCACTTGTCAATTAGATGATGAAAATTTTTATTAAAATGGTCCTTGAAAGAAGCAATAGCAAATATGCCAAGATATCGAAAACCCTCTGAAACAACTCTAAATGGGGAAGAAGATGGCAGCATCTTCTTAGACAGTTCATTTATAGGAAGAAGTTCACTTTTATTAAAATTTAACTTGTAACCAGAGTATCTGCCAAATTGGGTTAAAATGTCTGAGATAACAGGGATGGACGAGGCTGGGTTAGACACATATAATAGCAAATCTTCGGTGTAAAGGGACAGCTTGTGGGTGACATCACTTCTGATAATGCCCTCAATTCTCCCCTCCCCCTGAAGCCAGATGTCCAATGGCTCGATAGCAAGAGCAAATAGGAGGGGGGAAAGGGGGCAACCCTGTCTGGTGCCCCGACAGAGGGTGAAAGGGACAACCTCAAACCATTTTTAAGGAAATTGGCTGTTGGAGAGTCATAAAGCAGTCTAATCCATGCAATAAAGTCGGAGCCGAAACCAAATTGAGACAGGACACAGTACAGATACTTCCACTCAACCCTGTCAAACGCTTTATCAGAATCTAAAGAAATTACCACCTCAGGTGTGACAGGGTTGGGGGAGCCGATGATGTCTCCTGGTGTTGGATGATGAGTTCCTTCCGGGCCATTAACCCAGTCTGGCCTGTGGAAATTACGGTAGGTAGGGCTTGCTGCAGACGAGTGGCGAGAACCTTGGCTATTTTCAGGTGAGTACTCTGAGGTGTACAGGTCAGAATGGAAATTCAAAAAGGCGTCATTTATCAATTTGGGGTCGGTGACCAATCTCAACCTACCCCGTGAAACATTTTCCTCACCACCTACATTGCTGGGCAAAGGATCTGAAGTTGGTGTTTGTTGTAGGGAAACACTTTGTCCAACTGCTGGTGAGGCAGGGACACGGGGCGGGAACGTGTTGCCACTAGCGCCGGGACTAGCGGACAGCGGACCATCATCTTCCGAAGGTAGATTTTCCCCTTCAGAATCAGTATTAGTGAATAGAAGACCCAGCGCTTCTTTGCAGATAAACTTTTTAGAGGACATTGTGCGATTATTTGAAAAAAATACTCGCTATTGCTGACTATATCGCTCTGCTGCTGTAGCTCAATGGTGTACTCGCTCGGTGAAGAACTCGTACTGATTCAACTTGCTGTAGCGCGAAAATTTTATTTAGACAGATGTCGTTTTTTGCATCAGAAGTGAAGTGTGACATGTCTGCAAACCAGAGGTGGAGAGTAGGAACAAAATATGACGTTATTTTTGCCACAATGGGCCGTTTTATTCAGGACGCAATCTTGTCGACTTAAGTCGATCATGGCGCTTAAAGCTTTAACACTCACTAATCCCTGTGACTTCTCCACTCCCACTGGATTAAATGTAACCCAGATAGTACAGAGGGTCAAACATTAGCAGAAGAAGTGCCTCCCACATGATTAGGTAGAGAGCCAATTTACTCACACATGAACATGAACATTTTGGAAAAAAGGTCGTTATGAGAAGAGAGAAAAAAAAAAGGTTTCCTGTTGTTCCGCCTCTACAGAACAGTAGGGGACAGTATTAGGGGAAAAAAAAAACAAGACCAGAGATGTTGCATCTTCATATAACCAAAGACATTTATCCGGACTCACACTGTGATATAATAGACAACTTCGTATTAAATGTTTAACTGATATTGCCCCGAAAGGAAAATGAAAAGTGTAGTCAGCGTCTAACGGCTGTGACATGGCTAATCAAAACAAACCGAGGTAGACTCCTTACTCAGCATCAGGTGGAGATTTACAAATGTTGAAAAAGTCCCAGTGTTCAGAAAGCATCCTACAACACTAGAAAGAGTTCACAATCACTCTGTGTGGAATGTCATCGAGTGGAGACACTCTTATTGGCTGTCTGAAATCATTGCAGGTAAATGAAATAAGAAGATGGACCAGGTAAAATGCGGCAAATCCAACATGAGCCTGCGAAACATTTAATCACCAGTCCTTTATTTAAGATATAATCTCATTATTGTATAACTTCATTCGCTCAATTGGTGAGTCAAGTTGTCCATGAGAAGAGTTCAAAATAGGCTTCAAACCTTGTTGATGTAAATGCTAAACTGAGTTGGTTTGTAAAATATAGCAAATTTGTATTAAAATTCAGAGTTCAACTTTTTATCTTATGTGTGGAAGTTTGTTAACGTAAGTGTTAAAGCATAAAAAATAAAACAAATTACATATAGATTCATTTATGCATTTTTATTGAGGAACAACCGTTTTTGTAGGGTGTGCTCCAATGCGATTTCTCCTCTTACACACCAGTTCCCCTGCCTTGGAAAAAATTATTTCACAGGGTACAGATGAAGAGGGTGAACACAACATTTTCAGTGCAAGTTGATGAAGGTTTGGATAACAACAAACTCCAACTCCAACAACAAAACTCCATCCAACAAACCCACAACATGTTGACACAGTTTGCTTTCTTATAAACACAATTTGGCGCCGTCACATTTAAGCGATACCGTTCCTGTATCGGTCACGTGATTTTTTCTTAAAGTGATACACGCACCAATACGGGGTTTCACTCTTGGGCTCTCGACACGGAGCTGACGCACCAGTGTCGTTCGTCCCATCACTACCACGAAGGCAGCGGCCTCGTTTCTTAGTGCCACTTTCTTTTGACCAAGATGGTGGCGCGTGGACATCGCGAGGCTCAGTGTTTCTCCAGATTTAGCGAAATAGTAGTTATCTGCCTGCTTGTTTCAAGTCTGTTCACTCAGAACTGTCTTGCAAACACATTCTACAGCTGCCAGGAACTTTTGGACATTGCATCTCGCAATTCTGATAACTTTATCGATGGACTACAACTTTTCCCTGAGATCGTCAGAACCACCGAAACAATCAACCCGGTTCCGCCGACCGGAAGTGCTCGCAGGCGGCGTCGAGATTGTAAACAAAGACTGGGTAAGAGAGCTGGGCTAAGGGCTAAGCTGAAGCTAACACCTCACCGGCTATCACTACCCAGCATTTTCCTTGCTAATGTACGGTCTCTGGCGAACAAAATGGATGAGCTACGACTGTGGATAACAAATGGATAATGGACTGCAACATTATGATTCTAACGAAAACGTGGCTTAACAATCCGATAGCGTCATTGAACTAGCTGGTCGCTACATGCTCCGGGCGGACAGAACAGCTGATGACTCCGGTAAGACCAGAGGTGGGGGTCTGTTTATCTATGTAAACAAAGCTTGGTGCACGGATACTGCCATCATTGGAAGTCATTGCTCAATATCTCATGGTTAAGTGCAGACCGTTCTATCTGCCCAGGGAGTTTACATCTACTATTGTGACTGCAGCCTACATCCCACCAGATGCTAACGCTAAACTGGCCATGGAAGAACTGCATCCTGCCATTAGCAAACAACAGACATCACATCTGGAGGCAGCCTTTATTGTTGCGGGTGACTTCAACCACTCCAACCTGAAGACTGTCCTCCCTAAATTTCAACAACATGTCTCCTGCCCCACCAGAGGAGCCAAGACTTTGGAACATGTTTACACTAACATGGCTGATGCTTACAAAGCAGTCCCCCTCCCCCACCTTGGACAGTCTGACCACCTCTCTTTGTTTTTAATCCCCAAATACTCCCCATTCATCAAACATGTGAAACCCACAGTGAGGACAGTCAAATTGTGGCCAGAGGGCGCAGAACTGTTAGTACTATGTTGCATTTATTCACTTTATTCACTGAATTCACTTTACATACGCACATACTCTGCACTTTAACCGCTTTTACTGCTGTTTTTGCACTTCTGGTTGGATGCTAACTGCATTTCGTTGTCTTAGTACCTGTACTTTGTGCAATGACAAAGTTGAATCTAATCTAATCTAATTTCAGGGTGATCTGGAGCTTTGCCGGGTAAAGCAGAGCCGGCCGGAGGCCCAGGTTGTACAACTTGGCCATGACATCGCGGTAAACCATCCGCTGCTCTAACACGTCGGGGCAGTAATCCTCGTAGATGTGGACCGGCGAGTCACGGTACTTCAGGTCGTTCCTCTGTTTGCGAGCCTCCCGGACTATTAGCTCCTTGGTCTGGTGCTGGTGAAGGCACACAATAATGGGTCTAGGCTAGTCTCCCTGTCACGGCTTAGCAGCTAGGGAGCGGTGAGCTCGGTCTAGGTCCGGTGGGGTTTGTAGCACCTGGGGCCTCATGTACAAAGACTTGGCGCACGCTCAAATCCCCTCCAATGTACAAAAATATCCAGATGTATCAATGTGTGCGCACGCATGAATCCAAGCACATTTCCCTTGTACATCCCTATCAGAAAAATTCTCTCAAAATTAGGTTCAGAGTCGCTGGATACGATTAACGCAAAACATTTATTTCTTGCAACAAAGAGACAAGTCCGCACAACCTGTCAGGAAGCTGGCTCAGAGTTGTCTGTCTAGCAAAATGGTACTATTTATATTGTTTAGGCTTGCTGGCATTTCTCGCCATTCATTATTATGGGAAAGGAGTAATCAACGTGGAATTGAGCGCACATGTCGGAATACCCAACTCCTCCTTTTCCACTCCCCTACTTAAATATGCAAATCATATTTAAATGAGCCCTGCTCCTGCGATTCACCTCTCTGCACGATCAGAAAATAAAGAAGAAAGAATGCGTAAGACGGAAAAAATGATAACTTAACGGAAAGTGAGGTGCTACTTTCTCAAGTGGAGGCCCTGCAAAAATGTGCTCTTTGGCACGCTGTCCTATGATATAAGCAGCAAACGTAAGAGGAGTGGGTGGGAGAGCGTGAGCGAGGCCTTTAATGATGTGGGGTTGAACAGAGAGTCGGCACAACTATGGGTGACACTGCTCTCTCAGGGGTGGTGGGTGTGGGAGTGTGGGTGCTTCTGATTAAAGGTGAATACCTGTATTTGTGTAACTCACAACAAACGTGTTCATACAGTAACCTAGAGCAGAAGTGCGCCAGGGAAAAGATTAAGACATTTCACACTTTACGTACGGGGTTATTAACATTTGCACACAGAGACGATCAGGGGCTTGTTAGAAAGACCTTAAGCTGCTGTTTAACCAGCAAAAAAACAGCAAGTTACTAACTTTAACCACTAACTATGATGCTGTGATGACGGGATAGAAATTGGGGGCGCACATGCTCAATGCACGTCACGGGGAATAATATTAGGACAATTACACAAATAAAGTTACTCACCAAGAAGCCACCCATCACGCACAGTGCCAGCTTGTAGTCTGTTCCCAACAATTCTGTTACTGAATGTATGAATCGTGCATTGAATCAGGCCACCCCACAAAGCATTTGCGCATCACATACATTTGTACATTGATGGAATGAAAATGTTTCCTGTTGATATACAAATTCATCATGTCATGGTGCTTTTATATCACTATGTGTGCCGATTGCTACGATTACATTAGGAAAACCGGCTCTCGCTGCAAATTGTGCTTCAATGTTGGCCTGTTCAACTGCATTGTGGGAATTTGATATACCTGCTGAGATGCAGATAATTCCGTCCCACTTGGGTGGCATGGCTCAGCTCAAGGTCGACTGGCACAGTCCCAATCGGTTGGCCAGCTCCCTCTGGAGTGCACATCACCTGTGGCACAAGCAGCGCATGGCTCCTCGCTGTGTTGTGCTCCAGCGCCAGCCGCAGTTCCAGGAGGATTGCCCTCAAAACGGCTGATGAGCCAGTTGTGATCATGTGCCAGCAAATCCTCTCAGTCCCTGAACACACGTTTTCTTCCAATTGCACCATTTATAATGTCTTCCAACACCGCTAAAGCAGCCATTGTTTTCAATGGTATGCATTGCAGCACTTTGCGCATGCTTTCATATACACTCGTGTAATTGCAGACACATGGGTGAGTTAATTGTTCATGTGTCTCAAATGTGCACATCACTCAGTCTGAGGAAAAAATTGTGTTCACATTTATTTTTTATAACAGTTTCCCAACATCACCTCTAAGTTGTCGTGAGGCACCACACACTTCTACGGTCATTTCGCTCTTGATACATCTGATTGTTGATGTGAAAAAGTGTGTACGCCACTTTTTTGTGTGTACGTACCCTTTGTACATGAGGCCCCTGGTCTCCGAGTATCTCCATCAGGACATCCGAGAAAAAGGTCGTAGGGCGGGGACCTTCTATGGACTCAGGCAGGCCGACAATCCTGATGTTGTTATGTCGGCTTCGTCCCTCCAGATCGATGTTTTTGTTTTTGAGCTTACAGAAGCCTCTGATAAAGTGGAGCATGATGCTCAAGCCTCGAGAGAGGTAAACACTGACCTGAGCTCAACGGACAGCGTCACCAATATGGACTGGCTGTCACGATTTACGTTCTGTTTCATGTCTTGTCTCGTCATTTCCTGTTTTATTTTGAAGAATCACTGACCTTCCCCTCTCGTTTCAGGTATCTTGCCCTTCCTCCCGTGTCAGGCGTCTGATTGTTTACCCTGATTCCCAAGAGTTTCCACCTGTTCCCCTTGATCCCTCATGTGTTCAAATAGTCTGCGTTTCCCTTGTCTTGTGCCAGTATGTTGTCTCCATTCATGAGCCTCATTATCAGCCTTACTTTGACCCATAGATTCCACGAGCCTGCAGTGAGCGATTCTCCTGCAGTGCTATCTTGTTTATAATTTGTTCTTGTTCTTAGTCATAGTTTATTTATTCTATACGGTAAGTTTCATAGCCTTGTTTGTTCCTCCATTTTCAAGGAGAGATTTTTGTTGCAACCTTTCATAGTCGCCTCTGTTTTCAAGGAGAGATTTTTGTTTATAGTTAAAGTTTCATAGTGCCTGTTTTGTAAGAGTGCGTCCTTTATTAAATCTGCCTCATTAGGAGAGCATGTCTTTGTTTAGTTTAATTGTTCATAGCGTTTCTGTTTCCCTCCTGAGTTGGAGCGGTTTGTTTTCTAGATTTGATAGCTGCGCTCATCCTCCCCCATAGTTTATGGAGGTGAGTGCTTAGGCCTTTCACAGCCTTTACTTTGCTCTGCTTGGAGATCCTCGCCCTGCCTTGCTGTGCTCTGTTTGTTTGTGTGTTTATAATAAACATCTCTTTTAATCCAAACTGACCCTGCACCTGTTTCCTGAGTCCGAAGTTCCTGACACTGGCGGAGCACCTCCAGCAAGCTAGTCAGAGCAGGCATGCTAATCTGGTTAGCCATGGTGAACGAGTCATCTTTCGCGGTTTCTCTTTCTTTAGCCAGCCTGGTTTCCTGAGGCCATGAAGCATAGGGTATATTATTCACTCGTACAAGGTATTCGGGTTGGTTTGGGTTATGAAAAGTTTAGTTTTTACAGGTCAGTGCGATAGAGCGCGAAATGTGCATCTACTCCACTGGAAGTCCGACTTGAGCAAACTTGATCTCAAAAGTCAGGCCGTCGAGGGGTGCTAGAGAGCCGGCGATGTAGTAGGTTGTGTTTTTTTACCAGCTCCTCCACTCCAACTTGATATAAGTATTTAACACTCCTTTTTAACACTCCACTTTTTGACTGTGAAATTCACTTATAAAACCTCAGATAATGGGTAAGCCTGAGAAACTGACTCACCGACCAAGCCTGCTAATGCTAGCTCACCTGGCTCGACCAGCCCCGAGCATGCTCAAAGAGATGCACCTGAGGAGGATGCCTCTGTGTCGCCCATCCTGGGGGCCATTACATGGATGGAAAACTCTATGAATGTGAGGTTTGACAACTTGGGGATATCTCTCGCAGGGGTTAAAAATGCAGTCGCCTCCAATACCTCCCGCATTATGAACTTATTAGAATGGCATGTAGATTTTGACGGACGCCTGGCCAAGCTGGAAAAAAGTTTCATTGACCTGTGTGTACAAAATAAACTTCTGAAAGTCAAAGTGAACGACTTAGAGGGCCGCTTGAGAAGACAAAATATTAAAATTGTAGACCTGCCAGAGAAAATTGAAAGGGGCTCTCCAACTACATTTGTGTCTGACTTGCTACCTAAACTCCTGGGAGCTGAGCATTTTCCCCGGGGAATTAAAGTGGGCCGTGCCCACCGCATTGGTGCACGAAGCAACCATCTACGAATCACGATCATCTGAATACACCACAACGCCGTGAAAGAAAAGATAATCCGGGTGGCTCGCAACAAAGGTCCGCTAAATTACGATGGGCCGCTCGTCAGCATCGTTCCGGACCTTACAGCAGAGGTTATGAAGGACGGTGAAGAGTTTGATGCAGTTTGACTGAAACTTAAGGAGGCCGGTATCCGGCATGGGTTTCTGTTTCCTGTACGTCTGGTTTTTACTCGTCAAACCAAAATATTTGTATCACCGAAAGAAGCGGCCGCCTATGCTGACAAAGACATACAGCCTCCTGCAGCTGAAGGCAAGTTCGTTGTCATTACGATTGGCTCACACGTTACAGAGACATTATTTGCCCTTGAGAGGGGAAATAAAAGGAAAAAAGACTTTTAATGTTTTTTATTCTTAATTCTTTTGGAAACTTAAACATAGGTTCTAGACTGCTAATTGCTTAATTCAAAACAGTGTTAACAATTAATTTATAGGAGGGTGGCAAGGGGATGGGACAGGGGATAAGGTATAAGTCTGTCTTTTTGCTTTTGTGCTTCTTTACTGCATGCACAGGCTCCTTTCTCAACACCTCCGCTGCTTTGTGGGGTTTACATTACCCCTTTTCTTTAGGGAAGGCAAAGCAAGGAGATTGGGGGGTATTTCTTTTCAGTTCATGCTGTACTCATCATATTTTGTTTGTATACAATGGCGTCTTGCATTACTATGTCGTAGGGGTGTCATGAGCAGCCTAAAGAATAATCACATGGTGAATAATGTTTAAATAACCCATCCAAGAAAATCAAGATATTCTTTCACTTATCTGATTTGCAAACTAATATCTTGTTTTTGCAAGAAACACATCAAGCACATGGAGGTCTTAAAACAGGTGTACCTGGATAGGACAAATTTTTTAGTAAACTTTTTCAGCCAAAGCATGTGGTGTGGCAATTTTAATTAAAAAGAATATTCCCTTCCAACATATCTCAACTAAAACGGATCCAAATGGTCATTTCATAATTGTAACTGGTACTATTTTGACTGTTCATGTTACCCTCCTCAATTTATATGCACCGAACTTCGACAATCCTGTTTTTTTCCAAGGTGTTTTCCGTCTAATACCTGACTTAGCAACAACCAACTTTATTGAAGGTGGTGATTTCAACTGCATTTTGGATACTTTTTTGAACAGGTCTTTACCCTGCCCAGTTAGTCCTTCAGACTCCACAAATGTGCTAAATAATCTGATGAAGTCGCTTAACCTAATTGATATCTGGAGGATTCACAATCCTACAGAGACAGAATATTCTTTTTTCATAATTTCTTCTTTTTAAGTTCATAATACATACACAAGAATTAACTATTTTTTGATTGATTCTAAGCTAACAGCAGCTATTAAGTCATCTAAATATCACAACATCTTAATCTACACACACACCACAGCCCAGTTTCTATAGGTATGGATTTTGGGTGGAAAAACCCCCACTATAACTGGCGATTTAATCCAAGTCTTCTTAATGATAAATTCCTTTTGGAAAAATGCTCACTATCGATAAAGGACTATTTAGCATTTAACGACACAGGTGATATTGCAGACTCAACTTTGTGGGAGGTCTTTATGGTTGTGATAAGAGGTTTTGTTTGATGGTGACCTTAGCCCAGATTTTTGTACATATTTCAGAATATACCCATTTTTCTGTCTAAGAAGTTTTTTTAAAACATTGGACTCAGTAATTATGCCTGTCATTTGGGGATATAAGCCACGTCGCATATGTAAGAAGCCCCTTAGCAAGTCAAAAGATCTGGGCAGACTAGTGCTTCCTCCATTCCAACATCATTATTGGGCAGCTAATGCACGAGCACTTGTATATTGGCAGCGAGCTTATCCTGTAGAACCTAATGACACTACCCCGTCATGGCTGGCAACAGACATTACTGGTACCTCCTTCCTGGCACTACTCAAAACAACAACGAGAAGACCTGGAAAATTTAAAGGGATTGGTCTTACAATGGAACACTCATTAAAAGTGTGGTACCAAATTAAAAAAAAAACATTCAATCTAACAAACATTTCTATTTTTGTCCCTATTTGTCACAATCAAGTATTTCATCCTCAGTCAGATCCTGTTTTCTCTATCTGGAAAGGGAAAGGCCTGGTTACTGTGAAAGACTTGTATATTGACAATGTTTTCACCTTATTTGACCAACCTAAAGACAAATTTGATTTACAACCATCTCACTTTTTCACGTATTTGCAAGTCAGGAACTATACTTGAGGAAATATTTTAATATTTGAAACTCATAACTTGCCAGACGAAGTCTACTCTCTTCTAGCAAAGGTGAGACCAAAAAGCTGGTGTTCATGTTTGTAAATGTGTTCGCAGCTCAAAGTACACAACATCTGAGAGTGTTGTGAGAGGGAAATAGGTACTGTCATCTCAGAGGATGCATGGTGTAAATGTCTTTATAGCATACACTCGTTCAATTAATTCAAGACACCATCTAATTCAATATAATTAGATTACTCACGTGTTAAACTACATTCATTTCAACCTATATGTAAAATTGGCTCTAAATGAATTAATTGGATTATGATTACAATTAATTGAATTCCAATTGGCTTGAATTGGACTATATTATTTAAGTGCCTTGAGATGACAATTGTTGTAATCTGGCGCTATATAAATAAAATTAAATTGAATTGAATATGTTCTGGCTCTGCAGCAAACTTCATAGATTTTGGCGCAAGGTTTTCCACTTCTACTCTGAGGTTTATGGATATGATCGCCTTCCAGACCCAGAGACAGGCATCTTTGGCTGGTCTCACCAGTTTGAGAGTCTTTGCCCTTCTTTGCGCTGTTTCCAGACATGTATTTTCATATTAAAGCCATCCATCTATCCATCCATCCATTATCTGCCGCTGGGGGCAGCAGCTTGAGCAGAGAAACCCAGACGTCCCTGTCACCGGTCACTTCCTCCAGCTCTTTCGGGGGGACCCCGAGGCGTTCAAAGGCCAGCCAAGAGACATAGTCTGTCCACCGTGTCCTGGGTCTTCCCTGGGGTCTCCTCCCATTGGGACGTGCCCGGAACACCTCACCAGGGAGGCGCCCAGGAGGCTTCCTAACCAGATGTCCGAGCCACCTCATCTGACTCCTCCCGATGCGTAGGAGCAGCTGCTCTACTCTGAGCCCCATCCGGATGACCGAGCTTCTCCAAGGGAGAGCCCAGACACCCTGCGGAGGAAACCCATTTAGGCCGCTTGTATTCGCAATCTCATTCTTTCAGTCACTACCCGCTCGTGACCATAGGTGCGAGTAGGAATGTAGATTGACCGGTAAATTGAGAACTTCGCCTTTTGGCTCAGTTCCTTCTTCACAATGACGGGTCGATTCAGAGCCCGCAACACTGCGGACACCACACCGATCCCCCTGTCAATCTCACATTCCATTCGTCCCTCACTCGTGAACTCCTCCACTCGGGGAAGGATCTCATTCCCGACCTGGAGAGGGCATTCCACCCTTTTCCGACTGAGGACAATGGTCTCGGATTTGGAGGTTCTCATCCCAGCCGCTACACACCCGGCTGCGAACCGCTCCAGTGATAGCTGAAGGTCACAGCCCGACGACGCTAGCAGAACTACATCATCTGCAAAAAAGCAGAGACCCAATTCTGCGGTCGCCAAATCGTACCCCCTCAACGCCCTGGCTGCGCCTAGAAATTCTGTCCATAAAAATTATGAATAGAATTGGTGACAAAGGGCAGCCCTGACGGAGTCCAACCCTCACCAGAAACATGTCCGACTTACTGCCGGCAATGTGGACCAAACTCTGGCACCTGAGGAGATCATTGAAGTATTCTCCCCTCTGACTCACAACGTCCCTAGTTGAGGTCAGTAGAGCCCCGTCCCCATCATAGATGGTGTTGACGGTGAGCCGCTTCACCACCCCCTTCAGATGCCAGATGGCAGACCAGAATCTCTTCGAGGCCATCCGGAAGTCATTCTCCATGGCCTCACCGAACTCCTCCGAGGCCCGAGTTTTCGCTTCAGCAACCACTGAGGCTGCGATCCGCTAGGCCTGTCGATACCCATCAGCAGCTTCCAGAGTCCTACTGGCCAAAAAGCCCCGACAGGACTCCTTCTTCAGCTTGACAGCTTCCCTCACCACTGGTGATTCGGGGGTTGCTGCCACAACAGGCACGACCACCTTACGGCCACAGCTCCCCCAGCTCCCTTCCCCGGGACATGGTTGAAGCTCTGCCGGAGGTGGGAGTTAAAGCTCCTTCTGACAGGGGATTCCGCTAAACATTGCCAGCAGACCCTTACAATACGTTTGGGCCTGCCAGGTCTGATCAGCATCCTCCCCCACCAGCGGAGCCAACACACCACCAGGTGGTGATCAGTTGACAGCTCCTCCCCTCTCTTCACCCAAGTTTCCAGGACATAAGGCCGCAAGTCCGACGATACAACCACAAAGTCAATCATCGAACTGCGGCCTAGGGTGTCCTGGTGCCAAATGCACATATGGACACCCTTATGCCTGAACACGGTGTTCGATATGGACAATCCATGATAAGCACAGAAGTCCAACAACAAAGCACCACTCTGATACAAATCAGGGTGGCCGTTCCTCCCAATCACACCCTTCCAGGTCTCACTGTCATTGCCCATGTGAGCACTGATGTACCCCAGCAGAACGAAGGAGTCTCGTGCAGGAGCACTCTCCAGTGCCTCCTCCAGGGACTCCAAAAAGTCCCTGGAACTGCTGTTTGGTGCGTAAACACAAACAACAGTCAGGATCCACTGCCCCCCCCACCCGAAGGTGGAGGGAGGCTACCCCCTGCCGGATCCAGGGAGAGGCCCGGGTGACCCGCGTCCGGGCAAGGGACGACGCCGTCCAAATTTGTTTTCCATCATGAGGGTCATTTGAGCTGTTCTTTGTCTGGTCCCTCATCTAGGATCTGTTTGCCTTGGGTGACCCTACCAGTGGCTTAAAGCCCCGGGCAACATAGCTCCCAGATTCATTGGGGCACGCAAACTCCCCCACCACAGTAAGGTGACAGCTCATGGGGGAGCATATTAAAGCATTTAACCAATCACATTTCAACCATCATTTTGTTACCAGGGTCAAAGAAATCTGTGTCGATCAAACTGTTTCTTCAAACAATCAGAGTTTGAGTTGGCGACACCAAGGCCCTCTAGCTGGCATACGGTAATGTGAGCGTATTCATGCTCTCTGATTGCATCGTCGGAGAGTGTACTAGCCAGAACTAGCAAACTTCATCTGAAGCAACCTGCACAAGCAAAAATATAGTTGTGTTGATTTTATAGCGGTTTTGTCAACCCACAATGGCTGAATGAGGAGAAGAAATCCGATTTGGTTGCAGAGTTATTGTCAAAGCCATTTTGAACTTGACTTTTCAGGAAAAGCTGGACATCGTTAAGAAAGCATGGATGGACGGCGGTGACCATCCCCATGTCCACTGCTTCCGTCAAGAGGATATTTTCAGCCCTAAAGCGAATTAAAACTTATGCCAGAAATCCAACAGGGCAGGCTCGACTTTCAGCATTAGCTTTGATGGCGATAGGAAAGGACTTCTTGATGGAACCGAAACACATATTCTGTACGACAGAGTAATTCTTGAGGAAAGAGAGGGTTGATTTTGTGTACAAATAATCAGGATTTTTGTTGAGTAAAATGTTGCTATTTTAATAAATAATATTGCAATTTTATGAAGTTATTATTGATGCTTTTTTTATGTGTGGCTGCTGTAGCTGTGAGCCTGGCGCAACCGGGTTTGTTTCTTCAGTAAATACATTTCTTCTGACTACACCCATTATCTAAAAAGATGTTTTTCACAGCCATTAAATAGTTACTGAGAGTGGTTTCATTCAGATGAAGCACTATTGAAGGCCTTGGTATGAAATGCACGACCCGCCACTGCAATCCAGTATGGGATGGTTATTGCTAAGAAAAATATTCTGGAACAAAGATATTTGATATTTGAAGTTTTGAAGCTTAGCTCACAGAGCTCTCAGATACCTTTTTATACATGAAAAAATTTGATTTGAGTTATCAGGGATGTCAGACAGATTCCATCAGATATGGCAACCATTTCTTGATCATATTGTGCAGCGGAGAGGACCCTCATGACACCCCAATGTCCTGATTGTGTTTGAATATTTACTTGTCTCCAGCACTTCATTGCTGGAGACTTTAACCATGCTGAACTAAAGGCAGTACTCCCCAAACTCCATCAGCATGTCGAATGTGCTACCAGGGGAGAAAACACACTGGACAACGTCTACTCCAACATCAAACAGGGCTTCAGGGCTAAACCACTTCCTCACCTGGGCCAGTCCGACCACATATCCCTGCTCTTAATTCCAGCATGCACCCCTCTCAGGAAAAGTGCTCCTACCACAACCAGAACTGTTAAAACCTGGCCAGAGGGTGCCTCTGAACAGCTGCAGGACTGCTTTGAGGCAACAAATTGGATGTCTTCAAACATCAGGATTTGGAGCAGTATACAGCAGCTGTCCTGGGTTACATCACATACTGCATCTGTGTCTATCCGAAGAGGAAGCCATGGATGACAAAAGAAGTGCAGTGTCTGCTCAGGGAGAGGAACACCGCCTTCAGGTCTGGTGATGGGGCACTGTACAGTGCTGCCAGAGCCAACCTGAAGAGAGGCATCAGAGAGGCCAAGGCGGCCTACAAGAGGAGGATTGAGGACTGCTTCCAGAGCAACATCTCCAGGCAGGTGAGGCAGGGGGTCCAGCACATCCCAAACTACAGACTCAGCAACACCTCAGCTGATACCAGTAACATCTCACTGGCAGAGGAGCTGAACCACTTTAGGTGAGGTGCACGCTGAGGGCTGTGAACCCGAGGAAAGCTGCGGGACCTGATGGCATCTCAGGACAGGTGCTACGGGATTGCGCAGATCAGCTGGCTGGGGTTTTCATCATGATTTTTAACCAGTCACTGTCTCAGGCTGAGGTCCCCTCCTGCCTTAAGTCCTCAACCATCAACCCACTCCCAAAAAAGACCACAATCAGCAGCCTAAATGACTACCGTCCAGTAGCACTGACACCAGTCATTATTAAGTGCTTTGAAAAACTGGTCCGGACACACATAATTTCAAATCTCCCACCCAGCCTTGACCCTCACCAGTTTGCCTATAGAACCAACAGGTCCACAGATGACGTAATCACCTCAGCTCTCCATGTTGCTCTGTCCCACCTGGAGCAGCAGGGGAGCTACGCACGGCTTCTCTTCGTGGACTTCAGCTCTGCGTTTAATACCATCCTCCCCAACAGACTGGTGACCAAACTGTCAGACCTGAGAATATCTGACTCCATCTGCCTTTGGATCAAAAACTTCCTATCTGACCGCTCCCAGAGGGTGAAGGTGGGCCACCACATCTCCCGAGCCCTCAGCATGAACATCGGCTCCCCTCAGGGATGTGTGCTGAGCCCCCTACTTTATACCCTCTACACTCACAACTGCACCCCTGCCCACTCCAGCAACACCATAATCAAGTACGCTGACAAGACCACTATTGTGTGGCTCATCTCTTGGGGGAATGAGTCAGCCTGCCGGGATGAGGTGGAGCAGCTGTCAGTGTGGTGCTCAGACAACAACCTGGTCTTGAACACCGCCAAGACCAAGGAGCTGGTGATAGACTTCAGGAAGAAAGGCAAAACAGTCACTCTGCCCCTGTTCATTGGGGACAGACTTCTGCTATCTGGGTGTCCTCGTAGAGGAGGTCTTCACCTGGAGCATCAACACCACGACCACCATCAAGAAGGCACAACAGAAACTGTACTTCCTGAGAGTACTCAGGAATAACTTCCTAAATCAAAAATTGCTGGTGTCCTTTTATCGTTGCTCCATAGAGAGTATCCTGACTTACTGTATGTGTGTGTGGTTTGCCAGCTGCGCAGTGGCAGAGAGGAAAACACTCCAGAAGGTTGTCAACACGGCCCAAAAAAATCATCGGTTGCCCTCTCCCCACCCTGGAAGATCTGTACAATTCCCACTGCCTCAGGAGGGCTACCAACATTCTCAGGGACTCATCCCACCCAGGCCATTTGTACTTTCAACTGCTGCCGTCGGGCAGATGTTTCAGGTTACTGAAAGCACGGACAAACAGGCTAAAAAACAGTTTTTATGCTAAAGCCATAACTTCACTAAATACAACAAAAAAATGAGTTTCTTATCTCTCTCTTACAACCACTATTAATGAGTCGTGCAATACTGTAAAATGATTTTCTTTTATGTTGATTGTATGTTGTCTCGTGTTTTTTTTATGCATTATTTTTTATTTATTTTTTGTTATTTATTAACAATGCACTTTAAAGGGATTGTGCTTTTCTAATATTTCATTGTACAATGACAATAAAGCCATTCTTATTGTTTGGGCTGTTATTTGCCTTGATGTTCTAAAAATGTATAAATATTGTGTATATATAAGTCATGCCGTCCTCCAACAACAACCTGCATGGAATTTGGTCATCATTTAATCCACAGACCAAACAATCTCTCAGCATCACCATCAGGGAATCTCTAAAGGTACAGTCTTGCGCTAGCTTCCTCAGCTCCGCCACATGATCACCTATGCTTTCTTCTGTCTTTCTGTTCCTCATTTCCTCGCTTCCACTGCTGCATTATCTCACTCAGTTTAGGGTGAAAATGATTATTCAACAACCTAACCAAGTCAGTGTAGGAAAGATCTCCCAGCTTATCCGGACTGAGCAGGTTCCTCACCAGCGTGTAGGTGTGAGCGCCCACACTACTCAATACAACACAACACTTAACACAACTCATTTCTTCTCCTCCTCGTCAACACCGTTCACCACAAAGAAATAATACAGAATCTCACAATATTCTTCCCAGGACTGCAACCCACTGTCAAAGGGTGCCAACAAGCCCAATGTAGCTGCCATAGTCAATAATAATAGCACTGCTAACTTCCAAAACAATGTCGCATGACAATTCTCTGCCGATCGTCACTTGTTAAATTAGTCAGCACGGCCAAGCTTTTTTCCTTGTCGCCATATGTAATATCGTGAGATTATCCAGAATTAGATGGAACCGCTTCATCTTCTAAGAATAGGTTTTATTCTTTGCACACTTAGTTACACGGCAAGTTTACCTCACGTGAGCTACCCTTCCTGCCCCTCGCACACCACACTTGCACATTGCCTAACAATACAATACAATACAGCCTAAAAATACTAGTGATCATGAACTGCAATTACGGAGACCACTTCATAAAAATACAAAGTAAAGCTTGGACATTTAGCTGAAGCTGGAGGACTGAAATTGTATACCATATTTTCCCGACTATAAATCGCTCAGTAAGTCGCATCAGTCAAAAAATGCGTCATGAAGAGGAAAAAAACATATATAAGTCGCACCCGGCTATAAAACGCACTTATTTAGAAATTTATTTCACAAAATCCAAGACCAAGAACAGACCTTGTCCATGTTGATAATGCGATCCAGAGACACGTTGTGTCCTGCTTTTCAATTAACTCAGGGAAACTGTCGACCTTGACTTGGAAGTCTGCCGGTTTCTGGCACACCAATGTCTGTGCTCTGATAAAGAAGCGGGTGCATTGCATGAAGCGGTAACACAAAGAAAGCCCGCCTGCAAAGTCATTTATATTCATCTCCTTGGCAAGTACCAAGTGCCTTGGAGACGTAACTGCACCAATGACAAACCTCTCCTGGCAGTACATTGTCTAAGCACCCACCTGTAGACTTGTTCCTCCAGCTCTGGCCACGTTGCTTTCAGCCTGCGATTTGCTTTCTTTGTTAGCATATAGTTGTCACAAGCCTTGAGTGGCCTCGCGCGGCTGTAGATAGCAATGTTTACTCCTTCGTTCATGTCAGTCATTATGAATTGACGTTTAAAAACATGTTAAATTATATATATTTGGATATATAAGTCGCACCGGCCGATAAGTCTCACTTTTTTGTCATAGTTTGGCTGGTCCTGCTACTTATAGTCCGGAAAATATGGTACATGCGAAGAAACGTCAAAGAAAGCAGGTGCCCATGTCAGGCTAAAAATTAAAAATCCAACGATTGCGTGGATCAAGACTGGAAATGGCAGATTTTTGCCTTGACCTGGAATTAGACACAGTCAGTTAGTTAGACACAAGACACAGCATGACATGTCTTTTGTGTGGAAGATTGTAATGAGAGAAGACCCAAAGCAGCAAATTGTAATATCTGTAGTGTTAAGAAATAATGTCATAGGTAACACAAGAAGTATCTACAAGAAAAAGTGCATTTTGACAGCACAACGCAACCATGCAGAGAATAGAGGAAAAAGCTAAGTCATACACACAGATATTTCAAGAGTTGCCTCACAATAAGAAGTTTTCTGGTTTGAATATTGGCTGGGGCCTTTCTGTGTTGAGTTAATACGTTCTGACCATGGATGCTTGGGTCTTCCCAGATTACTCTGCCTTCTTTCCACAGTCCAAAAACATGTAATTTAAGTTAACTGATTATTTTAATTTGACAATAGCAGTAAGTCTATGTGTCTGTGGTTTATGGAGCTAGATTAGGGTCACAATGTTTGTTCCTTTAAAAAGAATATTTGAAACCGAAGATATGTAAGTTGAAACTGAAAGTCAGTTTTTGATCTTGAACTTTGAAAAACAAACTGTATTCAAAACAAAAAGAAATGCAATGTTTTTTTTTAAGTTCAAAACTTTTTTAAGTTTCAGATTTTTTTCACTTTTACATCTTTTTAGTACACTTTCAGATTCCTTTTTTTTTCCACTTTCAAACTTTTGTCCCTGTTCTGGCGAGAGGGACGGGACATCAGATGACAGGGGTGTGGAATTATGAGTGACAGCATAACAGGGGCTCTGTGTTGCTCCTGTGATGGACTGGTGAATTGTCGTACAGTATTTCTCTCTCTGCCCATATAGTCTGAGAGCCAGACGGAGGAAGAAGCATTGCAGCCATGTCTCCATAAAAAAACACTGTACTGCATTGTTGATATTTCTCCTCTGTCCTTGTAAGCGCTTCGAACTTGTCCATTTTATTTTCAAACAATCTCCCAATTCTTTTGAAGATCAAAGGAAGAGATGGCTCATTCTTCCTCCACATATTTCTCTCTTTATGCATGCAAGTGTCCCCCCATGAAAACTCCACACAGAAAGGTGTAGAGATTCAAAGCCAGCACCTTTTTGCTGTGATGCACTAGTGTTAACAACCACACCACTGTGGAGCTAAAGTCATTGTTTTTCAAAAGCGTACATCCTACGATACTCCTATTTTATAACTTACTAGAAAAGGGACAATGCAAGTAGCCTACTAGTTTTTGTCCACAGGTAGCACAGTTATAACAATTAGTGAGATTTAATATGAGCTTGAACTACAAAGCATATAATAACAAAAAATTGTATTATATAATAAAAATGTTTACCATAAAAAAGCCACAATAACATACACACTACTTAAACTAAATAATTGGATAATAACAATTTGAAGATTGTATCATACGTAAGAATTAATCTCTCCTCCTCCACTGTATAAATTCGTTTGATAAGTGACAGTGCCACTATAAAAGCAGAGAAGAAAAGACATTAAAAAAAAATAATAAAGCTCTTAGAAGAGGATCTGCTATGGGTTGGGAGACAGGATGCACTTGCATGGAGTGGATATAAATGAAAAAAAATTTTTTTCAAGAGTGATGACACCTGAAAATGGGATTGTATGAAGCAATTACACCAGGCAGCACATCTGGCTGTGACACAGTCAGCCAGAGTGGGATGTTAGAGTACACAGCAAAAATTGGCGTGTTGTAGTTTCAGGGTTAAACGTGTCAGAGTTGATTTCCACTCTCAAAGTGTAATTTTAACACATTCTGATTCAAATTGTGTTCAGTGTTGGAATTAATTAACAGTTAGTCAAGCCCAAGCAAATTAACTCTCTACAGAGTTAACTTGATCGATAGGCCCCCGGTTTTCAGCCCAGTGAACCCCAAGCATCAATTAATCGTCTAATGCCATCTTCCATGTGCTGCTGCTGGTTTGACAAATGAATGACAGTAAGTACATATTAAACTTACGGGAACAATAATATCAAAAGAAACGCAGTACATAAAATGAAATATCTGCTGAGAATATATAGATTTTTTTTTTGTGGTTGGTACTGGACAGCTAATGTTTGGAATTAATGTTAGCTATTTTTTTATGTAACCACTTGCTAACAGGTGGTTAGAATTTTTTACATTGTTTCCTACGTTGTCCATTGCATTTAACCAAGTCTCATGCATGCTTGAAGGTGCGTAAAAACAAAGCTTCATTTTTGTAACTCTGTCAAAGCTAGTTTGCAGCAAACGCAACGTTTACAAGCTAATGTGACCGTGATCTTCATAGCTTGATAACATTCCACTTGCCCAAAACTTTGCTGTTTGATACTTTAGTTATTTAAGCGAAATTGAGCTATGACTTTAACGAGAGCGTTTTGGAGTTGTTGGATTGTGTATTTGTTGAGGGAAACCATGAAATCCCATTAGCCACTGTACTGTAGCTCTGAGAAGCTGACTTCTCTGCTCCACCATTATATAAAAAATCTGGCTCCAAAGGTAACACACCTACTGCTAAAACTATAGGGATTATGGCAATGGGCCAATAATTGCATTTTACATAAAGCAACCTAGCTTGACTGAATCACTACACCACCTTGCAGAGACGAATACATAATGTGTTCAGTCAATGAATAAAACCTTTTCTTAAGCCTCGAAAATTGCATTTTTTGTAGTTGTTTTACAAGGTTGAGTGCACATGGTTCACACATGCCTCTCCAGCTGATGACATTATAGGTTGTGGAATTTACTGCATGTGTGAAAGAGCCTTTAATACTTCTTAGTGTATGGTGTGGCCATACTGTCTTGCCATGTATATGTGAGTGTTTTAATAATTTTTGGTTGAATTGTTTGAGTTCAGTATTTAGTGCTTATTACTGACTTTTCTTTTTTTGTTGTTGTTGCATGTCTCAACAAAATGCTGGTCCAGGTTCAGTACTGCCAACAGCAGAAGTATGTGAAGCTGGGTGCAGTTGATGGACGGTTTGATTTTATGCGGTTCCATTAAAAACTTTTGTTTTTATTTTACATAAGCTTGGTGTAGTGAAAGGGGGTGGAGACTGAAAAGGGAATGTATTTTGTGTTGGGTATTCTCTCCAAATGTGTTTAATCATACAGTGGTCGATTAATTTATTCAGAGTGAAATCATTTGTGAGGCAAGAACAATGCTGGCTTAAAAGGTCCACTCAGATGTATCTTATCTTTTCCAGTCATCGAGAGATTTTGCCTGCCACCTGACACAAAAGTAGTGTACAAAGATGCGACAGGGACAGAAGTAGATGAAGACATTTTCAGTGACCTTGTCAGCCAAGGCAATGTGGTTCTAACAGTTTTCTCAAATGACAGTGAGAAATGCAAAGGGCTCAATGACATGGTGCAACCCATGTCAAATGGTGTAAGCTGTATTTTTTCACAACAGTCTGACAGTATACAGAATAATAAATCTGGAGTCTAATGTGAAATAAATGTAATCTACTTTTGCTATGCAACATTTTTTTTTTTTTTTACAATTTTTACATAATTTCAAATTTTTTAGGATACGTCCTGCTCAGTGTTGCCAAAATGCATGAAAATGTATATACAGTACAGAAATACAGCAAAAGATTTCAATTTAAAGTTTTCAGAAGAAAACTTGCACTTCATGACTGTTTCTACACCATAAATAAACTTTTTTTTTTCCTTTTAGAATTTTCTGATTGCTCCTTGTCCTCTCCATATGAGTGGTCTGACTCGAGCTTCAGTTCAAGTGCAATACATCAACTATACTCTGAGATGAGGTCCCTAGGAAGAAACCAAGAATTGAGAGTACAATTGATGCAGCATCTGCTGAAAAGGTTGTAAAAAAAAGCTCAGTTCTCACAAGTTTCTTAAAACATCAACATTCGTTGCTCTTAATCTCTAGAAAAGCTGTTCATCACATTTTTTTACTTTAAAAAAAAAAAAAAAACATTTTTAAGTTGATTAAAGCTGTACTTGAAACCAGCTCAGGTGGTGAAGAGGTCCTCCAAGAATACCACACAACAGAAACTCTAACAGATGCTACCAGAAGAAAAATGGTCAATATAATAGTGGCACACATGATTGATAAACACGTGTGTGTGTGTTCTGTTTGTGTATCCTCTTCTCTTTTTTCAAGTAAAAGCTTGGCCGTTACATAGATATAGAATGCTAATTTATTCTTTGGTTTAAGTACAGAAATGGACCCCATAATTGAGGGTGATCTTTAAAATCATTCTTGTGACTCTTTGTCCATAGCCTATGGCCAAGAGATGGCCTCCCTGTTGTTGCTGTTACATCTCCTTCCGCCACCACCAAGGGGACATAAGTGTCCAAAAATCAGCGCCTCTGATGCAATTAAGAGGCTTGTAGTCTTTAATGAGGTAATCCTAGTTAATTTATAGTTGTTTTTTTGATAATTTGTCATCTCACCATCTTAGCATCATGTGTAAAAGTGGCTAAGAGGTGGAGGAAACAAATTGCAGTCGAGTTTACATAGGATATTTGAATAATCACTTCTATAATGCTATTTTTTCTTACTTACTCCTGTGTCTAATGTCCTTGTGTCAACCCCTGTCTTGCTGCAGTTTGGAAGAGCGTCTTTGGAATCACCAGAGCCAGCAGCTGTATCTACTGGCAGTTGGGTGCCAGAAGAGTAAGATTGACAACTTCTATGTCTCCATGGACAACCGTCCCATCCCCTGTCAGGCCAACCGCTTCCTTGGGGCATTTGATGTGCTTTTTAAAGCTCATTTTGTGCTCAATGTGTCTTATGACACACATTTACACATTTCTGCAGTCAACGGTCTATAACAGAGGTCACTAACAGGCGGTCCGGGTCCGGACCCAGACGCTGTCCTATCCGGACCCGGACCTATAAAAGAAAGCAGAAAACCCAGTTGGATGAAGCTATTCATAAGGCATCATGTGTAGGCTTAGCTGTAGATGAGTCCACTGATGTGTCTGACAATGCTCAGCTATTAGTTTATGTAAGGTTCTTCAGCAAAGACCTGTTGGGTGTTACTCCCCTTCAGACTAGCACAAGAGGAGAGGACATCTACATGGTAACTGAGGAGATGTTAACAAAGTGAGGAATAGAGCCCAAACAAGTAGTTCCAATAACCACAGATGGAGCTCCTGCCATGATAGGAAGAGAGAAAGCAGCTGTAGCAAGGATGAAAGAGGACAATCCCGACCTCATCTCTTATCACTGCATAATTCATCATTCTGTCCTGTGCTCCACCCTGTCTGATGAGCACGCTGAGGTGATAAACACAGTGGTGAAAATTATCAATTTTCTCAGGGCATCCTCTTCCTATCAGCATTGCTTTCTCAGGGAATTCCTGAGAGAAGTTGAGGCAAATGCTGATTATCTCTTACTTCACCACAATGTGAGATGGCTCAGCAAAGGCAGGGTGTTGGAGCGCTTTTGGTCCATCCGAAGGGAAGTAGCAACCTTCTTAGCAGAGCTGAGAAGTCAGAAGGCAACACAGTTTTCTCTCTTTTTAAAAGATGAGAAAAATATGGATAATGTGGCCTTTTTGGTTGATATCACATCACATCTGAATGAACTGAATCTGAAGCTACAGGGCAAGGACAATTCAGTTTGTGAACTGATGACAGCTGTCCGCTCCTTTCAGAGGAAACTTGAGGTGTTCAAGGAAGACCTGCAGGGAGACTGCACACTTCCCAGTAGTGCAGGGACAGGTTCAGGGACAGAGAGATGTCTCATTTTGTTGACTTTGTTGATAAGCAAATTGTAAATTTCAGCAAACGCTTTGACAGCTTCAGCTTTGGACAGCAGCTCACCATGTTCATTCAGAACCCATTTCTCATCACAGATGTCAGGGGGTTCTCAAAAGAGGTCGCACAGCACTTCAGGTGGGTAAATGCTGGGCCTCTCCAGCTGCAATTGATTGATCTGCAAACAGATATGGCCCTGAAAGAGCACTTTAGCAGAACTGACTGTGTACATTGAACTATGTGTAGTTCAATGTACACATGTATACTTCAATGTTAAGTGACAATAAATATTTTTGAATTGTACTTTGTTTAAACTAAGTCAGATGCAGGTGTTGATACAACTATGAGGCTACTTCTATATATATATTATGATGTTCTGGACCTTCGCTTGAGGAAATTTTCTCTAACGGGACCTCTTAAACCATATCCCGTGCTCGGAGGGGGCAGAGTCGGAGAGCTCGTAGACGGGGCCAACCATTTCTGGGGCTGAGGTGGTCAAAAAGCTCCTCGGTGGCAGGGCCCCGGGGGTGGATGAGGTCCGTCCTGAGTTTCTCAGGGCTCTGGATGTTGTAGGGCTGTCTTGGCTAACATGCCTCTGCAGCATCGCTCTGTGCCTCTGGACTGGCAGATCGGGGTGGTGGTCCCCCTCTTTAAAACCGGAGGGTGTGTTCCAACTATAGGGGTATCACACTCCTCAGCCTCCCTGGTATGGTCTATTCGGGGGTACTGGAGAGGAAGATCCGTCGGATAGTCGAGCCTCGGATTCAGGAGGTGCAGTGTGGCTTTCGTCCTGGCCGTGGAAAAGTGGACCAGCTCTATACCCTCGGCAGGATCCTGGAGGGTGCATGGGAGTTCGCCCAACCAGTCTACATGTGTTTTGTGGACTTGGAGAAAGTGTTCGACTGTGTCCCTCGTGGAGTCCTGTGTGGGGTGCTCCGGGAATATGGAGTGCCGGACCCCTTGATAGGGGCCGTTCGGTCTCTGTATGACCGGTGTCAGAGTTTGGTCCGCTTTGCCGGCAGTAAGTCGGATACGTTTCCGGGGAGGGTTGGACTCCGTCAGGGCTGCCCTTTGTCACCGATTATGTTCCTAACTTTTATGGACAGAATTTCTAGGCAGAGCCAGGGCGTTGAGGGTGTCCGATTTGGCGACCTCAGAATCGGGTCTCTGCTTTTTGCGGCTGATGTGGTTCTGTTAGCGTCGTCAGGCCGTGACCTTCAGCTCTCACTGGAGCGATTCGCAGCCGAGTGTGAAGCGGCTGGGATGAGAATCAGCGCCTCCAAATCCGAGACTATGGTTCTCAGCCGGAAGAGGGTGGAATGCTCTCTCCGGGTCGGGAATGAGATCCTTCCCCAAGTGGAGGAGTTCAAGTATCTCGGGGTCTTGTTCACGAGTGAGGGACGAATGGAACGTAAGATTGACGGGCGGATCGGTGCGGCGTCTGCAGTGTTGCGGGCTCTGCACCGACCCGTCGTTGTGAAGAAGGAGCTGAGCCAGAAGGCGAAACTCTCTATTTACTGGTCAATCTACGTTCCCATACTCACCTATGGTCAGGAGTTGTGGGTAGTGACCGAAAGAATGAGGTCGCGAATACAAGCGGCCGAAATGGGTTTCCTCCGCAGGGTGTCTGGGCTCTCCCTTAGAGATAGGGTGAGAAGCTCGGTCATCCGGGAGGGGCTCGGAGTAGAACCGCTGCTCCTCCGCATTGAGAGGAGTCAGATGAGGTGGCTCGGGCATCTGCTTAGGATGCCCCCTGGACGCCTCCCTGGTGAGGTGTTCCGGGCACGTCCCACTGGGAGGAGACCCCGGGGAAGACCCAGGACACGTTATGTCTCTCTCGGCTGGCCTGGGAACTCCTCGGGGTCCTCCCGGAAGAGCTGGAGGAAGTCTGGTTTTCTCTGTTAAAGCTGCTGCCCCCGCGACCCGACCCTCGGATAAGCGGCAGATGATGGATGGATGGATGGATGGATGGGACCTCTTAAAGTTTTAGTTGAATACCCCTGGTCTATAACATTGATATGGGAAAAAGGAAGGAGTCACCAAGAGTTTGGGACCTGAGAGCTAAACTCCTTAACCAGGAAATATTTGTCACAACCTGAGTGAAAGGCAAGGCATTCTCTACGAGGCATTGTGATCAAAATGCTAGCATGTTTTATGTGCAAGAAAGTTTATCCCAGCAGTCAGAAGTTGATTTCACATTTAAGAGGTAAACACGGTTATTATCCTGGACCTAGGTTTAAGCTGTTTTGTTGTCAGTCAAGCTGCAGGCTTCAGTTCCAAACTCATGCCAGCTTTATTATTCTATTATCTATTTATCTATTTAAAGAATTTGACTGTTGATCACCACAAACTATTTAAGTGCTTGTATCCACACAGAAACTTGATACCCAAGCATCATTTTATGATTCGTTATCCATCTTCTATTAGGAAAATTGGCCCTTTGTTGCATGTCTGGTGTATGAGATTCGAGGCTAAGCACAAGTTGTTTAAAGATTATTTCAAAAATTTCAAAAACATAACCAAATCACTAGCTAAAAGACATCAGATGGCCATTGCTTATCACTGGGAAACCTTCACTCTTAAAAATAAGAAATATGGGTTAGGGTTAAATCAATTAAATAATTTTCTTTAAGAGATGAAAATGTGAAGCAGTGAAATGCTTGGAATGTTGTCAAAAGATGTTCTCAACAAGTTGGGTTAAAGTTGATGATGTAGAGTACAAAGGTGGACTTGTTGTTTTCAGTTCAACGGAAGAAATAGTTGATACGCTTCTGGTTGAAGATGACATTTTTCTAATAACACACAAGCTATTTACAGAGAACTTTGATGAACATCTCCATGCCTTCAAAGCATTACCAACTGAAGATAGGTGTGTCATAAAAATAACTGAAATTAAGTGTCACAAACCATTTGATATTCAGAGCTCATGTGGTGCTGCAGATGAAAGTTTGTACATTATACCTACATTTGTTTTGACTGCATGGGAAAAAAAGCCTTAAAATAAAGGATGCTTTTATTATTATTAAAACTATGTAGTGTTAATTTAACCCAGCTGAGTGAGTTAAAAAGGAACTCTGACACAGTGTTAATTTGAATTGCTCGCTGTTAATTTAACCCAGCTGAGTGAGTTAAAAAGGAACTCTGACACAGTGTTAATTTGAATTGCTCGCTGTTAATTTAACCCAGTTGAGTGAGTTGAAAAGAAACTCTGACGTAGTGTTAATTTGAATTGCTCGCTGTTAATTTAACCCAGTTGAGTGAGTTAAAAAGGAACTCTGACGTAGTCTTAATTTGAATTGCTCGCTGTTAATTCAACCCAGCTGAGTGAGTTAAAAAGGAACTCTGACGTAGTGTTAATTTGAATTGCTCGCTGTTAATTTAACCCAGCTGAGTGAGTTAAAAAGGAACTCTGACACAGTGTTAATTTGAATTGCTCGCTGTTAATTTAACCCAGCTGAGTGAGTTAAAAAGGAACTCTGACACAGTGTTAATTTTAATTGCTCGCTGTTAATTTAACCCAGTTGAGTGAGTTGAAAAGAAACTCTGACGTAGTGTTAATTTGAATTGCTCGCTGTTAATTTAACCCAGTTGAGTGAGTTAAAAAAGAACTCTGACGTAGTCTTAATTTGAATTGCTCGCTGTTAATTTAACCCAGCTGAGTGAGTTAAAAAGGAACTCTGACGTAGTGTTAATTTGAATTGCTCGCTGTTAATTTAACCCAGTTGAGTGAGTTAAAAAGGAACTCTGACGTAGTGTTAATTTTAATTACTCGCAGTTAATTTAACCCAGTTGAGTGAGTTAAAAAGGTTTATGTTTGCAAGCTCAGATGAGTGCCCTGCAAGTTGAGTCAAATTCAGCACTTGAACAAATACTGTTGTAGAAAGTAGAGGAAGAAAAAACTTGATAAAGAAATTAATTGAATGTGTAGATTGGAGGCCCTCCTTACACTATGGTTAGGGCAACATTTTGATGATGACTGTTTAAAATTATTTGCTGAAAATGCCTTTTCAGATTACCTCATATAAACACATGTCATTATTTATTATTATGATAATAATAATAATAGATAAATAAAATATACATAAAATAAATTCTTTACTTGCTGCTTCATATCCTTGCGTATCCTTGCAGACAACACGGACTATTAAAATGAAATAAAAAGGGGCATCCCTAACTCTGTTTTTCAATTTCTAGAGAGAAATAAGATAATAAAATCAGATTTATCGCCATGCATACAGTCACACACAAATTTGTCCTCTGCTTTTAACCCATCCAGGTTGGTACCTGTTGAAACACACAGGCACATGGTTGCACAGTCATAGAGATAGATGGGCAGCCATTCACAGCGCTCGGAGAGCATGGGGTATGATGCCTTGCTCAAGGGCACCTCGGCTATGACAAGTACGTGGACTGACACCCCTTCAGTGGTCAGTTTCACAGATCTTTTTGAGTGCCAACAGTAAGAATCGAACCGCCATTATTGGACGACCCACTCTAACACTGATCCACAGCCGCCCTATGCTTTGTAGCCTGGTGAAGTTGAATATTCAATTGGAGCAAAAAGTGTAAAAATGAACTTGAATCCCAATTTAACCCCACTTTATTCGAAATCAAATCAGAATCAGCCAAGGAAATAGCAATATGTGCATCTCTAATAAAAACAAATCCTAATCAGCTTACCAAAAGCTTTCAACATTGTGTTCAACATTTCAGTCTTGTAACATGAGTTTGAAATCAAAGTTGATCAAAGAAAAATTTGCTCTTTTTGCAGAACTCTGTACTTATGTCACATATGACAAAGGGCTGACTGGATGCTAAGTTCATTTATCTTCTCACCTTTTGGTACAAAGTGGCACTGTTATGGAGGTGTACAGGTCACACCTACATACTTAGCATGCTAACAACAGTAGTAAAAGTAATCTCAGCTGAATTTCTGGTGATATAACATTATAGCTATTGTTTATTCACATTTTATTTTTAATTGGTTATAGAGACTATTAGGCCCTCTAAATAAACAGCTATACATTGAACCAATTTATGTCTGTTTTTTCTTACTGTTAGTGTTACTTTACAGCAATAGACATCTTATTTGTGTAATATAAAAAATATATTTTTTAAAGAAATTGGCGTATCAGCTGCCTCAATAGAACTGTATACCACAATAAATTCTACTTGTCCACTTGGACGGAAAAATTATGGCCAAGATACAGTTTTCCCACCCAGGTCTCAATACAAAAGCAAACTTGTGGTGTAATATTAACAAATTGGGTCTCCTTGTTGTCGCCACCCTCAACCTACTTTATCTGCTTACCTTCTTTGACAGGAATAGCTGGCTTCTTTTGCCTCAAACCCAAGAGGATGAAGAAGAGGACAAGTGGAATGAATATCTCAAAGGCCAACACCCACTGGAGAGGAAAAACAAAGAAAATTTACAGCCTTACTTTCATTGCATTTCCAGTGGAACTTGGCCAAAGATAAGGACTACAATCTTAATTTATCCTATGACAAGAAAAACAAGAAGCAACATTATTTAAATCAAGAGATCTCAATGTGTAACTCTTTCTTGCTGTTTATCTTTTTCTTATTTTTGACATGAGAAAATACTGCCAGTAGCTGAGAATTAAATGAATCTGTCTACGTGGATAGACACACAGCAAACTGGCAGAAATCATTACAAAAAGAGTTGAACTTTGTTTTCTTGATGTATTTAACTCAAAAACTAAGAACTGTGTATTTCATATTTTGGTGGTTTGCTGTCAGATACTGTATTTTGATATTTATTCTGGACAAAGTAAAATTACAGCTCATGTCACTATGAACTCTATTTGTAAAATTCAGTTGAAACAAAACATTTGGCACTGGGACTTCCTGCCTTTCTTCTCATCTGTGAACACTCCAGACTCCTCTCAGCTGCAACAGTCTTCACTCAGTGCCTTTAATTTGGGTATTCTTTCTTTCAATCCCCCATGAATAATAATAAAATGTTCTATGATGGCTCGGCCATAGAAGGCGAGAGACAGCACTGAATTGTCAGCCAGATAGAGTGTGTGTAATGGTGAATAGTGCTCACCTGTTTTATTGTTCACAAAGAATGAAAGGAACCATTATGTCTTTTTGTGCCTGTCTTAGACCCAACAAAAAAAAATGTGTGTCCTGATGAATGTAACGGTCATGACGAACAAATAAGTCTTTTAAATAAAAACAGCAGACTATTGAAAAACAAAACAAAACCTCTTTTCACATATCATTAAATATATTCAAATGATAAGCTTACAAAAGGTATTTACAAACACTTGCACATTGTCACATTGCAAGAGAATAAACGCATCACACATACACATGTTTACAACTCCTGGTAGAAATCATGCAATTACCACATTTGGATTATATTCATTCAGTTTTTTTAATTTCTAAGGAAATAAACAAAACACAGATATGACTTCTTGCCATTTTGGTGCCCTAGGTGAGATTATACACACACTAAAATAACAAATAGCAATTAAAAATAATCAAATGAAATGAACCGCTACCTAATATGTGCACCAATAACTTGTCCCATCCCCCTCTTCCACAGTGCAGGTTCAGGGCCAGTTCAATCAAATAATTAGCAACAGGGAGGGGTTGTTGTTTATTTTTCTGTATTTGTTTATTTCTTATTTTTAAAATAGAGCACGACAGGATTAAGCATGCACACTTCTTATTACTGTATCTCCTAAATAGTTGGTGCAATTACAAAAATCTTTCCGGTGGTGTATGGTGTGATACAGACACTAGGCAGATATACATTACAGTAAGGATACGCTGAGTGACCGAAGCTAATTGTTGGTCGTAAAAGGGTTGGTTGTTTTCTTGAAGGCTTGCAGCAGCACCTCCTCCAGCAGATGGCCACCTATGTGGCCTATGCCAAGAGCTCTAGATATGACATCAAGCAATTTTAGCTAATAGCTGAACATTCGACTGATGTGGAATTTTGTTTTTCATTTCAAAGGATGACAGCTATATATTTAAAATCAATACAGGGACATATATAGAATTATACAGTATATGTCAAGCAGAGGAGTTCAAGTATCTCGGGGTCTTGTTCATGAGTGAGGGACGAATGGAGCGGGAGATAGACAAGCGGATTGGTGCGGCATCAGCGGTGATGCAGGCTCTGCATCGGTCTGTTGTGGTGAAGAAGGAGCTGAGCCAGAAGGCAAAGCTCTCGATTTACTGGTCAATCTACGTTCCTACCCTCACCTATGGTCACAAGCTGTGGGTAGTGACCGAAAGAACGAGATTGCGGATACAAGCGGCCGAAATGGGCTTCCTCTGCAGGGTGTCTGGGATCTCCCTTAGAGATAGGGTGAGAAGCCCAATCATCCAGGCTTGTGAAAATTAAAATCGGGGACATTTTCAATTCGCCGATGAAAAATCATTAAATATTATCATTATGAAATAAAAAACAGGGACAAATACTTTCATGTATTTGAACCAGCTTCTATTACACAAAAGGTTGCAATCAAACAAATGGGTGAGATCACAAACTGTCCATCCACTGAGGAAGAAAATATCAATCGTAGTTAAGATGGATTTTTTGGTCAGAAGTTGGAACTGATATTTATGACACAAAATGTGTCAACCCAAAAAAAATAGTCCACCTCAGGAGCCTGGGTAGAATAAGAGCAGATGAGTACATGAGAAAAACATGTCATCACCTGGTAATCTCATGCTAATGTTAACATTACAGCTGCACTAATAAAGGATATGAAAACAGTGTCATAATGTTAACGTTCACTGACTTTTATAACATTACATTAGGTCTTCAATCATACTTACTTTAATGTTACATCACTTCACACACACTCGCAGCCAAGTCTACTGCCAGTTCACACAAAATAAATAAGTTGATACACAACATACCATTTATCGCGGCCGCTGGACTCCTTTTCTTTCCTTTTTGCCGCCTGCAGTAACCACAGAAGTAGTAAAAGCTGGCCCACTCCCTGGACACCTTTCAGCACAAGCAGTTGAACTGATAGCACTGACTGAGGCAAGCTGTATAAATTTCCTAAAATACATTTCCTAAAATGTTTTTTTTTTTTTGCTAATATAATTTTTTTTGTGAATTTGTTTTCTAAAATGTAAATTTGTTTTTAAAAATTAAAACTTGTACATTTGTTTCCTAAAATTTAATTTGTTTTTTAAAATGTTTTTTTAATTTGTTAGTTTTTTTTTTAATTTGTTAGTGGTTTTTTTTTTTATTTCAAAAGTGTTTTGCACTTCTCAGCCACCATAGGCTGGGACAGGGACGTCTGGGCTTCTCTGCTCAAGCCGCGACCCGACCACCGGAGAAGCGGCAAATGGATGGATGGATGGATGTTTGCCTTTTAGTCTCTAAATAAGAATTGGAAATGGCAAAAATGCCATTGCAGCAGAGAACAAACATACAATGATCTGGTATCATTAAACGGGTGTCAACTCCATCAATGTGGAACTATGTTAGAAAAATTATATAGTTATACTATGAGAAAAGCTGCAAGAATAACAGTTTCTGTGATGTGGGGAGGCGTCCTCCTGTCTTTTGGTTCTCATAATACTATGTAGCAAGCAAAAGTGTTTTGACTGTCTGAACCCGTCTTCCCATAACATTGTGTGGCCAGCAAACATAAACAATATAAATAGCAATAGTACCATTTTGTGAGTTAGACAACTCTAAGCCAGCTTCCTGACAGGTTGTGCAGACTTGTCTCTTTCTTGCAAGAAATAAATGTTTTGTGTTCATCGTATCCAGCGACTCTGAGCCTAATTTTGAGAGAATTATTCTGACAAACTATTATAGTTAAAGTTTTACTGTTGTCATACAGCTGAATGAAGACAATTGACAGTTTTTAGAAACGATCACTGTCATCTCAATTTGTGATTGCACAATATAACTGTTGTGACTTGCCTATTCTAAACAAGGTTTTTCTTTTTTTATTCTCTACACTATTTCTGTGCTGAGATCCTTCCGTATCTGATCTATATGACTTGACCATAGCATTAGTCAAAAATAGACAAGGCACTTGTTTTTAAGAGAGCGCTGCTTCTTGGACACCTCTAAAATGCATCGGGTGCAATGATAAGCATATCTTATGAAGGAGCGCAAACATCTGAGTCCCAGCTAGTCCCAGCTGAATTTATGGTAAGTTGCTCTGACTCAAGTTTAATTTATAATAAGCAATGTACAATGTACAAGTTGCTGAGTAATTTATGTCCTGCAGTTTCACTGTGTTAAGCAGCTGTTTGTGACCATACACACTTTCATGAAGTGGTCTAAAGAAGCTGAAGAAATGATGTGGTAATACTTTGAGGCCACAGACTGTAATGCACTCTGTGAACCACAGAGGAATGACATCAGTGCCATGACTGAGTGTGTGACAATGTTAACTGTTGTGTGGAGACTATCATCGCGATAAGGACAGTGAGTTGTTTCCCTAAATAGCAAGCCATGAGTCACCAGGGATCTGAAAAACCTGCTGAATATGAAAAGTAAGTCTTCATGGATAAAGACGGGTAGCTATGAAAGACTCTTAAAAAAAGCTGAGAAAGAAGATAAGCGAGAGTAAGGAATTGTACAGAAAAAAACTAGCAAGCAAGCTCCAGCAAAACAGTGTCAGATATTTATGGTCAGGAATGAAAAAGATGACAGGTTTTAAGGTGAAGGGAGACAGGATCAATAAAAGCCATTTCTATTGAAAATAGTTGAAAAACTGAAAAAGGCTCAGTTCAGAACAGCGCTCAGCATGCTCCTCACCAGCTTCCAGCTACACAGACCTCACACCCTCTGTGGACCACCACCATCCTTGTCACACCTCTACAATGTCACCATTCAGTAACTGATAAGTCCTATCCATCTACCCAAAACAACTAAAGAGCAGGTGCTCTGACACTATAAATGCCCAGAAGATATTTTTAATGGCTCAACTCAGTATGCAAATGAACACCTTTCAAGACCCATTATAGATGGCTTATTGTCCGGGGATTGGGGTTGAAGCTGCCATAATAAATCAGCTTCAGCAAGCCACTCTGATCTGGACAAAGCAGGCAGCATTGTGAGGATCATGTTCTTTGATTACTTCAGTCCTTTTAATTAAATTAAGCCTCTACTGCTATGTGTGTGAAGCTCTGAAAAATAGAGGTGGATCCCACCATAATCGCCTGGATAAACACTTTCGTGGGATTGAAAGGTTATGTGTCTGAGAAAGTGGACCATTTCAACATTGCACATGAAATTTCTGGTAGAACTCAGAGTCCTGTCATCTCCAGAAACGCATAGATGACTCTGCAGTTGTGGGGTGTATCATTGATGGACAAGAAGCTGAATACAAGTAACTGGTCGGCCACTTTGTCATGATGTGGGAACAATCACCTCATCTTCAATATGAACAACACATGAGAGATGATTATGGATTTTGGGAGAACCAGGAATAAGCCTAAAACCATACATCCTGAGAGGAGAGATTAAGGTGGTAGGACTGCAGATACCTGGGAGTTTTCCTAGAGAATAGACTGAATTGGAAAAGCAACACAGAGACTGCTTCAAGAAGGGACAGAGCAGACTCAACTGCTTGAGGAGTCTTAGATCCTTTAATGTTTACAGTAAAATGTTTTATGTTACGCTATGGTGGAGAGTGCAATCAGGGGCAGCAGCCCCTGGCTCTCTGCTGGGGACTGCTCTGGAACCCCTACATCTGAACACACTGAACTAAAGCAGCAGAGTGTGTACAGTTGGACACTTCTTCAGTCCCTTCCCGTCATTTCTGTCAGCATCAAAAGC
Source organism: Leuresthes tenuis (assembly GCF_036924035.1). Lineage (NCBI taxonomy): Eukaryota > Metazoa > Chordata > Actinopteri > Atheriniformes > Atherinopsidae > Leuresthes > Leuresthes tenuis. The sequence goes on from NW_027325360.1 coordinate 34,487,424, forward strand.
CATTTGCAACAATGGCTAATGACAAATAATTTTAAATTAATGACAAATGAAAAAAAATCACCTACTGCAACATTTTAATTTCACTTTGGGAACATAAATAAATGTAATAAATCTTGACATTGTTATTTTGGAATATGCTTCGGTCATCAGGGAATTAAATAAAAAGATTCTACTGGTGAAAAAACTTTTATCTAGTGTGTCCTAGTCGTCAGCAGACCTAATGTTAGAGTACATAACATTTTTTTCACATTAACATTTTTCACTCAGACTGACTCAACTGAAGCAACCCTCGAACAATGCCCTCATAGACACTTGAAGTAGGTGATAAGCATAATGAGTGCAGCACATGACACAGTACATATTTATATTGTTTCTGAGTCCAATCTTTGCACTCTCTAGCAAATTGAAGACATCTTCTAATCAGACTTAGAATACTCTTACTTTCCCAACTGAATACTGCCTTGAGTGCTCCTATTATTTTTATGGAGCCATTTCAGGGTCATAATTTTTGTTAATTTGAATCTATTCAAATAATAAAATATTTTAATTTGAAAAAATATGTTTTGAAACTGGAAGTCCGGTTGTGAATTCAAAAATAAAAAAATTGTATTCAAAATAAAAAGTCCAGCTAAAGTTATTTCAGTGTGAATTCAAGTTTAATTTTTTCAAAGATATTTTTTCTATGTCAAATTGACACTTTTTATTTAGATGTTACGATTTCAGATTTAGAAACTTTGTTTTCAGTTTCAAACTTCTGGAACCATTCTGGTGTGATTGACATTTAACTGGAGGGATCCCTTTGCCTCATTGCCTTCAGAAAATGTGGAAACTGCAACAACTTCTTTGACACCTCTTGTAATAATATAATGTTCCCAGTTAACATGAAGAGCCACTGACAAAGTGGGTTATTTAAGCCATTTAAGCCATTTGGGTCAACACCTGACGCGTGCCAAATTGTTCAGAATTCTCAGCCACACTTCAGAAGTAGTATCGTATATTGCAGGTAATTTCAACATGACGTCTTCCCATCATCCTACCCGTGTTCAACTGGGGGTGTCTCTATATGCATTCTTACCTGGATACTTGTATTCTTAAGTATTTGTGAAATGGCTTTAGTTGCAGCCAAAACACTGTTGCAGTTAAAAGTACACATTGAGACAGGAACACAACCTTGTCTTGGCTAGTGGTGCTATCACCTGCAGCAGCCTGTCATGCATTTGTAGTGTGTAAACATGAGATATAAGGTGTTTTAGGCATATTTATAGTAGGAGGACGGTGTCAAGCTCATCATGTATGTATGTATGAATAAATGATAAAAAGCTCAGATGAGCAGGATTTAGAAGCCACACTTCTATTGGACATTTCAGGTTTTCCAGAATTAACAGTAGATTTATTCATTTATTTTCAATTCAATTCAAATTGTATATAGCGCCAAATTACAACAAATGTCATCTCAAGGCACCTCAAAGATACAATCCAATCAAATCCAGATCATTAAATTCCAAATTAGTCCAACTCATACATACAGAGCCAATCCAAAGAAAGCAACCTAGCGAAGGAACCCAACAGAGTGCACCGAAGCCTCTCTTCAATCCAATCACCCATCCTGAGCATGCACGAGGCGACAGTGGAAAGAAAAAACTTGGTTCACCTGGCTGTCTGTAAAGTGCAATGAGATATTAATCACCCTGATGAAAAGATCATAATATAAATATGTGTCCATGACAAAGGCGGACACTGTGCCACTCCCAAAAACAAATAAATGAAACAGCTGGGAGAGAGACTTGAAGAAGAAGTCTCTGTATCTGCAGAGTTTGTCCAACCATTATGTGCCACCTGCACCTTTTAGTACCAGTGAGCCAGCTGCACATTAACCATATTTTGGTTTGTACTATCTTTAGCTTTCACTATTGCTGTGATTTTTAAAAAAAAGACTCGTTATGAAGGAAAGACTGTGTCCTCATTTCAGTTTCAATGTTTGTCTGTGATCAGAAGGTGGAGACAGTGTTTTTTGACAACCACAATAAAATTCAGTTTCTCTGTATTTCTATGCCGTTTTCTCTCCTGTCAGACAGTGTGCCTGCACTGAAGGAGCCCCTCCTCTTGAGCTATTTCAGCCTCCTGATGAAGATCTTTGAATGCTGTGGAAGCTGCTAGGCATTTGAAAAGAAGAATTAAAATGAACCCCTTCTCGCTTGTTAAATAATTTATTCATCATTATCTGTGGCAAAATAATACTATTAATCATTTTAATACTGTCAGAGTTGTAGACATTCAGGTAGGGCAGAGCAGGTAAAGAAAATTATCAGGCGGAGTCTGTGGAGCTCCTGCAACACACCTGTTGCTCATCTACCTTTATCAGTCACTGGCTTTATAAGGACCGGCTGGAGCCACAGATGATGCCAGATTGCCTTACTACCTTTGTGGTAAAGCTGGTTCAAATCCTTGTGTCTAAGATATTTGTTGTGCCTTACCTTATGCCTTCCATTTCAGTTTCCTCTCCATCTTCCTTCCTGGAATCTTGTTGTATTGATACTCCATTGCCGATTCAGTTCCGGATCTGCTACGTACTGCCTTCACATGCCTGCTCGCCCTGCCTGCGCCCCGAAACAGCTTCACAGCCATCTGCAACTCCTGGTACCCCTCCAGTGCCAAAGCCCTCCTGGAAATAAGTAAGCGTCTCAACTAACAAACACACTCGTTGTAGTGAACCACCGGATAGGAGTCTCCGGGAACCTCCTTACCATCTATCACTATAAACTATTCTCCATCTTACTCTGTCTGCTCTTTAGTTCTACTGTGTTTGTGTGTGTGGCTACCAGCAGCCATGTCAACACAATCTGGCCAACAACAGTACCCAGCAGATGAGTTCCGAGTCGCTCTCTCCAGCCAGGGCACCTTGTTGGGAGAACCTGAGAGGGTCCTGCATTTACTTGGAGATCAACAAGTCTCAAGCAACCAACGCTTGGACCAGGTATACAAGTTAATTCAGGATATTCACATTCAACTGTCTGTTTCCACCACAGCCCCTGGCACGTCACCCACTCTTCAGCCATCGCCTCCGTCGGATCCAGTAGTCAGAGCTGAATCAGGTTTCCGTGATGCTGTTTTTTCCACTCTTGGTCCATTCTCCAGAGATGTGAGTAAATGCAGTGGATTCATTCTTCAGTGCTCCTTAACAATCTCACGTTCCCCTCGTTCATTCCCTTACAACCCAGATAAAATGTTTTTATTGCTCTTTTAAGAGAGCTTTAGATTGGGCATTAGTATACTTCCAAATAAGAAGTTGAAACCACTCCTTTTGCCACGTTCATAGAGGATTTCTGTAGTGTTTTTGAACACCCACTAAAGGAAGTAAACGTCTGTTTAATCTGAAGCAAGGGAATAGACCTGCAGCTGAATTTGTGATCGTGTTCCACATATTAGCTGCACAGATGGGTTGGTCAAATAACGCACTTTGTGGTGTTCTGCTAAACGCTCTCAATGAACAGTTAAAGGATATGTTGGTGGCTCGAGAGGAGCCAACATCCTTTGAGGATCTCGTTAAAAACAATCTGCATGGATAACAGACGAGTGGAGCGACGGGCTGAAAAGAGAACAGGGTGTACATCAAACGCCTACTTTATGTTTAGGTTGTGCATTTATTGTGGTGGCTCTGGTCACTTAATTTCCTTCCCTCCAGTTCTCCCAAAAGAAACTGCCCACCAGTAAAGGCAGGAGTACTGGTGGGTGGAACACAGGGGGAAAAACTCCTCCCAGTCTAGTTTTGCCAGTTACCTTATCGGTTCACAGATGATACACTTCCAAACTTAGGATTCTAGGGACATACAAAATCTAATTGACCCAGGGACGTGCACAGGCATCTTGAAGGGCAGCTGCTCTAACCTGAAGATAAAAATCATGTGATGTATGGATCTTATACTGCATTAGTGCTAATCATGTGACGATGAAATGTGTGAGTATGACCAAAGGGAGATGCTTCAGGACAGAGCCTTCCAGAGGTCAACTGAGTTCAAACTGCAATGCACAATGCCTGACTCAAACTAATTTGTAGATGTATCTCTTTGAATGAATCATCAAGGTCTCACACTCTGAAGTTGCAGATGTGTCTGCATATCTAAACATTAGACAGTCGCACGCTCTGAAATTTCTATGCAACCTTTTGTTTTGTGAAGTGTTTTTTTTTTTTATTTTTTTTTTTTTTAATCTGAATAAAACCAGGCTCCTGCAAGGAGGGAGTCGGCGATTGTTGTTGGTTGCTTAAACACATATACCTGTGGCTGAAGCAGCGATGGCTCTCCCCTTTTGCAAAATCTGAACTTGATATTGATCTCTTGTGTGGTTCTTTCTGTTTAAGGTGGGACTTCGTTAATAAGAATTGGGGGGGGAGGGGGACCCTTATCAAGTTCCACTATTTGCTTCATGACACCATCCAAAACAGAGTAAGCAGCAGCCAAGTCACTCAACATTGGATTTTAGAGAAGTTGCTTGTGATAATTTGTTATACTGTGTAGGCTACATTTCAAGCTGTCTCCCACGACCTACAGCATCTTCAAAAACCTGTCTTCCGCTACTAGGCTAAAGCGCTGGCTGCATGCAGCTTTTTTTTTTTTAAGTTAAGTGTGCTGCGTGCCACCCACCCGCACCCCTCCCTTTTGCCTATCTATCGAGGTGTCTGAATCTAAATTATTACGAATTATAAAGAAAATCATGTTGAAATGTGAAATCATATATTATTTTTCCCCCTCCCTCGGAAGGGCAACATCAGCCAAGGATGGTTGCCAAGACAATAGGCGCCATAGCGTTTGCGTCTGAATTGACCCCAGTGTAGTGAACCAGTTCAGTATCCCTTTGGAACCACTTGTTTCACCCTTAACTGTCACGGCCCTGGATGGAAAATTGTTGACCTACACACTCATTGTCTCAAGTAACTATTGTTCTGTTTCCCCTTGCTAATATTCCCATGATCCATGATGATTTCCTTGATTGGCACTACACAATCCTCATACACTAGGCTAATAACTGCATTGAGTCTAAAATCATCCCTTCAGTCTTCCACTAGTCTGTCTGCTGAGCCTCCTGAGTTCATTCTGGATTTTCTTCCGTCCCAACAGAGTATCACGACCTACGCTCTGTGTTTGGTAAGGTAAAGGTATGATCACTTCCTCCTCATTGCCCCTACAACTGTGTCATTGATCTTCTTCCAGGAGCACCTCTTCTTGGGAGTCAGTTATACAACCTTTCCAGACCTGAATGTAAAGCCATGAAGACCGACATCAGAGTCACTTGCTGCTAGTATCGGCCTTCTTCTTCTCCTGTGGGCCAGGCTTCCTTTTCTTTCAGAAGAAAGATAAGTCCCTCCATCTATGCATTGATTACAGAGGTCTAAACAAAATCACATTCTAAAACAAATATCCATTGCCATTGATTTCATCTGCCTTTGAACAAATCCAGGGTTCCACTATCTTTACAAAACTTGACTTACGGAAAGCATACCATTTAGTAAGATGAATGGAAGACAGCTTTCAACACCCCCCTCAGACACTTCGAATATTTAGTCATGGCTTTCGGACTTTCCAATGCTCCAGCAGTATTCCAGGTCTTAAACAATGATGTGCTCCATGATTACCTGAACTTGTTTATTTGGATGAAATTCTCCAAATCTCGCTCAGAACACAGGGCTCTATTTTCCTCAGTGCAGGGGTCTGGTGAAATTAAATATCAAAATTGTTGAGAGCACAGAAGTGCTGATTGTTTGAATTTGGAGAATAATTTGGCAGACAGCAGCTTGTGAGACGTTGATTGTGAAGCAGGTGGTTGTGATGGAATCCAGACAAGATAAAGTTTTTTTTTATAATGATGTGAGATGAGGGCCCTGTATTTTGTGGATGAAGGACTAGTTGCTGAACCAGGCAGGTTGTGTTTTTGTGTTGTGACTTAAGACAATGAGCTTGTGAACAGGAATTGACGAATACGCTGTTTAGCGAGTAGTGTGTAGTGCACATAAATCACCCGCTCATGTTGTCTTGGTGCCAAAGGCCAACTTTTAGTGCACAGAAGGGCAATAACCCACAGATGAAGACATATTAGTTACTAATTATATGATTTTTTTTTTTCTCCTTCTTTCACAAGAAAAGCGGCAGACAGATACTGATAATTTATTTGACCTGAGGGCAAACAAAGCTTGACGGTGGAATCTGAAAATATATTCCGGTTCAGGATGACCCCAGCTGCGTGGCAAGACCATATAGTAATATGTCTTATTATAATATCTACTTAATACTCAATGGAGTTACCTTGGACCTCATTGTAGAAAATATTTGCTGATGAAACGCACAGCATCGTTCTCTGATTCACTAAGTTAACCCAAAGGTTTACAAAAATGTTTTAAATGTCATAGATTTTCCATGACAATATCTCCTCAAAAGTGGATGGATAAAATAAAAGGGAACCAAATCACTCAAAATTTGTGAGTAGTTGCTCAATTCCAGACTATAGACTTGGTGTTTGTGTAAACCGGGTCGATTGTGTTAATTTGTGCTTCTGTATGTGAAATTGGTGTCTTTTTTGAGAATCAAAGTTCCAGTGCACCCCATCCTTTGACTCTCTTCATTTCCTTTCCCACTTATTTAAATGAAGCACACACATAAATTTAGTACAGTCTAAATATACATAGTACTGAACAAAATTAAAAGTTAATGTAATTAAAGGCATAAATAAATAACAGAAGTACTTTTTTCATAGTTTAGTGTCAGAAGGAACAAAACTGCAGGTAAGAACCCAGGGAAAAGTTCAGGTGAAAGAACAGAGGTTTAATAACCAGCAGTGGTCAAACCAGGTAATAATTGCGTGGCAAACAAATCCAGTGGGAGCAGGCAAAGGGAAGGTCTGTAACCCAAACAGGCAGGTCAAAACACATACAGGCAAGATCAGAATCAGGATGACAGAACGCTGGATAGCTAGGGAAACACACTAGACAATCTGGCAAAGAACTGAGGGAAATGGACCGGTATGTAAACTGAGGGATTGATAGCTGATGAGGAGCAGGGGAGTATGGAGGTGGGGCAGGCCAGGTGAATGAACTCAGGAAGTAATGCAGAGCAGGAGGGAGTGGCAGGGTCTGAAATGACATGAGAGTTAGTGTGGCAAAACAGGAGACAGACAAAAAACAACTCAAGCCTGGCTGATGTTGTGACAATTTGGTGTGAGCTCTGTATGTCTGAGAGAAGATTAAGGTATTTTTTGAGACAAAGTGCAGAGCAAGAAGTTTAAAGAAGACGCACACAAATATACAAACTGCTATACTATTACCACTCATTTATTATTAACATATATGGTTAATCGGAGGATTTGGAAGAAAAACTAGAGCATTTCATATGATCATTCACATAAATGCTCTTTGATGGTGTATTTTGCTTTATTTTGATTTGCCTTGTACTGACTCGACAATTTATGCCCTTTGTTGGTTAGTAGACTAGTTAGCCTGTTCTTGTATTGTATTGGAGTCCCTGAATACTGACATCTCACTTGCCTGGTTCCAATTTAAACCAAGGTTTTCATATTCTTTTTTTATTTTTTTTTATTTCTTTGATTGTAATTATTGTTAAGTTGGACCTGCATTTTTCCTGCCTAGACTGCACTTTGCTGTAGTCTACTTTTGACCTTGTTGCTGTATTGTCCTAGGTTTTTTTTAGAAAAAAATAATTAGGCTTTTGTCAAACTATATTTCTGTCTCTGGTCTGTGAGCTTGTATTTTGCCCCCCTCTTTAATTTGTGGCGAGAGTAATATAAACACTATTTTGAGTCACAAAGTGAGTTGATAAGTACACAGCGAGTTCAAGAGAAAATGTTGTGTGTTTAGTTGTTGTCATTACATAAATGTATAGACATATTGGTAGGAGTAAATCGAGACCCTTTGAGTCAAGCTTAGTGGTGTGTCCATATTTGATTGGTAAGAGTTGACAGAGCTATGCCATTTGTGGTTGTTTTGTTCAGATAGGTGAAAAGGTGTTGTACATTGATCCCATGTAAGGCATCGTGGGCCGCCAAAAGGTAGGGTGATGAACTTAGCTAGGGTCGCTTTAACATTAAGTCTATTTTAACGTAGCATTTGGATAATTGTAACATGAGAAAAAAAGCCCCTCCCAGACACACACACACACACACACACGATCACAAATCATAAGGAACTCTTTCAACATGCTGGGATCCCAGAAGCTTCATCAAGTTAACAGGATGACCCTAGAGTTATAGGCCAGAAGTTGTCCTCGATCCAAATCAGCCTGCAAAAGGAAACCTCTAGACATGATCAAACATATCTTCAGATCAGGGTTACTAATCAGTCCTAGACCCAACATTAGTTTTAGCTCTTTTGAATCTCTGATTCTCAGTTTTTCCCACCCAAAGTGGAAATCCCAAAAACCTCTTGTGTTTGTTGTTGTGTATCGTCCACCTGGCCCTTATTCTGAGTTTCTGTCTGAATTCTCAGTTTTTATCCCAGTTAGTGCTGAGTACAGAAAGTCTTTGTGGTGGGTGAATTTAATATTCATGTAGATGTTGAAAATGACAGCCTAAATATTAACTTTAATTCTATATTAGACTCTATTGGATAATCTCAAAGTGTTCACAGACCACTGATTAATTAAGGCAGTGGCCTTAATCATACCATTGACCTTGTGCTGACTTAAAGCATTGAGAGTGAACAGTTAACAGTGTTCCCTCATAACTGTCTTGTCTGACTTTTTTTTTTTTAGTAACTTTTGAATTTACATTACTTGACTACACGGTTTCTGAGAAGAATTTTACATATAGGTGTCTATCAGAGAATGCTGTAACCAGATTTAAAGAGTTGATTTCATCCTTTTCTTCACTGCCATGTGCAGATATGACAGAGGACGGCTACCTAAATTTTACTCCAGTAGAAATTGACTCTCTTGTTGACATCAGTATAGGTTCAATGCGTACAACACTGGACAATGTTGCCCCTCTGAAAAGGAAGGTAATCAGACAGAAGAGGTTGGCTCCTTGGTATAATTCACAGCTGCGTGCATTAAAGCAGACTGCAAGAAAGCTGGAGAGACAGTGGCGTTCCTCTAATTTAGAAGAGTCTCAATTAGTCTGGAAATATAGTTTAACAACGTATAAGAAAGCCCTTCGTAAAGCTAGAACTGCTTATTATTCATTATTGATAGAAGAGAATAAGAATAATCCCAGGTTTCTTTTCAGCACTGTTGCCAGGCTGACAAAGAGTCCGAGCTCTGTTGAGCCATGTATTCCTTTAACTCTCAGCAGTGATGATTTCATGAGATCCTTTATCAATAAAATTGTTTCTATCAGAGAGAAGATTAATGGAATGCTTCCCACTATTATCACTGATGTATCATCAAGTAGAGCATCTTTAGAAGTATCTTTAGAACCTGATTTGTATTTAGACGGCTTCTGACCAGTTGATCTCTCTGAGCTAACAACAGCAATAGTCTCTTCTAAATCATCAACTTGTATGTTAGACCCAATCCCAACCAGACTGTTCAAGGAGGTTTTCCCCTTAATTGACACTTCCATATTGGATTTGATCAATCGGTCTTTGTTGACAGGATATGTACCTCAGACTTTTAAGGTTGCTGTAATTAAACCTTTACTTAAAAAACCTACTCTTGATTCAGAAGTGTTGGCTAATTATCGACCTATATCCAATCTCCCTTTTTTGTCTAAAGTTCTTGAAAAAAAATAGTTGCAGTTCAACTTTGTGATCATTTACATAGAAATAATCTGTTTGAAGAGTTTCAGTCAGGATTCAGAGTGCATCATAGCACAGAAACAGCACTGGTGAAAGTTACCAATGATCTCCTCTTAGCCTCTGATAGCGGACTTGTTTCTGTGCTTGTCCTGTTGGATCTCAGTGCTGCATTTGATACGATCGATCACAGCATTCTGTTACAGAGACTTGAACATGTTATTGGGATTAAAGGAACTGCATTAGGCTGGTTTAAGTCATATTTATCTGATAGATTCCAGTTTGTTCTTGTAAATGAAGAATCTTTCTCACACACTGGAGTAAGTCATGGAGTTCCTTAGGGTTCTGTGCTTGAACCAATTCTTTTTACTTTGTACATGCTTCCATTAGGTAACATTATTAGACAGCATGGCATAAATTTCCATTACTATGCTGATGATACTCAGCTGTACTTATCTATGAAACCAATAGGTTGGTCAGACTACAAGCCTGTCTTGTAGACATAAAGACCTGGAACTGTCTGCTTCTAAATTCAGACAAAACTGAAGTTGTTCTCTTTGGACCTGAGTGCTTCAGGGAGAAATTGTCTAGTTATATAGTTACTCTAGATGGTATTTCCTTGGCTTCTAGTTCTACAGTGAGGAACCTTGGAGTTATTTTTGACCAGAATTTATCATTTGACGCACATATAAAACTGGTTTCTAGGACTGCCTTCTTTCACCTTCGTAATATTGCTAAAATCAGGAACATCCTGTGTCAGGGTGATGCAGAGAAACTAGTTCATGCATTTGTTACTTCAAGATTGGACTACTGTAATTCCTTATTATTGGGCTGTCCCACATATTCTCTGAAAAGCCTCCAGCTGATCCAAAATGCTGCAGCCAGAGTTCTGATGAGAACTAACAGGAGAGATCATGTTTCTCCAGTTTTAGCTTCTCTTCATCGGCTCCCTGTTAAATTCAGAATAGAATTTAAGATTCTTCTCCTCACATTAAAAAGCTCTTAATGACCGAGCTCCATCATATCTTAAAGATCTCATTGTAAGATATTTTCCTAACAGAGCACTTCGCTCCCAAACTGCAGGTTTACTTGTTGTTCCCAGAGTTTCTAAAAGTAGAATGGGAGGTAGAGCCTTCAGTTATCAGGCCCCTCTCTTGTGGAATAAGCTGCCAGTAAATGTCCGGGAAGCAGACACCCTTTCCACTTTTAAGATTGGGCTTAAAACTTTCCTTTGAATTGGATATCAATCAATCAAAGCTGTAGCTCAGGAGGAAGAGCAGTCACCCAGCAATCGGAAGGTCTGGCTTCCCTGGGCTACATGTCAAAGTTGGGCAAGACACTGAACCCCATGCCTCCACGGTGTGTACGTAGTTATGTGTATGCATGTGCCATGCTGTATGTGGCATGTAGTGTTTGAAGCACTTTGAGTGGTCAATTAGACTAGAAAAGCACTATACAAGTACGGTCCATTTACCATTTACAGTTTGAACAGGTGTAGGATGTCAAACCACATTAAAACTTGACCATACAGGGGTTGATCTACAGCAATAAATATACCAAACAGAGATGCAAGATCTGAAATATCAAATTGTAAACTTAGAATTTGCAAAATGCAGGAATGATTAAAGATAATAAGATTAAAAAAAACTGATCAAGGGCCAATGGTGGCACTGCCTAAAGAAGACAGAAGTCAGAAAGACAAAGTATACTATCTAAGATATAGACCCAGTATTACTAAACATTGTAGTACACACAAGAAAAGAAAAGAGGCAATAAAATGTCCCCAGTTCGAGACTATTTAGCAGGATGTAATGAAAAAAAAATGGAAGACAATCATACTGGTTAAAACTTGACCATACAGGGGTTGATCTACAGCAATAAATATACCAAACAGAGATGCAAGATCTGAAATATCAAATTGTAAACTTAGAATTTGCAAAATGCAGGATAAAAAACTGATCAAGGGCCAATGATGGCACTGCCTAAAGAAGACAGAAGTCAGAAAGACAAAGTATACTATCTAAGATATAGACCCAGTATTTTTCCGCTAGACAGATCCATGAAGGTCCAAGTGCAGCACAGAGCATTTGAACAAGAGACTATGGGAAAGTTGTTGGCCTTGGGAGATATTAAGACACTGTGAGCTCCCATTATAGAGAACATTTTGTGGTACAGTGACACTGGTTGGATTTTGAACCACCAAACAGCTGGAACTGAATTCATTGCATACAGAGCAGTACTCTGGAGAGCATTATAAGCTGAGCCTCATGCCAGAGTGAACCCCAACACATTAAATGGAGAGCCCCCATCAGAAATAGAGGGTCCAACTGTATGTATTGCAAGACAACTGAGGAAATGTAAACAAGAAACTGGGGAAGAAATAAAAAAAAAAAATCCAGATGTTTCGACACTGTTCAGGGACTTCCTTATTGAGGCTCTGCCTGCCACAGATTGGGGAAGACTGGCAGATGTGGTAGGATTGAAATCAATGCCACACGGGGGGGTTCAGGGGACTATGTGGTGCATGCAGTAGAAAAACACAGGCAAGATGGGGAAAAAAACTGAAGGATCAGGATAAGAAGGAAACCATGCAATTAGGAAAACTGCAAGGGAAGCACAAAGCAAAAAAAACAAAACAGCCCATGTTGGCAGTGGTGGCCACTGCACAGGCCTTGCCACTCCCCTCTGCAATGAATTACACTCGTGCTGTAGTCAAAAAGTCAAAATCCAAATTAATTTGTATAGCATATTTCATGTACAAAACAATTCAAAGTGCTTTACATAAAATAAAAGCATTGCAGCAGGGAGCAGAATAAGCATTAAAAATATGTAAAAGAATATAAATACAAAGAAATAAAATGATTAAAATGAATAAAAACAAGCAACAGCCTCGATACCATGCAGATTTCATGCATAGACACAGGTATTTACCAACACTGACCCTCTTCTCTTTGCTACCAAACAGAATGATGGCAACATGTAACAGAACCGACCCACTTTCGAGGTCAAATTCTGGACCTGGTCATTTCTAAAGGTGTTTATATTTCTTCTGTTGTGGTTATTGATTTGGCCTTATCTGACCATTTTTGTATTTTATTTGATTTATTGATCACTCAGAAGGTTCAAACAACCAGCTTCTCAGTTAAGAAGAGGCACATTAATGAGAAAACAAGTGCTCAGTTTAGGGAGGCCATTGCTATGTTGGTTGACAGACTGCTGGATCATTTAAACTTCAAAAGTTTGAATGTAATGGCAGCTGTTGCACCGATAAGAATCAAGAGCACCTTGAGCAAACAGAAAACACCATGGAGAAACACCACAATGGTCAAAAACCTGAAAATAGAATGCAGGAAAGCTGAACGTAAGTGGTGGAAAACAAAGCTTCAGATTCACTATGAGCTGTACAAACAAAGCCTGCGTAGTTATAACAATGAGCTGTGCGAGGCCAGAGAGCTGCATTTATCTGAACTGATTAATAAGAATGCCAACAATTCTCCAACTCTGTTTGCTATGGTTGAAAAACCCCTAAACAGTCAAACCCAGACCTCCTCTCCACCGAGAAATGCAATGAATTTGCCAACTTTTTTTAGCCAAAAAATAAAAACAATTAGACAAAACATTCAACTAATCTGTGTCTAAAACCTAGAAATAACTCTGATGTTATGTCACAATTTAATATTGTTGATTTAAAAATCCTGGAGGAAACAGTTTGCCATCTGAATTCAACAATTTGCACTCTGGACATAATACCATCTGACTTTTTAAAAACAGTTTTTACTTCAGAAGAAAGTGATCTCCCACAAATAGTTAACAGCTCACTAGTTGCCATTAAGTCACTCCTAAAGAAGAGAACTCTAGAAGCCTCTGTGCTGAACAACTACAGACCTGTCTCTAACCTCTCTTTTATATCCAAGATTATTGAGAAAGTTGTATTTAACCAGCTCAACGACTTTCTGAATGAAAGTGGAAGTCTTGATAACTTTCAATCAGGCTTCCGACGTCATCACAGCACTGAAACAGCTCTGGTCAAAGTGTTAAACGACATAAGGTTGAATACTGATTCTGGTTACATTTCAGTCCTGGTTCTGTTGGATTTCAGCACTGCGTTTGATACTGTAGATCACAGAATTCTGTTGCACAGGCTTGAAAACTGGGTTGGACTTTCTGGAGTGGTCCTTAACTGGTTCAGGTCCTATTTAGAAGGCCGGAGTTATTTTGTTATGAGTGGCCACGACTTGTGGAGTCCCCCAGGGGTCAATTCTTCGACCTCTTCTGTTTAACTTGTATATGCTCCCTTTGGGTCAGATATTACAGAACTTTAACATCAATTATCACAGTTATGCAGACGATACACAACTTTATGTGTCTCTGTCACCAGACGACTGCAGCCCAGCAGACGTACTGTGTCAGTGTCTGGAGGAAATAAACACCTGGATGAGAGAGAATTTTCTACAATTAAATTAAGACAAAACTGAGATCGTTCTGTTTGGTAGCAAAGACAAGAGGGTCAGCGTTGGTAAATATCTTGAGACTCTGGCCCTTACAATCACTGAACAAGTTTGTAACCTTGGAGTGTTGATAGACTCAGATCTGACTTTCAGCAGCCACATCAAAGCTGTCACCAAGGCAGCTTTTTACCAACTCAGAAAAATTAACAGAATTAAATGTTTTCTCTCCCAAAAAGACCAGGAGAAACTCATCCATGCATTCATCTCCAGTAGACTTCATTACTATAATGGTCTTTTAACTGGACTTCCCAAAAAGAGCATTAAACATCTGCAGCCCACCCAGAACGCTGCTGCTAGAGTTTTAACCTGGACTAAGAGATCTGAACACATCACACCAGTTTTAAAGTCTTTACACTGGCTTCCAGTCAGTCACAGAATAGATTTTAAAAGCCTACTGATGGTTTACAAATCCCAGAACGGTTTAGGCCCAACATACATCTGTGGTATGTTCAGAGAATATAAACCTAGTAGAGCTCTTAGATCCAAGGTCTCAGGTCAACTGGTCCAGTCCAGAGTCCAGACTAAACCCGGAGAAGCAGCATTTAGCTGTTATGCTGCAAACAAGTGAACAAACTGCCAGTGGAGATTAAAGTGTCACCAAATGTAGACATTTTTAAATCCAGGTTAAAAATATTTCTTTTCTAATGTGTCTCTGCATGAAATCTGCACGGTATCTTTTAACTTATCCAGACTGTTGCTTGTTTTTATTAATTTTAGTTATTTTATATTTTTCTCTTTATATTTTTTTACGTATTTTAAATGCTTCTTTCACTCCCCGCTGCAATGCTTTTATTTTATGTATTTTAAAATATTTTATGTATTTTATTTTATGTTTTGAATTGTTTTGTACATGAAATGTGCTGTACAAATAAATTTGATTTGATTTGATAGTGCAACTCCCATAACTGGTAAACAGCCAAATGATCCCTCATTCAGTTCGTGATTCAGCCCTGATTGAGGTTCACATTCACTCTTTAACTCTCTCACCACACATACTGAGGGACAGTGCATTCACAGACCATAGTACACAGTCATTGGCGGGAGACACAGCACAACTGGATAGTGTAGTGGTATGATTACCACCTTTCGTGTGGAGACCTGGGTTCAATTCCCCTGCATCAAAGGTACTACATACAGTAGGGGTCATTAGGCAAGACCCCCATACCCTATCTGCCTACCTTTAAGTCGCTTTGGATAAAAGCGTCTGCCAAATGCATAAACAAAAACATACTTTGAGTGGTCTACACGTACTGCATGGGAGTCGTCAGCTCTGTGCGCAGTATATTCACTGAACATGCTACACGGATGTTGACATAGCATTTTTTAGCAGTAGGCTACGGTAACTGAACTTGAATCAAGTCCCCCACCCTGAGTGGCAGTTCTCTCTGTGTGCATTACACAAGTGACACAGCACTACTTTTACCACAGTACATGAACGTGAATCACGTCCTCAGCGACAGTTCTCTCTGTGTGAAGTAGATTTGCGAGTGAGTGTCACAGAGCGCTACTTTCGGCAGTTCATTCACTGAATGAGAATCACTCCCCTGCCCTGACAGAGTCCCCTCTCTGTGTGCAGTATGTTCGCAAGTGACACAATACCATTCTCAACAGTAAGTTCACTGAACGAGTCAGCGCTGACTGGTTGTGTGTTCACTGTGTTTCACAACTGAAAAACAGCACAAAATAATTCAATTAAGATAACCACAAGATCTATAATGATCTAAATGCACAAATCTTAAACTTTTAGGGGCTGAACCCACCACCCAATACCTCACCAACCAATTCAAAGCACAAAGAAAAGCGAACTGTAATGAGCATACAAAATTAAACAAATAAACAAACAAAAGTGAAGTCTATTAAATTCTAATGAGATAAGAGGCCCAAAATGTAATAATCAGGTAACAAAAATTGTATAAGAGGATAATATACACATTCTAATGACAAAAATGGCATTCAGTCACATACAATGTAATGACAGGTTTGGCCTCCGGGAGTGCTATAGAGCAATACAAGTCATGTCTGAAAACCAGTCTGCTGGGGACTTTGCGTATACACTGCAATACCAGCTTTTGGTCTCTAGTGCTGTTATAGAGCACACACAAAGTTATAAAAAACAGCCTGCAGGGGACTTCTTAGGTAACTTCACCAGCCATATTGAAAAGTAATTTCCTATTCATTGGAGTGGGTCGCAGTGTTTTATGGTCCCCATGGTGTTGGTGTGTATTCAAGTCATTGTCCCTACCAGGATAGATAAATGAAAGCACACACGCACAGCTCAAATGCAGATCTACACAATGCTGAACCAGAACCAAACACACTATTGACATGCAAAAGAGGAAGGCAAATGTGTTAGCATACATGCTAGTGTGGAGCTGTACCTGATCAAAAAATCTATAGACTCAGTGATTTTTATATTTTCCAAATAATTCAGGAGTGATAAACATATGGATACTGTAAAACAAGGATTTATTTTTACATTAGACTATTTTCACTCTCATCCTGTCTCCCTTCTTCCTGCTTTATGTCCTCCTGCCTGCTCTGTGTCCTCCTGTCTTCCTTCTACCTGCTCACTCACAATCACTTCTCCTGTCTCCTTAATACAACAGCACATGTAAGATTCACAGATTCACCATTATTCATGCTATAATGCTCAGTATTAGACATACAAAACAGGCAGCATTATTAGGTCCTAAGATTCAGCTTACTTTTTTTTTTTGCACCAACATAGTGTCTGATGTCTCCTCCTTTCCTCTTACTCATGTTGGCTCTGTAAATGAAATTTAAACTGAGTTCAATAAAGTAGTCATACATTTGAACTAAAACTACTACAATTAATCAGCTTTCGGTACACAAAGATTAACATCCTTGTCGGTACACAAGGAACTCCTGCATACCTGAGTGAAAACTACTGCAAGGGGTTGCCTATTTCAAAAGCTACTATCAAAAAGGTAAAAGCCTATCTAAAACACCACTCAATAGCCTGTTAAAACGAAACAATATTATATAATAGTTTAATATAATATGATGTGCTACGCTAATACACAAATAACATTACAAACACGCAAACATCTGTATTATATTTCCCCTGTCAATTCAAATTAATGTGGTTTCAAAAAAGGGGGCAACTGTGAAACCTGGCAACACAGCACACTTTAGGCATTGTTCGCAACTTGACCACTGTGCACGCCTACAGGTTACGAGAGTGATGTGTACAGGGCTCAAAGCTAACATTTAATAACATGTAAGCTTACGTTCACATGATGACATTTTACATTTAGATGGAAAGCCATAGACGTACATTTGCATTTGTCTAAAGTCACCTGACAGAATGTAATTCTGAAACTCTGAAAGTGAGAAACTTGAGTGTAATAAACTAGTTAGATAGCTACTTACATTCATCTACAGCTACTTGCAACACAGAACTCAGCAATTTTTTATCGTGCACACGCCGACTTGGACGTGAGCCAGTGACAGGCAGACAGACAATAAAATGGTATAGACCGCATCCAGGTTGTCTGACATTTTTCTACAGGCATCTTCCTGACATGAATATGGAATATACTGTGATCTCTTTCTCTCACCATGAGGACAATAAGAGGGGGGAGATGATCACTTAATTTGAATATTTCAGAGGGAACGGCTCCTGAGGTCCGAGCGAGAGCTAGCCTCAGCTGCCCTATCAAGGAAACATTACAGAAAGGAACCAAGCAGTTCCGACTAGTCACCTCTGCACCACCTGGACAGCAGCGTTTGGCTGTTCAGCCAGTGCCTTACCCCTCATCTGAGTCTTCATGTCAGTTCAAGCCTGCTTGAGTATTCACTCAAGTTCAATTTTGCACCATAGTCTTCCTTCTGTCCTGAACATTCGCAGAGTCTTCGCCTTGGGTCAAGTCTGTACCCGCACCTGCTCCAGAGCTTCTGTTTGCAGCTCACCTACCTTCAGCACATCAGTCTCATGTGAAGCAACCTTCCTGAGCCTCAGACTCTGGAGCACCGGCCAGCCAAGATCCAGTCTGCAGATCCCCGGCCATCAGAGATTCAGTCTGCAGTGCTCCAGTCTCCTGTGCCACAGTCCAATAAGCATCGGACTGCACATTGGTCCATGTTTTCTTCGTTAGCACCTGTCTCCGAGGAGGGCTCCTGCTCCCGTGTTGATGAAGCTCCTAATGGAGGACGCTCCCATTCTCGAGGAGGATCCTGGGAGGGCTTCTGCATCTATTCAAAAGGAGGTCCCTGGGAGGCATGCTTCTGCTGCTGTCTCCAAGGAGGCCCCAGGGTGGGACCCAGGGTGGGATGCTTGACTGTGCCTTTTGTTATAGTTTTAAACCAAGTTTTGTTCTTCTACAACCTCCTGTTCTCCATGTTCTGCATTTGGATCCTCTCACCCACCCTGACATGATTCTATGGAGGAGTAGAATCTGCTGGTTGTAATATATGTAATTAATCCACTAATAATTGTGATCATGAGCAAAACAGACTCAAACCTCGCATCAACCTCAAAGGGGATCCTTCTTGACTGCCCTATTGTGTCTAGGTAAATGCACTAAGCCCTCCGATACTGTTCGCTACTGATGTCTAACTCAAATATCTCACTCACCCTGCCATATGTTAACACTACTGACATCTTCATTCTCACGAGTGCACAGATACCTAGATTGGGCAACACATTGAACAAAACATCACCTCCACACATCCAATAACTATCTTCTGACAGGGTATGCCTGGTTGCTGGACAGCAGTACCTAAACATATGTCACTCTGGAGCAAAGCTAGACAATGCTCCAGGAGAACCTACGCATATGAGGCACTCTCTTGATGTCAGTTCCTTTATCGAACAATATTTGTACCTATACCACATATTCAGAATTTTTCCCACAAAGCATCTGCCACAGCTGGAAAATACTTCTGACTATATATATGTGCAAGTAAGCTCTGTGTGTTCTTGGGTTAATATAACTATCATATCTTGTTGTGCTAATGTAATCAAGTCCCCTCTGACAATCATAACAAACATTTTTGTCAATACATCCATTATGGTCATACCTTGAGATGAAGTCAACTTGGCACTGTTAAATTGCACCTCAGTGGTGGTAGCATGAGGCAAGGATTGGGTCATTACCTTTGTTGTAATCACATGCCAGGTCGCTTCCTCATCCCATGCCTCGATGTAATTTAATTTAAACCTTCTAGATGCACATCCACAATTGAGTTTAGTCAACATTATTGGCAAGGTTTCTGGTGTGTTATGGATTGGGTTAGTGTTTTGTTGCAGTAGGGTCCCAGCCGTCATCTCCAGACTCAGCTCTCTCAGCTACACACTGCCTGTAGACACTCATATCTGGACTTTCATTAGTGTCAGTCTTTTCAACACATCAATTTTGATCATCCTTTTCCCTTAGATTTAACACTGCCTCTGCTTCTAGTCTGGCTCTTCAGGTGATATCACGTGTTACTTCCTTCTACTTGAACCGCAGTTGGCATTGCTCGCACCACCCTGTATGTGCCTTCTCGCCTTGGATTGGGCCACTTCCTCCATAACACTTGTACACCTGGTCACCTGGTACCACTGGTTTCGACCAGCTGTTCAATATCCAAGGCTTTTTCCTGCAGACACATAGTTCTATGAATAGCAGTTATTTGCTTCATATTAGTTTTTAACTCTGTCTATAATTGCTCTTGCAGTGCAGACATTGGTCAACCCCTTTAGCATCTCATGCAAAGTTAGGTGCACGGTTCTATGAGTTTGTATACAATAGCTCATTTGAGCAAGAGGAAAAGCATCTACCTAGTTTAGTTTACTTGATGTGATCTAAGATAATTCCTTATTTAGAGGCTGTATTGTCTACGCCCCATTCACTCCCGTTATATGGATAAACGTGGATTTCAAGTGATCTAAATAGTGCCCGAAAGATGCTGACTTCCACCAAAATGTTATAAATGGGTAGATGAATGTATTTTATGCTAGAAATAAGGTGCAGGTTTAAAAAAAAACCTTCCCCTTTAAATCAGATAAGTGAAGACCTGGTTATTTAAAAAAAATCCCCACCAGACTGACAAAGAGGTGCTGATGTTTATGCTTTGAAAACATTTAGTTTAGCTGATACTTGAGCAAATAAATGGCATGTGAGAAATTTCCAGATTATCAGAGTGCTTGCTACATCTAGTCATGGTTCATCTACGTGGGCTAGATTTACACCATTTTGAGATATACAGTCACCTATTGCCCCGTGACTCTGGATTAGATTAAGCAGGTATAGAAACTGAATAAATCAATATAACCTATTGGCAAAAAAAAATAGTGTTGGAAATTAAGTAAACCCAATCCACCATTGTTATTGGTAGTCTCTAGAGTTTTTTAAATTAATATGTGGTGGGGTTTTTTCCAAAGAAATGTATGAATCTACTCATTTAAACCAAGTGGAGGGCGGTTTGATAGGAATCACAGAAAACATGGAATTTACTTTAGGCAGGACCACCAATTTTTATCGTGGCAACTTCCCATGAATGAAATTGGTAAGGACTGACCGTGAGGGATCATCCTCTACTGTCTTTAAAATGTGAATGTAATTTAGCTTTGTAAGCTTTGTAAGTTCCTGACTGTAAAGTTATAGTAGGTATATTTTGGAAACTACAGTTAATAGGCAGAACTGTGGTTTTAGACCAATTAATAGAGTAGTCAGAAACTGAAGCATATTCATGAGTGTGACTGTGTGAGAGAGATGTCTTTGAGTTCTGGAGGGAAAGTAAATCATCATCAACCTAAAGATCTATCTTGTGCTCAACAATTTTTGCATTAGATGCCTTTAATGTATTTATTTTGTCTGATAGCAGCTGCTAGAGGTTCAATAAAAATGGCAAAAGTGAGGGCCAAAGTGGGCAACCCTGTCTCATGCCCCTGTGCAGACTGAAGCTTGGAGAAGTTTGATTATTTGTCCTGACACTGTCACAGTCTGCCCATCAGTTTATGTTATGTCACAGTTTGTTTAATCATGTTATGTTCTAGCCATGTTTTTTCCCTGTCACGTTCAGTTCACTCATGTCACCTGTCTAATTGTTCACAGCTGCACCTCATGTCACTGATCACGCCCTTCACAGTATTTAGCTTCCTGGTTTACTTTCAGTCACTGCAGAATCCTCACTATCCCTCCATGCTTTGCACGCAGATAAGTCTGGTTTCATGCCTCACAGTATTCATAGCCTGTTTAATCTAGTCATAGTGTTTTTTCATAGCCTTGTTTTGTTTGGTGTTTTTTCATAGCCTTGTCTTGTTAGTGTTTTTTTATAGTTAAGCATTTTTGATGATCCGACTCGGACCCGCCTTTTGTTCTTGCCTTTTTGTTCCCTATTTTGGAATATACCTTGTTTTTGAACCGAAAGAGCTGCATCTGGGTCCTACCTTTTTCTCGATCGTGACAGACACGTGCATTTGGGGAGCTATACGATATTATTATCCAGTTAATGAAGTATGAGCCAAACCTGAATTTGTTTAAAGTTGCATATAAATTTTTTCACTTAACCCAATCAAATGCTTTTTCTGCATCTAGAGAGACGATTTTGGTTTCCATTGGTCTGCATGTGTTAGTGGACAAATATTTACCCTTTATCAATTCTGTTTGATCAGGACGTATCATGAGAGGCATTATTTTTTTCTAATCCTTTGGCAAGGGCTTTGTAAATTATTTTGTAGTCTCAATTTATGTAAAATAGAAGTGTGGGTCTTTCTCTCTGGTTTCAGTAGCAGGGTAATGTTAGCAGAGTTCATGTTTGCGGGTAATCTGCCATTCTCCTTGATTTGTGATATTTTTTCTCCAGGTCTTTATGTCTTTAAGACATCCTTGTAGCCCAACCAACTGATTGGTTTTGTTTCGTCTGGTTTTATGGATAAGTACATCAGCATAGCAATGGAAATTTATGCCATGCTGTCGAATAAGATTATGTCACAGAAGCATGTAGAAATAGGCCAGGAGCCAGGTCCACCCCTCAGGATGTTTTTTGCTACCTTTTTTTCCACTATTATTTCCTGTTATCCTATACATTGGGCCATCACAAGTTGATAACCTCCTAAAAGTGAAAAAAAAAATCAGACAGAACCCTCCGGAACCCTATAACTTATTCTGGTCTGTGAGGAAGGTTCTTCTTATTCTTATAAGAATAAAGTGGAATCTATCAAATCAATATGACTTAAACCAGCCTAATGCAGTTCCTTTAATCCCATAAGATGTTCAAGTCTCTGTAACAGAATGCTGTGATCGATCGTATCAAATGCAGCACTGAGATCCAACAGGACAAGCACAGAAACAAGTCCGCTATCAGAGGCTAAGAGGAGATCATTGGTAACTTTTACCAGTGCTGTTTCTGTGCTATGATGCACTCGGAATCCTGACTTAAACTCTTCAAACAGATTATTTCTATGTAAATGATCACAAAGTTGAGCTGCAACTATTTTTTTCAAGAACTTTAGACAAAAAAGGGAGATTGAATATAGGTCGATAATTAGCCAACACTTCTGAATCAAGAGTAGGTTTTTTAAGTAAAGGTTTAATTACAGCAACCTTAAAAGTCTGAGGTACATATCCTGTCAACAAAGACAGATTGAACAAATCCAATATGGAAGTGTCAATTAAGGGGAAAACCTCCTTGAACAGTCTGGTTGAGATTGGGTTTAAAAGAGACTATTGCTGTTGTTAGCTCAGATAGATCAACTGGGCAGAAGCCGTCTAAATACAAATAATTTTCTAAAGACTTCTAAATCTGGTGTACTTAATGATACATCAGTGATAATAATGTGAAGGGTTCCTTTAATCTTCTCTTTAATAGAAACATTTTTTCTGGTAAAGAAGCATCACTGCTGAGAGTTAAAGAATACATTGCTCAACTGAACTACAGTGCTGAAAAGAAACCTGGGATTATTCTTATTCTCTTCAATTAATGATTAATAATAATCGGTTCTTACTGTCTCTCCGCCATTGTCTCTCCAGCTTTCCTGAGGTCTGTTTTAACGCAGCTGTGAATTATACCAAGGAGCCAACCTCTTCTGACTGATTACTTTCCTTTTTAGAGGGGCAACATTGTTCAATGTTGTCGCACTGAAATTGTAGTGATGTCAACAAGACCATCAAGTTCTACAGGATTAATTTAGGTAACTGCCCTCTGTTGTTGCACACTGTAGTGAAGAAAATGATAATGAAATTAATTCTTTAACTTTGGTTTCAGCATTATCTGATAGACACCTGCTATAAATAAGTTAATTCTCCAATGCTGTGTAGTCACGTAATGTAAACTCAAAAGTTTTCAAAAAATGGTCAGAATGGTCAGATGAGGGAGGTTATGAGGAATTACAGTTAACTTTTCATTCTAAATGCCATAAATCAGCACGAGATCAAGGGTATGATTGTCACAGTTTAGTCATCCTACCATCAGTAATTTTCCATTGATCCTGCTTCTGCCCCACTCAGCCTGTCAGCCACACACACCTCATCAGTTCACTCCACTCACCTGTGCACACAGCTGCCTCTCATCACATGCAATCAGCCCAGCATACAGACACCAGCTCCACACTCTATCCTTTCCCAGATTGTTCTTTGCCATGCATGTCTTTCCAGCATTCTCCTGCCAGCTTTACCGGTACCGACCTCACATGTCCCTGATTCCCTGCTTCGTCTGCCTCCTGGTAATTCGACCCAGCCTTCTGTCCCTGACCAAGAACTTTGCCTCTCCTTTCCTGATTCCTGTTTGCCGGTTTTTAAACCGTTTGTCTGTCTGCCAGAGTCTCAGTAAAGCCTTGAACTTTTTACCACTGTCTTCTGACTCCTTTGTACTGCAATTGGGTCCATATACCACCCGTTACAATGATTAAGAGAATAAGTAATTATGTGTACACTGAGAAAATCTAATTTAATCTAATAGAAATAAACCTGTTATTTTCAACATCTGCATGAATATTAAAGTCACCCCCGGCAATGACTTTATCTGTACTCAGCACTAGCTGGGGTAAAAACTCAGTATTCAGACAGAAACTCATAATAGCGGCCATTGCTACACAATAGCAAATAGAAGAGGTCTTTTTGATTTCCACTTTGGGTGGGAGTTAGAGATTCAAAAGCACTAAAAGTAATCATGGGTCTAGGACTGATTTTAGCTCAGCTTTCAACTCAATCATCCCCCAGCAGCTGATACAGAAACTGGACTGTCAAGGACTGAACACTTCACTCCTAACTGGAAGACCAAAGGCAGTCCGGGTCGGCAGCAATGCACCCTGCACCAGTACCGCAGGAAGTAGGGGTATTGTATTTACCCAAAAATAAATACATGACATAAAGTGCAAAAAGAAGAAAATGGGTTCGGGTTTTCTGCCATGTTTCTTCTAGCCACACTCTCCTCCCCCCTCCCTTCTCGTTGTCTGGTAAAACTGAGTAGAATGCGTCATTTCCTGTGCGCCAGCGTGTTCTCTGGAAGTATGTCCGTACGCCTCTGATAACCCTACTCTTTCAGCAGTGTTGCTGATACAATTAACGACTGGTCCAATGACTCTGGTTCATCCAGTATATGTGTCATCTCTTGAGTCCATTCCTTTGCTTGTCGGAAAAGATCTTCTGAACTGCTTCGAGCCCCTACGTGAGTTCAAACACTTGAAGGTATGGACACAGGTGCGGGAACCTCTGACGATTACTTTTCCTGACAATGAAGACTTCAGCTGCTATGTCCTCGAAAGTGAAAAGCACAATGCTATCAAGCAAATAGCTCCGCTCGGGTTGTCAGAAAAACTAACACCAGATGATGTTATCCATGGCGGTCGAGCCAGTCAGGCTAAACCCGACAATCTGGTGAAACAATTCCTGGCACAGCGAGACACTTTCTTGTGCGCATTACACCCATCAGTGACACAGGACGAGTACTGCCCACGGGTACTCGGAGGTCTTGAACTGCAAGAGTCGCAGATAGATGATGTCATGATAGCTCTGTGGGCTGATAAATCTGCAATCAGTAAGGACCAATATGACTCAATGACGTGAGAAAACGTCAGTCTTCAGATGGTGGAAAAGACTTTCCGTTTCCCATCAGATCCAATACCGACCAAAACACTCACTGCCACGGGTGTTTGTGCTCTCACTCTCAAGTGGAATGACAAGATACTGGTTCACACTTTCCTGGTTATTCTCGATCTTCCGCACTCAGTGTATATATAGGCAGTGATACACTGTCAACAATGTCCTGTGGTCACTGACAACAGCATGCAACGTTTCTTATCTGTCTGATGTAGACAATCTGAAATCAGGACAAACGATCCCGGAGGCATGTGAAGTGGCTAATGCCCAACATGCCACAATACCGGCACACACAGCAAATGTCCCTCTTCAGCTGTATGTGCAACCAGGCCAGAATCTCAATCACTCACAAGCTCTATTCCAACCCTCACCACTGTTCTTTGAGTTTGGACTGTCCCTGGAAGCAACACCTCTTTTGGGCCTAGATTATAGGACCACATTCCTGTTAGTGAGCAACACCAGTGAGGAAGTCATACTGATTCCAAAGCCACGCCCCTGGGCTAGTTCATCAGCACTGATTTCCATGACTTTGAACTGGGCATCCCAATACTTGGGCCTATTCCACCTCCACTACCAGGACATCAAACAACCCGAGTTGTCTACACAAAACCCTCAAAAGCAATCGCGCCCTTCTCGGTTATGACTCTCGACCAGGACTCATTAAGTCGCATTGATTTTAGTCATGATAAACAAATGACTCTCCATACAGTTGACATCTTGGCAGTTAATTCAACCCCAGATCCTCCTGAATCACAGGAAGAATTAACAGTTACTGATCAAATTGAAGAAGTGGTAGCACAAGCTCATGCTCCCGTCAACGACAAAGAATGTGACAAGCTACGCCAGATCCTTCTCAAATATCAGAACTTTTTCTCCCTTGATTCTTTGGATTGTGGTTTAACTACAATCCACTCAATGCGCATTCCTACTACACCCGACGCACCACCAACTTTTGTGCGCCAGTATAAGATTCCTCTGGCATCCCAGGGACCTATACAAGAAATCACTGACAATCTGTTGAAAATTGGGATCATTTGACCCT
The DNA here is from genome assembly GCF_036924035.1 of Leuresthes tenuis. NCBI lineage: Eukaryota > Metazoa > Chordata > Actinopteri > Atheriniformes > Atherinopsidae > Leuresthes > Leuresthes tenuis. Next base: position 34,513,752 of record NW_027325360.1, read on the forward strand.
GCAACAGTACTTATTCGGCACCTCTCTGGCCGGTCATGAAACCAAACGGGAAATGGAGACTCACAATCGACTACTGCTAACTTAATAAGCAGGTTTCTCTCTCGAGGTGGCCAATGACCCAGCTTGAACAGGAACTTCCTCGTGTCAAAGATGCCAAATACATCTCCACACTAGACGTGGCATCAGGGTTCTGGACCATTCCAGTACAAGCCGAGGACCAACACAAGTTGGCTTTCACGTTTGCTAGCCGTCAGTACACGTTCACCAAATGCCCTTTTGGATATGCTAATTCACCTGCTGAATTTAACATATCCTGAAACAAAGCATGTCCTGATGCCAACGAACGAGGAAACCTAATTTACTTTGACGACATCCTCCTTTGTTGTCCCAACCTGGATGTGCACATACAAGAAATCGACCACGTACTGGGTCAACTCACCACTGCAGGAGCAAAACTGAAGTGTCAGTGGTGCAAAACCAAAGTAGATTATGTTGGTCTCCTAGTAGGGCCAAGTGGTGTACAGCCACAGGTAAACCAAATTCAGGGCATGAGTAACATTAAAACACCCTCAAATGTCTCTGAGCTTCGCAGCTTCTTAGGTGTCTGTAACTATTATCGTCAGTTCATTGAAAACTATGCAGACATAGCAAAACTACTAACTGAACTACTTAAAAAGGAGGACACCTTTTGTCTGGGCCGAGCCACAACAAAAGGCCATGTCAGCCTTAAAAGACAAACTGTGCACAGTATTATGTTTAGCCTATCCCAACTGTGACGAACAGTTCCACCTAGAGATGGTGATTCTCAGCTCACTGTTCAAGCGCTGTTCTGTATAAAAAATACGAGGATAGATGCGTGGTGGCATATGCTAGCAAGACACTAGCATCCCCTGAGCTGAAATACTCTGTGAAAAAGCTCTATTAGGCAGTAAAACATTTCTCCAACTATCTTGGAGGCCAAAAGGTCATCGTGGAAACTCACCAGCAACCCACCACGTCCCTTAACAGCCAACGCATTAGGGATGGGGTGGTTATAAATGCCCGTGTAGCCTTATGGCTGATGGCTCTGCAAAGCTTTGACTGAGAAGTCCATTATGGTCGGAACAAACAGAGTCCTATAGGCACCGATCTGGGTGCATGCCAGAGCTGCACTGAAGACACCCCGCCATTCCTCACGCTTGCCGATGAACCGTCACCTGTAACCAATTCCGATCATCACTACTTTGATGACAACATGAGTAAAAACATGATCACTGCATACTTTGATGGTTGCTCATTCCATCATGACAGGGTTACACAAGCAGGTGCAGGTGTCGTCTGGCTCCACAACAACCCCTGTGAACCTCAAAGTTTTCAGCTGGGCTCACAGTCATCACAATACACAGAGGTTGCAGGTGTCCTAATCACAGTGCAACTCGGGGTGAGAAATGTATTATTTTGCACTGATTCCAACTATGCTCGTCTCAGCTTCTCTTGCCATCTTGCCACTTGAAAACATAATGGTTTCCTGACTTCCAACAGAAAACCAGTGAAACATAAGGAATTGTTTATAGTATGTAATCATGCTATTGAAGCTAATGACATGTCATGTCACAAATCATGTCTCCTGAAAGTGGGAGGATGAGAAACCAACTGGCTTTCACTTCCTACGAGGCAGAGGAGCTCTTCTACCCCTGTACATGGTGGGAAACAGGACTGGACATTTGTGAATGGGAAGGTTAACAACAAACCTCCAAAACAACCGAGTGTGAAACTGCAGAACCGATTTGCTCCACTATTGAAGGACTCTGGATCTCTATTGGATGACCATCCATCCCAAAGCAGCAAGGCAAGGACTGAAAACCTGTTAAAAAGTAAAAGGCCACAGGGAAAGCTAAAGGCTGGGCCTCAAACTCTGATTGTGGGTGACTCTGCCGTAAATGATGTTCAAAGGATGTGCGGTAAGAACACTAAAGTCCTCTGCTTTCCTCGGGATATGGTTAACGATCTGAAGTAGAGAATTCTTGGAATTGCAGATGAATATCCAACTGTGACAAACATCGTTCTACATACAGGGTCAAACGATGTGTCCAAGCAACAATCTGAGGTTCTGAAATGAGACTTCATTGGATTGTTAAACACAGTGAGCTCGTTGAATGTAACTGTATTCATCAGTTGACCTGTACCACCAGTCCGAGGAGGAGAGGAAAGATTCAGCAGGTTGTCAGCACTGAATAAATGGCTTTTATTGGCATGTGCTGACCACTCAGTGCATTTTATTAATAATTTTAACATTTTTTGGGAACGCAGGCATCTTTTTAAGGCAAATGGATTTAATTTTAACAAGTCAGGGGTGAAACTGTTCACCTCCAACATATTTTATTTCCTACGTCATCCATCTGTGCTCGGTGCCAAGGCTGAGATAAACGTGGAGTTATCTCATAGAGAGGAACAAACAAATCCCAGCAGAAACCTTGAGGAGGAACTCCATCTACCCCCACCCGAGAAGAACTTTGGAAAGGAGAGACATCAGAGGCAAGAAGAGGGGTCTTTATTTGCCCCCAACCCTCTCAACAGCACTAATGACCAGGACCAGAGACCAGGACCAGTACCTTCCCCAGCCCCCCAAACCCCTGACAGGTCATTGTGCTCCTCACCCTCCCTTTCTCCCTCCTCCTCCCCTCATCTGAAATTCACTGAGGAGATGATGGAGCAGGTCAATGCTGGGCTTAGATCTACCCCCCAGCCCAATCCCTTTTTGTCCCCCATAAACCCCCCACTAGAGCGGCCAAAGGTTCCCCGTTGAGCCCCGCCCCTACTAGAGCAGCCAAAGCGACCGAGCCCAGCCCCACCCCCTCCTGCCATCGCCATCATGTTCTGTCTCCGCAGTGTGATGTGTGAAGGGTCCAGGCTGTGAGGATTATGACAGTCATGACTTTTCCCAGGACAAGCTGGGACCCTGTTTATTAGAAGATTTTAAAATTTCTGTACTTTTAGATGAAGGAGAAATGTGGCCCAGTCAAAACACAGAAAGTTGCACTCTAAAAGATCTTTAAATAAAGTAATCATACCTTGTGTGCCACAGAATGCTACCAAACACAAGGGGGGAAATAATACCTCTAAAACACTTAAGTTGGCTTTATTAAATGTTAGGTCTTGTCGGGAAAACATTCTTAATTAATGATTTTACCACTGAGCACACCCTGGATTTTATGTTTTTAACTGAAACTTGGTTAGACCAAAATAACAGTGCTGCTGTTCTCATTGAGTCGACCCCTCCTGGTTACAGTTTAATCAGTGAGGCCAAAGTGAGCAGGAGAGGAGATGGGGTCGCAGTCTTATTCAATGAATCATTTCAATGTAAGCAGTTATCTCCTGGATGTTTTCAGTCCTTTGAATATATGCCGATACAGCTGAAGGCCTCACCTAGAGTCCTGTTTCTGAATGTTTACAGGCCCCCCAAATACTGTGCAGATTTTTCTGATGACCTCCGTGAACTGCTGTCTATGATCTGTGTTGATTTTGACTATTTAATTATTGTTGGTGATTTTAACATCCATATGGACAACCCTCAGGACAAAGTGACCAAAGACCTGAGTAACACTCTGGACAACTTTGGGCTGACTCAGCATGTAAAAGAGCCAACGCACAATAGGGGACACACTCTAGACTTACTGATCTCTAAGGGTCTGAGCATTTAAAAGATTACTGTGTCTGATGTGGGCCTGTCTGACCATTCCTGTGTTTTCTTTGAGAGTGCAATTTCAGTGCACACAAATGTCTCAACAGCAGTGATCTCAAAACGGTGTATAACTGAAAACAGTAGTGAGACCTTTAACCAGGTCTTCTCTTTAACACCTGCCCTGTCCGGGGGTTCGGTCAGTGAGCTCATCAGTAGCTTCAATGCTAAAATGTTAAATGTTATGGATACTATTGCTCCCATTAAGGTGAAGGTTATCTCTGGAAGGAAGAAGTCTCCATGGCGAAATTCCACACTGGTGAAAAATGAGAAAAGAGAGTGTCGGAAAGCTGAGCGCAGATGGAGAAAAACAAATCTCCAGGTTCATTATGACATCTGTAAAGAGAAACTTCACTCTTATAATTTATAACTGAGGAATGCAAGGAAGTCCTACTTCTCTGACATCATCACCAAAACCAGTCATAATGCTCAAGCCTTATTTGCAACAGTTGGCAGGCTAACAAACCCTCCTGTGTCAGTGGCAACTGAACTCCATTGCACCATGGCCTGCAAAGACTTTGCCAAATTCTTCACAGACAAAGTCCAAAATATTAGACAAGCAGTTAGTACATCAGCAGCAGGTTCAGCATATGTACCGTGTCCACCAAAAACCAGTTTAAACACCATGACACTGTTTCAACCCATTAACAGTGAAGACCTGGAGGACATCTTACGTCACCTGAACTCCTCCTCTTGCTGTTTAGACATCCTGCCAACAGGTTTTTTCAAAGGGGTCTCAAAGACCTTTGGAGTCAGACCTGTTACTGATTGTGAACTTGTCATTAATGTCAGGTGTGTTTCCAGAGCCACTAAAAACAGCTGTAATTAAACCTCTGCTGAAAAAGGACAATCTTGACAATACGCAAATGAACAACTACAGGCCCATCTCGAATCTCCCATTTTTAAATAAGATCATTGAAAAAGCAGTTTTTAACACAAAATAACTGCTATGATACCTTCCAGTCAGGCTTTAGACAGCACCACAGCACTGAGACTGCTCTGACCAAAGTGTTTAATGACATATGCCTGAATACAGACGGTGGAAAAATGTCAGTCTTAGTTTTACTGGATCTCAGTGCTGCTTTTGATACAGTTGACCACAATATATTACTCAAATGACTGGAGAACTGGGCTGATCTTTCCGGAAGTGTACTAAACTGGTTTAAAACATACTTAGAGAACAGGAAGTACTTTGTGTCAATAGGTAACTTTAATATCTGAGCAGACAAGAATCACATGTGGAGTTCCCCAAGGTTCCATCCTGGGATCTCTTTTGTTTAACATCTACATGCTCCCACTGGCAAGATTATAAAAAATAACAAAATAAACTACCATAGCTATGCAGATGACATGCAGATACATATTACAATGTCACCAGGAGACCAAGGGCCTGTGCAGGGCCTTGGTAAATGCATTGAGGAGATTAATGACTGGATGTGCCACAACTTTCTCCAGCTAAACAAAAACAAAACTGAGGTAATTGTGTTTGGAACCAAAGATAAACAATTAAAAATCACCACAGAGCTTCAATCTATAAACCTAAAAACTACCAACCAGGCCAGAAATCTGGGTGTAGTGATGGACTCAGACCTAAATTTGGACAAACACATTAAGGCAATAACAAAGTCAGCCTACTATCACCTTAAGAAGATATCAAGGTTAAAAGATCTGATGTCTCAGCAGGACCTGGAAAGACTAGTCCATGCATTCATCTTTAGTAGGCTTGATTATTGTAACAGCATTTTTACAGGTCTACCTAAAAAGTCAGTTAGACAACTGCAGCTCATCCAGAACTCATGAGTCCTTGAGTTCTCAAAAAAGTGGACCACATCAGCCCAGCTCTGAGGTCTTTACACTGGCTGCCTGTCCATCAGAGGATAGACTTTAAAGTTCTGATGCTGGTCTATAAAGCTCTGAATGGTCTAGGACCAAAATACATCTGTAACCTTCCAGACCCCTCAGGTCATCTGGATCCGTTTTTTTAATCAGTCTGAAGTCAGAACCAGACATGGAGAAGCTGCATTCAGCTTCTATGCTCTACATGTCTGGAACAAACTCACAGAAAACCTCAAATCAGCTGAAACACTCAGTGTATTTAAGTCCAGGTTGAAGACACATCTAATTTCAGCTGCATTTGAATAAGCTTGAGTTTCAAAACGGAATCATATTTTAACTACTGATTTTATCTTTCATATATATAATTTTTTTCTGATTTTATCTCTTGTTCTTATTTCTTTATTTTGTTTCAATTTTAAATCATGTTTTTTATTTCTTCTGTTTTAATGTCTATGTAAAGCACTTTGAATCACCTTGTCGTTGAATTGAGCTGTACAAATAAACTTGCCTTGCCTACATCAAACAAGACTGCAATTTTTTTCACAGACAACTTCAGATGGCTATTCATACTTACCCTGATGGGTTTGTTTACTTCAAGGAAGCAGACATGTTTGTAAAAGTAGCAGTCACATGTCTGACCACCATATTCAAAGTAATCTTCCATATCCTCAAAATCATCTAAATATTCAGCCATTATTGAGAAAATATTTATCAGTATGCTACGAAAACATTGTGCCTCTATGTTCATACTACTTCGTTGAATTAATCTACAGGAGCGCTTCAGACTAGCTGTAAATACACTGTAGTATTTAGTGGTAATTACTGGTACTTTTATAAACATGTCAGCTTCCTTAATGTAAACAAACCCATCAGTGTAAGTTTGAATAACCATCTGAAGTGGTCTGTGAAAAGATTGTGGTTTAGTAGGATGTAAATAGCCTAAACAGCCATTAAATGAAGAGGCACTTCATTCTAAAAATAATATACGGTAGTCATGTGGTAAACGGCTTTCAACTGCAGGTCAGTGCGTCTTTCTTGGACCAGGTAGCTTAATCACGGTGCTTTTTCAGCGCACTTTCCTGCTGTATTAAATGTGTGGTCAGATTGATAGATCGTTTGGCAAAACATTTTGTCCTACCTGGCATCTCACAAATACTGCAGAACATTTTGTCTATTCCGTCTACATTTTCATGTCTTAACCATTTTAATTCGTCCTGCCATTCTGGTTTGAAACATTGTGTTTGGAAAGGCTGCTGTTCAATTTTCTGTTTGAGGAGCAGAAGAACGTGACGCTTTTATGTGGCCTTACTGGTCTCAACTGCAATACTTATTTCACCATTGTTTGATTTAAAAAATTTGCCAAGGGATGTCGGCTTTAACGGCTGTCAGCCACGGTTGTGGCTGAAAAGGACAACCTGAATTCAGAAGAAAAACCTAACTTTTGCAAAGTATATATATATACGTTAATATTTGCAACATATCTTACAGATCACACAATATTAGGCTATTTAACATCGGCTACCATTAATTCATGTTACTTATTTATTTGGCATATTTCCTGCTGAACATTATGGCCATTGATATTTTGGCATTCTGTCAGTTACACTTGATGGCCAAAATCTTGGCATATTCTGACTGACCTAGAGTCTGAGCATGAAATATTTTTCAGGCATACATGCTTAATTATGTCAGGGCGGACTGGTATTTTGCATGTGCTGACCTCATTTGCAGGGCCAGACCCCTCTTGAAACTTACCTCATTGAAACTTGTCTTCTCTCCCTCCTCCTGATCTAGTCAGAAGATCAGGAGGAGGGAGAGAAGACAGACGAGCCAGATGAGGTAAGTGCAGGTGAGGTAAGTGCACTCTTCACATATAGAGTGATGCCACAGATGCAAGCATGTACTCAAATTGGGGGAGCGAGAAAGAGAGAGAAAATGTATTTGGCGGTAAACACAAATCAGGGCTGTGTGCTTATTTTTTTAGGTTGTACTGCTGGAGCTAGCAAGTGGTAGCGCACCCGGGTGGACAAATAAATATTTATTTGGTGAAATTCCTTTGACATTGATCAGAAATTCAGTGACATATTGTCACATTGAATGACAATTACATTGGTTCTTTAATGTTTAAACTTGAGAAATGAACAGTGTTGAAGAGAAAAGAGCCAGTTGATAGCGAGGGAAAGATACAGCATTTATTTGTGTTTGAAGTTATTTTAGAATTATTAAAGGGATAGTTATTATTTTTTGACAAAAAAAAAAAAAACTTTTCAAACTAAATAGACAGCACCTGAATTCTCTGAACGGGTCTGAATACTTATGTTCCGGTGATATTTTAGATTTTCTTTTTTAATTAATTTGCGGCTAGTTTGGGCTGTCCTCATGAGGTACTGAGTGGAGATTTATGAGGAAAAATGTGAATTTTTTTTCCTTTGAGACAAGGCTTCAACATAAGAAATAGCGAAAAATTGGAGATAGTCTACAATAGACAGATACTTTCATTACCCACTGTGTATATTAGACTTTTTGGTTGTTACACAGCTGGTTCTCCATTACTTACTTATTTATTTTTCTTTGTAACAGCGAAAGCTCAATTTTTAATGATATTTATTATTGTATTTATACGCTATAGATCTATCTTAAGACGATGCAAAAATGGATTATTCAGTAATTGTATTTGAGAGTATGTTTTTGGTAACTCTTTCAAGAAATGGACCACTGCCCTTCATACCCAGATGTTCCTCCACTGAAGAGAACTGATAGTGTCTAGGTTTGCAGACAAACCAGTGTGTATACCCCCCTCGTCTTGACTACTACTCCTCACACCACAACAACCATCTTTTCTTTCCACAACCACAAGCTTCCCCAGCCTCTCACCAACTGTACACCAGTCATAGTGGGGTGGGGATACTCTGAATATAAATCAATGAGAAGCAGTGAAATAAGTGGGGATGAATATGTGCCTAGTTCTACACCAGAATCAGAAGTACTGGAGGAAGGACTCAAACTGCTCAAGTCTCCAAGAAACTACAGTTAATCAAATAACTTGGATGTTCTATGCTTGACGAAAGGTCTTGTCAAGCCTGATAAATGCAGACAGAGCACATCTTCCTCTTCCCAATCCATGGCAGATTGTGAGTTATCAGACATGGAAATAAAAGTCTTGAGGCTGAAAAAGAAAAACAAGGGTGGTAGAGTGTACAATAATAGTCACTACTGTTTGTACTGTTTTAAACCATATGTCAAAATGTCATGGCACTTGGATAAGAAACACACCAACTTGGAGGAGGTAGCACAAGCATTCAGTTATCAGCGGAGAGAAAGCTGAAGATAACTCTAATTCGAAATAAAGGCAATCGTCGCCACAATTTTGAGGTCCTGAAGGAGGGAAAAGGGGTAATGGTTCCCTCTCAGCAAAGCATTGAACCAGTGAATGTAAAAGACTATTTGCACTGCACATACGGCATTACACAAAAGGAAAGTGATGTGGTGGCACTTGAAAAAATGCAAACTGGCAAAAAAAGCATAAAGCTACTGTCATGACCCGGGCTGCAAAGCCATCCATTTTCTATATCGTCAATCCGTTAATCGGGTAGCGGGTGGGCTGGAGCCTATCCCAGCAGTCATCGGGCGAAAGGCATGGTACTCCCTGGACAGGTCGCCAGTCCATCGCAGGGACACACCAAATCAATATTCAAAAGTATTTATTAATAAAAAAAAAAGAAATAATATAAACAACCAATCTGCTGTAAAGAAAACAAATAACCCAATTGCAAAACCATCCCAAACCAAACCAGAGCTGCTGCGGGGAGAGAGAGAAATCTCTGCCACTTAGCTCTTAAATGCAGATCCCACACCCAGTCACAGAGCCCAGGTGAAGTCAATACTCCCTGACGACCCTGCCCACAACAAGAGGGAGGAGAGAGATCAGGGAGGGTTGTCACACCAGGCAGAACTAGAGTGCAGTCACTTTGTGCTGCTGTACAGCCTGTCCCAAAGGAGATGAATGACAAAGTCTGGGGCCTAGTAAATGGCATGAATCAAGACAACATAACGGACAAAATTCGGCAAGAAAAATATATTCTGAAGTTAGGAGAATTCTTTTATAACAAAAAAGGCACAGACAAAAGCCAACACCAATACATCAAACAAAAATGCAGGAAATGGGAAGATTAGTTCTCCTAGCAAAGACCCATGGCAAGCAGAAAACAATACATGACTTCTTTCTGCCAGCAAACTTCTACCACATCATGAAAGCTGTGAATATGGTCTGTGGATGGAATGAAGATAACAGCAGTTTCAAGATTCCACCCTTGACGCTCAAAATAGACTATAGTCTAACTAAAATAGCTGATATTGCAGAGTTTGAAGCTAGGATGTCAGAGAACAAGAAGGCCCTTGAAAATGTGGTGACGTTCAGGACATTGAAAGAGAATAAATGGGATGAGTGGGTGCCTCTGCATGCGCTGAAGAATCTCAAAGAGTGGAAATGGAATAAACCTCTTCTTATTCCCTACTGTGAAGATGTTGCGAGACTGCACAACCATATTGACACAGAAAGGCCCAAGTATCGATCCAATCTTGAAACTGCACCAAATAAGAGGAACTGGTTATTTTATTGTTTTTTAAGATGTGCTCTAACTTGTCTATTTAACTTTTAACTCTTTCTTTCTTCAATGTCTGCACCAGGGACAATTGCTGTAATTTTATTGTGTTTATATATAATTTGATGCAAGATACACAAATCAATTTCCTCATCATACCTGGAGAAAAAAATTGAATGTTGAAAATGTATTTGAAAATGTGGTTTTCAAAGATGCAGTGCTTTCAGTGAACATTTCTACCGTTGTATCTCTGTATTCAAGGAGTGTCAAGACCTGTGAAGAAGATGAAAACCATCAAGACGACACGTACAGACTATGAGTCTGATAACTCTTCACAGCCAAGAAAAGGCATTTTACCAATAACCTGTTTCAGTGAGTTATTTTCTAGTCTCATACAGACATTGTTGGTGTCAGGATGTCCATTATTCCTACAATTCCTGGTACTTGGGGGTGTTATGAAACTCAACTCACACACAACTCAGAAAAGACAGTATGACATTTTCAACAAAACTTTGATGAAAAGTTTTACGGAAAATAGTTTTACGGACACAAAATGCAAAACAGTACTACTTACTGTACAGTTCCCTTTTGTAATGTTCTATAACTTGTAACTGAACTAATTTCCACAAACTGAACTAAAAAGTTTATTTCCAGTATGACTGCTCACTTGGGTTTTCAGAGTCCCTACGACTTGCGGCTGGTGGCAAAAACTATTTAGGGGGGTGCAATTTGGTGTGGGGTTCGGGGGGCGGTAACAAACAAACATTAGCAAGACGGCGAGGATGGCAGCAAGACGCTCTTTTAGTGTAGCTGACTGCACTAAGCCGCACCCCGTGGGAAAACTGACAGAAGCCAATGAGAGAGCAGCTTCAGGTCATGTGCTTGTCAAAAGTTTGAGGGCTTTTGCCCACATTAGGCCGGCGCCCCGCACACAGGAAGTACATATAGAAATTAATAAAATACCATTTGGAATTAATTTATAATGAATACTGACAGGTGCTGATAGATTAACAGGAGCATCTTACAAAAAAATGTCATTATTTTGCATTTTCTAATTCATTTATGTTTAAAATGATTAAGTAGATATTGTCCAGATATTTGGAGGGGGCGGCACCCCAGCACCCCACATTAACCAGTCGCCACTGGTCAAATGTTTGCCACAAACTCAACTGTATGGTTTCTTTCCTGTTTCTCTCCTCCTTCTAATGAGCTCTTCTCCACAATTAAAATAAACTAAAATAAGGCATCATTTTCTCACAGTGCTTACAGATAGCAAAGACTGATGACAGTATGCATATTTAATTTTCTTATAGCATTTGCAATAATAGGCTTATAAAGAGTGAACAACTCATGTTGCCTTTTCCTTATGTTCGCTTACTAATTGCATCAAATTTAGGGATGGGAATCGAGGACCAGTTCCAGTTGAGAACTGGTTCAATCTATCAACATCATATTTCTCCGAGCTTATCAATTCCTCCTATCGATGCCCAGGGATGTGATGTTGACGAAACGAAAAAGGCGGAACACAACAGTGCAGCCTCCGGACTGTCTATAGCACACACACACACACACACATCTATAGTAATCACTCCCACCAACCTTTATTTCATCTTATTTTATTTTTCATAGATTCATCAAGAAAGAAGAGGGAGATGTAGAGCAAGGGAGAAGTCCAAGCAGGGAACAGAAGCTGATGCACAGTATTAAGACTGGCAAGGTTCCTGGTAAAGCACATACTTGAATGTATCTGCAATTCCAGAGGCACTTAAAGGTAGGACCTGGGACGCTGTGAACTACTATGTGAAAAACCATATAGACACTTGGAAGCAGCGGTCTACAAGTTCATGCTAACTGCAAGTTGTTCTTTTGTTTTGTGTTCAAAGACAGGCTGTTAATGCAGCTATTGTTATGTAATTACTCTACTTTGAGGTAATTGTGGCAGTTACTGATCAACTTTACATGAATCACGAAAGTTTCTGTACACCAGTAATGAGTTTCACACACTGTTGCCTGCTATTGAAAATAAAATGTGTGACAGACTTTTCATTAGACATTTGTATAGCTTGCTTGTTTAACTCAACCTATGGTGTTTTTACACTGGATAGTTTAATTGTGTAGGACACAATGTTGTAGGTTCTTTCATTTGTGATAACAATTTTTGTGTGCACGGTTTCTTTCATGTTCTGGGAATCTCCCACAAAGCTTTTTGTTTTTTATTGGATATTTTCATTCCATTTTTGGAATTAAGTGCACCAGTTGACTTTTTCTCGACTTCAAAGGAGAACAACAAGTATGGTAGGCCTCTTGAGCTGCTATATATTATCCAGTCCCTATTAGGGGTGGAACGGTTCAGAAAATCCATGATACGGTTCGGTTGACACTTTTGTGGTCATACTTTTCAGTTCGGTTTGGTATATGTTGATTGTTAGGAAAATCAATTATGTCTAGTATAGTCAGGTTAAAACTGAAAGAATGAAGCACTCTGACATTGTTACAGTCTTAGGTTAAACGTAGGTGAGATTATGGCACTGCAAGAGAGGAGACATAGCTAGTTCCAACATGTCCTTTATTTATTTGGCAAACAAAGTTATCTTTAACAAAGAAGCATAGGCTCTATAAACAGGTCCCTTGGTTTGAAATGAATTAAAAAATAATGTTGACATGTATCAATTCTCTGATTGTCAGTACAGTTTTTTCCAGTCGTGTTGACGGGTTGGAACATTATGAATTAGTTTGTGAACTGGCAATTGCTGCATCTCCTGTTTGGTTTTTAGGGCGTAGGTGGCTGTTGTGCTCTGATGGAAAAATGTCACCACTTTCCTCATCTTCCCCAGGAGCCGGGATACCTGACTTATTGAGACTGCATTCTTGGCTGCAAGATTAACAGTATGTGCAAAGTAGCCTATTTGTGGCCCTAGTCCAGCTGTTGCATTGCATTCACCATATTTTTTACATTGTCTGCCCCTCTGCAACTTCCATTCTGTCACTGCTTCTGTCAGTGCTTTAGAGAGATGCTTGCTAGTATGGCTCTCATAAAGGGAGCGCCTCTTTAAAACAGAGCTTTTCACTCTCATTCTGAGGTAATGTATCAGGCAGTCACAGTCAGGAAACTTTCAATAGCCCTGGAGGTCCATCCATCACTAGTTAGCGCTACAGAGGCTGTGTCAGACAACTCTTTAACAATTCCCTGTCGGGTCTCTTCATAATGTCCACACTTTATTACTGTGTTGCTGTGTTTGCGGGAGGGGATTTTATATCGTGGCTCTGGTGCTTTAATCATATAATCCCACCCCCTCCACTATGGAATAAGGCTGCATATCTTTTGCTATGAAATATCCCACTCCTTTAGTTATGCATTTCGTCCCATCTGACTCGCCACCGTATAGCTGTTTAAAAGCTGTGGGTAGTAGAAGTTGTCCTGTCGACTCTCCCCCTCTCCTCCTTGAGCTGCCAATTGTTTCACTGGGATGATGTCTCCATGGGTGAGCTGACATGTTGCTGTTAGCGTGTTGTTGTTGCTGTTAGCGTCAGTGTGCAAGTCGCACTTTTGTCAACAACTTTCTTACCGCCGTCATCGTAGGTCACTCTAAATGCAAAGTTGTCCTATACAGCAGACATATAAAGTATTGCTGGCGCATCTTCTAACTCTGGCTCTTTCCCACTCGTCACACCCACATAATTCTCCACAACCACTGACCCAATACTCTATTTCTATCTGCTACACCCGGCTACACTGCTTCGCTTCTTCTTGTTATTTACTACTGGTGGTAGCGCCACCTTCTGCTCTGGAGTGTACACGCTTCACCCATGTGAAAAAGGAGCAGCACATAAACCGAACACAACACATGCTAATACTTTTTACCCTTGCATCTTTTTGCCTATACGGATGACATTATGGTGGCTGTAAATGGTGAAAGTGATGTTGAGATTTAAGTTTTGATTCATGTCTTGTGTCGTCATTTCCTGTTTTATTTTTAAAGCACTAACGTCCCTCCCGTTTCAGGTACCTTGCCCTTCCTCCTTTGTCAAGTGTCTGATTGTCTTCCCTGATTCCCAGAGTGTTTCCCTTGGCTCCTCTTGTGCACAAATAGTCTACGTCTCCCTTGTCTTGTGCCAGTGTGTTGTTTCTTCCACCCTTGCGTCTTTATTCCAAGTGTCCCAAGTCGTGATTTCCTTATCCTTTGAAGTCGAGCGTTCCTCCTTCAGAGAGATCTTATGTTGTAAGTTTTTCCATTGCCATAGTTTATTATAACTGTAAGTTTCATAGCTGGTTTCTGTTCCTCCGTTTATTTGGAGTGGATTTGTGTTGTGTTCTTAAAGATCTTTGTGCCGCCATTAAACCGCCACAAGTTAGTCCGGTGGAGGACCGCAGGTACCGTCCTGAACATGTTCTGGGCGGGGCTGGTTCCGGCGAGTCTGGGAGTCAGGGAGTTTGCCAAAGAACACCAATTAAAGGCTCTGGTGGACATATTCGGAACGGACTCGACCGTGGTATCGGTCGCGCTCCAGGAGACATTCACCTCTCTTTTTGCCTCCCCAGTATGTGCTCCTGTGTTGCCGTCCCCACAGCCCGCTGCCATCCGAAAGCCGACTGCCGTCAATGTTGCCCTGCCCCAGCTCTCCGCTGCCGCCGCTAAGACTCCAACGGTGGTCCCAGCCACGACCAAGCCTGTTGCCACGAACAAGCCTGGCCCACCGAGGATCCAGCCTGCTCCGGCGGTCAGGGTTCCTCCCTCCTACCCCAAATTGGGAACGTCCAGAAGCCTTGATGGGGGAGGGGGGAGGGGGCTGTGGGCGTCGCCGGGGGTGGGCGCATCTTCGTCCTCGCCTTCGCCTATGGAAGCCCAGGTGGGCGCATCTCCTTCCTCGCCGTCACCTATGGAAGCCCAGGTGGGTGCATCTCCACCACTGCCTTCACCAGTGGGACCCTGTGTGGGCCTACGCCTGTCCTCTTCTTCGCTAGTGGCAGCCCGGGCTGGCCCACGGATGACCTCGCCTCTCCTCACTGCCCTGAAGGGGCATCCAGGTCACCGGAGATCTGGCTGTCCGCCAGACAGCCTCCTGTCCCAGGGACCATGTCACTGCAAGTCTGGCCACCAACCTGTTGTTTATTATATAAATAAACATTCTTGACTCTGAACTGACCCTGCATCTGTTTCCTGTGGCCGTGACATAAAGATTACAGAATGCTTTGGTAAAGTCTCCTCTTCAAAGGTAAACTGGAAAAAGAGCACAGAATTGATTGTAGGTAAATGGCAGGGGAATGAGCCTAAGTTACCTGCTGGTCTTAAGTGGTTGACGAGTGGGGTCAAGTATTTAGGTGTTCACCTGGATGACCAGTCAGAGGAATTGAAATACTGGGAGGGAGTGGTAGAAAAGGTGGAGGGGATGTTAAAGAAGTGGAAGTGGCTGTTATCTCAAATTCCTTAGAGGGTGTACACTTATTAACAACTTGGTGGCATTGCCTGGCTGTAATAGAACCTCCAGCAACTTTATTAAGGAAGGTACAGAGTATTATTTTGGGTCTTCTTTTGGGATAGATTACACTGGATACCTCAGAGTGTCTTATTTTTGTCAAAAGAAGAAGGTGGGCAGGGTCTGGTACATCTCGCCAACAGAAAGGCGACTTTTAGATAAATTTTTTTGTTGCAGTTTCTCTATGGCCAGCCAGATTTTCCATTGAGACAGGTTGCCGATTTTATCTTTGGACAAATTGGTGAGTTAGGGTTTAGGAAGGCACTGGTTTTTATGAATTGTTCAAATTTGAATTTGCCTTCGCAAACCCTCGCTTACACTCAACCTCACTAAGTGTGAATTTGGAAAAGGCACTGTGCTTTATCTTGGTCAGCTGGTTGATCGAGGACAGGTGCGTCCTATGGATGCAAAGATTAGTAAGTTTCCCACGCCAACCACCAGGAGAGAGTTGCGGGTTCTGCAAAAACTTCTCCTCTGTAGCTGCTCAGCTGACCACCTTAACCAGTCCCACAAAATCATTCAGTTGGTCTAATGAGTGTCAACAGTCTTTTGAAAGTCTACTGTGTTGCACTCCTGTTTTGTCTGCACTAGATTTCTCACTGCCCTTCAAGCTTGAAGTTGACGCCAGTGCAGTTGGCACTGGAGCTGTTCTTCTACAAGAGGACCACCAGGGTATCACTCATCCTGTGAGTTACTTTTCACGAAAATTCAACAAACATCAAGTTAAGTATTCCACCATCGAAAAGAAAACTCTTGCACTACTTTTTGCCCTGCAACATTTTGAGGTTTATCTCGGATCCAGTGTGAAGCCTATTCAGGTTTTCACAGATCATAATCCTCTTGTGTTTCTCTCCAGGATGCATAATCACAACCAACGTCTCATGCGTTGGTCTTTAATCATTCAGAACTACCACCTCGAAATTTGTCATAAAAAGGGATCTGAGAATATCCTGGCTGATGCCTTGTCACGTGCTTTGTAGTTGTATTACATTATGTAGTTCCAAACATTATGCTTGGACTTATATGGGTGGGGGTGTTACGTGACAGGCGGCCAGGTATTCTGTGGTTTTGTGTCTCCTCCCCCCTTCCCTGTGTGTTGTGTTGTCTTTAGGTAATTGCGGCAGGGATGCTGCTCACCTGTGTGAGCAGGCGGTGTGGCTGGTTGGATAATTACCTCTACCGCTGACCAAGCACAACTGAGGAGCCACTTTAAAATGGAGGAAGTCTCGGACCTTCAGGGGCTTCTTGACTTGTGATTTTGCTGCACATGTTTGCTACCAACCTTGTCTCTGTTTGGTGCTCTTTCAGGGACATATTTGTTCAAGTAGGTGTGGGAGGTTTTGGGACTAGGTACACACTTCTATAGTTGGGTATACATTTCTTTTGCACTCACGTAGCATGTAATTGTTATTCCACTAGGTTTATTGGTTGTGCCACCACTGTACTGTTTTGGAGGGTCTTTTGTTAGACAAGCCAGTTAGGTATTTTGTTTAATTTCTTTCTTCAGAGATAGCTCAGACAGGCCTTCTTTTGTTATATTAATTTCATTTTATTTGGCACAATCACTTTGTCCCATCCTCCCCCCACCTTGGAGTGTATTTTTGTTACAATAAAGCTCATTTGTTCACTTCAACTGAGACTCATTTGATTTACTGGTTGTCGTGTTATTGTCTGCTAACTGGTTTCACCAAGTGGACGTAACAATCGTATGTCACCATTTTATAGCAGTGTGTTTAATGTGTGGAGACAGGTGGAAACAGGCAGACTGGGCTGTGACGCTTCCTTATATTGGCTTCTGAGGGAGCCAATTCTTAGAGGTGCTTGACTAGGTGTTGCCTAGGAAGAAGCACCACTGATGTATGAGACTTTTAAGGACAAGGGCATAACAACATTCCGGCATCTGCTAGAGCTGGCTGGAGCTCACTTGGACAATGCTGCAACTGGCACAAAGGCTGGAAGTCCGATCTATTTGGGTGATCGGTTTGGTGTTGGACAGTTTCAGGAAGGCATTGTTGAATGAGGACACAGCGCTGCTGGCAGGATGAGTCGCTGGACAACCGACACCTGATGACTCTGATCCTTTTCCCAGGTTGTGCATTAGGCCTAAAGTTATAGTCTGTGGAGGCTCCCTGCATGAGTAGGGTCAAACGTGGATGCCACTGGACTGTAAGGGGAAAGATACTCTATCAAGGATGTGTTAAGGTTATAAATAAAGGAAAACTTAATGGAAGAGTAGACACACACTGGAGGGATCATTTTAAAATGCGATCATAGGTGATACCTGTATGGGGCATGCTTTTTAAACCACCATTAACAAAAAATGTTGGAGACTTGCAGTGGCTAATTTTATATGGGACTGTGGCAGTGAATGCCTTTGTGTCACTGTTAAATCCAACAGTCTTAGATAAGTGTCCTTTTTGTCCTGTCTGAGAGACTATATTTCACTGTTTTGTGCATTGTCCAAGGCTATTGTCTCTTTTTTGAGCACTTTATTGCTGTCCGTTAAAGAGCAGTTTACTGAAGGAATGTTAGTTTTTGGCTTCTCGTACGTTAAGAACAAGAAGTAGAAAGGTCGACTATTGAATTTCATGTTTGGTCAGGTGAAGTTGGCTATTTATTTAAGTAGAGGGGAAAAGTTGGACAGAGGGCAGAGGTGTGATTGTTTGCTAATTTTTAAGAGTTTGGTTAGAGTTTGTATTATGTTGGGGCGGCTGTAGCTCAGGAGGAAGAGCAGTCGCCCACCAATCGGAAGGTCGGTGGTTCAACTCTGGCTTCCCTGGGCTACATGTCGAAGCGTCGTTGGGCAAGACACTGAACCCCATGTTGCCTCCCAGTGTATCACTGGGGTATGAATGTGTGTGTGAATGATTAGAAAAAGCACGTAGTTAAGTATCTTAAGACATCCTGTATGAATGTGTGTGGTGGGGGGTGAATGCGGCATGTAGTGAAGTGCTTTGAGTGGTCAGTTAGACTAGAAAAGCGCTATACAGATATTATGTTAAGATGGAAAAAAATTGGGACTTGGAACCATGTCTTTATCTCCTATCCTCCTATCCTTTAGAAAGGATGGTCCCCAGCAGACATCTCTTTGACCACTGTCCTCATCGGGCCATATAAACGAGTATGCGTGTGTCTGATTTGCTGGCAGTTGACTGCTGACAGCAAAAGTTGTTTGTGTGGTACATTATGTGCCCAATGAACTGTAAAATGGGGAAAAATTTGGTTTATCGTCAAGGTCATGTTTATTTATAGAGCACCTTATAACCGCCTGGGTTTACTAAAAAGCTTTACATAAATGCATAACAATAAAATCCAAAGATAAAGACATCAACCGGAAGTGGCACTATTGGCGATAGTTGAAATGGGTACAGCGCCACCTATCGTACCAGGGTATGATATGCTTTGTGCCAGTGATTCGATTCATTCAACATATATCCAAGGATAATTACCCTTGCTCTGATAAGGAGCATAACCCAACTATAGCTGTAATCGAGTTAATCTCATCATGTAAACCCACTGACAGAGAGAAGGAGGTTGTAGAAGAACTATACTTGGTTTATTTAAAGCTAAAACAAAAGGCGCAGTCAACCCGGAAAACCATGAACTAAACTGTGAAAAACAACATAGGTAGAAATAACAAAACCAGACACAAACTTTTAACCCCGAAAATGAACATGAAGAAACATGAAGCACAAACCAGGGATGAAACGACAGCAAGGATCTGACAAGGATTGAGAGAACCAAGAGATTTTTTTTATTTGATGAACAAAGAGTAAAATTTAAGTTGCCCCATTCGTACCATTTTCGCTACCTGCAAATTATAGACTATGTTTGTTCCAAAATCCCTAACTCTCAAATATTCCCTGAGGAGCACGCATTTTTTTGTTCTTTTGAAAAACCCTCCTGACTCCAGGCATCTCATGTCTGTTTGATGACTGTAATGTGGTTGTCACAGATAAAATAAGGGAGGCTTGGGAAGAAGAATTGGGTATTGAGTTATGTCTGCGTGGAACAAAAGTCAATTAATTGATAATAGTTTCATTATTCTAAACTGCACAAGTTTGATCCTTCAGTCTCACCAATGTGAGACATGTCGAGTCTCAGAGGGCACGTTATCTCATTATATTTGATTATGCCCCCTATTGACAGGATTCTGTGACATGTTATTTGACTGGCTCTCTAAGGCTTACAAGAGAACTTTCCAACCAGACGCTGAACTTGATACCCTTGGCTGCTTGCAAGCTACAGCAAACCTACCTACAGCAATTTGACAGTCTCTGATGCTGGAGATTATTGTTGCTAAAAGGCTCATTCTTATGGATTGGAAGTCAACCTCTCCCCCCTCCTTTCAGAGATGACAAGCCGATATGACCTCTGTCATACAGATGGAAACACTCCGGTTTATGGTCATTAATTCGACTGGAAAGTTCTCTAAGAGCCTAAGAGCATCACCTGGCCACTCTTCAGGACTTGGTTGAGAAACAGTGCATACATTTTGTACATGTGTAACTAGTAGTTTTATTATTTATTTATTAATTCAATTACCTACGTACCCTCTTTTGTCTCAGCCTGATTGTTGTTGTTCCTATCTATTTCTTCCCTTTGAAAATTGCAAAATAAAATTAAGGAACAAAAAACAAAGCAGCACTGTGTCAAAATCCTTCAAAATACCAAACAAAAATGTCACTTAGTACAAACTCTTTGAGATAAAGTTTGCATTTCATAGGTTTCCTACGACTGTGCATTGTTAATTAAGCATGAAGCACCCAGCACAGTTTATTTCTTTATATTCTACAGATGTATAAAATAGTGATGACAATATCTGACAAATATAGCAGATTATCAAGTCTAGCAAACTAAAGAATATGACAAAATAAATAGAGTTCATTTATAAAGGAGGGCTCAGACAGCCTATGAATTATTGAGGGGTTCTTCTTTCCTGCAGGAAAGTGCACTAGCGACTGACTCAGATTAAATCCATAGATGAGATGGAGAGAAAAAAACAAGCCTCTTTAGGATAATTCTGTCACAAAACAAAGATTGTTACTTTCATGCAATACCTAAAAAAAATCAAGAAAAGTAATTAAAAAAAGTTGATGGCAGAACATGCTTTTCTAACATAATTATCATCTATAATTTAAAGCCTGAGAAAAATAGATCTATGTGCTGAGCTTGTCACATGACAGAAAAATGTGTTATCAACCCATCAATATAAATAATTAAAAGAATAACCAAGTAAATACAAAGCATGCAAAGAAGAGGCCATACAAGAAGATGATAAAAAAAACACTCTGCTGTATTTTCTGTGGCAAAGAAAATGGACTGAGAAAAAGTGAAGCTATTCTGTGGTCATAAAAAAGCCATTTGAAACTTGGCCTTTGAATCTACTGAGTACAGATCTGCTTCTCTGAGCTGGTGTGTTGCCAGGTCTGCAATGGTGCGGCATTTCAGCTGCAGTCTTCACAAAATTAACCCACTTTTTCTTGTTCTCGTTTCTCCTCTGAAGTGTAAGTAGACTACCATAATTCTGCAAATTCTGACATCTAAGGATGACTATTTCTCACGATGAAAGCAGAACAGCTAGTTAGTTGCTAGTCTAGCTAGTATTGGAGTAGACCTATTTATAACGCTCCAGAGTTATTAGTGGGTTCAATTTTTACTTGCCTTAAATACTTAATCCTGCTGGATAATGGAATTGGGATTTTAGACCTGCCCTTAAAATCCAGAATAATAAAATCAATGAAAAACTGTCCATTGCAGAATTGAGTAAAGTAGTTATCAAACTTTTCAACATGTTTTAAGCATCTATTGTCAATGTTATAGAATATGTGTCTATGCAAATCTCTAAATTTGCCTTAAAATTTAAAAAAAAAAAAATCAGTTTTCACTTTGATAAACTGTAAACTACCCTAACCCCAACCCAATCCTAACAACTACAAAATCGGTAAATTGTCTTTCAGTGCCCTTCCATATCCAGATGTCACAGATGGAAGTTCTTCAGTGTGGTACTATTATTGGAAAATACAGCACACAGGCCTACCCACACCGACAGCAGCAGTGCTTTGTCTGGCAACACCCCTTAGAGCAGGCAACATCTAAGCACAAAACACAGTCCAGCCTAACATCAGCATTATGGAGCCAGTGGCATTCTGTATGGGGAAACCACTATCACAACTATTAATGAAGTTCACCTACTCACCAGAAGAAATAAACAAATTTTTTCATCAATTTTACTCAAAACTGTATTATTCAGACAAGGACACAATTCAAGTAGATATCAGTTAATTCCTCAGCAATAATAATTTACCACTGCTTAATAAACACCTTGGATTCACCAATAATACTATCCAAACTCCACACTCTCGCACTCATGCTGAACAATAAATCACTAGGCCCTGATGGCTTCCCTGCTACCAGCATTTCTGACCCATCAACCAGTCTATATCCAGATGATATATGAATCTAAACAGCTATCAAAACTCCTAGTTTTAACATGAACACAACCACAATATTACTCCTCCTTAAACCTAATAAAGACCCAACATTACCATCAAACCACCATCCCAGCTAACTCTTTAATGTTGACATTTAAATGATCCCAAATGTATTAGCCCAAAGAACGCAAATACAAGATTTACTCTCCAGTGCTGAATAACAAAGATCTCCAATGCTAGATGAACCTGCCTATCAAGCATGGGCAGAATTTCATAAAATTCCATCATAACTAAACTGTTCTCAATGATTCTGACACACCCCACCCTCACCTAATTAAAATCTTTAGACTTAATCTCTCAATTCTACTGGACAAATAAGACTCCACTTTACAGAAACAAAAACAAAACAAAAGAACAACTACAGAAGCACCACATTTGAACCATTATTCTCTGGGAATCAGCTTCAGTATACACAATATTGCCAAAAGTATTCACTCACCCATCCAAATAATTCAATTCATGTGTTCCAGTCACTTCCATGGCCACAGATGTATAAATTCAGGCACCTAGGCATGCAGACTGCTTCTACAAATATTTGTGAAAGAATGACTCGCTCTCAGGAGCACAGTGAATTCCAACATGGTACCGTGATAGGATGCCACCTGTGCAACAAGTCCAGTCGTGAAATTTCCTTGCTACTAAATATTCCGCAGTCAGCTGTCAGTGGTATTATAACAAAGTGGAAACAATTGGGAACGACAGCAGCTTAGCCACAAAGTGGTAGGCCATGTAAAATGACAAAGGTGCCTGAATTTATTTCAGCGGATGCTGAGACGCATAGTGCTCAGAGGTCGCCAACTTTCTGCTGAGTCAATCGCTACAGACCTCCAAACTTCATGTGGCCTTCAGATGAGCTCAAGAACAGTGCATAAAGAGCTTCATGGAATCTATGGCCGAGCAGCTGCATCCAGGCCATACATCACCTATCATACAATCTATCACCAAGTGCAATGCAAAGCATTGGATGCAGAGGTGTAAAGGACGCCGCCACTGGACTCTAGAGCAGTGGAGACGTGTTCTCTGGAGTGGTGAATCTCGCTTCTGGCAATCTGATGGAGGAGTCTGGGTTTGCCAGGAGAACAGTACTTGTCTGACTGCATTGTGCCAAGTGTAAAGTTTGGTGGAGGGGAGATTATGGTGTGGAGTTGTTTTTCAGAGCTTGGCCCCTTAGTTCCAGTGAAAGGAACTCTGAATGCTTCAGTAAACCAATAGATTTTGGACAATTTCATGCTCCCAACTTTGTGGAAACAGTTTGGGGATGGCCCTTTCCTGTTCCAAGATGACTGCGCACCAGTGCACAAAGCAAGGTTCATAAAGACATGGATGAGCGAGTTTGACGTGAAAGAACTTGACCTGCCTGCACAGAGTCCTGACCTCAACCCGATAGAACACCTTTGGGATAAATTAAAGTGGAGACTAAGAGCCAGGCCTTCTGTCCAACATCATTGTCTGACCTCACAAATGTGCTTCTGGAAGACTGGTCAAAAATTCCCACAAACACACTCCTAAACCTTGTGGAAAGCTTGCCCAGAAGAGCTGAAGCTGTTATAGCTGCAAAGGGTGGGCTGAAGTCATATTAAACCCTATGGATTAAGAATGGGATGCCTGTAGTTCATATTTGTGTAAAGGCAAATCAGGGAATACTTTTGGCAACATAGTGCATAAATGGACCCATCCAACCCATCGGATGTGTTTACAGTAGATATTGAACAAATAATTTGCAAAAATATTCAGATTGCAGACCTACCCTTCCTCAGCCAGACAACAAAAAAGCATCCCTATTTCAAAACTGCAACAATAGCAGCAGCTCTGACAGCCTGGTGGAAATTTAATCAAATCACAAAAACTTAAATCAAGATTAACTTCTATTTGGAACAATCCAGATTTCACAATCGATAAGAAGCCACTCAGAAAAGGGCATAACACAAGTGCAACATATTTTTTTTACAATAGTAACTACGCTTAATTTCCCTGACGGGTCCAGAATCATGGCATTGGTAGTAAACACTTGGAATATTTACAGGTCAAATCATGCATTAAATCAAAATTAAACTCAGTCATCCAATCTAGATCTCTCTCCTTTAATCTCAAAGCTAATTGACATTACAACCACAAAGAAAAATGCTCTCTTAAATTTACAGAATGGTAGCACAATTGGACAATACATTTAGTTTATCATACTCCAAATGGGAATCAGATTTATCAATTACTCTGAATGTCAGTTTCTGGACCCAAATCTGCAAAAATATCTTCTTTATGACAAAAAAATGGAAACTTGCCACTTTTTCAGTATAATTTAATTAATAGGTCTCACCTAAATGAGATTCAATGCTGGAACTGTGGGGGAACAGAGCCTTGACACTGCTTCACATATTGTAACTTGAAATGGCTCAACAACATATTGTTTGCTGACATTGTTCAAATCAGATGTTGTTGAGGTCAGAATGAACCCTGTCTAGATAATGACGAAGATGTAGTAGCATCCACAGACAGTAGGTGCCGAATAGAAATTGGGTTTGGGCCACATACACACTGAATGATATAGAAAGGTATAAAAGGATGTCACAAACTGGGGTCATTGGGAATTTCCGTTCATGCTGAAATGTACATGTCTCTGTGACGGTCTGTTCAATAAATTCCCCATAAAAGGCTGACCACGACAAGTCCGACTACTCTTTTCTCCACAACAGAACTTGTTCACGCTGTGCACAAAATACCTCAGACACCTATCTTCACACCATCTGGCATTATAGCTATCATCAAATCACTATCCACTTTTGTGGACTTTCACATCCCAATGTCTCCGTTCCTCTGTATTTTAGGAGACGTAACCAGAATACATTTACACAAACCCAACAGTAAAGTAATCCTGCTTGTTGCTGTTAAAACATTAAATTAACAAACTGGAAATTAACAAACTAGAAGAGCCTACTAATAGATTACATTGCCATGGAAATTCTGTTCACTTCATTACAAAACAGCACATCTGGCATACATCCTTGGTCATCCTTTGCAAAGCCTTTTGTCATGAACCACTGGTTTTCTTTTCCTGAGAACCAACTCGAAATACCATATGTACTATACACTATTACACCACAAAAGAGGGATAAGTAGAGGCATTGATATTTAAAAAATATATCTAATACAATATATTCATAATTTAAGATTATAAATAATTCTATTATTATTATTAGGGGTGTGATGAAATCCCGTGCAACGAGATATCGCGAGATTAAACTCGACGAGATTTATGAGCAATCCAAACTTCTATTTGTGACCTGTGGGGGCAGCAATGTGCCTTTGCTATGTCGAGCCTGCCAGAACCTAAAGAAGGAGAAGCAGTAAGCAGCCAGAATGACATTGGAAAATACCGGTATTACCATTGAAGATGCCCCCTCCACTTTGAAATCGCTTGTTTGGTAGTTTGGCAGGCGGAAATGATGAATGGCAGTAGAGTGACTGATAAGATACGGACAATATGCAAGCATTGTATGAAAATAATGCCATACACTGCGGCATTTTAGTTTAAATTTGTGGAAGAAGAAGTTTATTAAAAGCTCATGCATGTAAAAAGTTATAGTGAAACATTTCAAAATGCACGTACAACTCGGTTAAATAAAAGTCTGTTGGTCCAGTCATATATATATTGTCACAGTAGTTTTCTTAAAATCTTGTCTTGTCTCGTTCTCGTGAACCCAATATCGTGTCTCGTCTCGTCTCGTCTCGTGAGCTGAGTGTATCGTCACACCCCTAATTATTATTATTACTACAATGGTAACTACATTATATCTATTTTATTGTTGTTCTTTGGTGACTTTAGATGCCAGGGAGGCTGGGGATGGTTGGGGCCTTTTGCGCGCTGCATCACATTTTAGCTGAACACAAAAGTGATAAGGTTAAGTGGTGCCCACACTGCATGCCTCAGTTTATTTGTAATGCATTTAGATTAAACATGTACACACTTACTATCAAATTAATAGAAAGAGAAAAGAAGAGAAAGACAGGCCAAGAGGAATGTATGTGTAGTAACCTACACTGTACACTTCAGTCTTTTAACAACAAAGGGGATGTGGACTTGCCTCAGACAACAATCAATAATTCCTGATATTCCCTCCTCTGAGATTTAAACTCACATAGACCACAGGCATTCATAAACGCATTCACTCACACACACCCATACACTGAAGTATAACATTTTTGGGGGTTTTGTTTGTAATTTGTTGGAATGCGTTTCTCTTCTCTTCTCCCCTCACTTCATCTTTGTTATTGTTTATCTTTTACCTTTAGTGGTTGGTTGTTGTCCTGTGTTATTTTCAATTAGGAAAAAAAAGAGTATGCAGCTTTTCTTCTGCATGCATGGAAGCTTTTCTCCTTTGTTGCAATCCTTCTTGGCATAGCCCTTAAGTTGGCTTGTGACAATGTCCTGCACTTCAGCATCTTGTGTGGACCCAGACTTATCCTACAGTAGATTAGATTAGACTAGATTAAACTTTATCGTCAATAAAAAAGCAAAAACTCCAATGATGCATTGGGCAGTTTTCACCACCCGCTGCACAGCCTTCTGCTGCTGCACCACACGATGATACTGCTCATCAGGATGTTCTTAATCTGTAAAATGATGAGGATTTGGGGTGAGAGTTGTGCCTTTTCTAATCTCCGTAGAAATCACAGGCTTTTCTGTGCTTTCTTCACCAGATGGGGTCGTCTGTAATGTAGACTCCCAGAAGCTTGAAGTCAGAGGCACTCTCCCTTCACAACCTTTGATGTTCAGTGGTGTGTGTGTGTATCTCTGTGCCACATGTAGTCTACAGTTCTATGGTCTTCTTGGTGTTGTGAGTCAGCTTGTTGTTTCCACTCCAAGCAGCCAGATGTTCCACCTCCTCCCTGTATACTGAACAACTACCGACCCATATCAAACCTGCCATTCTTAGACAAAGTCCTAGAAAAAGTTGTATAACAACAGCTTACTGACTTTCTTCTGTCTAACAATGCTTTTGATACATTACATTCCAATCAGGCTTCAGGCCCCACCACAGCACTGAGACAGCTCTGATCAAGGTGTCAAACAATATCTGCCTGAACACGCAGGCAAAAGTCTCAGTCTTAATTCTGCTGGACCTGAGTGCTGCCTTTCACAGAGCTCACATGCGATAATATTATAGAGGTTAGAAGACTGGGTGGGAATCTCTAGTAGTGCTCTAAACTGGTTCAAGTCCTGGTTGAAATTGGTAACTGTGTCTTAGACCAAAATGCTATGACTTGTGGGGTTTTTATTCTATAACACTGACCAGCTTTTAAGCAGGAGAGAATTAGCGGCTAGTCATCAGGTGGAATGACTTTGTGACAGGTGGTGCTGTTGTCCCTGCAAAGCAAGCTTAGATGTTGTTGAGTCTATTAGGGAGGGAGGGGTCAGATGTAGAGGGAGCTGCTCTGGTGGGTTTGTATTCTGTGATGAGGCGGATACCCTGACACATGCGATGAGGGTCAGAGTGGTCTTCAATTTTACTGTGGTATTGTCTTTTAGCATTCATGATGGCTCTCCTGAGTTTGGTCCTGGATGTGCTGTACTCCTTTGCATCCTTTAATCTGAAAGCTGAGTCTGTGGCTTTCAGTAGAAGGCATACCTTTCTGTTCATCCAAAGCTTCTGGTTCAGAAATGTGGTGATTGTCTTGTGAAAGTTGACCTTGATAATGCAGCTGTTGATGTGTCCCAAAACAGAGGATATGTATTGTTCAATGTCTATGTGGTTGTCAGTGGTGGCCTGAGCAGCAAAAAACCCTAGTCTGTGTGGCTGAACTTCAATTCAATTCAGTTTTATTTATATAGCACCAAATTACAACAAATGTCATCTCAAGGCACTTAAATAATATAGTCCAATTCAAGCCAATTGGAGTTCAATTCACTGTAACTTTTGCTGCAGGTTGCAATTAGCTTCAGCAGCCCAGACTTTTCTTACATTCCTTACAACAGATAATGAAATCTTTGACTAAATTGATGCTCAAAACATTGATCGGCTATACCACTTTTGAAATTATGTAAAAAGAAGTAGGCTTCATTCGGGTATCTACTCCTCCCATAAAACTGTTGTACAGAAAGGCATTTTGACCTCCCAAAAATAAGAAGGACTTTGCTTGGTTCTGATCCTTTTTGGAACACATTGTTTCCATTACTTGATGACAGCATCGTAAAACACTGTAATGCCACGCACAAGCCAACAAGTTATTGTTCCTCGTGAACATAGTGTCATCTTCCTTCATCAGAGGTAAGTGGGTTGGTGTCGGGCCCCTTGGCATTCCTTGTCATTGTCCAGCCCAAACCAGCATCATTATCTGCTAATTCATTCACTACAGCTGATGCTCCACATCTTAGTCAGCATGTTTTTCAGTGTGTAAGGACCATGGCATAATATATCCCGATAAGTCCTCACTCCAAACAAACACTTTGTAGCCATATTTGTCAGACTTCTTGGGATTGTATTGCTTCAGGGTTGATCTTCCCTTGAATGTAGTACTCATTTCATTTAAAGACAGCTTCTTTGATGGACCATAAACTGCTGCAAAGAGTGGAATTATGAGATCCAGCACTGGATGCATCATGGTGGCATCACAGTCTGCTCTGTCAGTCTATGTCATGTCACAGTTTATGTTTAATCATGTTTTGTTCTAGTCATGTTTTTCCCCCTGTGATGGACTGGCGACCTGTCCAGGGTGTACCCCGCCTTTCGCCCGATGACTGCTGGGATAGGCTCCAGCCCACCCGCTACCCGATTAACGGACTGTCGGTATAGAAAATGGATGGATGTTTTTCCCCTGTCACGTTCAGTTCACTCACGTCACCTGTCTCATTGTTCACAGCTGCACCTCATTCACTGATCACTCCCTTCACAGTATTTAGCTTCCTGGTTTCCTGCAGAATCACTGCAGAATCCTCACTATCCCTCCATGCTTCGTCACAGAAAGATAAGTTTGGTTACCTGCCTCATAGTCTTGTTTTGTCTTAGTCATAGTTTTTGTTACCATAGTCTTTTGAATTTCATAGTCTTGATTTTTGTTTCATAGTTAAGTATTTTTTGTTCCTGCTTTTTTGCTCCCTGTTTTGTTTGGAATAAACCTTTTTGTTAACCAAGAGAACTGCATCTGGGTCCTACCTCACCACCAGTCCCTGACAGGTGGCTCGCTTGCCCCCTCTCAACATGGTCATCATTGCTGTCAAAGTGCAGGAGAGAAAGTATGATTTTCTATCTATGCCTGGTCATAACTCCCAAACTCTGATGTGTAGGATGGCCAGAACCTTGCCCAGTACTCTAGCTCTGTTATTTTCTACCAGCCCCATACACAAATACAGCACATCATGCCACTCGTAAAATCTTGATTTTGTCTTTAGTATGACAGTGGGTGTCAGACCATTATCATCTCATTGAGCAGTGCCCCCCTCATCTCTGAGGAGCAACAGTTCGAATGTATAGCTGAAGTATAGAAATATAGCTGCACATTTGGGTACTCTGACTTCCTTCCACCACCCAAAAACATTCATGACTCTAAATTGATCCTAGGAGTGTGAGCATGCATGGTTGTTTGTCGTATTTGTCTCTGTGTGAGCTGATTGAGGACTACAGGAGGAAGCAGCAGAGTGATATCAATCCACTCTGCATCGGCAGGTCTCAGGTGGAGAGGGTGGACAGTTTCAAATACCTCGGTGTGACCATCACACTTGACCTGTCCTGCTCATCAACAGGACTGTTAAAAAGGTCAGGAAACGTCTGTTCCACCTCAGACGCCTGAGAGACTTCAGGCTCCCCCTCAAGGTGCTCAGGAACTTTTACACCTGCATCATTGACCATCTTGACTGGGAGCATCACCACATGGATGGGCAGCTGCAAAAAAACAGGACCTCTTGGCCCTTAGGAAAGTAGTCCACTCAGCTGAGCGGACTATCAGAACAACCCTACCTGACCTGCAAGAGATTTACATCAAACGATGCAGGTCAAGAGCTGAGAAGATCCTGAGGCAGCCCCACCACCCTGGACACTCACTCCTCTCCCTGCTGCTTTCAGGCTGTCGGTTCCACAGCCTAAGAACCAACACTGAGAGGATGAGGAAAAGCTTGTTCCTCAAGGCAATCCGTCTGCTCAACAGTGAGCGTTAAACTGGACTATGTCACTTTCACTTTCTGTCTATTAATACTGTACATTTTAGATACCTTATACATTTTTTCATTTTATACACTGACACAACAGAGACTTTTTCAAATTGTGTGTGACTATTGTGATAGGGCTCTTATATTCATATTTAAATTTAATTCTTATTTTATTGGTAGCAGGAAAAGGAAAAATTCCACTGCACATTTTACTGTGTATGATTGTGTATGTGACAAATAAAACTATCTTGAAACTGTATCCACAAAGTTGGGAGCAAGAAATTGTCCAAAATCTCTTTCAGAGTCGCATTCAGAGTTCCTTTCATTGGAACTAAGGGGCCAAGCCCAGCTCCTGAAAAACAACCCCGCACCATAATCCCCCCTCCACCAAACCTTACACTCTGCACAATACAGTCAGACAAGTACCGTTCTCCTGGCAACCGACCCTGTGTCCCCAGACTCGTCCATTAGATTGCAAGATGGAGAAGTGTGACTCATCACTCCAGAAAACCTGTCTCTTGAGTCCAGTGGCAGCGTGCTTTACACCACTGCATCCGACCCTTTGCATTGCACTTGGTGATGTATGGCTTGGATGCAGCTGCTCGACCAAGGAAACCCATTCCATGAAGCTCCCTACGCATTGTTCTTGAGCTAATCTCAAGGCCACGTGAAGTTTGGAGGTCTGTAGCGATTGACTCTGCAGAAAGTTGGCAACCTCTGCGCACTATGCGCCTCAGCATCCTCTGACATTTTACATGGTCTACCACTTCATGGCTGAGTTGCTGTCGTTCCCAATTGTTTCCACTCTGTTATAATACCACTGACAGCTGACTGTGGAGTATTTCGTAGTGATAAAATTTCCAGACTGGACTTGTTGTTGGAACACCTGAATTAATTATTTGGATGGGTGAGTGAATAATTTTGGCAATATAGTATAATAAGTCTGTTTAAAAACAACACTGATGTGCTCATATACTTGTTGGTCTGTACAACTACTCATCATACTGTCTCTGATGCTTTTTCACTCCTCTCCTGCTAAAATGCAGTCCAAACGTCAGCTGAGGAGTATATTAAGATTCAAAGTTTTCACTTGTCTGAAGTGAGCCAGTACCTCTCAAAGTTCAAGATGTATTACACTTTAATAGGTATAAATGAAGAGATTCTTATAGAATTAGCATTTTTCCATCTCTAACTATTGTCTATCATGACTGAAGCTCCTCTGTTGTCATTAACTATGCCCTCCTTTTCTTTTTAATAGGACATGAAGAGCAAAACACACATCCCTTCTTGTATATCAGGGCCAGAACACATTCCAAAAAAAGCTGTAACAATAAAGCTTTTAACACTTTTTAAACGTGTAAAAAAATGTGCAATATAATACATAAAATGTACTGCCAATGCTAAAACCAGTATTCCTGCAACTGACCTGCAGCTACTACTGAAACTGAAACAACTGGTAAAGGTAAAAAAGCTATCCATCTTTTAATTTTCTAAACCTACTTAATCGAATTCAGGCTCGCATGGTGGCAGGAGCCTGGGCAGGGGTAAAGGTAAAACTGGGTAGAGACATTCAATTAAAAAAAATATATATATATATATATATATTTACATTTGAATATTTACAAACATTTTAGTGTAAAAGTAATATGAATGATTATGAATTTTATAGAAATATAAAATGTTATAATAATATAAAAATGTCAACTGCTACTTCAGGTTCCCCTCTGGGATGTGTCCCCTGTCTTTCACTGTCTCACCTTCTTGCTTTCCCCTAACTGTTCATCCAGCTCTTACTCTCTTCTGTCTCACTCTCTTCTTTGAGCATTATATCCCTCTATCAACAGCCAACATAGAGAATGAACTATGACCTCTATAGATTAATGTAATTTGAAACATTGTGTCAATACACTGCTTAGTTATGTGAAATCATTGTGAGATCCACTGATTCACAATGGTTCTTCTTGCTCTGACCCTCTCTTTTTTCTCTGAT
Organism: Leuresthes tenuis; assembly: GCF_036924035.1. NCBI lineage: Eukaryota > Metazoa > Chordata > Actinopteri > Atheriniformes > Atherinopsidae > Leuresthes > Leuresthes tenuis. The sequence continues at coordinate 34,546,003 of NW_027325360.1, forward strand.
GTCTAATGTGATGCACACATGAATCCATCTGTTATAGCATTGTTCCAACTGAACAATACCTTGTTCTAGGAAGTGGAGTCAGGTAAATTCACCCTGATCTTACTTTCTCAACTTATTTGATGTTTTTGGGTGGCCTGCTGAAAGAAAGAAATATAAATATGTAAATGAATACATATATACACAAACAACCTTCCCAAAAGTTGTTGCTCGAGGGAAAGTTAATATATATATTTTTTTTAAACCAGGGAACAAAAAAACGTGAATAAAGTGCAAAATATTGAATATCAAATTTAACCAGATTCTTGCAGATTTTCATTCTCCATGTTCTGCCACTCCTACACAGTTTCAATAAGGAACATCTACATGACCCAACTCACCTTACGCACTTTGTAACAACATTGTTACGAATAGTGCTATGCAAATAACACATTGCTGTTAACTTTTCATACCTCTGGACAATTTTAGAATCCCCTTTCAATACAACATCAACAACCTTTGGACAGTGGCCAAACTGAAACATCTATCAACTTCAGTTTCATATGCAAACAGGTACAGTCCCACAGTATGTCCTCTTCTCTTCTTACAGTAGGAAGACAGACCTGAACTAGAAAAAGCCGTCCCTATGAAACAGCAGTGAGAATGCTGTTGAAGTTGAATTGAGACAGTTGACAATGCTAAAAAACTGGAAAATCTTTCAGTTGATGAAAAACCAGTTGCTGAAGTCTTGCTTGAAGTAATTTGAAGCTGAAATAACAATAGTGGAATGATTTCAACCTATTGGAAGAACAGAAGATTTGATGAAAGGACCGAAAAAAAAGGGAAGATTTTTAGTTTTTGAAACAGTCATTTTTCAAAATTGGCTTAATATTTGAAAAAGCTGACCCATTTCATAATAGCTGAATGTCTTGTGAGCCGTTTAAACTTTGAATGGTGTCTCTAGCTGAAAGTATGTAGCTGTAGTTAGGTTGATAAGAAGAGAAGGAGTTGAAATTTGCCTTAAGTTTGAATAAAATTTAAATAAAATGTTACATATTTTAAAAAGTATGAAAGTTAGAAACACAAAAATTGAAAGACGTAATCTCCTCAAAGAGCTGAACATTTTGATATCACAATTGTAGAAATCGGTGAAAGACTGCAGGAGTAGTTAGGTTGAAAAGAGGAGAAAAAGTTTAAATTTGTTCACGTTTTTTTAAACCGTAGTTCAATAGTGGCTTAATATTTGAAAAGGCTGCACTAATTGGTAATAGCTGAATGTCTTGAGACCCGTTTAAAGTTTGAATGGTGTCTCTAGCTGAAAATCTGCAGAAACAGTTAGGTTGGAAAGAGGAAGAAGAATTTGAAGAGTTTGAAGCACTTTCCATTCATTTGAATTAGGAAAAAAGTTTAATCAAAGTGGAATAGTTAAAAAAGTATAAAATATATAAACACCAAAAGTTATAGCATAAATCTCCTGAACGTTCGTCTTGATACCAAAATTGTTGAAATCGGTGAAAGATTGCAGGAGTTGTTATGCACCGAAAAATGGCGGAATAATAATAATAATAATAACAATAATAATAATAATAATAATAATAATAATAATAATAATAATAATAATAATAATAAAGAGAAACAGGAAAACAATAGTGGGAATGCTTTCCAGCATTCTCACAGTTACATGACTGTAAGTTATCGACAAACAACAACCTGTATGACTGCATGGTCACCTCCTGCTTCCAAGCAACGCCTTGGCAATAAAGCCTTACATCAGTCTCTCCTAAACTAACTAACTGCGGTGTTATTTTACTGCCTGATGGTTGCCTTATAAAACAGCACAAATAAGGGCTGCCGGCAGTGCAGCCGGGAATGACTGATTGCTTGTTAGTTTGTTTAATTATTTATTTTGGTCGGATTTCACAGATAGTCATGAGAACAAATATTTTGTCCTACCGGTCCCCTTTTCTTCAGAGAGATGTTCTTCCACAAAAGAAGATGAAGCTGGTGCAGGAATCCCATTTTGCCTCCTAGTTCTGTGTAAGTATGCTCTGTATTTACCAGTTTAGCATACTGGCGGTGGCCTATAACTAGATTTAAATACCCGTTTCACCTCAGTCTTGTTGTCGGGCATCCCGTCCGAGCTTGTACAGCACTTAATGTGTCGGCCCTAAGTAGTGATGAATGATATAACGCTTATTCACTTTTTCTAGTTTCATGTGACAGGCCTAAATAGACTGTACGTATTTTATCATCCACCGCATCTTGGCCTAGCTTCCCCGTGGAGATCGTCCAGCTTTGTAACGCAACGTTTTAAATTTCAAGGATGCAGTGTGCGAGCAGCCGTAAAGTAAATGCGGCATAGATTACAAGCGATGTTTCCGGCTTGGCCTATCAAAACAAAAGCTCCACAACACTCTTACTGTCGGAAATACAGTGCATTGCAATCCATTTTCTTGAAAATAGCTATTAACTTATATTCATAGATATGAATTACTACCTACGACACACCTACATTTGTCAATTTATCAACAGAAATTCAATAGAATATTTAAAGATTAAATTAATTTCCTTATATCAATATACAGTTTCTGACTGCTGGGTACCGCTACCCGATTAACGGATTGACGGTATAGAAAATGGATGGATGAATATACAGTTTCAAATTATGCACCATTAGTATCTTGTGTGTGTTCTGTCATGTCATGTTTTGGGTTCTGTGTTTTCTGTCATGATTATAGTTTTGTTTTCAGGTTTTAGGTTTATCTATAGTCAAGTTTTTTTCCATGTTTTTTCACATCATTAGGTTCACTCAAGTCACGGTCTTTGTTTCACAGCTGCACCCCATCTCCAATCACCTCACCACAGTATTTAGTTTCCAGGTTGTCCTCAGGTCGGGGCAAAATCCTCACCTCACCTTACCTTCATTCATGCCACATGATTCATGTGTTTCAGGTTTGTCTGGTCAGGTTTTGCCTCTTGTTTTTTTCCACAGCCACAGCATAGTTTTGTTTATTCCAGCTCTATGTTCTTTTGTGTTAATAAATCAAGTTTTCCTTTAAAATCTGCATCTGGGTCCTCCCTCCACCACGTCACGCATAACCCCCACCACACCGGTTGTGACATGTTCAGTCTGGTTAACTGAGGCCTGGCTATGTGAGTAACAGTCCTGTGCTCCATTTATGTTAGATTAATGTGCTATTCCAAAATGTGAATTAGAACCTGATTGGTTATCTGTATATATTTATAAAAAACGGTATATATATATAACATGAGTAAATCTAAGTAACATTTACATTTATTAAGTCTGAATTAATTGACTTGGCACAAATACCACATTAATTGAGTAAATGGAACTGAAATACTGTGTAAAACATTTAGAAAAAGAGTAGAAAGCACTATAGAAACTGAGTAAATATAATTTAAAACATAATACAAACAATTGCAAATTTGCTAATGATTTACTAAAAATTTGTGGTACTGACTGATTTTTTTTTAACTTAATTCACTACATGCTGTATTTGATTTGTGGATATTCTGTAATATATACTAAAAAGATTTCACAAAATATTCAAATTATACTTTAAAATGTTCTTCTCACAGAAGATACATTTTTGTTGGCGACCTCTGTGCATTATGAAGAAAAAAATAAAATGCACATTAATGCAAAATGTAAATGTGCATCAAACATCATATCTGATGAAATAAAGCCGTAGATTGTCCAAGTTTCAAGAAGAACCTCCAATTACTGAGGATACTGAGGTCTGTTTTTTGACTTACACACATGGTTCAACTGGTTATGAGTCTCATCTGTGCTCATCTGCCCTACAGACAACTATGTCATTAGATCGTTGTACCTTTGTTGGCAGGTTTCCAGCATCTACTTCAACAAGCATCTTTTGAAATACTTCAAAAATTTATTTTAGAGTTTTGGGGTATTTGACAAGGCACAAGTGAGTCCAAGCAAGTACCAGCAGGCTCTGCTGAGATCCCCAAGGTGGTTGAGTACGATGGTATCCTCAATGACGATCCTTACATCCCTGACTTGTCCTTCTTCATTACACACAAGATACAGAGCCATCATCTCTGCTGCCAGCTCTTCTTCTACATGGATGGCTGAATCCCCAACATTCTATGTACATTGTAAAGGAAACTTATTATAGCAGACAGGATGTCACCAAAAAAAAAAAGACCAAAACAACTACATAAATTATCTATGCAAACATCATATTATAAGTTGTTTATTGTTTTAACTAGCATATGTGACAAATTTGAATGATGTATATTAACAATAATAATTAGGGGTCTGACGATACGTTCAGCTCACGAGATGAGACACGATATTGGGTTCATGAGAACGAGACGAGACGAGATTTTAAGTAAACTACTGTGATTGGTTGCTCTGGGACCTCCGATGTGTCCGCAGGTTGCTTTTTTTTTTTTTTTTTTAGGGTGTTGAGGCGTGCGGTGTGGTGCGGCGGTGCTTTTCCCCTATTGGGGAGGCCTGGGTGGGCCTGGGTGATGGTGGGTCTCAGGCCTGGGCTGCTGTGACTGGTGAGACTGCGTGGTTTGTTTATTTGTTTTTTTCTCTTTTCTTTATTTGTAGAGGTCCTCTGGGGTGGGTGCCTTCTGTGGGTACAGTAGCTCCTCGAATGCAGTCGCTGCAGGCCTCGAGCCTGGTGGACATCAGGCCCTCCTGCCCTGTGGCAGGTCACAGGAAACGGGGGTGCCTATTGCAGCCAGTCTCTGGCTGCCCTCTCTGGTATATTCCATACCCCTCTCCCTTCTGGCTCCTGTACACAGCACACACTCACACATGTAGGGTTTTGGGGGCGTGTGTGTTCTGTGGGGTGTAGTGGATGGGGCCACTACACCCCTCTACTTAGCCCTCTCGGGTATTGGGTGGGTCCATGTCTGGGTGGCTGGGGCCTGGCGGGGTCAGTGGGCTGTTGCCCCTGGTTCCCGGGGGGCCTCTGCCCTATGCATATGGGGGCTCTGTCCGGGGGCTTCCTCTGCAGTCGTCTGGGTGGATGCGTGGTTGCCCCTGCGGTGGGCTTCCTGGGTTCTGTGCTCCGTGGGGGCTGCTGGTGGCCCGGGTGTTGTGGCCCTCTCTGCCTGCTTCTGATTGCTGGGGTGGGGGGCATGGGTATCGCATGTTCATGCAGACACACACACACACACACACATTCATTAGCCTAGTAGCATGCTCGCAGTTTTTGTAATATCTTGTGGTTTGAGGTCATTTATATCCACAGTTGTCTTGTATACGATTGCCACTACTTGTGTTGTGTTATTGTTTGTTTGTGTGTGTGTTTTTTCTCTGCTTGTCTGCTTTCAGGTGCTCCTGGTGGCTCTAAGGCTGGATTCCCCACGGAGGCCGTGGATTGTCGTCTGTTTTGTTTTTACAGGTGTAGCAGCTGGTTGTCTGGTTTTTCTTTCTATTTTTGTTCTGTTTCTTCTTCTTTGCTCTTCCTCTTTCCCTGTCCTCCCGGTCCGGTTTGGCACTATTACATGTTAAATATTGTAACAAAATTAAATAAATAAGCAGTTGATGGGCATCAAGGGGAGCTTTACATTCATAAAGCTTCCCTTGGCAAAGCAAATCTGTTTAGCATCAAAGGTATTCAGATTACAATTCTGCTGCCATAATGCTGGACAGGACAAAGGGGGGAGTGGGGGGGGGCTACTGTGACAAAATATGTAACTGGACCAACAGACTTTTATTTAACCAAGTTGCACATGCATTTTGAAATGTTTTACTATAACTTTTTACATGAATGATGTAAGCATGAGCTTTTAATAAACTTCTCCCACAAATTGAAAGTAAATTGCTGCAGTGTACAGCATTATTTTCATACAATGCTTGCATATTGTCCGTGTCTTATCAGTCATTCTACTGCCATTTATCATTTCCGCCGCCCGTACCCGCCACGTTGTATCTCGTCGCACGAGATCTCCTCACAACCCTATATTTATGTAATTATCAATGATGATAAGAACAATGATAATAATAATAGTGATAATAATGATAATTATGATGATAATGTAACTGAAATATCCTGTTTTACCATTTTTATTTTGCAAATCAGCTTAATGTTTTCTCAGGTGCTCAGATGTTGCATTACTTTCTTGAATTTGACAAAACTTAAATTCATTTTTACCTTTATATTCCCATTGATGCTAAATAGACACATACACCACATCAAAATAATGCTGCACCACTGTTTGAGTATGTTGTGGCCAAGTTTAATGATAAGCAGCATAGAACAACACAAATGTACATTAAGATTATCTGCATGCTAAACACCTATTGATCGCATGATGTCACATCTGTTAGTTTTGTTATGTGCATGGGGGAACCTGGAAACTAAATACTGAACGGAGGTGATTAGTGATGGAGTGCAGCTGAGGGGGAAAGCAAAGGTGAAGTGAGTGAATTAAATGGCAGGGCAAGCGAAACCAAAGGAAAACATGACAAAACTAATGACTAAACCAGGAACTTAACACATAACAAAACTAACAGACGTGACACATAAATGATTATCTTCTTATAATATTCTTCTTATAATATTGAGAGAATGGTGAATCGTAATATTTTGTTTTGCTAGTTACATTCATATCATGTTAATGTGATTTACACTGATATATGCTTAACATCCAGTCCTATAAACATTTATATTTTGCTAATATAAACTGAGATCATTACATTTGAAACTCACAGCAACTCTAGGTGGTCAGAACTGTCAGAACAGTGTAACTTACATAGAGAGACAAAAAGTTATGACTGCTATCTGCTGCTTGCTTAGATGATAGAAGAGTTGAATGACAGGGCTGGTCTATGGTGTATAGTTCCAGGGCACAGTTAGGTGTAAAACATAGTTCAACATAAAAATTAGCTTTCAATAGGGGCATTCATCCAACCTTTAGCATTTTACTATGTTTTGATGTCCTTAAGTTTAGAAACTTACAGGTTTTGCTTATCATCGTTGATTTAGGAGAATAAGGGGGGAATACCCGAAACAGTTAGAATGTGGTTTGTGCCTAGAAGAGTGGTATAACACTGTGCACCTATCCTTTGCAGAGCTGCAAGAACAGGAAGAGTAACACCAGCTTGTGGTTTACATATGTGAAATCAGCAATGTTTGGAGTGCCACTAGTTGCTGTGTTAATTCTGCAAAGAGCTGGTGCATTAGCAGTTTAACAGCTTCTCTAACAATTTCAAAACTGGGTTGTGTGGTGACAGGTGTCTTTGGTGAGGGTTTTATTATCTGTAGCCCAACTAAATATGACAGTGAATTGATCTATAGTGTGAATATTAACTGTTTGAGAAATAAGATGTGAATTCAGGTTCAAATTTGTATTTTTTTTTTTTAAACATCTAATTTGGAATAACTGTATATTATCTAAATATTGTTCCATTATTGTTTGAAATGCTATTGATCATTGTTGTCACACCCTATTGTGAGTGTGAAGCAAGAGATGAGTCAAAACTTTGGTGGGGGCAGGATTTCCTCTATGCAGTTGAAGAGGACAACACTGTGCTGGCAGTAAACAGTCTGATGCCATCTCACGAAGGTAAGAAGCATCCTGTCTTTGTAAACTACTAATTTTACTGACAAAGTAAACTGATTTATTGCTGATAGAATGCTACTGTGTGTATCCACAAAAGGTTTTCATTCAGATTTATTTGTGTGGGTGAGTTAGTTTTATAAACTGATTTTGTGTTGTCATCATCTATCGGGATGTACCATCTATCCAACCCTGTACCAGTTTTATTTCACAAATAACCTCAGCATCAACATACACAATAAAGTTATTTTAATGAAAAAAATGTGAAAGAAAGACAAACAGAAAATATACCTCACACACACATATATATACAGTATATATATACATATTTGTATATATAATTTGTTTCTTTCCGACTCAGTAATCTCAATCATTATTATTTCTTTCATCATGTCTGTCTACTCTCTACTACTGATGACTACACTATCTGCTTGTTATTATTCTAGCATAAATTCTGTCAAATGTTAGATGTGTTGTCTAACAGTGCATGTGAAGCTATAATTATACATCTGATCTACCCTTCCTTCCCTTTAAGGGTTTCATACCAGTGATCTGTGCCCTTTTGACCTGAATTACACCCAGCCATGACAAGACCTGAATCTAGAGCCCTCTGCCTCCTCCTCCTCCTCCTTCTCCTCAGCTCCTTCTCAACATTGTTCTATTACAGTTTGTTGGACTATAAGCTCTATCCGCATCTATACACACCACCAATTCTTCAGAGAAATATCAGCATTTTGCTTTGGCACTGGCCATTTGGCCGTTCCTATAGTCTTGATGGCGACAAATGTCTCAAGCTGTACAACATCAGCCATTGTTTACTTACAGATAACACATCGTCATTCTTCACTGCTGATGTGGTTGTATTCCACCATCAGGAGCTGAGCAGCAATCGGTCAGTTATGCCCCTGCACCTGCATCGCCCTATCTCCCAGCGCTGGGTTTGGCTGTCCCTGGAGCCTCCTGTTAACAATGCAAACCTCAAGCAGCTCAATGACCTTTTCAACTGGACAATGAGCTACAGGCGTGATGCAGATATATCTATCCCTTATGGAAAGACCATCAGAGGAACTTATGAGCTGGGCTTTCAGACTGCTTCAAATCGCTCCTGCTTTGTCAGTTGGGTGGTCAGCAAATACCACCCAAACCAGACTCGTACTGGTGTTTACCAAAGTCTAAAGAAGTACATCCCCATTGAGGTATATGGAAAATGGAACAAGAAACCTCTGCCAGACAAGAAGCTGCTCTCCACTATTGGAAACTGTCTTTTTTATCTGGCCTTTGAGAACTCTGAGGCAAAGGACTACATTAGTGAGAAATTGTGGAGGAATGCCTTCCAAGCAGGGGCCATTCCAGTGGTTCTTGGCCCAAGCAGGGCAACCTACGAAGATGTGGCCCCCCCCCATTCCTTTATCCATGTGGCTGATTTCAGGAGCACGGCAAATCTAGCTGCTTATCTGAGGCATGTGGCTTTAGACAAGCAGGCCTATGAGGAGTTTTTCCGTTGGCACCAGACTCACAGAATCAAAACCTACACTGACTGGAGAGAGAGGCTGTGTCAGATCTGTGTTGAATACCCAAGTCTACCAACCAATAAGCTGTATCATGACCTGGAGGGCTGGGTTAACAGCTAAGATTTTATCTCTTCATGCTTTCAGGTGAATTTGTGTGTTTTGATTGGAACTCCTGATCTTGCAAGGCCACCCCAAGCAAATGTGAAAAACCATAAATAAGGTGAAATGCTTCTTAGTTAGTTTCACTAAAAAATATGAACTGCACTCCACAAAAACAGATCTCAAGTGGCTGATTGGGTTTGCTATGTGATGTGTGAAAATGCAGAAGTGGGAAGTTGTGTGTAACCATAAATAAGTATGTTGCATTTGCTCTAACCAAGGAGGCATGTTGTTCTTTTTTCACAACAAGCTCAGGATTATTTTTGTTTTTAAATGTTTTGTATATGTCTACACACAACTTTGTAAGTTATTCTAAATAGAACTAAATAGTTATCCTGTTCTGAGGTTTAGCTTTACAAAGGCAGATTATTATACTAAAACATTTTTTATATATATAATCTTTAGCTAAGTAGTTGAGAGTTATTACAGTCAGCCATAAAAACTAGAAGCTTTTTTCAGTTTATGTGCCATGACAATGTTCGTCCTTATAAACTTACCAGTTAACTATATCCCAGATAGAAAATGTGTTAATCTTAGCCTGTCAGAAAAGTTAGCTTATTATCATTAAATAAAAGTCACAGCCAGAGAGGCCATTTCATATCAAAACTTCAAATGGAGAAGTTGGGAGACAAAGAGAACTGTGTTTTAAGAAGGAATGTTGTCTACCCACTGATCGTTATCTTTATAGCTCCCCAAATAAGGAGATGCCTCCAAACTTAGGAGATATACCAGACCTGGGCACATAGAGGATTGTATGTATGTGTGTGTGTGTCACCTAATAAAAGAGCAAGGGAGGCAACCACTCGTTGGAGAACTCTTGTGAATCTGCAGAGAGAAGGTTCGTGTGTTGTTCTCCCCTTGCAAGTAAAATTCTGAGGCCTCTGAGGGATTTCTTGGTTTCATGCCCTTGTCTGTGAGTTGATTTTTCTAACATAGCCCAAATATGACTTTCATTTAGCCCGCATCTAAATTCAGCTACAGATCAATGCCACATTTTTTCCTGCCAGGTTAGCCCTTACTACACTTGCCATTGTCAAAAGTGGCCCAGATTAGGTCTAGTTGTACTGTCTGGGTAAACTCGTGGTCAGGTAAGATCTTTAAGATCTTCTGTCTGATTATAGTTTTTCTGTTTTCAGCCTCTGTCTTAGATTCTCTTTTTTATTATTGACATTTTGCATGAATGCTTATCAGTATATACATTCTTGAGTGCTGCATAATTTTTATGACAGTTTTCTGTCAGATTGGATAAGAATTCCTCAACTTTGTACCAACTTACTTGTGGGATACCTCAAGGCACTTTGGGCCGTTACTGTTTATGCTTCCCCTGGGATCAATTTTTTAAAAGCATAACATCTCTTTTAATTGATTTGCAGATGCATTACAGATACATATATCCATCCATTTTCTAGACCTGCTTAATCCAACTCGGGATCGCTGCAGCATTGAAGCCTATCCCAGCTGTCACTGGGAGAGAGGCAGGGTATATCCTGGACAGGTTGCCAGTCCATCAGAGGGCCACACAGAGACAAATGAGACAAACAACCATCCACACTCACACTCAGTCCTAGGGACAATTTAGAGTCACCAAATAACCTGGCATGCATGTTTTTGGGCAGTGGGAGGAAGAACATGCAAACTTCACACAGAAAGGCTCCAGCCAACATTTGAACCAGCGTGAGGCTGAGAGGCAATGGTGCTGACCACAACACCACCGTGCAAATTTACAGATTTATCTTCAAATTCAAACTAGAAGCCATATTTCCACCCAGGCTCAGCTAAACTGCCTAGGAGATGTACGATCATGGATGGAGCTGATTTTTTAAATTTTTTTTGCAATTTGAGCAAAGACAGAACAAAAATAATTGTAGTTGGGCAATCCAACCTTTCACATGGTTTTGACAGTGTCATTGGCCCACCACCTTTTTACTGTCACCCAGTAGCAAGGAACCTTGGCATGATCTTTGACTGCCTTTAAATTTGACAAACAGATTAGTTCAGTGATCAAGATGAGCCTTTTTCATTTAAGAATCCTCATTAAGGTGAGGACCTACATTCCTTTACATTTCTTTGAGAGAGTAGTTCATGTTTTCCCCCATCTTCTAAGTGTAAAGAAACAGTATGATCACATCACACCTGTTTTGGCCTCTCTACACTGGCCTCCAGTCTATTACAGGATCCAGTTTAGAATCTTATTGCTTGTTTTCAAGAGTATCAAAGGCATGGCACCACCTTACCTGTCTGTATTTTTACAGCCCCAATCTCCATCCAGAGCTTTGAGGTCTATGAATCAATTGCTTTTGAAAGTAATCAGATCCAGGCTAAAAAATAGAGGTGATGGAGCTTTTTCAGTTGTGGCTCCTAATCTTTGAAACAGCCTACCTTTTCACGTCAGATCATTTTAGAACTTTGCCTAAAACCTATTTCTTCTCACTAGCTTTTAGAGCTGAGTGGTATATCTAGACTTTTGTCATGCAAGAACTGTTTGTATTTCATTCATCTATTTGATGCCCCACTGTTTTATTTTTAACTCAAATGTATTGTTGTTTTCAAGACTATTAATCATATCTATATGTGTTCAGCGTATACAGCGCATTGGTCAGCTGTAGTTGGGTTCTTTTGTAAATGTGCTATAGAAATAAACTATGACTCAACTCAATAATTAAACTTATTCAACAGTCAATGGCTCATGGTTAGTCACTGTGAAGACAGAGTGATATGACATTTGAAAACTGTTATTAGACTTTTTTTCAAGTAGTGCATTACTTGATGATTGTTTGTAATTCGGAGCATGACGTCAATGCCCCTCCCACATTTGAGTGGTCTTTCGTCGGACACGTAGTATAAGTCCATGGTCCACATTTCAACTAGATTGGCGGATTTTGTTGACTGAGACGGGGAAGAATCTGAATATGGAACCATGAACGTAAGTTTTAAGTGAAACAAACTTTGTACGTTCCTGTTGGCTCACCTACTTAAGTCAGTTTCTCCGCACTGAAAGCAGCGGCGGCTGCGGCGCTAGCATATAGAGTATTTTCCTGCACTGTATGGTGGTCGGACCTGCGCACTCAGGTTGAGGTACACTGCAGGGGTACATGAAACTGTGCACTATGCTGACTTTCCATCTCTTTACCCCTATGTAAATTGCAGCTTTCCTTACCCCCTCGGCCATCCCAAGATTATCTGCAAAGATTTTGATGACCCTGACAGCTACTTTGGTTTCATAAGAGCTGTTGTTTACCCTCCGCACGGGCTGTTTTTCTCTGTTTTACCTTACAAGTCATCTCACGGTAAACTTGTATTCACTCTCTGTCGCACCTGTGCTGAAATGAATAACCAGGCAGGTCCTTGCAGCCACAGTGATGAGGAGAGAGCACTAACAGTGAGTGTGGAGTTTAGCAAGGAATTAAAGCTTAGTTATCGTCTTGCTCGATTACATACACACATTTCTTAAGGGTAAACAAGAGGCTTCATGATACCCCGCGGATGCACTTCATGAGGAGAGTAAGTTAAGGTATGTAAGAGATTACAAACTCCATCAAGGTATTCAGTTGGATACCAGCAAAATAGAGGTGAACCCTGCTAAAAGACAGGTGGCTAAACTGTGTCTGAACAGTTTCTGGGGGAAATTTGCGCAAAGGAATGACCTGCATCAGTGACACAATTCAGGAATTTGTTGCAGCAGGACCCAAGAGTTACGCCTACCAGACTAGAAATCAGAAAAAAGTATCGATGCACGTTAAAGGCATCACTCAGACGCATGAATGCAGCGAGAAGGTCAACTTTGACAGCGTCACAGAGTTAGTGGAGGGATCCTTAGCTGACTCCAGAGAAACGGTGATCGAGACCCCTCAGCGTACCATCAGAAGAGATAAAAAGGGGTTTCTGTTAAAGAATGTGACATTCCCGAATAAGTTCCGGGTGGTGTATGTCAAGAGACGTCTTTTTCCTCACGGAAGAACTCTGCCTTTTGTTTATTAAGGTGATTAAGAGGGGAAGGAGATTGATTTTGACCCCAGACTAAAGACTCCTTTTTCATGTCTGGTTGTGGGGCCCAGCGGATGTATATATATATATTTATAATATAAAATATATATATATATTTATAATATAAAATAATAATATAATAAAATATTTTCAGGTACAACATCCATCACATGGTTACACTTTTTTAAAACACTTAACAAAAAACGATTTCCCACATCCGCTGGGCCCCACAACCAGACATGAAAAACAGTTTCTTATATATATATATATATATATATATTTCCTCCTGATTGTAACCATTTGGTTATTTTGGATGGTGTTATTTTTCAGGCTTCAGACCATCCTGAAGTGGTAAAAATTTTCACACAGTACAGACATCACAGAAATATGAGTGTCATGATGTTGACTCAAAATGTATTTCATCAAGGGAAATACAGTCGCACCATCAGTCTGAACAGTAATTACCTGGTGCTGTTTAAGAATCCCAGAGACAGATTGCAGGTGAATATACTAGCCCGTCAAATCTTCCCCTCAGAGAAAGCTCTCTTCCTGGGAAGTTTTGAAGACGCTACCAGAGAGCTGCATGGGTATTTAATCGTCAACCTGACCCACTCATGCCCAGAACAATACAGACTGAGAACGGGTTTACTTCCTAGTCAGTGGCCAGTTGTCTATGTTCCGAAAGCATAGTAATTTATCATGTCAGCCCGTATAAAAAGGAATGCTCTGTTACTCAGAGCTCTGTACCACGCCACACCTCAGAAACGTAAGGACATTCTCAGCCATTGTTCACCCAACTTCCTTAAAGCTTTGTGTGAGATTGCTCTGAATATTCTAAAGGGTAACATTTAGCTATCCCCTTCTCAATATCGGAGTTTGAAAAAGCAAAAGAAAGTTATCAGACTGCTGGCTGATAAGAGAACCGGTTTAAAACGTAAGCAGTTGGCTCTCAAAAGTCAAGGAGGTGGGTTTATTCTTCCCATCCTAACAGCTCTTGCACCCATAATTGGGGATCTAGTGGCTGGAATCGTTGGAAGATAAGAACCATGTCGCTCAGGACAGCGCAAAAGATGTCTCTCATCTCACCTAATCAGTTCAAACGCTTGACTATGTCAGAGACTTCTATCAAACAAACGGCGGAGGATGATTTGGATAATAAAATGAGAGGGATACTCAACCAGTCAGGAATGACCTCTTATGAAAAAATCAAGAAATACGACGCCCTACTGCAAAGGTACCTCACCCTAATCAAGCAAGGTCAGATGGAGGAGCCACGGGTGACTTTGACTCTACAGCGAAACAGTCTTAATGATCCAATACCTGAATCAGATTCCAGTGAGACGGACCATGTTCACGATGTAAAAAGGTATCGTTGAGATCCAGATACTTTTCACCATTTCCCAGTATAAAAAACTTAATCGGACCATTCTCAGTAATGGCGGATTGAGGCATAATTTCCGTGTAGACCTTCTCCTCGATAGAAAGCTGGGTCATAGGGACTGAAAATAAGGCCAGTTCTGCCAGGGTGCACTCAGCGGATTTGTGATGCAAAAGAGCCATGTTTTATTCTCTTTGTCTCTCTATTTATGATTCAGTGAAATATATCCCTGCTCCATGCAGACTTCCTCTCTATAGGCTTGATCCTTCTAACTGACTTCTTCCTTTTAAGCGCCCTCTGTATTTGTGACCCCCTCACGCGTTCACTGGGCGGCCACTTCCTTGAACTTCGTGACAGAACCATAATACCCGATCCTTCTTGTCCTCCCATCTCTGCAGGACCCGAGATCCTTCTCATGACTTTGCCTATGACATCTGAAGCAATGTTCGTAGCTGCTGTTTTCAGATGAGGCTGAGCTATAGCAAAACCTTTTTTAACTAGGGGGGCTACGAAGCGAAATAATTTTTAAAATATAGAGCCTATTCCACGACCGTACATTACAGGTGCTCGTTTTAATATCTTCTCCTCTTGATACATCTTGTCCTCATTCAGTTTAACTTTCTGAAGCTCCTCCACATAAAAGGAACCTTCGATAGGTTCTCCATCAAAATATTTGAGTTTGGATACAGGGGGAGATCATGCTATCTGCTCGGTCACTGTAAACACTTCATCTGTAAAACTGTTCATATTTTTTGTCAAACACACCTTGCAGTTTAGATATTCTTACAAGATCTCCTTTTTTAAACTTTATCCTTGAGTATTTGCAGCATCAACCGGGAGCAGAGCCGTACAGGTTTTGAAACACTTGAAAGGTGTTTTCTAGAGTCACTTCCATAGGCATCATTTTGATGCTTGTATGGTAACTGTGGTTGTAACTTCCCATGAGATCCTGCAGGACGTCGAGGTATCAATGCGTGATATTAGCAGTAAAATATTTCCACATCCTGGTTTTTAATGTGCGGTGAAACTTCTCAATCACAGACGCCTTTACCTCGCTCAGCGTAGCAAAATGCACAACTCCGTGGGTCTCTAATAAAATTTTGTAGAAAAATTCTTTCCCCGCATCAGTTTGATGTTTTTTAGGACTCTCGCTTTCTATAAAAACAGATTCAAAAGCCCCTACCACCTCTGCGGCTGTTTTTCTCTTCATAGCATGAATGTAGGCCTTTTTTTGAAAACTCGTCAATGACGGTTAATAGATAATTATAGCCTTCATTGTACTCAGCCAGGGCCTGCATGTCACAGAGGTCTGCTTGGAATTGTTTTAAGGGGCTGGTGACAAAAACTCTGTTTCTCGGAAAATGTGTTCTTGCAGGTTTATGTAGAGTATATGCATCTTGCTCTAATAAGAAGTCTTGCACTTTTTTGCACGTAACTTTCTTACCCGTTTCATCCTGTACAGCTTTAAGCAACCTTTCTACCCCCCCAAAACTACCAGGGTGGATAGGATCGTAGAAAACCTTTTTCATTAATGTCGTTTCAGCCATCTTACCTTTCAAACTCTGGCTTGTAATGACAGAAAACACAAAACGCAAGTATATTTCAAACTTTTATTTTTTCTCCAATGTATTATTATACATACACATACACGTGATCATGATAAGCGGGAATGCTAGTAATATAGGATTTTAAAAAAGTTAAATGTTATAACAACATCACATGATTACAATATTAGTCTAAACACATCCAACTGATGTAAAGAAAGAATGTTACACCCTTCTTTTAACCCTCCCAAAACTTTGTCATGGTTTGAAGCTGTTGCAATTTCTTTACATCTTCTCCAATCAACTGCTCATACATATCTTGTATACAAGTGTTGATTTGTTTCACCAGAGTTAGTTTGTACAAGTAAGCTACTGCCACAGCCCTGACTCTGCCATCATCCTCACAAATGTTACGCACAGTTAGAAGATGCTGAATAGAAGCAATGAATCGTTGATTATAAAGTTTCCGCATCAGACCATAGTAATGGTCATGAAAAAAGTCATCATCGAGCACATCCTTGCACCGATGTTGCCGTAAACTGGGGTGGTCCACACTACACTCATAGCAACATTCAATCATAATTTTTTTGATGGTCTTATTCAAGAGGTGTATCACTGCAGTTTTTACAACTTTGATAAAACCTGAGGGGACCCATCCATCAAATTCGTCCTCGCCCTCTCCTCTGACATCCTCGTCCTCCTCTCCTCCGTCATCCTGAGTGTCTGCCGGGGGCCCCTGCCCTGGTGGAAGCTGGGAGTCCTCCATCTCGTTAGACTCAGCTTCCTCCGCTGTTACGGCCACGGTGGATGACCACTGCGTGGCCACTGTGGCAATGTGGATGACGCAGAAGGGCTCCCTGTAAGCATCAAGATCAATGGAGAAGCATTCTCCAGACCGTCGGTGATCTCTTTGCACGACGTCTTCTGGACGCTAGTTCCCATCCTGTGCCTTGTGTTGATTGGTGTATGACCTGTGCTGGAGTGTGTCCTGGTTAATGGGGGGGTGGTTTGAGGAGGAGGGAGCTCAGTGGAGGCAGGTCTACAGAGCCAGGGTTTTCTTGACTGCTAGAATCTCACCCCAGTTCTGGCAGCTGCGGAAGAGCATGGAAACCCGATCTGATATTTCATTCATCTTCTCCACCCAGGCTACATGAGGTATTGCTAACAGTGTCCTAAACACACCACAGTCAGAGTTAAAACACTCAAGAACAAAAAGATCCCCGTCTTCATTCTCATTAGATTTCCGGTAGCTTGCACGGAAGAACCAGCAGCCAGTAACGCCTGTTTTCAATTGCCACACAGCAGTGAAAACCATCCTTGTTTTGGCTAGCTCAACGTCATCCAAAGGACACTCCAGTCTTAGACGTTTGGCTGCAGACGCTGCCAGGATTTCTTCGAGTTCTTCTTTCACTGTTAACACATCCTCAGCCGAGCCCTTACCTCCTCCTAAATAATGCGGTATCGCTAGTTTCAACACTCCTCAGTCGTTGGAAGTTAGCATACCCACAGTGGTCAGAGGTCCCAGCTTCTCACCTTCCTCGTTGAGCTGATACAGACAGAGGTCAACTGTTTCATACTTGAACACATAGCCCCATCTTCCCCGCAGTCCATAAGGCTCCAATGACCATTCTTCCTCAGGCGTGTGCAGAACACAGCAACCACCGCCTGTAGAGACTCAGGCGGTGGTTGCTGTGTTCTGCACAGAAACACCATACTTTTCTTGGGAGCATTTGGTATCAAGGGCTGATCTTGATATATCGATACTGGAGTCTCACAAATGAGAGACCGCCGAGTACACATCCTCTCCGGTGCCTGCGTAGATTTCTCTTCTACTCTCATTCTGCTTCTTGTCCTGGCCATCTTGAATCAGCTATCTTTCACGCCGAAGTCGTTCTCTACACACGGACTGTCTCAGGGTTTTATCCTTACTCAAAACCCCTCCCCTGTCCACTCATTGGCCCTCAAACCCACAGATAAAACAATACCTCCCACATTTAATTATTTTCTCATCTTTACCTTACAGGTAAAGATCCTCCTCCCGGCCCGGTGTGGGAAGACCCCTCCCCTCGCCCCTCTGGCTCTTCAATATTTTCTAATAGTGAGCGATTAAAATTGAGGGGCAGGCAACCTTGCAGAATTGGGAGCCTCTGGCAGCCTACATACCCAAAGAGCCCCACCGACCAGACACCAGATACTCAGTGCTACCACCCCCCAAGACCGTGCGTGTGTGCGTGTGTGCGTGCGTGCGTGCGTGTGTACTTACATTTCTATCTTTGGAGGATCCCATCGGTGGGAGTCCACCAACCGCGGGAGGTCCAAAATCAGATTTCAATTAAAATGCATTCAGCAGCTCCTGCTGATGCTACCATTGCTTTTTTTTTTTCATTTCTTAAAATTGACCCCTACGGTAGCAAAAAGTGGGTATGTGTGTGAAGGTGTGTATCCTTCAGCCAGTCCGTACCGAAAGTAAGGGGTACACACTTTCCGGAAGTCATGATACACACCGCGGGAATCTGAAACTTTTGGCCAATCAAATTACTATCGTGTACAGTTTGCCGCGAAAGTGAGAGACAACAAGGAAAGAAGATTAGAGACAACAAGGAAAGAAGATTAAAGACAGAAGAAGACGGAGTGATTAAAAAACGGTAAGTATTTTACAGTTACGTTCGATGATACATCGTTACTGTTGCATCATTCCGACGCAGCAGGTAGGCATGGTCAGTTTATATTTTGGCGTTATATCGATATGTTTGTTACTTAATGTATTACATTAAACGTTGACTGCCACCGTTAGCCGCGGTTAGCGGCCAATATTAGCAACATAATATTACTGATTAGATGGCGTAGCCTAATAACATGCCACCATGGACATGAGAGCGGGGCAAAGAGGGAAGCGGTGAAGTCGTGCCGTTAAAAGTGGAGTCGTTAGTGTTGTGAGCAAGACAGGACAGGACTCGCAGATGAAGTTCAGCCAGAGGCCAACGCAGGCCTGTCGCTAGCTGGCCTGAAGCCATGGTACTGTCTTGGACTCGCACGGCCTACCGGCAGCTCACTTAAAGTTTATTGACGTGCGTGGTGGCCACTGAAGTGAACTGGATATATACTAAATGTTTACTGTGAGTCGGCTGGTCCAAATCAAAGAGGACATCGCTGTGGCTGCTCTTAGTTTACGTTAGGGCTGTCAAAATGAACGTGCTAACTTAACAGAAGTCATGTTCAAATGGCCCTAGTTTAAATGGTTTACCGAGTGTCTGTGCAGCACAACGTGGTTAGCATCGAACAACTGAACTTCTCGGCTTCAACATGCTCCGTCAGCTTTCAGTGTGGGCACATTTCAGAATTAACATATTTAATTAGCCCGTGTTTGGTGTTAAACAATGTGAATCCTGCAATAGCAAAGCTCAGTACATAGCTGTTGAAGCGTTTATGTGTTTGTATGGCCCTCTGTCTATTCATTTATTTATTTAACATATTAGTGTTTTTTTTGTGACTTGCTATTTTTCAAAAAATGTTTTGTTAGATTTGCCCTGACTAAGTAATTATTAATTTTTTTAATAGAGCCATTATGTCCACAAGAAGGAGAAGGAAAAAGCCAATAGATGATGCAAAGACATACATTCTGTCTTGCACTGACAAGGATGGGTTTATGTCGAGATTCATTGACAGTTACAAAGGTAAGTGGCAGAAGATTCCTTGACACAACTTTTTCATTTCAAAAGCAAAACAGTATTGTGGGTATAATGGGAGGGTAGAGTTTTTGTGTGTTTCAGGTTATATATTCCTTTTTTTGTCTGCTTTTGTCAGAGGCAAACAGAGAGATGGAAGTGAGTGTGCGGGAATATACATTTGTTATATTGCTCATCTGTGTTGTATATTTATATTGTAAATAGGAATACTTTCTGTTTATTATATTGCTATTTAATAAGTCTTTCATGCCATGCTGCTGCTCCACTGTAATTTTCCAGTTTGGAATCAATAAAGTACGTCGGTCAGTGAGAGTTGCATGATGTTCTTACGCTTCACTGGTGTGTTACCTGCACTAAATGATACACAGCACTCTCAGTTTAAGGCAACAGAGCATAGACAGGACCTCAGTGATACATTGATGTGGACGGGTTGGCATCAAAAACATTTTTTGGACACATAAAAAAAAAAAAAAGTCTAATCAAAAAAGCAGTTTACCCATCCACAGTGAATCACAACTGGGAGAGTGCTGAGCATTGTTTGCAGGTAATACACTGACGACACGTGAGAACCTCAACCTTACTTTAAAAAATACTGTAGCATCTCTTTTTGTGTTCCCAGAATGAAATATTTAATTATGTATAATTGTAGGAAGAGGAGTGTTTGCCACACACCCCATTGAACCAGGGGACTTCGTCTTGGAGTACAGGGGTAAACTCCTCAAACAGGAAGAATGCCAGTCAAGACAATACTCAGAGATTGAAAGCACATTTCTCTTTGACTTTCAGTGGCAGAACCATCGCTTATGGTAAGCATGGAAAGATGGATGTCTTGTATAGATAAGAGAAATTCAGAGTTAACCCTGGAACATGGGTTTAATACTTGATGAATGAATTAAAGCACAACTAGTCTTGGGAAATTCTTTTTAAAATAACTCTTTCAATAAAACTGTTAAAAAGAAAAAAACACTTCTTATACTTTTCAGCCTGGATGCATCTGAAGATGATCTTGGAAGATTGGTCAATGACAACCAAAAAAATCCAAATTGCCTCATGAAAAAAATCATAGTTGACAACAAGCCACATTTGTGCCTTTTTTCTCTGAAGAAAATAGAAATTGTGGCTGAAATTGATTACAACGATGGTGATGCAAAATGGCCCTGGCGCAGTAAGGTAAGTTGGATGGATTAAGTATAGATTTTTTTTTTTTATACAAATAGCTAATTTTGTATTTCTCCAATATTAACCATTTTTACAATATTACTCTTAACTATGACTATAGAAATGCATTTTGTCTTTGATCTGTGATGTCATTTAAAATTAGTTTTTGTTTTTTTTTTTGTCTGCAAGGTGAAAAAAACCCAAGCTCCTGCATCAGCAGAAGAAAACTTATATGGTTTTAACGGCCAGGTAATGTGACACACACCGGCATGTTTCCAGTCATGTCCTTATGGGGTCTTTCTATCTTCCAAACATATTCTTTCCGAACATATTCTTTTCATAGTCTCTCCTTTACACACTTGTATGTCTCTAGTCTGACCCATGTGGGGCCCTTCCGTCCAGTTGTTACAGTAGTAGTTTTTAAGGCACTATGGCAAGACCTCAACTGTGATTTTAACATTCATACTTGGACACTCTCTGGGCTGTTACATGTTTGAAAGTGATATTTTGACTTGATCCACTGCAAACCCTTGTAATGGTCATGAGAGCTGCTGGGACCAGAACACCATGCTGTGCTTGGTTGAAGTTCTGTGCTGTTTGAGAAACTGTTGCACCATTGGATCACCTTATTTGCCTGTGAATGTCTCTACATACAGTTCTAAGTGTCTTCTTCTCTATTATCTATATTCCAGGTGAAAAGCTTTCAGACTCCTGCTGCTGCAGTAGAGGATGAGACCAGCCCTGTTCTTCAGATGCTTAATGATGGACCAAACCCAGATGAGACCCGCGCACAGGTAAAAGTACGTTCAGACACATTCACGTATGCTAACATGTATGTGAAGTCGTTCTTTTACTAAAGTGGGGCAATGCTCATGTGTCTTTAAAGTAGTCTGGTGAACTTATTGGGTGGTAAAGGCCAGGTAATGTGACACACACCGGCATGTTTCCAGTCATGTCCTTATGTGGTCCTTCTATCTTCCAAACATATTCTTTCCAAACATATTCTTTTCATAGTCTCTCCTTTACACACTTGTATGTCTCTACTCTGACCCATGTGGGGCCCTTCCGTCCAGTTGTTACAGGAGTAGTTTTTAAGGCACTATGGAGAGACCTCAACTGTGATTTTAACATTCATACTTGGACACTCTCTGGGCTGTTACATGTTTGAAAGTGATATTTTGACTTGATCCACTGCAAACCCTTGTAATGGTCATGAGAGCTGCTGGGACCAGAACACCATGCTGTGCTTGGTTGAAGTTCTGTGCTGTTTGAGAAACTGTTGCACCATTGGATCACCTTATTTGCCTGTGAATGTCTCTACATACAGTTCTAAGTGTCTTCTTGTCTATTATCTATATTTCAGGTGAAAAGCTTTCAGACTCCTGCTGCTGCAGTAGAGGATGAGACCAGCCCTGTTCTTCAGATGCTTAATGATGGGCCAAACCCAGATGAGACCTGCGCACAGGTAAAAGTACGTTCAGACACATTCACGTATGGGTGATTCTCACGAAACTGTCCTAACCTTTGCAAAAACAAATTTAGGTCAATTTTGCTATTTTTTTCTCTTATTAGTATTAAGCAGGGTCTCAATTAACTGGCTCAATTAAAATTAGTGATCAATACACGTTCTTTAATACATTTTCGTCGTTGACCAAATAAATTCATTACCGTAACACATTTTCAATTGATGATGACTGAATATGTGTGAAAGGTAGACCTTTTATTTTTTTCATGCATGTTCTATTAATAGTTCAGAATAGTCACATAGTGTAAACATTCAGAAATGTTTTTATTGATACAGTAGTTTTAGTTATTATGTTTATTACCATAACAAAATTGCATTTTTTTACACTAAATCTTTCCTGTAGTGTAAATTTCACAAGTAATTAAATGTCAATTCAGTAATCTGAAAAGACTTGACAAATAGTTTCTGTACAAAAATAAAATTTGAAGGTTTCACTCATTCCCATCCAAATATTTACATATACAGCAAGTGTTACAGTAATGAAAAGCTGTTACAGTAATGAAAAGTTTTGTTACGGTAATGAACTCAAATGGCATTCATACATAGAAGCCATGTTTTTAGTATTCACAAAGTAGGCTATATGGTCCAATCTTTTTCACTGTTTATCATGCAAGGCTACATTAGAATTACTGAATGATTAGGTTGTCTTAGGTAATGAGAAATTAAGCTCGACTTTACAATAAAACAATGAATCAAGAGCAATTCATAAGGTTTAGTGTAACCACAATCGATACGAATAAGAATCAATACAATACAATAATCAAATACAATAATCAAACAATCAATAACTTTTCAACATTCCTTTATACATGTTTTGCCCAAATCTCTAACCCTAACCCTTATACAACATTATAGAATACCGCTGGTCTTGACACAAGTATATTTCTAATATGGTAACACTTTACCGGGGGCTCACACCAAAAGCGCCGTGAGCGGCTGTAGTCGCTCAGAACGCTCACAACCCGCCGCTTCTGCTTCTTCTGCTGCCGGAAGCGGTCAGAGAAGCCGGAAGCGGCCAAAGGGGCGGGGCTTATATGTATAGCAACTAGCAGATAATAAGCCATCCGTACATTGGTTCCCTCTTTCACCGTGGATTGTACTCTGGGCAGCCTTCTTAGTGTTTCTTTGTGTTTGCGCTTTGCCGTTTTCCGCTTTTTTTCCACCTTCGGAATCCAGATCGGTCCCAATTGGCTGTCATCACGTTGCGTCACTGCTCATTTGCATAAAGTTGAGCCTTTCTCAACTTTTGAAGCTCACGAAGCTCACAACGCGCCGCTCACAACGCCGGCCGCTCATCGACGCCAGCTTACATTGAAAATGAATGGCAGCTGGCCGCTCACGCCGCTTTTGGTGTGAGCCCCCGGTTACAATAAGGGTCCCTTGTGTTTTTATAAGTAATACACAATAATTGCTAATATTTAGTATTAGTAATTGCTAATAGGAGTTCCCCCAACCGGTCTACATGTGTTTTGTGGACTTGGAGAAAGTGTTTGACCATGTCCCTCGGGGAGTCCTGTGGGGGGTGCTCCGGGAATATGGAGTGCCGGACCCCTTGATAGGGGCCGTTCGGTCTCTGTATGACCGGTGTCAGAATTTGGTCCGCATTGCTGGCAGTAAGTCGGATATGTTTCTGGTGAGGGTTGGACTCCGTCAGGGCTGCCCTTTGTCACCGATTCTGTTCCTAACTTTTATGGACAGAATTTCTAGGCACGCCAGGGCGTTGAGGGTGTCCGATTTGGCGACCTCAGAATCGGGTCTCTGCTTTTTGCGGATGATGTGGTTCTGTTAGCGTCATCGGGCCGTGACCTTCAGCTCTCACTGGAGTGATTCGCAGCCGAGTGTGAAGAGGCTGGGATGAGAATCAGCACCTCCAAGTCCAAGACTGGTTCTCAACCGGAAAAGGGTGGAATGCTCTCTCCAGGTCGGGAATGAGATCCTTCCCCAAGTGGAGGAGTTCAAGTATCTAATTGAGTCTTGTTCACGAGTGAGGGACGAATGGAGCGTGACATTGACGGGCGGATCGGTGCGGCATCTGCAGTGTTGCGGGCTCTGCACCGACCCGTCGTTGTGAAGAAGGAGCTGAGCCAGAAGGCTCTCCCTCAGAGATAGGGTGAGAAGCTCAGTCATCCGGGAGGGGCTCGGAGTAGAACTGCTGCTCCTCCGCATTGAGAGGAGCCAGATGAGGTGGCTCGGGCATCTGGTTAGGATGCCCCCTGGACGCCTCCCTGGTGAGGTGTTCTGGGCCCGTCCCACTGGGAGGAGACCCCGGGGAAGACCCAGGACACGTTGGAGAGACTATGTCTCTCGGCTGGCCTGGGAACACCTCGGGATCCCCCCGGAAGAGCTGGAGGAAGTGGCCGGGGACAGAGACGTCTGGGTTTCTCTGTTAAAGCTGCTGCCCCCGCGACCTGACCCCCGACCAGTGGTAGATGATGGATGGATGGAATTGCTAATATATCTGTAAACGGTTAATTAATGCTTAATAATGTACTAACTAATGTTAATTAAGGGACCCTGTAATTTTTTATGAATTTTTAAAGGAAAAAAAATGTATTAGGAAAAATGGCTACAGCTAGCTAGGTAGTTAGTAGATATGAGAAGGAATGCTGCTACAGTACAGTATAACCCCTAGATAACGAACCACAAAATTTGTAGCCCTGATTATACATACATAATTCATTACCGTAACAGCCTTGCATATGTTACGGTAATGAATGCAGAGCGTTACGGTAATGAATGGCAGTTCCATGTTGATAGCATTAATTAGCATAGCTAGCATGACTGGGCAGAAATATTTTCACTAACAGTTTGGCTCTATATAAGTGACTTTTCCACAGAATATAAAATAATTATCTACAAACCTATTTTAAATATACCCTGTTACGGTAATGAACAGTAGTAGTGTGCCAAAGGGTGTATATAATTACAATTTTTAAAATATCTACTAGAAGAACTTGAGATATGATCTTACCTAGTAGCCATTTTGAAACTTCTCTTCCACACAAGGCATCATGGGATAAAAAAAAACTATTTATTGGAACACTGGGATTTTAATGGAGCCAAATATCATTGTTACGGAAATGAATTGTTCATGCTCCGGACACATATATATATGTATATAAAATAATTATTCACAAATACTTGGCCCAAAATGATAACACTGCTAGTTAAAGGGTATAACCCCAACCATTTTTTTCTATTTATGTGTATATTAAATTATGGGGATGTATTGTGATTTTGGGTTTAAGATAAAAAATAAAAGCCCGGACACGTTACGGTAATGAATTTTAAGGTTGAAATGCTGTCATAAAATATAGAGTAATCCATCAAATGCAATGACAACAGTAGTCCTACAATTAGTACATACCATAGTTTTATATATAATACAAAAGTTTGATTGTTTTAGTAGTTTAGTCTATCAAATCCTCACAGACACGTCAAAATGCAATTTCGTGAGAATCACCCGTATGCTAACAAGTTGTTTTTTTACTAAAGTGGGGCAATACTCATGTGTCTTTAAAGTAGTTATTTAAAGTAGTATTGAGCCCTGCTGAGCTCGTGCAGCTGAAGAGTATTCGTGTTGTGTCCGACACTGCTAACTCCTAGCCGCCGCTGTTTCTGTTTATTTATATTTTTTAATTGGCACAAATATACCACCGCTGTTGTCTCCACCTTCACCACATAGTCCCGCACTGGGTCGGTACTTGTGAGTACGAAGGTAAACCACAGATCAGCACCTTGCTCAGCAGAAACAAATGAGAGGGGGGCGGCATACTTATTTAAAGCTACATTTTATCTGCTTCGGGTTTAACATAAGCTCTGTGGCCACTCCCACAGTATTCTCTCACGAACAAGAGGCAGTTCATTTTTAAATATAGTAAAAACAAACAAATACATTAATGGCTGCTGTGCTGTGTTAATTTATTGAAGTGAATTTACACAGAGGATGGAGGTGTTCAGAGAGCAGCTGCAGCGATGCACAGCTCTATGCTAGCGGAGTCCACTAGCATGAATGTTTACTCTGGTGTGGCTGTTGGCTTCGGTGCTCAGGTTCCTGGATGTGGGGCTGTGCGGCGCTACTTGTATTCTGTTTTTGGGGGACAAAAAAACCTCTTATATACATCTTTTTGACCGCCGACTCCGTTTTCCGATGTACCGAGTCCGCCCAACGGTGACCTTTGACTCTGTGAGCAGCTGGCCCCCCTTTACCTGTGATTGGTTAACACACTGCCTCCAATCGATTGGATTGAGTGACGTGGAAAGATAGATGGGATTAATTGAAGATGACTTCTCTACCGGAAAAAACAAAACCCAAATAAAACTAATAGAAAATGTTGCTTTTAGTCCAGGGCGGGCACGGCTCCCAATGCCTGCCTATGCCACTGGGCCTCAAGTATCTTTTGGAGGGTGCCGAGGGGTGTTAATGGGGCGTTAATTACTCGCAAGAGCGCAGCCTTGAAAGTGACGTCACTTCAGGCAACAGGTCAGGTGTTCATAAAAAAAAATTATCGTGATTTCAATATTGACCAAATTATAGTGATAATAATTTTCCCCTAAATCGAACAGCCCTAACTATAGGATAGTTTTACTCTAGTTTTGATTTTAACATTTATATTTGTACACTGTCTAAAAGGGCTGATGTTCACATTTTGTGGATGCAGCTTTTTAGTCGGCTCATGTCATGTTGCTTTGGCTAACTTTTCTATTGCCATACTTAATAAATTTTTGTTAATGTTTAGGTATTTACTGTCCAAGGATTTTCGCTGATTGATTATCCAGATAGTGATGAAACTGATGAGGATGGTATGGAAAACGAACCTTCCACTCCACACCGAGATGTTGTTCTAAGGCAGAATGATCCTGGGCCAGATGTTTCAGATAATTTGTACGATTCAGATGAAACTGTTGTGAAAGAAACTTGTGATGAGGCTTCTCCAAGCAACCATTCCAACAAGCAATCAGATGATGAACTTATTCCACCACTGAGACGCACAAAAAGTATTCTGGTAAGCCCCAAAAACGTATTTTAACAATGAGTAACTAGTTGGTGGGCCTTTTCCCCTGCCATTTTTTTCTTCATTCAACAAGCAGGGAAAATAATATCTCCATGTCTCCCTTTTTGCAAATGGATAGAGTACAAGATTTTACCCACAATCTCTATGATTCAAGTAGTGACAGCGCAGAGGAGACTTCCATTTTTAAGCCTGAGAGGGATTCACGGAGACTGAGAAGGTCTTTCCGATGCAATGAAACAAGGACGCCGAGGAGATTACAAAAAAACACAGGAAAGAGCCTTGATGAAATACAAGTCGACGTGAATGGTAATTAACATTGTATTTTTTTAAGGCACAATATATGACATTTAATCATCAGTGTTCAGAAAACAACTATTTATCGTGTGAAACAGGGGAGTAATTGTGACTGGATGAGAGAATGATAATACTGTTGTATACTGATAGCCCATCGTTTCAGCTTTCTAATCTCAATATTTTATCAACTATCATTTTAGAGACAATTGATATGGAGTTACCTTTGGAAAAGGACATTGAAGGTATGTCTATATGATCTTAAATTCTGTCTAAATGATCCGTTGTTTGTCATGAATATTTATGCGCTTTGTATTTGATTGCACTGAAAGTCTGCAAGTTTCCCTGATTCACTATCTCCTGACTATGTGGAGACAAGGACACAAACCATATTACATTGTCTCTAGGTGATGCACTACTATTGGGAGTGCAGTTCTGGTTCAGAAAGACTGGGATAGAAATCTACTCTGTCTGTGGATTCACTGTATTATAAAAGTACAGTAACAATATTACATTTCTCTAAACTGTCAGTCATCTGTATAACCCAGCTCACACCAAAAGATTCCAGATGAGACATAACCATTTTCCAGTGTTGCTGGGAAAATTTGCAGCAGTGGAAAAGATAATTTGCAGAGCATCTGAAGCCATTGCAAATACTTTCAAAAGATCTGTCTTGGCAAATCTCAAAGTGCAGGTGATATTAATTACATTGTAGGTGATTAATAGCAATCAGTCATTACGTATGCTATAATCTACTTCATTACGTGGAGAGGAGAGGGAGAATAAACGCGCTGTATAATAGTTGAATGTAAAGACACAAACCGATGCTCAAAGAAATTATTGATGTGTAAAAATCAGTAACTTTAGACCTGAGTAACAAACTGATATCCAACTAGGATTTAGATTGTGACAGACAGTAACTCTCAGCTAATGAATGTGCTTTGAATTGGGACCGAGATGGAGGGACAGTTGAACTGCGCCTCTGCAAGTGCCAGGTCTCCGGTGCAGCTCCAACTTCTGGCGTTCGATCTGCACCATCTCCTCCTGGAGGGCAGTCTGCCTCTGCAGTTGGCCCTCTATCCCCCGCAGCACTGCCAGTTTCTCCCTCTCGAGACACACCAGCATCTCGCTGCAGGTGCAGGTCGTAATGGGGGGGCCGCCCTGTTAAGCCTCCCCGCATGCAGTCACGGGGTCCTGCTCATTGGCGCACAGGGACAGGGCTCGATTGTGCGGGTTTGTCCTCCTTGCCCTCTGTGTTTTCTGCGAGCCCCTCGTCCCCCAGCAGATCGATGCCCCCACTAATGCCTTCAGAGGCCGTCTTTCCAATTATGGAAAGTGCTTTTTCCTCGTTGGGAGTGAGGGTTGTAGCACCAGGTGCGCCACCTTGTAACTTGTTCCGTTTGCTGGCTGCTTTTTCCATTCTCACGCGTGCAAGTAGTCTAATTACACCGGTGTGTGGCGTTCGTGTGTGATTTATGCGCTGATAAAGTGGTGGGTGATTGATTTGCCTGGCATCGATTGATTTAGTTTTAGCACCACAACAGTGGACAGCTTCCACTAAGAGCTTCTTAAGAAGCTTCTTTGTTGGGATCTTAAGAAGGCAGTTAAGAACACATCTGGGAAACACCTGTATCTTAGCGCTCCCTCTTAGCCAAACCCTTCTTAAGAGCCTTCTTAAGTCCTTAAGAACGATCGAATATGGGTAACGCGGCCATTGTGAGCCTGTGTTGTCTCAGGTTGTTGGTTTAGGGAAGTATTTAAAACAATTTCTGGAGTTTCTCAGGAAAAAATGTTTGCATTTCTTCCAACAATGGAGGTGTACAGTGACTAGTTGAAAAACTTAAACAACCTATAATCACCTTGAAATACCTCCAAAATGCTGGTGTTCCTTCGTCCAAGTCTCATGAAGCTTCCACATACAGCTGACTTTATAAATTGAGTTTTGAAAAGTGCCTTATGAATAAAATGTATTATTATTATTGTGTGAAATGCAAGAAATTAAAATTGCTTTAAGTGAGAGAACATTGCAGTTACTGCATAATTGTTGCGGATAATAAAACTATACAGGTCTCTCAGTGATAGAGAATTTTTTAGTCCCTGTAGCATGTTAGTAGAATGACATATTTTATCCATTCAATTGTTGCCGTTGTAAGATTAAAATGTCTTTACAAAATAAAACTTACAACATTTTGTGTTTTTGCCTACATAGGAAAACAAACTGCTGTTAAAAGAAGCTGGACCCCAGACGAGTGTTCTGCAGTAGACACACATTTGAGGAGATTTATCATAAGGAACAAGTTCCTGGTAAAGAAGAGTGTCAGCGCTGTATTACTGCAGAACCTCAAGCCCTCAGAAACAGAGACTGAATGTCAGTTAAATACTATGTTAAAAATCGCATTACAGCCCTGAGAAGAAAAGTTCAGTTTGAAAGCGCCCAATGGAACTGAGGTAAAACCAAAACATTATGGGGAGGATCTTAAAATGTTTCATCCTTCTTTTTTTTTTGCTTTGTTGTTGTGTGGATTAGCTCAGGATTTGTGGCTGTCCAGTGGCCTACAAATATACACATTTCATAATTTTTGTTTAATTTTGTATTTATTTTTATTTAGGGCCTGAACACTAAAAGTGATAGGAGCATGTTTGGAAAGGGACTCAAATGTCATAAAAAGTTTGACAGCTGTGGGATAAACTCTCAAGGCTGATGGAAAGTTCACATAACTTTACATCATCACTCATTACAAAAATAACAATTTTGGTCCAAAATGTGGAAACTGGGATTAATAATCAAAGCTGGTATCAGCATCTGCAGATGGTGACCTTGGGCCCCATTAATATATAAATAGTTGATATGTATGTGTATGTGAGTGGACCTCACAAGTCGGCAATGGTAGAAACGGGAACTCACAAGTGGCCAAATACCTTTTTGGACAAAACTTCAGAAATTTGTTAAACTCAAGTGATATTAATGATTTAGATTTTTTTTTTTAAATCTAACATTGTTTTTTACAGCAGTGTAGGACTACTGGAAAGGGTGGATCCCATAAAGCATCAAAAAACAAGAGGGCCCCCCGAACAGCAAAGACCAGTGTGTGTGTGTGTGTGTGTGTGCGTGTGTGCGTGTGTGTGTGTGCGTGTGTGCGTGCGTGCGTGCGTGCAAACGTGCGTGCGTGCACACGCGCGTCTGTTATCTTCTAATGTCTAAGTAATTAAAACGGGGGCGGGGGGCTGCAGAGTGCACTGATTGCTACAACATTTCTCAAGTAAAATGTAATATTTTGTATGCCCACGAAAGGCTCCACAGATAATGTAATACTGTTCCTACTATCTGTTTTAACTAGGGGTGTGACGATACATTCAGCTCACGAGACGAGATGAGACACGATATTGG
Source organism: Leuresthes tenuis (assembly GCF_036924035.1). NCBI lineage: Eukaryota > Metazoa > Chordata > Actinopteri > Atheriniformes > Atherinopsidae > Leuresthes > Leuresthes tenuis. The sequence goes on from NW_027325360.1 coordinate 34,577,184, forward strand.
GTCACGAGACGAGATTTTAAGAAAACTACTGTGACAATATATATATGACTGGACCAACAGACTTTTATTTAACCGAGTTGCACATGCATTTTGAAATGTTTCACTAGAGCTTTTGATAAACTTCTTCTTCCACAAATTGAAAATAAATTGCCATGGTGTACGGCATTTAGTCTCATCTGTATCATTGCAGGTCAGCAGGAACAGACAAGAAACATACGTTTGTGGATTATTTACTGCTCTCATATAGATCATTATAAATGAATACTGTGATGTCATCAAAGATGCAGCTTATTCCTTGTCAGACAGTTTTCCATTTCCTGAAACAAGACAACGGCTGCTGGCTTCTGACTTTAAGAATAATTCTGCCAAAAAATTGCTTTTAATTCAAGCGAGTTATACTCTACATATTAGAGACCAACTAGTTATTTCCATCCACCACAATGTTTAAGTGAGCCTTATGGGACATCACAGCTGTTTTTGCCTGCTAAAATGATTGCAGAATCTATCTTGTTACAGGATCCTGTCTTAAAATGGCTTTATTTAAATCAAGAGTGATATTGTACAGATTAGAGGTAAACTAATTATTTCCACCCACTACAATACATTAAAAAGGGCTTTATGGGTCATCACAGCTGTTTCTTTGCTTGCCTCCCAGTCTCTGCCTTGAAATGGCTTGATTTAATTCAAGAGTCTCATATTTTCAAAACTATATCGCACCTAGTCCATAGGACTGATAGGATACCCTTAAAATGTCATAAATGCAACTTTAACCTGCCAAATGCGGAGTAATTATACCTCCTTACGAGAGGAGCTCTGTCTTGTAATGACTTTAATTTGACCAAGGACTTTATACTTTAAAGATCCTACTCCACTGTTAGCCCGATTTTTTTCATTGGAAGCTCAAGAACAAGCTGGAGAAATCGTTTATTAAAAAAGTATTTATTAGTGGTCACAAGTAAAGTATATTGCAGCGCTGGTCTGGGAGTGCCAGAGCTCCCGCAGGAAATCCGTCAGGCCGAGTCCCGTTATCCGGAACCATGTCATATTTATATTCAGCTTTATCTCACAGAAGTTGTACTAACACTTGTCAGAGTATAATTGGCCAGTTTTGGGTGGCGTGATCAGGCCAGCTGCTGTCCTTGTTGTGTTCTTTGAATGTGATAAACAATGTGTGTGTATGTGTGAGTGCTGTTTTAGGCGTGGATCTAATGTACCAGACCTATCTGCCCTAATAGAGATGTTTTGTCTGACCCAGTTGTTTATGTCCTTCTAAGGTCTTGGACCATTTAAGGTCATCTGTTGTGCAGTATGAGCAAAGTGGAAAAGTACCAGCTAGGAACATAGGTTATTTAGGAAAATACAGAATATGAATTTATAATGTCTTAAGATCAAAGCCAATTATAACACCACCTTTTCCATTGCATCTTCTGTGACATATTTAAAGGAACATTACATCTTATTTAGGCAGTTTTCATTCTTTGTCGTTTCTGCCAAAATTAAATAAATACTTAAATGTGTCATTAATTAATTAAAATTGGAATTAAATACATAAATCATTAAATAATTATTTTAATGTGTATTTTAATTCATTAAAATACCAATTAATTTTATGTAAAAAACATTATTATTATTATTATTAATATTATTATTATTATAATATTATTATTAACATAATTATTTCACTATTTAATTGATTACTTCATGGTCATTTATTTTATCTGTCAAACTCGCCCATCAAAGTCAGTGGGCAGATTCCTAACACCTGAATGGTTACCCTGCACATCAAGTCAAGCCAAATCCATTCCAGATAATGGATTGATGCAGAGCCATTGAACACATTCCTATACACTGGGTGGTGCTGTTCACCTCTACATTGGTTTAGATACTCTATCAAGACTCCCTTACCCTACCTGTGTAAGTTGTTTTGGATAAAAGCATCTGCCAAATGCATAAACATAAACACAAACATTAAAACCACTCGGAGTTCAGGTCTGAAGAACTGCAATGAAATCATAACGAAGAATGACAACATTTATTTTTTGGGGCGCCAGCCTTCTGTTTGTGTTTTTTGCTTTGTTTTATTCTTGCTGCTCTCTGCTGGGTCTTTATATTGCAAAGTAAACAAGATGATCCTCTGCTCCACACCAAATTGGGTTTTTTTTCCAGTAACCAGTCAGAATTTTTGTGATTGAGCAAACATTTTTGTCACTTGAATCTGTTTACCTCGAGTTGTTTTTTGACCAACTAATAATGCATACACCAAAGCTCTCAAGTTGCTCTAGTGGGTACCTTTCGTTTGATATGCCGCCTCGCAACACCAGCCCGAAGCTTGCAGTGGGACAGTGGGACACACATCATTGAGAGGTCTGCAAAGAGCTGACTGATGAATGAACCACAGGCAATCCAAGGATCCAGGCTACTGAATTGTTGAGAGAGATGGGGGTGGGTGCGGCTGTAGCTCTGGAGGAAGCCCAATCGCCTGCCAGTCGTTGGTTCGACGTCAGGCTTGTTGAAGTGTCCTTGTCCAAGACACTGAACCCCACGTTGACTACGATGCTGTATGACCGTGTGTGAATGATTAGAACAACAAAGCATTGTGTAGCATGCTGTATTAGTGTGTGAGTGAAAGTGACATGTCGTGTGAAAGCGCTTCGAGTGGTCAGATTGACTAGAAAAGCGCTATACAAGTACAGTCCATTTAACATTTACAATCTTCACTCTACCACCACCGGTTCGCAGTTACCAGCAAGAAAGCTGTCCAACTGTCCCTAAAGTGATAAATCTGAAATACTTTAGAGATTCATGTGGAAATGCTCTGTTCTACATTCTATAAAATATTCTACTCTATAAAAAAGTAATTGCTGACTAAAAATTTAATTAAAATGAATTAATATTTTAAAACACAACACAATGTTTCCTGGAGCTCTTGAGCAACAATCAATAACTTTTTTTGGTGGGGAGAAAAAAGAGATGTTTCACTTAAGGTCATATAGATTTTAATTAATTTTATTTCAGCTTTATAATATCCACATGCAAGCTAAATGTGATGGTAACATATTATATATAGTCTCAAAACACTTTGTATCAAAAGTACCAAGCCAAGATAGATACATCTTCTAGAGTTCCTTTAATGGACTAATTCAACCTTAGAGAGTGACCAAAACGAAGGCTTTTGCTTAGGTTGCAGCATTGGTGAAGGGAAAGCAGGGTTGGGGTGGCTGTAGTTCGGAAGGTTGGTGGTTCCACTCCCACATTTCAAAGCATCCTTGGGCAAGACACAGAACTGAATATAACAGAATATATTTTCCCATTTTGGGATTAATAAAGTATCATGGATTGAATTGATATTCGTAATTAAAGTAACATTGAATCGATATTCTGTTTTTCCCTTTATCTACAAAACTATTAGATTTCAGTCAAAAGGTGCAATTTCAATGAAAAGAAATGTGCTTACTACTTGTCTGGCACAGACCTTTCATTCCATGTAGGGACCCTGAAAAATACAGTCGCAAATAAGGAAACTATAGTAGAGTATTTTACACTCCTCGTGAACCCAGGGGAACATTTACATTACCCCTTATGTACAGATCACAAAACCATGGGGACAAGCCATGTTAGTCTGTTATCATATATACAAGATAGACTCTCTGTTTCAGAGTTCAGATAAAGACATTTCAAATAATTTTGAAATCATATATCTATATCTCTCAATGTGTGTGTGTGTGTGTGTATATATACATATGCATGTATACATACACACACACACACATGTATTTTAGTGCGTATAAAATAAAGAAAAACTCTTTCTTCTTTCTTACATGGCATCATCAGTCCATGCATACAGAAAGACTGAGAATAAAATTGCTTCATAACATACTTACAGATTGTGGTGATGCATGGAGCATGCTCATTAAATGTCAAAATTATATTTAGTCTTAAAAAATAATGAAATAAAACCAAAGTCTACCGTTAGAACTCATTACTTCATGAGCACTTACTGATAAATAAACACAGATGTTCATGGACAGCTAACAGTGAACTGATACAAATACTTAACTATTCCAGTGGCATCAGAAAACTATGCAATGCATTCTGCTTCAGTAACACAGATGGACTCAAATAGATTTGCTGTATCAGTCTTCTTCCTGATCAAAAGTTCTTTGATACAGGTTTACAGAAAACTAAACAAAAGAGACTGTGGGTATAGAGGGAGAGATGCTTTTTTTTAGATTATGGCAAGTCGTGCTTCAAACGTGAATCCAATAATGCTGTGTTTTTTTATATTTAATCTGTGCCTCACTCCTCATCCTCTCCCTCCTTCTCTTCCTCCATGTGCTGTGCCTTACTTTCCCAATGCTGTTCTTGAAAAAGGCTGGACCAATAACAGCAGTGTATGTTCAGTGTGTACATTTATGTAAATTCAACCAGTAATCCATACATTACAAGTATGAAACATCTAATTGTCCAGGTTTACTTGTGGAATCTCAGCAGGTAAAGAGTAGAATCGTCAAACAGAGGGTTCTTCACCTCCATTTCACCCGTCTGAAGATAAACAGAGTGTAGTTCATAATTAGAAATAAAACAATAATAGTGGCTCTGTTGTTTCGAAAAGTCTACAAATAAAAAATTTACAATAAAGAAAGGACAGTGTTGTGTGGCAAATTTGATCCACTGCACCAGATGAAATGAGCAAATGTTGTGTGTGATATGTATTATCTGCCCTAAAGTCCTACTTCCAGTGTATAACATTTAGGGTTATCTACTGTCCAAAATGTATTAAATGTTAATAACTATTAGCATATTATTGTAAAATAACTGATTGCACTTCTATTATAAAATAAAAAGCCAATTCTATCCAAAGTTCCTCAGAAGGAAAAAAACAAACATGAGATTAACACAGAGCCTTTCACGTATTTTTTGGCCACTGTGGTTTGAAGAACATGAAAGATATTAAGTTGGTTGCAATTTGAGCTGCCAAAAACACTAAATATAACATACTGGGTCTACTTTTTATGTCTCTTTTGTGTGGTCTTATTATTATTCTGACATGAACAAACAGTTTTACAGTATCAGCTGTGATAATCAAAAATGTTCTCACTGGTGCCAGTCCAGGACACTCATACACAGTGAAATCTCCATCCTCATTCTCCTCATCTGTCGATGCTCCTGAGTCAGGAAGTTTTGGCTCATCCCTGTGCCTGTAGAGGACACACACACACATACACACACAACACATATGAAAACACATTAGGTATTCAAGAAGGATAATGCAAGAGGGCAGAGGGGCAGGGAGGCATATGAGTCCTGGGGCACAAACAGACACACATGATCAGGAAAAATAAGCATGAGCCTATGAGGTGACTCACTTCTCCAGGGAGAGCATCTGCTGCTTCTGGTGCTGGTAGTGGTACATCTGGGCTCTGTGGGCCAGATTCTTGTCCCCAGGCTGGAACACACCAAGGGACAGGTGGACATGAGAAAATCAGTGGTATTCAAGCACAACCAGTAACTTTGTAATTCTGAACAGCTGAAATTCCCTTTTCAGATCTTGTTTCTACCACGCATGCTCAAACTGTTCAAAGGACAAGCATGTTTGCAATTTTTTGGTGTTCACTGGTGTAGCATGGCTTGAACTACTACTACTCTGGAGAGTTTGGAACAATATATATGTCTATGAATGTACCAAGGAGGTGTAACATAAATACGTGGTCTATTGAGAGGTCTTTAAAGAGCTTTTAGCATGTTTTTAGTAAACACTGTGTACTTCACTTTGTTTGTGGTAATACAGAGATTTTCTGCTTACAGAATTACAAAAGATGTGAGGCCTCATCATTCCGTGTGCAGGGTAGTCCACCTTTTGAGTTAGGTGCATACCTTTCTGCAATCTGAAACAAACCAAAAAAAGAATTAAGTGATGCATTTGAATCTGACTGATATGATTGCTTTGATTTGAACTTTTTTTTTAATTTGCCTAAAAGATGTTTCATAACATTAAATATGAGTAATACAAAAGTACCCTATTCTGATATAACCTAATAGTAAATTAACTGTATTTATATAGCCCTTTTCTAGCTACTCAAAGCATTTTTACAGTCCCAGCAACATTCACCCATTTGCACACACACTCATACAGCATGTCCTACTCCATGCAGTGTTAGAGGCTACACAGTGCTCTTTATTATCACACATATTCACACCCTGATGGACACATCGGTATGCAACATGGAGTTCAGTGTTCAGTGTCCAAGGACACTTCAACATGTGGTCTGAGGAAGCTGGGTGTAAACTAGCAACCTTCCAGTTTGCACATGACTGCTCTCCTTCCTGAGATACAGCTCAGATTATGAACTGTACAGGTTTTAAGCCATGTATGTAAACACCATAATCTTTATCATTGACCAAATTTTTGTTTCTTTTTCTTGTCTTCCATAGCTGCTTGTCTGTGTCTGCTCTGTCCTCTCACCACCCAACCAATCAAGGCAGATGTCTTGCTGTCTGGTTCTGGTAGATGTCTCCTCCTGGTAAAAGCGTTTTTTTTTCTCTCCACTGTTGTTCGCTGCCTTTTGCATGCTTACAAGTGAAGCTGCTTCTGTTTGATTCCTTAGCTAGGCAACCTTTTATGAAAAGGCTAATAATAATACAGTTATAATGAATTTGCATAACATTAAATTGGATTTAATTGGAATTATTCTTATTGGACTGAATAGAACGTATTTGTGTTATCTTTAAAATGTCCATAGTTAGTCAATATTCAACTTGCACTTGATCATTTTTACACCTCAAGCTTTAAAACTGACAGAAAATCCTGAAGTAAGTCTGCAGACGATTTTTTTCAAATCTCAAAAGGAAGAGCAATGTTCCACCTCTCATTTTGAAATATTGAGGGAGAAAGAAATATCTTACCTGACCCAGCAGGACCCTGCTATGATCAATGCGAGTGAACCTGCCACGACGAAGACGCTGCTCATGACTGAGAAAACACAGAAACAGACGGTGAAGGGGAGCGAATGCAGTTCAGGTCTGCATGTGTCAGAAGAGGAAATTATCTCTGTCTGAGAGTTCACTAAACTGAGTGTAATATCTGAGTGTCAGTTTGTCAGTTGTGGCTCTACAGTACCCAGACTGAAAACAGTAATGGAGTGTGACAGAACTAATTGGCAGTAAAATACAAGTTCTATTATGTACTATCCTGTAGTACAATCAAGGTCAGTCCCGAGATTTCAGTGGATTCAGAACTCACAAAGAAGATCATTTAACTAAGCTGGTCTAAATGTTCTGCATTGTAAAGTTCTCAGAATGCCTGTTTACGTCAAGATGGATGTTTTTCAAAGTTTTTCTTTTCTTATAAATGGGGCAGTTAAATCAGACTCCCCTGTCAGAATTCTTGATCATTACATTTTCTGACCAAATCTGATCTCCAAAATCCTGCAGGAGTGGGATAATAAGTAATGGGGGGTGAGGGTATCAGCAAATGCACACTGAATCTGAACTTTTTGGTTATTGTCTGCTTTTATCAAAGGATATCTTACTAGACTGTGTATTTTGTGTTTAACAGTCTGATTTTCTTACGATGTTTTTTCTCTAGTTCAGAAGCCTGCCTAATATGGAATGAAGATGTAAACCAAACTAAACTTAATCAGTCTCCAGAGTTGTTAAGTTAATTTCAGATCATCAAATGAGAACCGACACTTCAAAACCCTCTCATTCATATGCCTGGAGGTACCTGACTTTATGTGCAGCTCTTCATATAACTCAGGTCAGAATTACAGGCAGCTCTCCAACAAGCAAGAGGTTGTTGAAAACAGAAAAGACTTACTGATGAGTACACGATCAGCAGAGGGGTGGGGGAGGTTGATGGGATTGCTGAGCAAAGCAGGGGTGTGGTTTATGGTGGTGCTTGGAGGTGTACTGCTGAATGAGACACTCTGGCTGGCGGGCTGTTCTGTCAGAGACTCTCCGCTAGGCTTACTAAGCTGCTTGGATTTGACATCCTGGAAAGGGGGGGCTGAGAAAAAGAACAAAAAACTTTTTAGTAATTCTGTCAGCAGTGATTTGATGGTGAAAAAAAAAAGGGGGGGGGTTGAAGTACCTGGCACCACAGATTCCATTCTTTGCTCACTGATAATGGTGGAGAGGAAATCAATTTCCTCATCTAGCTCCTGGTACGTGTTCACCTTACCTAAAATAAAACCACAATAGAATTTGTCATCTCCTTTAACAAAACACTTGTTTCAACATGAGCTCAATCAGGCGCATAGCCTGATCACCAGTGACAATGGAAGGGACAATGAAAGTTAAGTTGCAGGGGCCATCATATCCTGACTTTTATCATCCAAATATTACCAGAAGTCCTTTTAATTACATAAATCTTGGAAATGACTGCACCATGGGAATTAGTCTGGAAAGATAGTTTAATAATGTATAAGAAAGCTAGAACTGCTTATTATTCATCATTGGTAGAAGAGAATAAGAATAATCCCCGGTTTCTTTTCAGCACCGTTTCCAGGCTGACAAAGAGTCCGAGCTCTGTTGAGCCATGTATTCCTTTAACTCTCAGCAGTGATGATTTCATGAGATTCTTTATCAATAAAATTGTTTCTATCAGAGAGAAGATTAATGGAATCCTTCCCACTATTATGACTGATGTATCATCAAGTAGAGCAGCTTTAGAAGTATCTTTAGAACCTGATTTGTATTTAGATGGCTTCTGCCCAGTTGATCTCTCTGAGCTAACAACAGCAATAGTCTCTTCTAAATCATCAACTTGTATTTCAGACCCAATTCTAACCAGACTGTTCAAGGAGGTTTTCCCCTTAATTGACACTTCCATATTGGATTTGATCAATCGGTCTTTGTTGACAGGATATGTACCTCAGACTTTTAAGGTTGCTGTAATTAAACCTTTACTTAAAAAACCTACTCTTGATTGAGAAGTGTTGGCTAATTATCGACCTATATCCAATCTCCCTTTTTTTGTTTAAGTCATATTTACCTGATAGATTCCAGTTTTTTCTTGTAAATGAAGAAGCTTCGTCACACACCAGAGTAAGTCATGGAGTAACCCAGGGTTCTGTGCTTGGAACAATTCTTTTTACTTTATACATGCTTCCCTTAGGTAACATTATTAGACAGCATGGCATACATTTCCATTGTTATGCTGATGATACTCAGCTGTACTGATCTATGAAACCATATTAAACCAATAGGTTGGTCAGACTACAAGCCTGTCTTAAAGACATAAAGACCTGGATGACTCAGAACTGTCTGCTTCTAAATTCAGACAAAACTGAAGTTGTTCTCTTTGGACCTGAGCGCTTCAGGGAGAAATTGTCTAGTTATATAGTTACTCTAGATGGTATTTCCTTGGCTTCTAGTTCTACAGTGAGGAACCTTGGAGTTATTTTCAACCAGAATTTATCATTTGACTCGCATATAAAACTGGTTTCTAGAACTGCTTTCTTTCACCTTCGTAATATTGCTAAAATCAGGAACATCCTGTGTCAGGGTGATCCAGAGAAACTAGTTCATGCATTTGTTACTTCGAGATTGGACTACTGTAATTCCTTATTATTGGGCTGTCCCACATATTCTCTGAAAAGCCTCCAGCTGATCCAAAATGCTGCAGCCAGAGTTTTGATAAGAACTAACAGGAGAGATCATGTTTCTCCAGTTTTAGCTTCTCTTCATTGGCTCCCTGTTAAATTCAGAATAGAATTTAAGATTCTTCTTCTCACATATGTAGCACCTTGGTCAAATTCATGTATTAGTTAAAGTACTGTGTTAAAGTACTCATGACAGACTAATATTATAAAATCCCGGGTTAAAGTTTATGATACACTAATTGTTGGAGTGGTGAATAAACCATTGTTGTTAATGTGTCATATTTCTTTGGACATTCTTTTATAATAATCATACGTTCAATACAGTGTGCTAATTGTGTTGAAACATGCTGATGTTGGTAGACCCCCTACCAATTATTTTGCTATAAAGGTTCAAGCTGAAGGTAAGATACAATCAGAATTGTAGGGGGAGGGCTACACATATAAAGCTCTTAATGACTGAGCTCCATCATATCTTAAAGATCTCATTGTAAGGTATTTTCCTAACAGAGCACTTCGCTCCCAAACTGCTGTTTTACTTGTTGTTCCCAGAGTTTCTAAAAGTAGAATGGGAGGCATATCAGGCCCCTCTCTTGTGGAGCTCAGTCATAAGCTGCCAGTAAATGAAGCAGACACCCTTTCCACTTTTAAGATTAGGCTTCAAACTTTCCTTTTTGATAAAGCTTATAGTTAGGGATGGCTCAGGTGATCTAGAAACATCCCATAGTTAAGCTGCTATAGGCTTAGACTGCTGGGGGGCCTCATCTGTCACAACTTTCCTCACTTTGCTCTCTTTTTCCCCCTGTTTAATTTCTCAAATGATATTATGTACATGTGACATTATTGTGGTTCTTAACTTGTGTTTCCTTTGAATGGTGTTATGGTGTTTTTCCCCCCTCTTTTCCCTCTTTTCTGTCTTCTCAAACCCTAGCTGGTCGAGGCGGATGGCCACCCTTCCTTAGTCTGGTTCTGCCAGAGGTTTCTTCCCGTTAAAAGGGAGTCGTTCCTTTCCACAGTCGCCACAGGCACGCTCAGGACGGGAGATTGGACTGAAGACAAGTTTCGGTGCAATCTGTTGGTTTCCTTAGCTAGGATATTGTTTTTGAATTGGCTCCATATGAATGAATTGGATTATTTTTAAATTAATTAATTGGATTTGACAGGATTATGATTACAATGAATTGAATTCCAATTGGCTTGAATTGAACTATATTATTTAAGTGCCTTGAGATGACATCTGTTGTAATTTGTCACAATATAAATAAAACTGAATTGAATCATAAATGCAAATCTACTGTAATTGTTTTTATGGGATCAGTCAGTGGGTCTACATGATGAGATTAACTCGGTTATAGCTATAGTTGGGTTATGCTCCTTATCTGAACAAGGGTAATTATCCTTGGATATATGGCGGTGAATGAATCAAATCACTGGCACAAAGCATGTCATACCCCAGTACTATAGGTGGCGCTGTACCCATTTCAACTATCGCTAATAGAGCCACTTCCGGTTGACTTCTTCACCACCAACAACAACACAACTAAGGTATTCGAGAAAGATGGCGAACGAAGAGCGAGATGAAGCTGCGTCCCTCTACATCTTTGATGAGCTGGTTATGGCACAGACGATGCACAACAGCGCATTCTCCATCGCGTTGTTTGTTTCTTTCTGACAGCGGCAACGACAACAGTAATATCGTCTCCTTCGACTTCCAGGTGATGATCGCGGGAAAACATCTCGAGCATGCTCAGAACGTCGACATGCACATTCAGTGGGCATTTGGATTGAGTTATCTCGGGGTCTTAATACGATCGCAAGTAACCCGATCCGATTCGATTTCTTGTCAGATTAAGGTGTCTACATGAACTGAATAACTCAATCTTATTGTAATTTAGTCATTAATCCGATCCGATGGCCCGCATGTAACCGCACTGATTGATAACTACGAATAACAGTGGGAGCTAAGTCAGAGGAAGTCACACATGCCTGAGAGCAGAGAGATGCGGGGTGTGTGTCTTGAATGTGAGTTGCACTTTGTAAGTGTGGGAGAATAATTGTGTATAGACAAAGGTACACACATTGGATGGCAACAGACAGAAATAAATAGTGACAGAGGAGTAATGGGCAAATGTGGATGGTAGACAAGGTTTTCATTAGAATCATGGATGAAATGTGTTAGAATGGGATAACAAAAGAAAAAATTCACAAGGCCAACAAAAATACAAACACTTTATTGGTCATTTAGAATGACCAATAAAGCTAACATGTATGTGTTTGGATGGTGGGAAGAAGCCATACTACCCAGAGAAAACTCGCATGCACAGGGAGAACATGCAAACTCTACACAGAGGGCCCCAGCCAGGAAACCACCACACCACCATGCAGTCCTGCTCTATCAATACTTTGCATACTGTACCCTGCTTCAAGTGCTATTAAATGCAATTGTACAAATTACTGCATGGTACTTTAAAGCTGTAGGACAAATAAAAATGAAGACATACACAGTGAAAGAGAGGCGGAAGTAGATACAAGTAGCCTATTCCACACCTAGAATGACTGTAAGATGTAAGATCATAGTTTTTAAGTTGTGGTAGTTGATCAAAGAGTGTAATATACATTTCAATAAGACTCAGGAAAAGTACATATACTTATGGGAAAGGGCATAATATGTATCCTTTAAAATGATGATTACAACAAATCCAATGAAAAGATTTAAAAGCAAAGCAAAAGGAGGAAAGCAATCCTGGGTTAGATAATTATTCATTTCAAATGAAAACACTGCATCACTCATTGATGGGAAACGAATAGTCAACCAAGAGGTGGGCCGCTAAATGAAATATACTGTAGTGACAAACAAAGTTAAGAGTTCATTGCTTCTGTGAGTGTAGAGCAACGGGTCCTGGCAGAGATGAAAAAGAATTGGTCAGACTACAAAACAGCAAGATTAAATGTTTTATCTGAGCACACCTAATTTACATCCATAACTGTGGTTTTCAGATAGAACCTCTTGCAACAGAAGCAAAGGCTATACATATAACACTGCATTCAGTGTTGAGTCTTGTGATGAGAGTAGTTGGCGGTGACCTTTGGTTTCAGCTCCACCCACAAACAGTGGAGCTACTACTGTAGCTGTACTACTGATGGTTTGGTGGTAAAGCCTTATAAGCCAGAAGCCATTGCCCTCAGACTGACTAAGACTTCCTGCCATTGTTTCTGGAGGGCATGAAACAGGACCTGGGACCTCATGTATGAACTGTTGCTGTTTGGGAAATATGAAAATGAACATGGCATGACAATGTGCAGATGTCCCAGTGCAAGTACAAAGCACTGTGTCTTCACAGGTGATCTAGAAACATCCCACAGTTATGCTGCTATAGGCCTACACTGCCGGGGGAGCTCCCATGATGCACCTCTCCTCCCTCTGCTCTCTTTACTCTTCTTGTACATATGACATTAATGTTGTCATTAACTTGTGTTTTACTTGCATGTAAAATTAATACATGAAAGTCATACATTTTTCTTAGTTTATTCATTTATGAGGATTTCGCTTTATATCAGAAAGCCAAAACACACCTGGCATAATCTTTTCCGGGAGGCAAATCCCATTTCATCCAAAATCCCACTACTCATTTTTATGAGTTCTCTGAAAACCAGCTGATATGCATTCTCTGGACAACTTTCTCTGTTTATGTGATGTGGGCATAATCAGGGGCTGTACAGCTTTAATGCACAGGCATTAATGCCAGGAGGTGAGGTACACACATCTGTCTCAGCAGAGAGGAGATAGACCTGTGGGCCCTCATAAACGCAGCTGCTGCACCCCATGAGTGCACAGAGAGAACTTGCAAAGTCCACACAAGAAGGGCCCAGCTGGGATTCAAACCAGGAACCATGCAGCCACAGTCTATTGTCTACCAAATTTTCTCTTTGTGACACAATGAAAAAAAGACAAACAAGTCATATTAACATTTATTCTATGAAAATAAACAAGCAAGTAGAAGATAACAGTGACAAATAGAATTAATTTAACAATGGTAGGAATGTTGATTAAGTCCAGTCAGCTGCACATTATGTATGTAAATTCCAGTGAGTTAAAGTAGTTTGCAAAATTGTCTCTTATTAAAATGTTAGAAATTTCTCAAGAAAGGGTTTTTATTGATTGTTACTGGTGTTAGTGAGATATGCATTTCCTGTAAAAAGAACAACAAAGACTGATTAATCTGCGGTCAGTACCGGAGAGAGTCTAGTGGAAATGGTGCTGGGGCCCATCCATGAGCCCAGCTGTCATTGGGCAAGAGACAGAGAACATCGTCATCAATCCAGCAGGGAGTCAAACCAGGAATCCTCTTTTTGTGAGGCGACGGTGCTAACCACCACACCACCGTGCAGCCCCTATACCAATTATTATGTTTTCTGTACTCTTATTTACAAATAGAGTATTTATGTTTCATAAATGGGTTTCCTTTACATTACTGGTGCAATTGTCTTTTGAAGGGTTACTTGTTACTTTAATACTTAAAAGTACATTTCAGAGCCTTGACTTGTCAGTTTTACTTGAGTAAGTAAGTTGCATCAGTAATTATTTTACCAAAGTATTTTTTACAATAGTTGATGTTGATTCAGCAGAGATTGCATGTACTTTTTCAAAACTTTTAAACCAGAAGCTTTTTTTCTGTCCATGAAAGATTTTTGTTTGTTTTCCAAAAGATTACTAATTTCAATCATTTAGTTGAGAAAACTGAAGACATTTTGAAACATACCAACAAGAATACATAGGGACACCCTGTTATTATGAGCATATCCGTATCTAGCATCTGTGCGACCCACCAAAGGAGATACAGCTACTGTAAATGTTACAAAAGTCTGAAAAGCTAAACACAAAAGTTAATACTGTGTCGAAATGTTTATTCAATTCAATTCAGTTTTATTTATATTGTGCCAAATTACAATAGATATCATCTCAAGGCACTTAAATAATATAGTTCAATTCAAGCCAATTGGAATTCAATTCACTGTAATCATAATCCTGTCAAATCCAATTAATTAATTTAAAAATAATCCAATTCATTCATGTAGAGCCAATTCAAAAACAATATCCTAGCTAAGGAAACCAACAGATTGCACCAAAACTTGTCTTCAGTCTAATCTCCCGTCCTGAGCCTGAGGCGACTGTGGAAAGGAACGACTCCCTTTTAACAGGAAGAAACCTCTGGCAGAACCAGACTCAGGACCGGTGGCCATCCGCCTCGACCAGCTGGGGTTTGAGAAGACAGAAAAGAGGGAAAAGAGCCTATAGCAGCTTAACTATGGGATGTTTCCGGATCACCTGAGCCATCCCTAACTATAAGCTTTATCAAAAAGGAAAGTTTGAAGCCTAATCTTAAAAGTGGAAAGGGTGTCTGCTTCCCGGACATTTACTGGCAGCTTATTCCACAAGAGAGGGGCCTGATAACTGAAGGCTCTGCCTCCCATTCTACTTTTAGAAACTCTGGGAACAACAAGTAAACCAGCTGTTTGGGAGCGAAGTGCTCTGTTAGGAAAATATCTTACAATGAGATCTTTAAGATATGATGGAGCTCAGTCATAAAGAGCTTTATATGTGAGGAGAAGAATCTTAAATTCTATTCTGAATTTAACAAGGAGCCAATGAAGAGAAGCTAAAACTGGAGAAACATGATATCTCCTGTTAGTTCTCATCAGAACTCTGGCTGCAGCATTTTGGATCAGCTGGAGGCTTTTCAGAGAATATGTGGGACAGCCCAATAATAAGGAATTACAGTAGTCCAATCTTGAAGTAACACATTCATGAACTAGTTTCTCTGCATCACCCTGAGACAGGATGTTCCTGATTTTAGCAATATTACGAAGGTGAAAGAAGGCAGTCCTAGAAAGCAGTTTTATATGTGAGTCAAATGATAAATTCTGGTCAAAAATAACTCCAAGGTTCCTCACTGTAGAACTAGAAGCCGAGGAAATACCATCTAGAGTAACTATATAACTAGACAATTTCTCCCTGAAGCGCTCAGGTCCAAAGAGAACAACTTCAGTTTTGTCTGAATTTAGAAGCAGACAGTTCTGAGTCATCCAGGTCTTTATGTCTTTAAGACAGGCTTGTAGTCTGACCAACCTATTGGTTTCATCTGGTTTCATAGATAAGTACAGCTGAGTATCATCAGCATAACAATGGAAATTTATGCCATGCTGTCTAATAATGTTACCTAATGGAAGCATGTATAAAGTAAAAAGAATTGTTCCAAGCACAGAACCCTGGGTTACTCCATGACTTACTCTGGTGTGTGACGAAGCTTCTTCATTTACAAGAAAAAACTGGAATCTATCAGGTAAATATGACTTAAACAAAAAAAGGGAGATTGGATATAGGTCGATAATTAGCCAACACTTCTCAATCAAGAGTAGGTTTTTTAAGTAAAGGTTTAATTACAGCAACCTTAAAAGTCTGAGGTACATATCCTGTCAACAAAGACAGATTGATCAAATCCAATATGGAAGTGTCAATTAAGGGGAAAACCTCCTTGAACAGTCTGGTCAGAGTTGGGTCTGAAATACAAGTTGATGGTTTAGAAGATACTATTGCTGTTGTTAGCTCAGAGAGATCAACTGGGCAGAAGCCATCTAAATACAAATCAGGTTCTAAAGATACTTCTAAAGCTGCTCTACTTGATGATACATCAGTGATAATAGTGGGAAGGACTCCATTAATCTTCTCTCCGATAGAAACAATTTTATTGATAAAGAATCTCATGAAATCATCACTGCTGAGAGGTAAAGGAAAACATGGCTCAACAGAGCTCGGACTCTTTGTCAGCCTGGCTACAGTGCTGAAAAGAAACCTGGGATTATTTTTATTCTCTGCTATCAATGATGAATAATAAGCAGTTCTAGCTTTACAAAGGGCTTTCTTATACGTTATTAAACTATCTTTCCAGACTAATTGAGACTCTTATTAATTAGAGGAACACCACTATGTCTCTCCAGCTTTCTTGCAGTCTGCTTTAACGCACACAGCTGTGAATTATACCAAGGAGCCAACCTATTCTGACTGATTACCTTCCTTTTCAGAGGGGTTAGGGTTAGGGTGAAAACTATAGTGATGTCAACAAGAGAGTAAAGTTCTACTGGAGTAAAATTTAGGTAGCCGTCCTCTGTCATATCTGCACATAGCAGTGAAGAAAAGGATGATGAAATCAACTCTTTAAATCTGGTTACAGCATTCTCTGATAGACACCTTCTATATGTAAAATTCTTCTCAGAAGCCGTATAGTCAAGTAATGTAAATCCAAAAGTTATTAAAAAATTGTCAGACAAGACGGGGTTATGAGGGAACACTGTTAACTGTTCACTCTCAATGCCATAAGTCAGCACAAGGTCAAGGGTATGTTTAAGGCAGTGAGTAGGTCTGTGAACACTTTGAGAAAATCCAATAGAGTCTAATATAGAATTAAAGTTGATATTTAGGCTGTCATTTTCAACATCTACATGAATATTAAAGTCACCCACTACAATGACTTTATCTGTACTCAGCACTAACTGGGATAAAAACTCTGAGAATTCAGGAAGAAACTCAGAATAAGGGCCAGGTGGACGATACACAACAACAAACACAAGAGGTTTTTGTGATTTCCACTTTGGGTGGGAAAAACTGAGAATCAGAGATTCAAAAGAGCTAAAACTAATCTTGGGTCTAGGACTGATTAGTAACCCTGATCTGAAGATAGCTGCCACTCCTCCTCTACCTGTGGTTCGAGGAACGTGAACATTTAAATAGTCAGAGGGAGTTGATTCATTAATGCTAACATGATCCTCCTGCTGCAGCCAGGTTGCTGTAAGACAAAATATATCAATATGATGATCACAGATCAAGTAATTCACGAACAGAGACTTCGAAAGGAGAGATCTAATATTCAGCAATCCACATTTAATAGTTTGATGTTTTTGTTCAGTTAAAGTTTTTGTTTAAAATCTTTTTTGCACAAGAGGATTTGCTCCTTTTGTGTTTTTTGATTGAGGGGGGGGGGGGCAGCATCAGGTGGGAAGCCGCAGAGAAGCGTGTAAGACTACAACTCTTCATCCTGGTCTCAACCCTGGGTTGTCATATTTTTGGATGACTCATAAATTCGTCCATATTTCTAGAAATGAGAGCCGCTCCTTCCATAGTGGGATGGATGCCGTCTCTCCTCATCAGACCAGGTTTTCTCCAGAAAGATTGCCAATTATCCATGTAGCCCACGTTGTTTGCTGGACATCATCTAGACAACCAGCGGTTGAAGGAGGAGATGCGACTAAACATGTCATCACTGGTCAGATTTGGCAGGGGTCCAGAGAAAAATACGGAGTCCGACATTGTTTTGGCAAAATTACACACCGATGCAACATTAATTTTACTGACCTCCAATTGGCGTAACCGGGTGTCATTACCGCCGACGTGAATAACTATTTTACCGTATTTACACTTATCCTTAGCCAGCAGTTTTAAATAGGATTCTATGTCGCCCGCTCTGGCCCCTGGAATACTATGGTCGCTGGTGTTGCTAATGCCACGGTTCTGACTATAGAGCTGCCAATTACCAGGGTTTTGTCCTCAGCGGGTGTGTCGCTGAGTGGGGAAAATCTATTTGAAACGTGGACACAGGCTTGACTTTAGGACTATGACTCCTCTTCCTGACAGTCACCCAGCCACCCAACCCAGCTTAAGTCCCAGCTGCTCGGGATCTGCTAGGCTAGTTGGCTCCGCACTGGCTAAAGGGGCCTGGCTCGCTATCGGGTGGTTTTCAACAGTGCAGAGCGAGCTTCCAATTCAGATAACCTTGCCTCCAAAACTACAAAAAGACTACATTTGTTACAGGTACCATTATCACTAAAGGAGGCAGAGTAACTAAACATCTGACACACAGGAGAAAGTAGGAGATGGAGTAAGAGAACTGGTAGCCATGCTAAGCTAGAGAACCAGACACACGGCTAAAAAATGAAAAATAAAGACTAAAGATCTGTAAGAGTGAGTGTTAGAATATAACAAGTATGCAATAGAGTTAACTATGCAAAATGTGTAAATTATAGGGAGAAATAAGGTGATTGTTAGTGGTTCAAGAGAAGTAAGAAATGTCACAGTACACACACAAGGCAACAAGAGGTGATGCGATACGTCTTACCGCAAAGCCAAGCCACCAATCACCATGGTTTATGCATTTTGTACTTTCTTTCCAATGTCTTCTGAAGCTATTCCTGTGGTGTAGGGGTTCCATTGTTTCAGCAACTACACTTACCATTCAAGAAAAAAACTGCAGTAAATCCAACGCTCTTGGATTTATTTCGGCGCACTAAATTCAGTACAGTTTTTATATAATGACAAGTATTTCTATTTCCTCATTATTGGCCTTTAACAACCTTTAACAACTGATCTTTACATTCTGAAAGTATTATAATGACAGCCGTAGACCCGATTGAGCACAAAAAGTAAATAGTCGTCATCTAAAGGAAATTGATGCAGTCATACATATTAGAAATTAAGATTAAACCATATAATAAATATACATAGACATATTTGGTAACTTTTGATAAGTTCTGTATATCACCTTACCTTCCGCTGACCACTTGTGTTTACTTCCCATTCGTATACACCAGGACAGCAAAGGTAGGGATTATTATCAAATGTGAAAGGGCCAGTTTATTTACCTGACATGTTTGTATGATAATATTTGAAAAAAAGCAGTTTTGTTTATAAAAAAGACTTTGGCAGAATCTTCTGCCACAAAACAGGATGCTGTAGATCCCTCAAATACATTACAATGCATAAAACTGATATGGTGTTTAAGCAGAATGTGTTCAATTAAACACAAACATTTTCAAACAGTTATCACTATCCATTTGTTATAAACAATTCAAAAGCAGCTTTTCAACCACTTTAGTTGTATTTGCAAAACATTAAGATACAGTGCAGCTAAATATCCAAAAATAAGATTGAAAAACCATGAGTGAAAACATAAGTAACAGCAATGCAGAATTCTGCTACATACGTTACAAAATTTCATTTTCTATTAATTACAGTAGGTTGAGTCAAATAAATCTGAAAACCATGCAAAAATGCATTGTGATACACATAAGTCTATAAAAGTGATTTAAAAGAAGATACTGACTAAGCAAGCCAGTTAATAATACCTTCCAGCAAATATACTTTTTCAATTTTTGTTTATCAAACTGAAATCTGTGTTAGATTTTGTAACAGCTGACAGAGCAAAAAGGAAGGGGGTTTGACAATTCAACTATGAAAGGTGCTTAAGAGAAAAAAAACGTCTTACCACAGTTAATGCAGAAGAACTTTAGTGTGCAGGGTTTCCACAAGAGAACAATCTTGGGAAAATCAATTTTAGGCAGTCGTCAAGACTATTATACAAGTACTACTGTCCTTGAATGGTGCTTCATTCAGTTCCAGTTACTTAGAAAAAGGTTGCATGTATTGTTCGTTAAGGGTCACCCAACAGTTTGAATGTTCCTGGTTATCAAGTGTGAGAATGCATGGTTGTTTGTCTTGTTTGTCTTTGTGTTGGCCCTGTGATGGACTGGTGACCTGTCCAGGATGTAACCCGCCTCTTGCCTGGGATAGGCAAGAGTAAATGGTAAGTAAAACACAAGTGACCCTGAATAGAATGAAGCAGGTATAGAAAATGAATGGATTGAGGGTTCCATATAACCGGTTAAATTAATTCATTTTAAGCACATTGTCTGCAAATATAGAAACATGCATCTATTTATTTCCAGACGGTTACGCACAACTAGCATTCACACAGTAAGTCATAATGAAAAAGTTGCAAATATTTGCATATTTAGCTGTGTCTGTTTTCAGAGCTTTCCTCTTTTTAATTCCTGCCTTCTGCGCTTTCTACTTTCTATATTTCAAACACCACCAAAAAAACAAACAAACAGAGGCGGCCCAGGGACAGCGGTAGCAGCACGTAGTCAACCCACTGCCATGACTGAACACCAGCCCAAAAGAAAAAAAGGAGAACACCGGCCCTTGCGGCCCCAACATCAGACCTGCCCACCGGGTATTGTCCGGTCCCTCCCGATTTGCCACTCCAGGCCTGAGCCAGGCGAACTCCTGCTCCCACTCGGTGTTGTAGCTTTATGTTTTACCTTTCACTTTTGTCTTTGGCGCGTTTTCGGTCGGTGTTGGTGGGCCCCCGTTAACTTAATTTACGTTGTCTGTGTCGTCCAGGGTGTCTGGGGTGCCTTTCGTTCCTTTCATGTTTATCAACGCAAACAGGTTGAAAAAATGTCTTCGTGTTTGTTGGCTCATGGGAGTAACGATAGCCACTGTGTACCTGTGCCAACAGAGCCGCATGGGACAGAGCACGAAGCTGCCACCGTGAGGAATTGGTGTTCAATACACAATACATAACGTTAATCACTGACCACAGTTGACTACAACTACCAGGAAGGGTAATCGTGTTACCATAGTAGACATACAGAAGGATTTTTTTTTTCAATTGAGATTCGAAACAAGATTTTTTTTTTTTATGGCTAAATCTGCACATAGCACCCATAATACAGGGCAGATCAATTCTTAGCACAGGTATGTTTTGATGTAGCACGTGCAACATATATGTCGCACCGTACAGCCCTGATGATTAGTGGTTGTTTCGTAGATCTGGTACATCGCTCAGTCTTAAAATCTCCATGGTTCTGATACATATCCTTTCAAAATAACTAAACTTGGTAATAAAGATAAAAAAAGTACTTTGGAGAAGCTGACATTTCACAAAACTGGTAAGAGCTGAGAGTGCTTAGAGTCCAATAATGGTAAAAATTGAATGGTAACTTGTTGATCTATTTGCAAATGCAGAACAACCAACCTTGTAAAGTTAGCATCACTCACGTAAGTAACCTAGTGAAGCTAAAATGTATTATTACTATTCAAAAGTAATCAAAGTACTTTCAATTGTCAACCCCACAGCTCAAAAGCATAATTGACACGAAAATACATCTCATACAACGTACATTTACTTTGATATTTACCACGCAATAGCTTACGCTGTACCATACGGGACAATAACAGCTATGACACCCTGCGGTTTGGTTGGAACCGTTGGAACGTTTATTACATGAACCACGTGACAGCCCTAGCGGCGACATCAAAGCGTGTCGTAACTCTATACTCTATAGCTCTGGCAATACACAATCAGTCTTACATATTTTATCAAAATCTACTAGACAAGAAGCTTACCAGGCAAAATGTTATATTTACAGCATCTTGTATTTTGCGTACAGGCTTGTTATCATTTCTTGAAAGCACTGGCAGAACACGGTAGCAGAAACTTGCAAAGATCATAAGTTATGTCACACAGCTGATGCAGAGAGACACTGGTATTACACCCACTGGGATTAATGAGGTCACACTCATGCCAAGGAACACTGATCAGTTAGTTGGCATCCTGCAATCTCACTTTGTTTTCAACATACACATGTTTAAAGTAAGCACTGTGCTGACTGCTCAAGTGGTTATTATTTGTTTTGTGTTGTATTGTGACATTAGTGACGGAGAAAAGATTTGATGCAATACTTGGTTTTCTTACTTCTTTTATTCATTTAAAGATAGCTGAGGAAAGAAATCCCACACTAATCAGCACTTTTGGTCCAAAACAAAGTGGACTATCGTTGTTGCCTGCAGAATCCTGAGATCCACTGGAAACTAAAGTGGGATTCCTTGAATGTGTGAACATACTTGGAAAATGTTTCTCACACTTATTGAGACCTAATAGTTAGAGACATAATACCATTTAGTCTGATTAAATTTTCTTTTGTTTGGCAAAATTAGTCAAATCTAGTGGAGATGAGATGGAGAAAGAAAACTACTCTGACTAGGAGTTATAGAATCATACAGCTGAAAGCAAGATCTGCTATTTAATAAGCCAGCAACACCCAACACTGACACCCGTTTTTTCCGCTAATTCAAGTAGACAAATTAAAATACTTCCAAATAGGTTTAGCAATGTGTTTATTATATGAAGTCAAGTGTAGTGGATGTTATTAGTCACTATGCCAATAAGAAAGATGTGTTTTAATCGAATCAAAAATGTCATTTTTTAACTTGCAAAGGACAGATATGTTTAACATTTGGATAGGACAATCAGAAATGGATCGTGTGTGCATATTAGTTCAAAGTTGTGTAAAAATAAAAATCTCGTAAATACCGTATTTTGCGCACTATACAGCTCACCTGATTATAAAGCTCACCCTCAATTATGGGGTCCATTTCTGTACTTAACCCATACATAAGGTGCACC
The DNA here is from genome assembly GCF_036924035.1 of Leuresthes tenuis. NCBI lineage: Eukaryota > Metazoa > Chordata > Actinopteri > Atheriniformes > Atherinopsidae > Leuresthes > Leuresthes tenuis. Next base: position 34,600,081 of record NW_027325360.1, read on the forward strand.
TGATTATAAGGCGTACGTATTACCTACTGTTCTCTGATTGGTTTATTGCTGCCAGCACACGTAGTGTATGTGTTACGTCCCTGTGTCAGTGGGAAATGGTCCAACGGTCAAGGACAACACTGTCAGTCGTTTTTACACTTATAACCTTATAAACTGCACATCGGCCTGCATTACCCATCTCAGACTGAAGAACAGACTCTCACTGGGACATGGGCAAAAGCATTAATGATGACACGATTCAATCGGTAAGTACGAGCTCGATACGACCCTGGATTCACACCGACGCAAAACGAGCGATGGAAGTGGCCAGTTGCCGTTCATTTCCAATGTACAGAGCGAAGAGGCGGCTAAAGTGAACGTGGCGGTGAATGGCGCGAAGTGAGAGCGATGAGTAATGCGGAGGGGGATTAATGCCCCGATGAATGCTCGGCTCTCCCCGCGGTAAATTCAAAATGACGGTATCTGTGACAGATTTTGGAATCCCGTGTACACATAAAACGCACCGGATTATATGGTGCACGGCCGTTTTTTGGTGAAAATTTAAGGCTTTTAGGTGCGCCTTATGGTGCGGAAAATACGATAAATAAAATTACATTGTTACATTAACAAAATTTGCAGTCAATATTTGTGTGTGAGAATACAATCTAAAAAGTTACAAGAATTTACAAATATAACGTTCAACTTTAGAGTTGCAGGTTCGCAGAGGTGACTGACTAACAAAGATCTGCAGACACGGACCAAAATCAGGTCATTTTAAACAGTTAATGTATATTGGCACAAGTTATACAAATATAAAAAACACAAAATATTATTGGTTAGGCAAGTAACTTTATTGGCTTGTTTGTTAGGTACAGTTAGCAGATTGTCAAGTTCTATGTTCTGATTATTCTTGTTTTCAGGTTCTTGTGTTTCTAGGTTTCTTGTCATGTTTTTTCTCCTGTCACTTAGCTTCACTCTAGTCACCTGTTTTCTGTTTCACAGCTGCACCTCGTCACCAATCACCTCCCACAGTATATAGTTTGCAGGTTTCCATCAGTCATTGCCAAATCCTCACTTATCACTGATCACGCCACGTCTTGTCAAGTCAGGTTTTTGCCTCATAGCCACAGTTTATAGTCTTGTTAAGTCACAGTCTTGTTATTCATAGTCTTGCTTCATAGTCATAGTCCTGTTTCATTATTTCTCAGAGTTTAGTATTTTTTTGACATCCGGCTCAGCCGCGACCTTTGTTCTGCCTTGTGCGTTTGTTTGGAATAAACCTTTTGTTTTTGAAAGTCTGCATCTGGGCCCTCCCTTCTCCTACACCATCGTCTCTGACACAGATATTTTAAACACCGCACACAGTCTGGTGTCAATGTTGAACATGAGGTTAAGCTCTGCATGAAATGTCAGACCAGTTAGACAGGAAAATACTAGACGGCCTGTTGAGGTACACGCAGCCTGAATCGAGACACTTCATAGGCAGGACAACTAGTAAAGCTGCCCCAACTCAACGGCGTACAGTCATCAACACGTTTCACCTCTATGTCAGTCTGTGTAACTGTTTTTAAATTGTTACCTGTGGATCTTTTGTATCACTTACATTTGTCTTTATCTCCATGCATTATTGCATGATAATTAGGGTTACAGTTAGTATCGTGTATATCATGTGCATGCATTCAGCAGCAGATATGTCCACTTATACAGTACATACAGTACATTTTATATAAAGTTTCTGGATTACTGTAATAAACATCAGAATCAACAGTGTGATGGTTTCAGTTACTGTGAGAGATCATTTTCCAAGACCAGTCAATATAAGCTGGAGCTCTTAGTCTCCTTTGGGTGTCTTTGACCGCTGTTTGTTGAGCAGAAAAAAGTTAATCAAAAAACTTTTTGTGGTCATACATACGGTGCAAAATGCTTTTTACTTTTTGCCGCTCTACAAAAAAGTCCCAGAAATGATCTGAAAATGTAAATACTTGATTACTTGTCAAAAACAGGGAAATGATTTTAGAGAAATGTGAAAGATACAAAAAATCCACGGGTAATGTTTTTTTGATTATCTTTTATTTTTTTATCCCTGTCCTGTAAAAGCAGAAAGCAACCAGATATCTACCCACAATGAGTATCCAACCACCTACCTTTAATGAACTGACTAGAGTGACGAGTATGTCTCCTCTTGATGACACAGCGGCCATGTGAATTCTCCACAAGAGGATTCAGACAGGGGCCGCAATGTGAGCCGCCTGGCAGGCAGAAGTGTCGTCGTGCGCGGGCACAGTCCAAACTGCTTGGACATAGATGAGATCCTGTGGAGTATAACACAGCAGAGGCTTTAGCAATTCAAAACCTTTTGTGTGTGATATTTGGATAAATTAATTGTTAAAAAAGGCCACACAATAGTAATTGTAAAACTATTTCAATTCAATAAATATTTTCTTAATAAATGAGAAGAATGAGATGAATAAAATTCATTGATGGAATAAAAACCCTGCTTGTATTTTTTCATGTGTTAATGACTTAACACAAATAAATTAAGCAAAATATGACCAGCATTGGGGACATCAACAATTGAAGCCATTCATCTGTGGAGGACACTGGACTTTATTCTGAAACTCGATGGCTTCCTTTCCAGGTAGCCACAACATTTGCTCCAGTCAGTAAAGCCCCCTGGAGACTGCAATCTCTCTCTTTCTGCTAGACCTCTGAGTGTAGAAGTCACGCAGCTCCTTCACCTTCCCCATGCCTCTCTCCATGAAATGGGATATTGTTTATTAAGCAAGGTTAATGTCAGTTGTGAATGCAGACTAACCATTCTCCTTTTCTTTAACTTTGGACCTAAAGTTAGTGTCTGACTTAAACATAAGTCACACACTAAAATTTCAAGTCTTTGTTAAAGGGGAACTCCGGTTTTTTCAAACCTAGACCTTATTTCTGGCATGAAATACGTTAATCTACTCACCGAGAACAGTTTGGCGAAAATCGGAAAGCTATTTAGAAAACTCGCGATCGGCATATCCATATAATGGAGTGAACAGGGCAGGGACGATGCAGCCTCTAAATAAGGCATTATCTGTCTTTATTTCACCAATACTTTAAGAAGAATGAATGAATGAACGTGTACTATAGCTCTGTTAGCTCATAGCTGCTGTTATGTGGCTACTTGCAGCTATAGGAGAGCTAACGGAGGGAATTTTACACACAGCTCTACTGGGACCACTTCATCCAAATCACTAAGTTAAAGGCAAGTTCGGTTAGTTAATTTTATGTATTTGTAGTGTTAACTGTTCTAGCTTTTGTGGTCTTAAACCACCTGAATCTGCTGTGAATTTCTGCTATAAAATAAGTTCATCTACTTGTCGATAACATTTTGATGAAAGTTGGCGTCCTTCAGACGTTACTTCCGCCTTTATCCATATAACGGGATAATAGCGTGAATGGCCTTGACAAAAGTCTTTATTTTACCAATACTTTAAGACGAGTGAATGAACGCATGCACGCGTACTATTGCACTTTTCGTTCAGAGTTGCCTGTTATTGTGCTATCGGGGGCTTTCTAAACACGTGGCTACTGTGATGATGTCACATGGATGGTAAGTATTGCTCTATTGGCAGTGTGAGATGACAAGACACTGAGCAAGAGAGAGAGACTTAATAATACAACAAGAAATTGAATACATTCTCTTGTTCTATTTGAAAGGAGAACTTTGTTGTGGTCATTGTGTATGTTTCACTGTTTCACTCTTCATAGCCTTCACATCTGCTCTGTACATATCTGTCCCAGATTAACACGTACTGAATAGACCAACATATTTTGAGATACTGAGTTTTAGGTATTAGCTTCTAACCTTTGTCAGTGGTGCCCTGTAGGTAATAACTTCACTTAATCATTTTATTGAATATTACTAACTGTCATTGGACAATTATCAATATTGCTAAAATGCTATTAACTATTCCAGGTCCTGCTTGAGCGCCAACAACAGTCAAAATTGAATTATTCTAGATCAAGATTTTTTTTCCAGGAAGAATTATAATCCTAAATAAATAGAAGCCTAAAGCTCTTGCCTGGGATTCTGCAGAAAGGGACCAGTATTGTCCATCTGGTGTAAGCAATGTATGACACGGGTGGGAGGGGATGAAAACAACTAGGAAAGGGAGATATCTTCAAAAATGGACACTTTCTTAGCTAACGCATAAACATGCAAAGCTCGGGGGTGGTCGTGGCATAGTGGGTTGTGCAGACGCCCCATGTATAGAGGCTACAGTCCTCGCTGCAGCTGGCGCTTTGCTACGTGTCATTCCCCCTCTCTCTGCCCCCTGCTTCCTGTCTCTCTTCAACTGTCCTGTCCATTAAAGGCATACCCCCCCCCCCAAAAAAAAATTAAACATGCAAAGCTCAATTTGCAGTATATGAGGACAATGTGCAAGCCCCATCATAGTGAACTGAATAAACGTGTAAAAGATCAAATTTAAAAACACAGAATAACTAAAATTTCCAAAAATGAAATTTCAAAATTAAGATAAAAGTAGAAATATTATATTTTAAATGTCATTTTTTTATTCTCAAAAATTTTATTAAAAAAAAAAAGAAAAATAGCTTATTTTAATCTTGCATTACAACATTTTATAGTGCAAAAACTTGGGAACACAGAAAGATGAGACATGCCTGTCTTTGCTTCAACTGTTTCAGCTACCTAAAGTTCCCACACACTTCCTATGATGCCATGTAAACATACGCCTTGACTTAACAGGAGATTGTTAATACAGGGCTATCTGGGAATCCAATGTGGAAAAGAGCAGTTTAAAAAAAAGCATACGTTAACAACAAAAAAATTCTAATAGTTTTATTTTATTTGTTGTTTTGGTGTGACTGTGCTTTCATTTACTTCTCATGCATTGCTTTTTTTTTAGTCGACATAATTATTTGAGACTTATAAGGCAGAAGTCTTCATCTTGGACAGACTCTGGGACAGCTCCCCATGCCACAGTGGGATTTAATTAAACCGAGCTATCAGTATTAACCCCTTAAACCTCCTTATTAGAATAACCCTCATCTCTGCAAGAACCGGCATACACGTTGCCGTGACAACTGCCATGGAAACTGAGGGGGAGTGACATCATTGGAGGGGTGTGAGTCACCACACGCATATACAAGTCACTTAAGGGTGGCTTGTCTCAAGGTTCTATGTCATGTAGATGGCAGAGACTAAGAATGTAAGAAAGGATGGTTGAAATTTAGATGTTACGTTATGATTCTGTCGTATTTGGAATTGTGATTGACATTCATCTAGATATCTATTTATATACACACACACACCCATACGTGTGTGTGTATATATATATATATAATATGCCAGATGTTTTCTAAATTTATGATTAACACAAATCAGCTGAAGAGCTATCAAACTCTAAACCATAAACACAGCAGCCCCCCCAAGACTACAACAAAATTAGCTAATCTATGCAAAGCTTTACAACAGGATGATGAAGCACAATCCACTCCCATTTCTCATAGCCATAGTGTGAACCACAAAGATCCTGTGTGTCTGAACTGAAGTTTCTCTCTTCTGTCAGTTTATTTCATTTTCAAAGCAAATTCTAATTCAGAACATTGATTTTAAGAGTCTTAGAGTCATCTCAGTCAGTGTGATGTAACTACAGACTTGTGCTATCCTAGCACTTACCTTGTACTTACCTACCCCCTCTATCTCTGCACTTTATCTTTCTGCACTTCCTTCTATGCCTGCACCCTATCTCTACTCTGTCACCTCTGACAGAGTCGTACTCCTGGGTTCCTTCTATGTAGTTTATTGTTAGCTTTTTATATAGCTTGTTATATCTTCATTTGTAAGTCGCTTTGGATAAAAGTGTCTGCTAAATGCAGGAACATAAGCACAGATATTTGCAAATATCTTCAACCTGAAAAGACACCAATATGACAGGAGTGAAAATAAGTTATGTAGCGTAAATAAAAGCAAACCTGATGACAATTAAACTCCACTTTATTATACTCATCAATCAGTTGATTTTTTTGAAAGTTTAGAGCCACACTATGAGTACCAAAGCTAGATAAGAGTACAGCACTGTGTAATGTGAAGGATAAACTAACTAACTTCTCTTTGCACCTGCTGCACTTGGCAAACAAAAGAAACTGCCCACTTCATATTACTCTCTTAACTGTACTGCTTTGAATACATCAACATTCAAATATAACTTGCTTCAGAGCAACTTTATCAAGACTATTAGTCTTACCAACCCGTTCATTAAAGTTCTTGAAAAGGTTTGGCAGATGCAGTACTGGAACATGTATTCCATAACTCAAATCATACAGATCATTGCTTGACTTTAAAAGTCTACACTCACCTGTGCTGTTTTCAGTAAACATTATAACATATATCATACTATTAGACAAAACTGTTGGAACTATCCATTTGTGTTTACTGAAAAACTAACAGTGTCACATGTCGTGACAGAGAATTCAATATAATCTCACATGTTGTTTATTTTAAGCTTGTGTTACTGCATGCAAATCAATAAAATAAGAAACTGACTGGATGTGTAGTGTTAAGGTTGCTGTCTTTCATGTGGGTGAGCAGAGTTTGAATCCTGACCCCCTCACAAGAAAGGTACTACCTCCAGTAGGGGTCCTTGGGTAAGACCCCCTTACGCTAACTGCCTACCTGAGATGTGAGTGTAAGTCGCTTTGGATGAAAGCAGATGCATAAACATAAACATGAAATTCTTCATCCATGATACACAAGTTGAGTGTTTTATATGCATGATGTTGACTTCGAAATACTTGTAGAGATTTTGTCAATGATAAATATTTACTTACCATGAACACTGGTTTATCAAACTTTATCAGCTTTCTGCCCCACTGTACACAATGTTAAGTGTGATAGAGAAGCTACCGCACTTAGAATTTTCTATTCCACAAACTGCAAACCTGGACACAATGTTATCTTTAAACGGGCCATGTGAAGTAGGGGGCCTAAGATAATTAGAAGCTATCTTCAGATCAGGGTTACTAATCAGTCCGAGACCCAAGATTAGTTTTAGCTCTTCTGAATCTCTGATTCTCAATTTTCCCCACCCAAAGTGGAAATCACAAAAACCTCTTGTGTTTATTGTTGTGTATCGTCCACCTGGCCCTTATTCTGAGTTTCTGTCTGAATTCTCAGAGTTTTATCCCAGTTAGTGCTGAGTACAATTGTAGTGGGTGACTTTAATATTCATGTAGATGTTGAAAATGACAGCCTACGTTTTCCCCTGCCGCCCGGTAAACTCTAGCTCCGTTTGCATTTATTTTGTTTTGCTGCCTAGTACTACTTTTAACTGAGTTTGCTTATAGGTTTTGGTACGTCATTTAGTTATCTTATTTTCCTCTTTTTTTTGACCTTTAATACATTTTTTAATTTATACGGGTTGTATTTTGAACCTGTGTGTCTGTTATTGTGTGTTACTTTCTACATTCATTTCCTGGGGGTGAAATTGCCCCAGGTGGCATTGTCGGTTAACCTCCCTCCCCGTAATCGCATAGTGATTCCGCCACACTGATTTGTATTTAGTCTGTTGTCCAGTCAAACTCTCTGAGCAAGAAAGCTGGTGAGACAGTGGCGTTCCTCTAATTTGGAAGAGTCTCAATTAGTCTGGAAAGATAGTTTAATAACGTATAAGAAAGCACTTCGTAAAGCTAGAACTGCTTATTATTCATCACTGATAGAAGAGAATAAGAATAATCCCAGGTTTCTTTTCAGCACTGTTGCCAGGCTGACAAAGAGTCCGAGCTCTGTTGAGCCATGTATTCCTTTAACTCTCAGCAGTGATGATTTCATGAGATTCTTTATCAATAAAATTGTTTCTATCAGAGAGAAGATTAATGGAATCCTTCCCACTATTATCACTGATGTATCATCAAGTAGAGCAGCTTTAGAAGTATCTTTAGAACCTGATTTGTATTTAGATGGCTTCTCCCCCAGTTGATCTTTCTGAGCTAACAACAGCAATAGTCTCTTCTAAACCATCAACTTGTATTTTAGACCCAATCCCAACCAGACTGTTCAAGGAGGTTTTCCCCTTAATTGACACTTCCATATTGGATTTGATCAATCGGTCTTTGTTGACAGGATATGTACCTCAGGCTTTTAAGGTTTCTGTAATTGAACCTTTACTTAAAAAACTCTATCCAATCTCCCTTTTTTGTCTAAAGTTCTTGAAAAAATAGTTGCAGCTCAACTTTGAGATAATTTACATAGAAATAATCTGTTTGAAGAGTTTCAATAGGTTGGTCAGACTAGAAGCCTGTCTTAAAGACATAAATACCTGGATGACTCAGAACTGTCTGCTTCTAAATTCAGACAAAACTGAAGTTGTTCTCTTTGGACCTGAGCGCTTCAGCGAGAAATTGTCAAGTTATATAGTTACTCTAGATGGTATTTCCTTGGCTTCTAGTTCTACAGTGAGGAACCTTGGAGTTATTTTTGACCAGAATTTATCATTTGACTCACATATAAAACTGCTTTCTAGGACTGCCTTCTTTCACCTTCGTAATATTGTTAAAATCAGGAACATCCTGTGTCAGGGTGATGCAGAGAAACTAGTTCATGCATTTGCAAGATTGGACTACTGTAATTCCTTATTATTGGGCTGTCCCACATATTCTCTGAAAAGCCTCCAGCTGATCCAAAATGCTGCAGCCAGAGTTCTGATGAGAACTAACAGGAGAGATCATGTTTCTCCAGTTTTAGCTTCTCTTCATTGGCTCCCTGTTAAATTCAGAATAGAATTTAAAATTCTTCTCCTCACATATAAAGCTCTTAATGACCGAGCTCCATCATATCTTAAAGATCTCATTGTAAGATATTTTCCTAACAGAGCACTTCGCTCCCAAACTGCAGGTTTACTTGTTGTTCCCAGAGTTTCTAAAAGTAGAATGGGAGGTAAAGCCTTCAGTTATCAGGCCCCTCTCTTGTGGAATAAGCTGCCAGTAAATGTCCGGGAAGCAGACACCCTTTCCACTTTTAAGATTAGGCTTAAAACTTTTCTTTTCGATAAAGCTTATAGTTAGTGATGGCTCAGGTGATCCTGAAACATCCCATAGTTAAGCTGCTATAGGCTTAGACTGCTGGGGGACCTCATCTGTCACACCTTTCCTCACTTTGCTCTCTTTCTCCCCCTGTTTAATTTCTCAAATGATATTATGTACATGTGACATTATTGTGGTTATTAACTTGTGTTTCCCTGTTCCAACAGGTATCCTTTGAATGGTGTTATGGTGTTTTTCCCCCCTCTTTTCCCTCTTTTCTGTCTTCTCAAACCCCAGCTGGTCGAGGCGGATGGCCACCCTTCCTGAGTCTGGTTCTGTCAGAGGTTTCTTCCTGTTAAAAGGGAGTCGTTCCTTTCCACAGTCGCCTCAGGCACACTCAGGACTGGAGATTGGACTGAAGACAAGTTTCGGTGCAATCTGTTGGTTTCCTTAGCAAGGATATTATTTTTTGAATTGGCTCTATATGAATAAATTGGATTATTTTGAAATTATTTAATTCATTGGATTATGATTACAATGAATTGAATTCCAATTGGCTTGAATTGGACTATATTATTTAAGTGCCTTGAGATGACAATTGTTGTAATTTGGCGCAATATAAAAAGAAAAAAAAAGAAGATTATCAGAAGGAAGTTAGGAAGTCAGGAGAAGAAAGAAGCACCACTGGCAATCAACTTGGAGTGTTCAAAGCGTACTAACTGTCAGTTACCAGGGGACTCAGGACACAGACGCAGGGTCGTTTTGGATTCCAAGAGGTTTTATTTTCAAACACAGCTCGCAGAGCACAGCAAGGCAGGGCGATCTCCAAGCAGCGCAAAGAAAAGGGCTATGAAAAACCTAAGCGCTCTCCTCAGTAACTATGGCAGAGGAGGGAAAGCACTGCAGGAGGATCGCTCACTGCAGGCTCGTGGAACTGTGGATCGAGGTACAAGACAAAATGGCTAGTAATGATGCTCATGGGGAGAAACACCATACTGGCACAAGACAAGGGAAACGCAGACTATTTGAACACATGAGGGACCAAGGGGAACAGGTGTAAGGTCTGCCTTCTTCTCCTTTTCAGACGGTACGGTGGTGTCAAGAGAATTCACTGTTAAAATGATGAATGACTCCAAGGTTTTTAGCCTTTAACCGTAAATAGTAACTAAAATGAAGACAATTTTAGCAATTCTGGTACATTTGTCCATTCTTTTTCCCCTTTCAGTAAGTGTTCCCTATACAGCCATACATAGTCAACACATTTCTCCTGTTTGTCCTTTAAGGTTCGTATTTTGGTTACATCTTTCAGTAAATAGTTCAATTATATATATTCAACAAGTTGTTGTTGAATGCTTCTTTATTTAATTTCCGTCAATTCAAGCGAGAACTCATGAAGAAGCACTTTGAGACTGATTAACTTTAACATACCAGAATCTTAAGATTCTGTCCTTTTCCTTCTTTTGAAGGCGGTGCTAACATATACGAGGTTATTAAGGTTTATTTACGTTCTGTTTCATGTCTTGTCTCATCATTTCCTGTTTTATTTTCAAAGCACTGACCTTCTCCTCTCGTTTCAGGTATCTTGCCCTTCCTCCTGTGTTCCACCTGTTCCCCTCGGTCCCTCATGTGTTCAAATAGTCTGCGTTTCCCTTGTCTTGTGACAGTATGTTGTCTCAGTTTGAGCTTCATTACCGGCCTTTTGTCTTTAGCCATAGTTACCTTGAGCCATAGCTTCCACGAGACTGCAGTGAACGGTCCTCCTGCAGTGTTATCTTGTTTTGTAAATTATTCTTGTTCTTAGCCTTAGTTTATTTATTAATACGGTAAGTTTTTATTGCCTTGTTTGTTCCTCCCTTTTCAAGGTGAGATTTTTCGTTTTAACTTTTCATAGTCGCCTCCGTTAAAGGAGAGTTTTATGTTAATAGTTAAACTTTATAGTGCATCTGTTTTGTAAAGAGTGCTCAATGAATCCACAGGGAGCTTTTCAGGGCCAGTTGTTTCAATTTGAGGATTTGTACTTCCCACACACATGTATGACAGCCATATAAAAAAAGTCTTTAAACTAATTGCTTCACAGAGGGCGGTGACATGTCAGGTCCTGGAGGTGTTCCGGTGGGGACTCGGTCCGGGGACATCCGCAATCCAGGCTGCCTGGGAGGGCGTGAGAGCCATCCACCATGAGGCACTCGTGGATGTGTTCGGCGCGGATTCGGCCCAAATGTCGCACGCTCTCCGCGGGACTCTCATGTCTCCCTTTGCCTCCCCAGCTCTGTCTCCTGACATCGCCGTCGCGGCACAGCCCGCTGACATCGCCGTCCCGGCACAGCCCGCTGACATCCTGCCAGTTTCATCCACGTCTCTGCTGACTGTCCTGCCGCAGCCGTCCGCTGCCGCCGTTCCTGTTGCCACGACCACGTCTCATCCTGCCGGTTTCGTCCACGCCCGATCCGGCCATCCTGCCGGTTTCGTCCACGCCCAAGCCTGTTGCCTCGCCCACGCCAAGCCTGTTGCCTCGCCCACCCACCCCATTTTAGGAACGTCTGGCAGCCGTTCCTTGAGGAGGGGGCTATGGGCGTCGCCGGGGGTGCGCAGGGTGGGCAAAGCCTTGACCTTTCCGCCTATGGAAGCCCGGGTGGGCTCATCGCCGTCCGGGCCCATGGAGGCTCGGGTGACCTCACGCCGTCGCCGGTGGGTGCCCGGGCGGACTCACCGCCGCTTGTTGCCAGTGGGGACCCTGGTTGCCCCGCGGCGGACTCCACCTCGGCTCGTTGCCCTGAAGGGGCGGCCAGGTCGCCGGAAATCAGGCCGTCCGCCAGACGGTCTCCAGCGCTGGGGATCGGGTCCCTGGAAGTCTGGCCGTCCGTCCCTCGTTGGATGTCTGGGAGCCATCCTTGAGGGGGGGGGCTCTGTCACAGTCTATGTTCAAGTCACAGTTTATGTTTTATTAGTCACGTTTTCAGGTTCTGTTCTGGTCATGTTTTTCCCCTGCCACCTAGTTTCACTCACGTCACCTGCTTCATTGTTCACAGCTGCACCACATTCACTGATCACTCCCTCCACTGTATTTAGTCTCCTGGTTTCCTTTCAGTCATCGCAGAATCCTTACTAACCCTTCATGCCACAGTTAAGTCAAGTCAAGTCGCCGTTCTCAGTCTTGTTTTGCTTTGTTTCTCACAGTCTTTTGTTTTTCATAGTCTTGCTTTGTTATTTCATAGTTTAGTATTTTTGATAATCCGGCTCAGCCGCACTTTTTGTTCTTGTCTTTTGCTCCCTGCTTTTGCAATAAACCTTTTTGTTGAACTAAAAGAGCTGCACCTGGGTCCTACCTCTCCATCGAACCGTGACACTAATAAACCTTGTTTATTCTGAAAGAGGTTATTTTTCTAGTTCCAGATGCCATATTTGATTTAATTCAGAGTTGCTTTTGCCTGCAATTAATTTCATAACAGGCCAATGCTAGGCCAGACTGTATTAAACAGTAATTATTCATTTGTAAATTAGCAGAAATGGATTGGTTTCTTTTAATAAAAAAATGTAATAAACAATTAGCAGGATTTCTATTGATTTAATTCAACTAATGCAACTGAAGGACAAATGTGGACTGAGAGACTAAATATCCTCTCCTTCACTGCACAGAAATCCAGAATAAGCAGAGAGCGAAATTTAAATATATTGCAGGGCAGTGAAAAAAAGACTTAAATATGCATTAGCTGAATTCTAATAATTCAAAACTTTTAAAATCCTAATCATTTAAAAGCAGTTTTATCATGTTTTCCTTTGGTTTCTCTTGCCCTGTCATTAAGTTCACTCACTTCACCTGTGCTTTCCCCCTCAGCTGCACTCTATCACTAATCACCTCCCTGCAGTGTTTAGTTTCCAGGCTCCCCCATGCACTCTGCGACATAAATAATTGTAACACTCGCACTCTGCGAAATCCTCACGCACGTACGGTGTACATTTTAGGACATCCTCAGGATCAGGCTTCAGTGTCATACCTCAGATGAAAAGGTGTCAACTAGAGGTGTAACTATTCATGAACACAAAAACGTGCAAATCAATCAATAGAACTGCATGTAAAACTACTTTCTCTATAATAAATGCAGCTGCCAAACTCCACTGTTGACTGAAGGTTATATAAAGACATCAACGAAGCACACTGTACATTAGTCATATGTACCTTTATTACAAAAAGTTTGTTGTGACTCAGTTCCATATACACCATTCTGCTGCTACAAATACACCAAAGAATCAAACAAAGATTAAGCCACCTTTGAAAACAGGCCACAAAAACCCCCAATGTTTCTTTCATAAAGTTTGTTTAAAAATACAGTGGGCTCATGTTTTAGAAAGTTTTACAAGAATTGAGGATTCATAAAGCGGTACTGAGATATAAATATTTCAATTTGTTGTTGAGACAGCAAGAAAGTGTGTGATGATGCATTGTCATCCATATCAGTGACAGAAAGCTCTTCAGCTGACAGCAGGAATGTGATCCTGACAGCAGCCAGATGTCAGGCAACACCTCGTCTATAATCAAGGCCCCAACATCCACCAGCAGGTCAACTGACACACCCTGAAAATATTTTCTGTGATCCAGTCCTATAGCTCATTCATTTCGACAGCCGTAGCCTGATAGGATTTCTGCTGTGTGGTCACCCTGCCAGACGCAACAACGCACGTCACTGGGTGAACGAGCCACCGTGGCTGTGCCTGTCATTGGTTATGACTGCAAGCACACAAAATAACACGTGCCTATTAAACCGAATGTTTACAAGCAGACACATTACTTCAAGTTCATAATCATCAAAGCTGGAATCACTTCATCTCCTGGTTTAAACAACGCGTCTTTTTACGGCTATCTTTAAGACTGTGAGGTACCATAACATCTAATCCTCCATGCAACATTTTCTTTCCTTCACACAACAAACGATTTCAAATAAGTCCAAAAAATATGCTAAATACTTTCTAACCTCAATTCTGAGAACTAAGGTTTGTTCTATCTTAGCGATCATTTCCTTTTACATGCAAATACAGAAACAATCATACAATAACTAAGGACAAAGTTGAGTTACCACTACATAACCACTGGAGCTTTAACAAAATATCTTGAGGTCTAGTGTAACTGACATCTACGCTAATTTTAGTCATCAGTGGGTTATCAGTAGTCAAGGCTAAGGTACCCCCACAGAACACCAGGACACATCTGGAGTCTGCTCTATCTCAGGAGGCAGCACTGCGCTCTATAAAAAAAGACTGTAGGATACTCCGCTCGCTCCCGGAAGACTCGCATCGCTTCATTGCTCCGCCGAAAGTGAGGGGCAACTGCTTCTTACCTTGCACACAGGTGCAAAGCGCCAACAGGGCCGCAAACACCACAGCCTGATCAAGCAGCGCAGTCCGCATCCTGGCTGGCAGGGGTGCAGAGACCAAGCGAAGGAGGAGCGGGCGGAGATAAAGGAGAAGCCGGCAGTGAAGGGGAAGCGCTCCTGATCATCCCCCCATTCCCTGGTGCTCAAGCAAAAGAGAACAACAAAAAAAAGAAGAAGAAGAAGAGAGACGATCAGCCGAACGCTGCTCTGTGTCTGCTGCAGGGTGTCTAGTTTATTCGGATCTGCCTCAGAGATGAACAGATGGTACGCTGCCTCATCTCGACTCTTTCTTCTTCTGCTGAGCTGGAGCGGAGGCACGTAAGATTGTGACGTCAAAACGCTGCACTCTTCCTTTCTGACACAAGGTAGCCTACTGTTAAGGAGATTTTTGTAAAATACAGTGCGTGGTCCTCAACTAAGCTGCTTTTATGTGGTTTTTGACAGGCACACATACAGTATATGCAACTATATATTACAACATTTAAACCATACTTGAAACAGCTTTAGTTGAGATACTTAAACATATTTTATTTTTCATAAGTCAAAGATCGCACAACCAAAACAGATTAAAAAATGAAAGATCTGTCAATATTGAGAGAAAACCGGAGACTCAAATATCCAGATGAGACTGACGAATGTAACTAGTAGGTAGAATAAATATTATGTGTAAGGTGGCAGCAATGTGTCCATAAAAACCCATCAGAAAGTTAGTATTCTGTTGCATATTAAAAGAAATTAGTGTTGTTAAAAGCGATGTAAACCCTCCATACAATGACAGAGCAGCACAGCCACAGGGGACTGAATAAAAGCTGCATTCTCACATATGGACATGAAGCACTGTCCCTTGAAGAGATTTGTTTGTGTTGTATAATTTAACAAATAGCATTTTATTTTTTTGATTCTCTCCTACCTTGTTTGACCACCGCATCTCGCAATAAGCTGTGCAGCACTGTCATTGTAAGCGTTGGAGTTGTGGACAGACAATGGTAGTTTCAGGTTACCAAACGTAGGGAATGTGATTTACCATTCTGCAAATGCTGTTTCATGATTAGCTGCAAAAATATAAGGTTTTGTAAGGCTTTTACATGTGACAAAAGCTTCACAAACTTCTGTGCAGAATGCAGGAGGCCAGATGGGTCAAAGCTTCACTCATAGCACAACCTCATCATAGGAAAGCTCTCGCTTTGACTCAAAGTGCTTTTCAAGCACTGCTAGTTGTCTTTTTATGTCTGCAAATTCAGTTTGAAGCCTTCACTCTCATACCTTTGGTCCATGAACGTTGGCCCCCACCTACCGCATGAAACACACATGCCATACAGAACAAACCACTGGAATAAAGTTCCAGTAGTCTGTCAAAGAGTTTTTGAATAAACTGTTTTTATGTACATAACTTCTCCATTAATATACTAGTAATAACATCAGCACTGGTTGTTTTGTGTCACTGAGCCATGTAAATATCAAACGATCAGGATGCACTTGTGCTAACTTAATTGTGATAATGTAAACTTGCCTTCTTTTCTCAGTTGCTATGTGCCGGCCTTATTGGCAGCAAGTCTGTGTAGCTCTCAATTTTGTTCGTTCTTTATATAATATGTAATTCTAGTATTAATCTAGACATTTTTAATGATCTGCTTTTTACTTACGTTTCATTTCATTTTTATGTTTTGACAATGTGCACTGCTACCAGTAGAGCAGTGTACACAAGAGAAGAACTGTTGGCACTGTCAAGGATTGGACGCGGAATTAAACATCCAATTCCAACCGAGCTAAGAAAGCTGTACCGTGGATGTAGAGCTGGAGCAAAACTAAAGGCAAAGAGGCACAACAAGAGGTGGAGGTACAAGCCTTTTCTGCCCTCGGTGATTATGGCAAGTGCTAACAAGCTACCAAACAAGTGTGATGAGCTAGAGGCGCTTGTGCGGAAACCACTGCTGTATAAGGAGAGCAGTTTGATCTGTCTGTCTGAGTCCTGGCTGAAGGACAACACACCAGACTCATGTGTGGACATACCCGGCTTCACAGCCATACGAGCAGATCGTGACCGGAGTACGAGCGGTAAGCGGAAAGGCGGGGGTATCATCCTGTTTTTTTTTTAATAAATCAATCAGAGATGGGCTAACTACTACATAAAGCCACTACAATGACTATCTGTACTCATCACTAACTGGGGGGGATTCAGACAGAAACTCAGAATAAGGGCCAGGTGGACGATACACAACAACAAACACAAGAGGTTTTTATGATTTCCACTTTGGGAAAAACTGAGAATCATAGATTCAAAAGAGCTAAAACTAATCTTGGGTCTAGGACTGATTAATAACCCTGATCTGAAGATAGCTGCCACTCCTCCTCCTCTACCTGTGGTTGGAGGAACGTGAACATTTAAATAGTCAGAGGGAGTTGATTCATCAATGCTAACATGATCACAAATCGAGTCATTCACTAACAGCGACTTCGAAACGAGATCATTTTGTGTTAATTCTTTTTAGGTTTTCTGGATTTGCTCCTCTTGTGTTTATTTATTTATTTAATTTAAGTGGTGTGGGAGCAGACAGTCATACGGTTTTTGAAGGGTAGCAGCAGGTGGGAAGCTGCAGAGTAGTGTGTAAGACT
Source organism: Leuresthes tenuis (assembly GCF_036924035.1). Taxonomy (NCBI): domain Eukaryota; kingdom Metazoa; phylum Chordata; class Actinopteri; order Atheriniformes; family Atherinopsidae; genus Leuresthes; species Leuresthes tenuis. The sequence goes on from NW_027325360.1 coordinate 34,617,069, forward strand.
TCATTAATATACTAGTAATAACATCAGCACTGGTTGTTTTGTGTCACTGATCCATGTAAATATCAAACGATCAGGACACAGGGTTGACCCCCGCAACTTGACCGTTAAGGTGTTCTATGTGCCCAGAGTTCCCACATACAGTTGTCATCGTTGTTTTCATTCCACCGAGGGCGGGACCTACAGCCAGGCATCCTGAGCACAGCTCTATCTCCACATCTGTGGCAGCAATCATAGGCTCTTCAATATGAGCCTTGAGATGGAACGTCCATGAATCTCTTTATAAATAACCTATAAAATTAGGTGCTTTCTCCTGTGGGACGGGAGAAGACAAAAAAAAGTTATTTAAAGAAAAACTGACATTGTTCAAGTTCAAACAAAGCTTTTGTTTTACATATGTAATTAGTGAACAAACAGTGACCAACCTACAAGGGTGAACCTCAAGAAATACAACATGTCAACATATTAAAAACAGCAGACTAATGAAACATCAAGAACACATGCCAACAGCAAACTTGCACGTCCTACACAACACCGTTACCTTAACGCAAAGGTAAGGACATCACTAGTTAACTGGAGTTCACGTCCAACTCAACACTGATCAGCTTCTTTTCAATAGTGTCGCTGTCAGTGGCTACACTGACCATGTACTTGGCCACAAACACTGAAATTGCCGAATTAGTGAAGGTTAAAGTTTGCTCCTGCCCATCACGGTCGACAACTACTGTGCCACTATACATCACACGATACGAGTCTGCTCTCTGCAACATCTGTCACAGCGGTGAGAAGTACATGCAGTGTTAAAGTCCGCCTGACTGGTTTGACATCTCCCACAGTGATGTTTGGGCCCCCAATCTGAACCGCAATGATGCACCCCAAAACCTTGAACAGATCACCTTCACCATCATCTGGCTGTAGCTCGTCAATGTCCTGGATTTCCAGTACTGCGGTCGATGGCGTACTTGTCAGCACAGTCTGCTGCCCATAATGTCATATTGTGACATTATGAATCTCGTAACAGTAGGACCAAGAGGATTTTGTCCTCCCACATGGTCAATTTTGTGACCCCAGTGGGATCACACGAAATTGCTTCAGCTCCCTCGGAACTCCATCCACCGGTACAACCTTGCTCTGGATGCCGCCAGGCAAGATTTTCACCCGGACTGCATTAACCTGTTACAAAACAAAATTATTTAAAGGCAAACCTCCCCAAACAAACTCTTGGATCTGGCGACTAATTTCGGCCATGTCAGCTCCACTTAGATGAAACTTGGGGCCAAGCGCCAAAACACTTTTAAGTGTCATGGTGCCGGCAGTCGGGGGCCCTCGGAAAAATAACCTGCAATTTGCTGTCCCCCGAACAGAGCACGTCAAACCCGCTTGGGTCACTGTAACCTACACAAGAAACGCAGCACAACATTTATTTTCTTAAATTATTCACCGGATAAAAATGTCCACGTGACAGCAAAGTCTTAGGAGGGTCTACTTACTGATTTTTTATTTTTTTAAACCTTTGAAAGCTTTACCGGGGTCTTGGCCATGGCAGCCTGCTCAAACACGGTGCGTTTCTCAGGACCAAACATTACCATCCAGTGGTACTCCTGACGTCCTGTCTGTAATGTGCCATTAAAGTAAGGAGTGTTTTTCTTAGATATTTTGATTGGCGACAGACCGTGTATGAATCCAACCACGGACTACTCTGCCTCAGTTCCGGCCCTCTTCATGGGACTTGCCTTCTTTCGGATTTGTTCACCCTGCGAATTAAGCAAGAATTTAAACAGACGACTGAGCAATGACACACTTGCAGTTAGTTATTTTGATATGGCTTGCCATCTTCTTTCTCTATTGACCATACTACAAATCAGACAAATAAATGTAACTGTATGTGAGGATTAAACCTAACTCACTTTTAACTATAGTTGTACCTTACCTCTGGCAACGTCCAACTCCTCGACAAGGACTCTCCAAGTGAATCGACAGCTTTTAAATACTGTGCGACTGAATACAGAATGTGGCAGGTCAAGTGTTGCTCCACCACCACTCAATCACCATCACTGGTGCTTGATTGCGCATTGGTGCCACCTGTCAACCACTGCGCTCCCCTTGGGCGCACTTTAACGTGTTCCTACTTTCTTACTTTAGATCTTTCTGCATATTCGCCGCATCTTTGGCACACCATGTTCACAGATTCACGACCATACGTGACGGATGCCCGCCGGATATTTACGGATTTTTAATTTATGCAAATGTAGGAACCCGATGGTTGATGTATTAGTTATCTTAATTAATTATGAAATATGGCATGTAGGCCTTCATGTAAAAGTATTAACCATCTTAGATTATTTTATCTTCTAAGATCCTTCTTTATCAGACATTTTAAGATCCTCTAGTCAGTTTTCTACATCACAATCATAATTAAATTGTGACAGTCTCTAATATTGGTTTCTGTACCATCATCTTGTTGTACAAATCACTAGCTGGACCAATAAACATATTACCATTTCAATAAGTATTTATGAAATATCAGTATTATTAAATGGACAGTTTATAAAGTTGCCTAATCAGGTGGTTCATGTCTATATAACTGCACATATGAATGAAAATATATCAGACATAAAAACAGACTATTAATTTTTAAAGAAAATTTTTATTGACAGAAAGAGATCTACGGTTTCATTTCAAATAAATGTTGTTCATGCCTCTTGAATGCTGCCTCATGCTGCATAGCCACTGGGCACTCTATGATGTTCCCTCCTGCAGGACTTTATTTGAAGCTGGGGAAGTTTGCCTGGCACCCAACCAAAATGTCTGTGAGTTTTGTTGCCCTCCATTCAGGTGGATACACTCTCCATGTTTCCTCGTGTTCAATTCAATTCAGTTTTATTTATATAGCACAGAATTACAACAATTGTCATCTCAAGGCACATAAATAATATAGTCTAATTCTAATCATAATCCAATGAAATCCAATTAATTTCAAAATAATCCAATTCATTCATGTAGAGCCAATTCAAAAACAATATCCTAGCTTAGGAAACCAACAGATTACACCGAAACTTGTCTTCAGTCCAATCTTCCGTCCTGAACGTGCCTGAGACGACTGTGGAAAGGAACGACTCCCTTTTAACAGGAAGAAACCTCTGGCAGAACCAGACTCAGGAAGGGTGGCCATCTGCCTCGACCAGCTGGGGTTTGAGAAGACAGAAAGAGGGAAAAGAGGGGGGGGGCACCATAACACCATTCAAAGGATACCTGTTGGAACAGGGAAACACAAGTTAATAACCACAATAATGTCACATGTACATAATTTCATTTGAGAAAATAAACAGGGGGAAAAAGAGAGCAAAGTGAGGAAAGGTGTGACAGATGAGGTCCCCCAGCAGTCTAAGCCTATAGTAGCTTAACTATGGGATGTTTCAGGATTACCTGAGCCATCCCTAACTATAAGCTTTATCAAAAAGGAAAGTTTTAAGCCTAATCTTAAAAGTGGAAAGGGTGTCTGCTTCCCGGACATTTACTGCCATTCTACTTTTAGAAACTCTGGGAACAACAAGTAAACCTGCAGTTTGGGAGCGAAGTGCTCTGTTAGGAAAATATCTTACAATGAGATCTTTAAGATATGATGGAGCCCGGTCATTAAGAGCTTTATATGTGAGGAGAAGAATCTTAAATTCTATTCTGAATTTAACAGGGAGCCAATGAAGAGAAGCTAAAACTGGAGAAACATGATATCTCCTGTTAGTTCTCATCAGACCTCTGGCTGCAGCATTTTGGATCAGCTGGAGGCTTTTCAGAGAATATGTGGGACAGCCCAATAATAAAGAATTACAGTAGCCCAATCTTGAAGTAACAAATGCATGAACTAGTTTCTCTGCATCACCCTGAGACAGGATGTTCCTGATTTTAGCAATATTACAAAGGTGAAAGAAGGCAGTCCTAGAAACCAGTTTTATATGTGCATCAAATGATAAATTCTGGTCCAAAATAACTCCAAGGTTCCTCACTGTAGAACTAGAAGCCAAGGAAATACCATCTAGAGTAACTATATAACTAGACAATTTCTCCCTGAAGCGCTCAGGTCCAAAGAGAACAACTTCAGTTTTGTCTGAATTTAGAAGCAGACAGTTCTGAGTCATCATGGTCTTTATGTCTTTAAGAGATGCTTGTAGTCTGACCAACCTATTGGTTTCATCTGGTTTCATAGATAAGTACAGCTGAGTATCATCAGCATAGCAATGGAAATGTATGCCATGCTGTCTAATAATGTTGCCTAAGGGAAGCATGTATAAAGTAAAAATAATCGGTCCAAGTACAGAACCCTGAGGAACTCCATGGCTTATTCTGGTGTGTGAGGAAGATTCTTCATTTACAAAAACAAACTGGAATCTATCAGATAAATATGACTTAAACCAGCCTAATGCAGTTCCTTTAATCCCAATAACATGTTCAAGTCTCTGTAATAGAATGCTGTGATCGATCGTATCAAATGCAGCACTGAGATCCAACAGGACAAGCACAGAAACAAGTCCGCTATCAGAGGCTAAGAGGAGATCATTGGTAACTTTCACCAGTGCTGTTTCTGTGCTATGATGCACTCTGAATCCTGACTGAAACTCTTCAAACAGATTATTTCTATGTAAATGATCACAAAGTTGCGCTGCAACTATTTTTTCAAGAACTTTAGACTACTGTAGCTGCATGAGACATCTGAGCTACGTATATATGTCTGGTTTTCACTGTCTGCTGATTCTACAGAGTGGCATGTGTTGCCTGTTGTCATTGTCCTCATCCATCACCAAGATTTTTTCTGTTTTTTTCTTTTGTCCGTAGCTATTCCTGATTAGAACCGAATGTGTGCCGGTATTCTGTTTAAGATAAACACATAGTTGTATTTAATAACCCAAGGGAGGAAATGAGGTTAAGAATCTGACCAGCGCCTTCAGATTAAGTTGATTTAAGAACTACAAATCATATAAGATCAGGAAGGTTTTCATGTTCAACATATTTTACAAATCAAGCTTAAGAATAATGTCAGCAGTGGTCTTAAGGTTAAATTCGGGTAAAATCTAAGAGCAGAAAGGAGTTTGGTGGACATGAAGTGTACAACTTATAAGGTCTTTATACAGAACAAAAGCATGGAGCTTTAATTTCAGCTTAATCAAATATTTCGTGGCCCATAAACTATAAAAAAAAAACAACACAAAACAGGGCTGAGGCAGCAACCAAGATGCCATAAACAATTCAGGAAAGATTAGACTTTGATCATCTTTATTATATTTAATCCTGAGTATCAGGAGATCAGTACGTTTTCTTTACATGCTCACCTGTTCGTTCCAGAGTGTCTACTCATAAAATCAAACAGTTGTTCATGTTTGAATCTTACCACAAAGTCACCTCAGTTGAGGTTATTGTGTTTTGATTTCAAATGAAGGATGGATTGAGCAGAGTCTGAAGTCTTTAAGGCTGAATAAACTTCTTTAGAAAACCCACTTCTTAAACTCAGGCCTTGTGTGCTGGTTAACAGCTTAACTACAATCAGGCATTAAGTCAGATTACTCGTGCATACTTTCTCCCTTCGGCTGGTGTGAGTTCAACAGAATCCATCATTAAATTTTCAAAAGTCTTTCTGGTGGGGGTGTGCAGCTTGTGAGGTGTATGTTGCTCTTCCTGCATTGTGTGTAGAACAAACCATACATGACTGACAGTATTTTTGTGCATATAAACTGAAACCTTTTGTGAACCAATGAGCAGTGAGTGCATTCAGTTTCCCCCCTTTTTTTACACATGGTCCAACCCGTGTGTCAATTTTGCAAAATGAGGGAAAAAATGTTTCGGAATCAGGTCCCAGCCAAACACTATTGGTGTGGGTTGCACCTGCAGAAGCCCAAACATGTTTCTCTTCAACAGAGGCAAACGTTTGCAAGGCATGGAGTTCAGAAGGGGGAGGAGTAGGAGAAGTTTGCAGGGAAAGAATAATGGAGACAGGATGCTGCTGTGCAGCTAGCTTTGCCGCAGCATCTGCTCTTGCGTTGCCACAAGCAACAGGGTCTTTACAGGTAGTATGGGCCACACACTTGCAAACAGAAATTGCAGTGGGTAAAAGGATGGCATCCAGGAGATCAGAGACTTGGGAAGAGTTCAGGATAGGCTTACCATCAGACTTGAGAAAGTGTCAGTGTTTCTACAGCGCACCAAAGTCATGAACAAAACCAAAAGCATACCTGGAATCAGTGTAAATGGTGACTGACTTACCAGCTGCCAGTTTACAGGCCTCAGTGAGAGCAACAAGTTCAGCAGGAGCAGGGTTACATGATGCAGAACCATCCACAAAAAGAAACATGTCAGGGTTAGAGAGAGGCATGTCAGAAAGATCAGGTCTAGGTGTACAAACCTGTTCCAAAACAGCTGCACAGTTGTGAGCCTCACCATCATCAGGAGTGGGGGGTAGAGTTGCAGGGTTGAGAACAGTACAACGCTTAAGAGTGACATTAGGCATGTCAATAAGGAGCAAGGAGCAGAAAGGTGAGAGGTTTTCTGCTCGAGTATAATGATGGCAACAGAATGAGAAACCAAAACAGTCATCAGCAAAGCAATGTCACGTGAGGCCAGAACAGCTTTCTCTGCAGCTGCTACTGCCCAGAGGCAGCCGGGAAGACCAGCAGCCACAGGGTCCAATTTCGCAAAAAAATACGCCACCTGTCGTTGTTTGTCCCCATGTTCCTGTAAAATAACTGATGTCATACAGCCATGGTTTTCATCAACAGCTTGAGTGAAAGACTTATTGGGGTTTGGAATGCCAAGTGTAGGAGCTGTTTGAAGAGCCAGTTTGAGCTGAGTGAAAGCTGACTCAGCTTCAGAAGTCCATTGAACATGATCTGCTGACTAGAGACCCTTTCTGTGAATGAGATCACCTAGAGGGGGTTCAAGAAATGAGTAGTTAGGAATGAAGTTCCTACAGTAAGATGTTATTTATAAAAATACATGAGCTGATTTTTAGTGACTGGTTTAGGAATGTTCTGAACTGCAGCAACACATTTAGGAGAAAGTGAGCGCCCATCCTTGGAGATCACATGACCCAAAAAGGTGACTTTGTCCTGTAAAAACTGTAACTTAGAAAGGCTGGCTTTGTGGCAGCCTTTCTAAGTTACATGAAGATGTTAATATGAAGATGTTTCAGCAGAGTCACTGTGTCTTTTCACCCTGTTGTTTAGATGGGCTGCATAAAAGGATTCATCCACGTACTGCAAAAGAGCAGAGCAGTGAATTTTCACAGGAAACAATGATGCCTGTTTTCTGAAAAGATTGAAAAACAGGTTTAATCCCTTTAATTGCTTCAAGCTTCAAAGGGTATTGTTTTTTACATGGCTGGTAATCAGATTTAGAGGTGACAATTATCGCTTCACAGCCTTTTATCAACCCCACATCATACTTGCTCTTAGCCCAAAGATCATTGGGTACTTCAGCCAACATGGGTAGCAAAGACAGATCTGTTTCAGATAAAAAAACATGCTTCAAAATGTGGTTCTGTGGTGGGAACTAGCTCCACAGTTATTTGACAATGCATTGTGCTCAAAAATGTATTTTGTATGCAGACAGTCATTTAGAAAACATTAATTTGGGTCAGCAGGTGAAACAGTCCAGTCAGTTTCATTTCTGCATGTAGAAACAAATCCACCCACATCCTAATGCCAGTGTTTAGGTTTGGCCAGTGAGATGTGGGGCTATGAACCAGGAACATCAAAAAGTTTCAGCTGCATGGGGGTGAGGGACACAGCCAGTGCAGCAGTTTCCTGAACCATTTCCTCTCATACTTATTGTCAGGCCCCAGTGAAACGTGTGACATGCAGTGCAGATCAGTAGGCTGCATGAAATCAGAAGAGGGTGAAGCTAATTGTTTACCCTCTTCAACAAGCTGCTGTGAAAATGGATAAGTGGGGAGTTTCCACTTATAAGCATATGTGAGAGCTGATGGGTCAAACTGCACTGCTGAGAGAAAAGAGTCAGACTGTGACGTGACTCTAACACCTTCTGGAGTTGAAATGAGAATAATGCATAACTTACACATTAAGTCACGGCCCATGAGACAGCAAAAAAGTGTTTAAAGGAGAACCCATCGGGAGTGACACACGCAATGGGGGTGGTACTTTCCTCCTTTACCACCTGACCTGATGCAGACACAGAGTAAACATGGTTCCCACTCTATTTAGGAGGAGTTAAGAATTCACCTGCTTTTACAACAGATGATGTGAGAAAGACCCGATGTCAGTTGATGTCAGTCAACCCCCCTATAGTCCCAGTATTATCATTTACCATTTTCCCTGCCATTTCTTTTGCACGCTGCTTTCTTTGTTGCCTTTCACACGCCTCTTGCCAACATTTTAAATATGCTATATGCTTTACAACAGTTTCCAGGTCTTTCTTACAGACTGCCTTCTCTTTTGTTTTAAATTCTTCTTCCTTCTTTTGCAGCCTCTTCTCAATACTCTCTATTACAGTGGGGCTAAATGACCCTCCCTCTGGAAAACCCATGTATTTTATTAATTCACGCACACACTCCACTCTCGGGCCCATACTTTTTTGTCATAAAGTCAAAATTTTCTCCCTGAGGAGGGGATAGGACTTTGGAACCACTTACTCCCATTTTTTTCCCTTTTCCTTAAAATAGGGGAATATCCATCAATTTTCTATACCTGCTTAATCCGTCGGTCAGGTCGCGGGGGGGCTGGAGCCTATCCCAGCAGTCATCGGGCGAGAGGCAGGGTACACCTTGGACAGGTCGCCAGTCCATCGCAGGACCACACAGAGACAAACAACCATCCACGCTCACACTCACTCCTAAGGACCTTTTTTTTAGAGTCACCAATTAACCTAACATGCAATGGGAGGAAGCTGGAGTACATGCAAACTCCACACAGAAAGGCCCCAGGTGGGGATTGAAACGCTCTTGCTGTGAGGCACCAGTGCTAACCACCACACCACCGTGCAGCCGTAGGGGAATATATTCCTTTGATGCTGTAAACGTCTTCAGGTAATCTAGTGAATCAGCTTCACTGGCCGCTTTTACCTGGCTCCAAATGTCAACTCGCTGTCTTATTATTACCCAGAGTAGAAAAATATCTTTACCTTAATACCTAATTTTAGTTTATCTTACTGAATGAGTGCCTCACCAGAAACCAGTCAAGGGATCCTACCAACAACACCAAGATTGTGGTGGAAAAAATAATGATTATCCAAGCACTGTTAAGGTGAAAAACACTCAGGCAGGTTTATTGAACAGTTCTTGTACAAGAGAGAGCAAGACGTCAACACAGAGCACCTGTGTCAGAGTGTAGCTCTGACACAATGAACTACAGAATGGTTTGATTGGAAACATCTCATCTCTCTAGTGCCTGGGAAAGAGAGACCAAGTTTCACAAGAAACAAAAGAAATATTGTACTGTAACAGCTGGTGCATCTAATGCCTGGGAATGAATATCAAGTCTTACAAGTGATTTAAGCCTGATGAGACACTAAGGCTAAATATAATTTTCCATTACAGTTATCCACTTTCACCTTTGACTTATCACACTAAACATGTTTGTACAGTGCAGCATTACGCTTGTAAAATACTTTACACTGGCGCCGCTTCAGAGTAATTCATCAGAAAGTTGGCTTATTTTCTACAGTTCCTGGTTGGACGATTGCATTTCACCCCTAAAAGGCTTTGGGGAGAGATAACTCTTGACTACATTTCAGAGTGCGCGCTGCAGTCTTGCTGCTAAGAAAATTTACTCCACATTTGATTTAACAGCTCGTCAGTAACAGCAGATGCAGGGTAAGACTTGTACATCTAACTATCTGTAACACAAATCTTATATAAATGTTTAACTGGAAATTCATGAGATCTCAGAATGAAAGATGGAATCAAACATTCGAGGTTCTCAGGGTGACAACTGAGAACCTGACCCTGCTGAAAAAGTGACCTACTAAGTCTGTAGTTGCCAAATCACATGGGTGCACCATGTTCTTATGAGAACACACATGTCCTCTGTGATTAAACTGCTAAATCATACAGGTGATGGTGATCATTTTCCAGCTGTGGAAAAATTCTGAAGTTTATTAAATGGTGCCTTTAATCTAATCATCTTATCACAGAAAAATTGTGAAGTGGGTAACTCTGTGTTCAGTTGCTGCATAAGTTTTGTTGCTTTAGGGACATGTTACACTCCATTTGAAAATTTTATTTTGACTAGTTTATTCCTTTGCATGTTGCTAGGAGTGTTTTACATCTGTTTTTTGTTTTTTAACTTAAATAATTCTTAATATCAACTCTAAACAACCCAAGGAGATTTCAGAGCTGTTGCACAACAGTCATTGTCACTAATGAAAATTCCTACTGCTGCTGTTGCATAACATTGAAAGAATTTTTTTTTTAAGCTTTTATTCACTCTGGGCTACTTAATAGGTGTGCAGACTCCTATTTAGAAGTAGCCTACCTGGGGTAGGCAGACAAATCTGTCTGGTTTAGTATCTGCTCTCAGATGAAGTTTCCCTCAGATTTAACACACAGGAAACTGTCTACAGTCCTGAAAACTTTGTTGTTTGTCTTTGGCTGTGTGTTTAATTGTGATTAATGATAAATTGCAATGAAAACTGCAGATAACATTGAATATAATGTTGAGTAAGTTATAATTAACAACGTGGGCTACATTATATTTTGTCTTACAGAAACCTGGCTGCAGCAGGAGGATCATGTTAGCATTAATGAATCAACTCCCTCTGACTATTTAAATGTTCACGTTCCTCCAACCACAGGCAGAGGAGGAGGAGTGGCAGCTATCTTCAGATCAGGGTTACTAATCAGTCCTAGACCCAACATTAGTTTTAGCTCTTTTGAATCTCTGATTCTCAGTTTTTCCCACCCAAAGTGGAATTCACAAAAACCTCTTGTGTTTGTTGTTGTGTATCGTCCACCTGGCCCTTATTCTGAGTTTCTGTCTGAATTCTCAGAGTTTTTATCCCAGTTAGTGCTGAGTACAAATAAAGTCATTGTAGTGGGTGAATTTAATATTCATGTAGATGTTGAAAATTACAGCCTAAATATTAACTTTAATTCTATATTAGACTCTATTGGATTTTCTCAAAGTGTTCACAGACCTACTCACTGCCTTAATCATACCCTTGACCTTGTGCTGACTTATGGCATTGAGAGTGAACAGTTAACAGTGTTCCCTCATAACTCTGTCTTGTCTGACCATTTTTTAATAACTTTTGAATTTACATTACTTGACTATACGGCTTCTGAGAAGAATTTTACATATAGAAGGTGTCTATCAGAGAATGCTGTAACCAGATTTAAAGAGTTGATTTCATCATCCTTTTCTTCACTGCCATGTGCAGATATGACAGAGGACGGCTACCTAAATTTTACTCCAGTAGAACTTGACTCTCTTGTTGACAGCACTACAGCTTCAATGCGTACAACACTGGACAATGTTGCCCCTCTGAAAAGGAAGGTAATCAGTCAGAAGAGGTTGGCTCCTTGGTATAATTCACTGCTGCGTGCATTAAAGCAGACTGCAAGAAAGCTGGAGAGACAGTGGCGTTCCTCTAATTTAGAAGAGTCTCAATTAGTCTGGAAAGATAGTTTAATAACGTATAAGAAAGCCCTTCGTAAAGCTAGAACTGCTGATTATTCATCATTGATAGAAGAGAATAAGAATAATCCCAGGTTTCTTTTCAGCACTGTTGCCAGGCTGACAAAGAGTCCGAGCTCTGTTGAGCCATGTATTCCTTTAACTCTCAGCAGTGATGATTTCATGAGATTCTCTATCAATAAAATTGTTTCTATCAGAGAGAAGATTGATGGAATCCTTCCCACTATTATCACTGATGTATCATCAAGTAGAGCAGCTTTAGAAGTACCTTTAGAACCTGATTTGTATTTAGATGGCTTCTGCCCAGTTGATCTCTCTGAGTTAACAACAGCAATAGTCTCTTCTAAACCATCAACCTGTGTGTTCGACCCAATCCCAACCAGACTGTTCAAGGAGGTTTTCCCCTTAATTGAAACTTCCATATTAGATTTGATCAATCGGTCTTTGTTCACAGGATATGTACCTCAGACTTTTAAAATTGCTGTAATTAAACCTTTACTTAAAAAACCTACTCTTGATTCAGAAGTGTTGGCTAATTATCGACCTATATCCAATCTCCCTTTTTGGTCTAAAGTTCTTGAAAAAATAGTTGCAGCTCAACTTTGTGATCATTTACATAGAAATAATCTGTTTGAAGAGTTTCAGTCAGGATTCAGAGTGCATCATAGCACAGAAACAGCACTGGTGAAAGTTACCAATGATCTCCTCTTAGCCTCTGATAGCGGACTTGTTTCTGTGCTTGTCCTGTTGGATCTCAGTGCTGCATTTGATACAGTCGATCACAGCATTCTGTTACAGACTTAAACATGTTATTGGGATTAAAGGAACTGCATTAGGCTGGTTTAAGTCATATTTATCTGATAGATTCCAGTTTGTTTTTGTAAATGAAGAATCTTCCTCACACATTGGAGTAAGTCATGGAGTTCCTCAGGGTTCTGTACTTGGACCGATTCTTTTACTTTGTACATGCTTCCATTAGGTAACATTATTAGACAGCATGGCATGAATTTCCATTGCTATGTTGATGATACTCAGCTGTACTGATCTATGAAACCATATTAAACCAATAGGTTGGTCAGACTACAATCATGTCTTAAAGGCATAAAGACCTGGATGACTCAGAACTGTCTGCTTCTAAATTCAGACAAAACTGAAGTTATTATCTTTGGACCTGAGCGCTTCAGGGAGAAATTGTCTAGTTATATAGTTACTCGAGATGGTATTTCCTTGGCTTCTAGTTCTACAGTGAGGAAGCTTGGAGTTATTTTTGACCAGAATTTATCATTTGACTCGCATATAAAACTGGTTTCTAGAACTGCTTTCTTTCACCTTCGTAATATTGCTAAAATCAGGAACATCCTGTCTCAGGGTGATGCAGAGAAACTAGTTCATGCATTTGTTACTTCAAGATTGGACTACTGTAATTCTTTATTATTGGGCTGTCCCACATATTCTCTGAAAAGCCTCCAGCTGATCCAAAATGCTGCAGTCGGAGTTCTGATGAGAACTAACAGGAGAGATCATGTTTCTCCAGGTTTAGCTTCTCTTCATTGGCTCCCTGTTAAATTCAGAATAGAATTTAAGATTCTTCTCCTCACATATAAAGCTCTTAATGACCGAGCTCCATCATATCTTAAAGATCTCATTGTAAGATATTTTCCTAACAGAGCACTTCGCTCCCAAACTGCAGGTTTACTTGTTGTTCCCAGAGTTTCTAAAAGTAGAATGGGAGGCAGAGCCTTCAGTTATCAGGCCCCTCTCTTGTGGAATAAGCTGCCAGTAAATGTCCGGGAAGCAGACACCCTTTCCACTTTTAAGATTAGGCTTCAAACTTTCCTTTTTGATAAAGCTTATAGTTAGGGATGGCTCAGGTGATCCTGAAACATCCCATAGTTAAGCTGCTATAGGCTTAGACTGCTGGGTGACCTCATCTGTCACACCTTTCCTCACTTTGCTCTCTTTCCCCCCCCCCCGTTTAATTTCTCAAATGATATTATGTACATGTGACATTATTGTGGTTATTAACTTGTGTTTCCCTGTTCCAACGGGTATCCTTTGAATGGTGTCATAGTGTTTTCCCTCCTCTTTCTGTCTTCTCAAACCCCAGCTGGTCGAGGCGGATGGCCACCCTTCCTGAGTCTGGTTCTGTCAGAGGTTTCTTCCTGTTAAAAGGGAGTCGTTCCTTTCCACAGTCGCCTCAGACACGCTCAGGACGGGAGATTGGACTGAAGACAAGTTTTGGTGCAATCTGTTGGTTTCCTTAGCTAGGATATTGTTTTTTTAATTGGCTCTATATGAATGAATTGGATTATTTTGAAATGAATTAATTGGATTTCATTGGATTATGATTACAATGAATTGAACTCCAATTGTCTTAAATTGAACTAAATATTATTTAAGTGCCTTGAGATGACAATTGTTGTAATTTGGCGCAAATTAAATAAAACTGAATTGAAGTGAATCGAATAATGATAAGCAACAAGATTCCTGAAATGTTCTTTACACTGGTTAACTGAAGGGAGATAAATCTTTCAGCAGCAAAGTAACAGAAAGTATGAGGGGCAACAGAAGCCGAGAGTTTTTCTTCTCTGGTGCAGATGCCGATATACAGCTGGTGTGAGATTACATTAACAGCTCCCTGTGCATATGAACCTGATTCAGGGGTTTTATTGAACAATCTTTCTTAACATTTTTGCACATTTACTTTGATTTCTGTAAGAAACAGGTTGAAATGATCACATTGTTCTGTCAGTTCAGTGAGTCTTTTTTATAATTTTATAATTTGTTTATTTTTACTATGTTCTTTACCTCATATGAACTAATATCTCATAATTAACTGGACATTGAAAAAAGAAAAAGAAAAGTAGGCATATTCTTAGTGTCATATTCAACTGAATGTTTCTATATTGTTTGGTATGTTTGCAAAACAACATAGAAAATTGAAAATTGAATTGGTCACTTTTCCTTCCCATAAGCCGATCTCATCATCAGAGGAGGAGGATTCCTAAGACTTTTTACCAGATGAGTAACACCTATGTCACCCGACAGGTAGAGAATCTCTGAAGCTGGGAAATGTTGGCAGATTCTTTCCTAAAACAACCTTTCCTATTCTGTAATGAACCATTCTTTCATTCATACACTCAACAGATACATGTCTACCTACTGACCTAGGTGTAACTCCTCTAGTCATCCCCCTAACCCCTCCCCTAGACTTTTACAGCCATTATTGACTGTCTGTTGTCCCCCCTCACAATATTTGAATTGGATACTCTGTCTACCCCTGCGGCTTGTTACTGAAGCTACCGAAATAAGGATTTTTCCACAACTCTGGACTGTAATTGTAACCACCCTCCCTTGTACCCCTTCCTTACATACTCGGTCATCTAAAGGTCAACTTTCAAAAATGTGATTCTGTGCCACTGGTGGAGCCATGGCGCCCCCATGTGGCCTCATTTGCAGTGGCACAGTCCCGTTCAGTCCTGCAAACTGTTTTGTGTTTTTCTCTTTTTTGAGTTTATTTTGTGGCTGCGCCCTCGACTCTAAGCCTGGCTGCACGTCTGAGAAAAACTTTTAAAAGTTCTGAGTCAGGACGGGAGAAAAGTGAGTGTTGTGGCACTGGTGTGTGCATTCGAGACTCTGCTGTGGCTCTGCAGAGCTCTCTGCAGGTCCAATCTTACGCCCCTTGACACGGTTGTGGGTTGTGATCGCTGACACGGGGGGGTCAAGCGGCGTTTGGGATTGACGTTTGGGGATGCGGGAAGCTGGTCAACCCACAGCTTGTTCAAATGTTTGCAGGGGTGCAATGGAGGGAGGAGGTGGCACCTTCCTGGGTAGGCACAGTTGAAGTGCTTCCCCTTCCCCCTTCTTCTCCTCGCAGCGCTTCTGCATCGTGGCCATAGCTGGACCGAATAAACCTTTCAGGTCCTCTGGCACGTCGAGGAGACAGACTGGACAGATTCAGACACCTGGCTCTCTCTTGATCGACCAGAAGGGCCATAGCTCTTCCAGAGGCTCTTCCTGTGGAGACGCAGGCTGAGGTCCGTCACCACGTGCAGCTCAGAAATCAGTATGGTCATCATCTCCTCCTGCAGTTCTGCCTGATAGGCCAGGACCAGTGAGGAAGCATTTAAAGCTCTCACCAACATGGCCACCGCCCTGTTGCTCTTTTCATTCAGGGACGATTGCAAAAAAGTCTACTTTGGATGGGAATGCAGGGTCTGCTGAAGTCACAGTGGACTTCTGTGGGTGAAGGTGAGAAACCAGGAGAGGTTCGACAGGGGGCAGGTGTGCAAAACCTCGTCCTTCCATGTCAACCCAGTCCAGTACCGATCCTCCCTGGACGGGGTTCTTGGCGGTGAGCGGGTTGGACCAGGATCGGTTCGCTTCCTCGAGGCAATCAGGGAAGGCCAGGAGAAGCTGCCTGGTAAAAGGTTTTGCTTTGGGGAGCCTCTTCCCTTCATAACAAGACATGGTGGTCTCCATGAGGGCTTTAGGCCAATCAATGCCCAGCTTTGCAGCTGCTCTTCTACAGATGTCGTGCAGGTCCATCGCTGCTGGCGGGTTTTACAGCTGGTGAGAGAATGAAGGGCTCGTCCTGCTCGTCTTCTTCCGGCCCAAGACTGATGGACTCGTCCTCTGAATCAGACTCAACACCCATGATGCCACAATGCTCAAAAAGGCCGGGCCCAGACTCGTCAGTCAACGGGGCGACAGCGTCGAGCTAATCACTCCAGCTGGTTCCCGTCGGGATGATGTCTCTCCGTTAACTCTCGTGGTGGGGGAATGGCAATCCCCATCACAGGGTCTGCAGCAGACAGGCTAGCTTGGTGTGCTAGCCTACGTTTGTGGGTTTTCAGCGAGAGACATGCACACTGCTCACAACTAACTGGAGATGCTAGTACATCCTGGGCATGTTTCAGCCTCAGACACAAACAGGGTACCTGAGAAAACTGGGTATCTGCTTCAGCAATTTTGTTGCCACAGGTGTATGGTTTAGCTGGTGGCTTGTTCATTTCCATGGAGAGGGTCGGCACAAACTTTGTGTTTTTTCTCTTAGTTCCAGTAAAAAAGGTGAAGCTGCTAGTTTGGTGGCAAGCTGTGGCAGCTGGTGTTTGGAAACAGCCCAGCCGCTAAAACTCAGGATGGCTGTGCAGTCACAGGTAGTGTTTGGCAACCGAGTGGTTGGCTCACTCTGTGAACGGATTTGCTAGCCCGTTAGCCACACCTGCCATCTGGGAGGTTGCTTCTGGGAGCGAGAAGAGATGTTAGATTGAAAAGAGTCACGTCAGGCTCTCATAGTTGGAGGAAGTCCCTCCTCTGTGGAGCAGACTTCACTACACTGCCAGTCAGGACTGGCGTAGTGTAAAGGAGCTTCACCGTGTCCCATAGTGAGATACTGAAACGTTGAAAGAAATGTTGAAAGAGAACACGTCTATTCTGTCCGCATGTCACAGTACCCCCCATTATTGGACAATCCTTGATTGGCCCTGCAAGTTTAATGCCATCGAAGGCAGTTACAATACTGACATCTGCTGAGATGCCAGAGCTTATCACAGTTTATCCAAATAGTATAGATAATATGTTGTTATAAGAATTCAATTTAAAAAAAGGCTTTTTTTTGGTTGTAAAACCATAAAAGGATTGGAGAAAAAGTAAAAAAAAATGGGTCATGGCTCATCAGGTTATACGAATGCCTGTGCATGTGGTATTAGTATGCAGGAGGCCCCGGTTTAAAACCAGCAATGATGTTGAAATTTTCTATTTCTCTTTTCACCAACATAATGCATTTTAAATATCTTTATTTAAGGTAATGTTAAAACATTTTTCTTTAAAGCATTAAAATGACTGGATTATACTTGATTTGTTGGTGGAGATTTTCTGCACCATGAGTAAGTGTCCATGCAAGTTTAGTCCCATATTAGCCCACCTCTGATACAAGTCATTTACAGTTGGCCTTCAAATATTATAAATTCTCTAATGCTTAAACAAATTCTAAAAACTTTTTTTCTGACATCCGTTTCTGTCACCAATTCGTCACGCAGTTTTGAGAAAACCCCCACAAAAGTGGTATCTAAAACATGCAGTCCGACTACTATTGTGTGCAGTGACTTTTGGTTTACATTGCTTGCATGTTTTTTTTTTGCAAACATTGTCCAATAAGGAATGAATGGGATTTCACTGCAGTGAAAAGCTAAGCCCATTTTGGAGCCCTATAATTTAGGCTTTATCATAGACTCATAATTCCAAGTTTAAACGGGTCATGAAAAATAAAACTTTTAATGACTGAAAGAGTCTTTCTTTTAATATCTTTTAGGTTTTGACACAATGGCAGCTTTTGTCCCAGAACTTTTGACCCCCCAGATTCATCTGAAAAAAAAACCCTCATCTCTTGCACTAAGATCAACACGTAGGTATTTGTGTCTCCTTTCACCCAATGTAACCATAAAAGGCTAACCACATAGCCTAAAGGGCTAATAGGACAAACCTCAGGCTGATTTTCATAATAAAAGTCCGGCTTACAGAATGACACCAACAGTAAGACCTCTCGAGTGTGCCGTTCAAAATAAAAGCACACGTTATATAAAGGAATATTCTAACAGGAACGACGGTCAGATTTTCAAAGTAAAAGCTTCTGCTACAGAACAACACCAACGGGAAGACTCTAAAATGTAGCTCTCAAAATAAAAGCTTCCGCTAATTAAAAGAACACACCAACAAAAGGTGTAAAAAGAAAAAAGAAAGAAATTCCTAAAACTCTGCATCGCCATAGCAGCCTGTGATTCAGCTGGACCTAATTTTTTCTCGGTGAAGCAACATACTACATACATGCGCAAGAACGTACACACACAACATCTGAACCCATCTGTCCCTCTGGGTCTACCTGAGAGGTACCTCAGGAATTTTCACACTACTCTTTAAATATTAATCGTTTCAAATATAATTGTGGCTCGATTGTACTCTTGTAGGACAGCTCAGCTTCCAAGAAGATGAGTCTGTGAAGTCATCCTTCTTTATCTTAAAGGACTAGATCACCTGCAACACTTGTCTCAAAAAGAATAATGAAGCTCAAAAACAGTGTTTATCCAAAAGGCTAAAATATGTACGGTAAGCTTAATCTAAATTCAAACCTAACCTGTGGGGACACAAATGTCTGAGCTCATGAGACGAGTTGGGAGATTAAAGTAAAGTTCACAGAAAAATGGAGGAAGAGTTACTGATACAAGGCCTGTTGAAACTGATTGTCTTAACAACACAGGAATACAGACAGGAGAATTAGCATTTGCAATGGAAAATTTGCATCTACATTGTGAGGAATTCAGAACACGTGTGAAAAGGACTCCACCAAGGTTGAAAATATTTGACCCTTCCACACCACAACTTTTTCTTATGGCTTGTTTTACCTTGCTAACACATGGACCAACTAAACAAAGAGTAGGGCAAGAAAACAAATGCTTAATAAACAAAAATATATTTCACTCTGTCAGTGATCTAATAGGTGCAGCTCAATTTGGATGTACCTGCAGTGCAATTTGATAAACTATCAAAACTGTTTTGTGCGTTAAAGTATTGTTTTGAATCAACTTGATCAAAATTTTTCTAAATATAATAATTCAATTGAAGTCATATTTGCAATGATGGTATCTGAATGAAAACGCACATGACAGTGTATCATCACTTCTCTTATCTTTCTCTAACCAGTCTGTGTTTTTGACATAAATTATGAGTGTTGCGTTTGTGGATGAGCTCAACTGTAAATTAATCGCCTTTCTTAGGATCAAAGCGGTCTGAAGGTAAAACTGAACACATTTAATGGATAATGATTTATTGTCAGTAACAGTCATATGATTCACACAAAATTAAAATAAGTTGAAAAGCACGCTGGTCAAAAGAGAACGGGATGCAAATTAATAAATAACAGGAGGTACGAAATCAGCAAAGACACGAAATTATTATAAAAAAGTAAAATGACAGATTGGTGGATCACAGAATACAGAATCCATACAAGCGTTATACATAATATAAAAAAAAGATAAACTCAAAATAGTGTAATTCCCAGAAAACACAACATAAACTGAAGTTATGACACATCAGCGTATTAAATTAGATAACAGATTACATGCAAGCTTAAGAAGAAGTAAACGTTGACCCTTCTGAGTTCTGTACTGTGTTTTCTGGTGGCTTATTTGGGCCAGTATTAAACAAACAAAAAAAAAACAACAACTTTGTTTTCACACTTGGCTCCTTATTCTGCAGAGCGTAGAAGAGAAATGAAGAGTGGGGATTTTCTGGATTAAAAGCGGAGGTTCTTTTCCTGCCTCGTGCTCGGGGCAGAATCTGAGCCCTGTTCAGTGTAAGCAATCTGTCGAGTAAATTTCTGCAGTTGAAACTGAAAACGTATGTGGTTAAAACAGCATAAAGACTGATAGAAATGATTTAGCCACTGGTTTGTGGTCTCAGAGTTACTGGTTTTGGGGCTCAGAGTCTGGTGTTGCAGCTACACTTGCCTCCTGTGCCACAGGGTGCTTCTCTGAGGGCTGTGGTTGTGATGCGCATGGGGTCAGCTCCTCTATCACTTCACTGGTGGGAGATTGGAAGCCACTGTCATCATGTGGAGGTAGGGAGAAGTCAGGTGTTGACTTAGGAGGATTTTCAGAAGTTTCTTCCATAGGTTTGGAAAGCATTTCCTCTGGAAGAGGAGGCAGTGGCAATGTCTCCTCTGACTGTTTCTGGCTGGATGGTGGCTCATTTCCTGCCACAGGCTGACACTTCTCTCCCTTTACTTCCTCCTCTATGACTGAAGCCTCTTCTGTAGCCGATTCAACCTTCAGTGAGACATCTTCCTCACACTCCTCCTCTGGTGTGGGTTTCTCTTCCTCTAAGATAGAACCATTTGACATGTTTGGAAGGTTCTCTGTAGTGGTTTTGGAAGCGTCGGAAGATTTTTTCTCCTCTTCCACTGGGTTGGCAGTTGGCTCTTTCTCCACCACTGACTGGCTGTTCTCTCCATTATCCTTCACAGATATGACTGAAGCATCTTCTGCAGCTGATTTAACCTTTAGTGGGGCATCATTTCTATACCACTCCTGTGATTTGTCTCCTTCCTCCTTCAAAGTAGAATCATTCAACATGTCTGAGGGCTTCTCTGACATTTTGGGACTTGTAGATCTATTCTCGTCAGAGGAAGCCTCATTTTCTGAATGCTCCTCTCCATCTCTGTCAACCTCCTCTAATATAACACTAATGCAGGGCACCTCCATACATGACTCACTGGGCAGGACAGTGGAGTCTTCTACCTGGATCATGGACACCACCTGCTTCATCCTTCTCCTCTTCTGACACTCTGTATGGCCACCCTCACCATCACCCTCAGTATCCTCCCCTGGTCCTTCTGCCTGATCCTTGGCTCCTCCATACTCTCCAGCCCAGTCAATGGATGGATTTCCCCCCAGCAAGTGCAGGCTGGGGTCGCTATTGCTAAGGACAATGCTGTCCCTGTACAGGTTGTGCCTTCTCTGGACTGCTGCCTCCTTCACAGCTACAGACAGTGAGAAAAGGTTGAGATGAGTATGCACAAAATGGCTTCAGTCAATACCAATTTAAATAGATTTATTGTAAAAAAAAAAAAAAAAAAGAAAAAAAACTTTCTCAAAGTTTCCTAATTACAGGAGAATACTATAAAAGACATAATGTCATGGATGGATTCTGCTTCCTGAGTGATCAGTAATGAAATACAAAAAGTACAGCTATCAATATTTATCAATAAAGCCGTTTGATGTTCTCTATTTTTTCCTCTTTATTTCAGTTCCAAACTAGAACTTACTAAGAACTCAACATCTGAAATGAGGGGATTCTTGATGCTGCATAACTGATGTAAGTTATGGTTACTTTTCTAAATTTAATGAAAATGTTGAAGCATTTCAGCTGTCTCGACCTTCAAAGATTGAACGTTGGTTATACTGACAACTAAAGATAAGTGACTGTGGTCGTTGTGGTTGTTATTTACAGCTATAGGAAGCTCATGCTTATAATGTAACGCATTCTTCCACATCATATGGACATACTGGGGAGCTGATTCCAGTTGTGTTTGCCTGTGTGATACCACACCTGAAAAAATACTGGTTTAGGCAAGGAGCAGGAGATTGTCGACTGAGTATTTGTGCTGTTTCGTCTTCAGTGCCAGGCTGAGGATTTTCAAATTGTGGCAGGATATGTGTGGTACCATATAAGCTTCTGCCATACAGTTTATGTGCACCGATAAAAAGGAAATGCAGTTCAACTGTTATCCACTGCATCCAATGTACTGTAGTCATGTGAATGCAAAAGCAGAGTAACATGGTAGAAGACTGACCCATTATGATGTCCTTCATGACTGAGTGCAGAACCACCTCCTCAAAGATGTTATCCACAAGGATAAAGCGGGAAAAGTCCTCAAAGATCAGCTCCTGGAAGCGTGGCAGCTCCTGGGGTTTACAATAACAATCAAAACTTGTAAAAGCAGGATCATTCATAACTGAACATCTTTTTGTACTCACTCAACATTGTTATACTCAAAGTGTTTTTGTGAGACTTACTGCGGCGCAGGTTGGGCTGAGCTGCTTCAGCATATAGGGAATGAAGATCTGGAGGAGAGCCTCCCGGAAGAAACGCTTCCTCACTGTGCTGCTGTCATAGTCGAATTTCTGAATAAATAAGGAATGAATGAACAAAAAGACATTAGGGTACAATGGTGGAAAGTCTGTGGGTGCATATACTCAAGCACTGGCTTTTAAATAGTTTGAGGTTAAAACTTTACTTGAGTACATCTGATTTCATTCTATATCCACAGCATTCATTAAATGAATGAATGGGCTGAATTTGATTTAATCTTGGGTCCAAAGTATTTTCTTATGATGTTACTGCACAACTTTTTCAATTTTGACACAATTTTGACAGTCAAGAAACTGCTACATGTACTTGTCTTCGATAGCTAGCTTCAGGGTGCCATGACAACTCAGAAAGCATTAAGAACAGTGTACAGATGCAAGGGTCAAGGATGCTCACCATCCCACCCCAATTTGTAATTACACTTTTTTTGTAATTGCAAATAACAAAATTTAAGATTTTTCGCCATTCTCTCATGTTGCACATAAATGGTTCCACATAAATACAGCACCCTTTTGACCTCATCCTAGTTCTACAAAGGGCTTTTTTCTCATTTGTGCAGCACTTCTTATCACATATATACACTCTGTATACAAAGTAAGCTGGTTGGAAAATGATCACCCTTCCAACCCAAAGACAGACAGGAATCTGAGGGAGTTTGTATGATAATGGAACATTGTCTCCATCACTCTTAAACTTCCTCACTTTTTCATCCACATAGTTGGTACTTTATGGCATTTGTTCGACATTCAGTTTGACCTTGTGAATATGGAGAATAGCATCTGGCGGGTATAACCCTGTTTAAGCAGGTTCAATTATGTATGTAAATCATATTGAGATGGGTTATAAGGCCTTGTCATTCATCTAAATTCTACCTGTTTGACCTTAAACTAGTCGTCTTTAACCTTTCACCACTCTAGACTACGTAATGTAGAGCAGGGAATCAGATCCTCAAAGATCAGATTTGAAGAGAAAACACACTCATCTCATTAGAAAAGATTTATCTAAAGAAGAAAATGTTTGGTCACAAAGAGGTTTTTACAGATATAAGCTGACATGAGTGAGTTTAGTGGTTGTACACAAGCACCATAACTGCATGGTAGTCCACTGCTGCATGGAGCTCCATTTTGTCCACAAATTATTTTGCAGGACTCACACCTTCTATTATCATCATCATCCCACCAAAAATAAGGTTGGAGAATGAGGAGGACAGGTTTCATACTCATGGTGCCATACAAAAGCAACGAGCCAAATCAGTAATGCATGTCATTATTTGTAAATATAAGAAGACCCTAATCCTAGCACAGAATAGCATCATCCCCAGGTAGTATACATAATGTCTAACGAGAATGTGTGTATACGAGTGATTACTACTGTTTTACCTTCATGACTCTGTCCTGGCAGCGCTGGATGGTCTTACAGAGAGCCTCTGAACCCTGGGATTCCAGATTTTGGTGGAGGATCTGTTCAAATGTATACACTGCATTGTCCATTTGCTGTGGACAGATACACAGTGACTTTAAAAAAAAAAAAAAAAAAAACGCTTTGTAGGGGTGCTATGGGGCTCAGACTGTATGCAAGTGGTAAAACATTGGCTCATATTGGCTGTTCATATTGGCTATAAGGTGTGATGTGCCGTCACACAAATACCACCTTTTCAAAGCTGGCCTTCATCGAGTCTCCGGAGACGGAACGCCACCATAAGATGGCATTCAGCCTCCTGCAGCTCTGCTGGTTACGAGCTGAACCACATCCAAACACTCAAACTCAACTAAAAGACCGTGTCACGTATCCCTTTGTTTTTTGTAATAAAACTGACCTGGAAATAACTTCCATTATCTGATAAGAAATTTATTTTTGCTCTAAGATGCATTTGCTTTTCAACTTAAAATTGTTAAAACACAAACAGATTTGTTCTAAGTGCAACAGCAAAGAGGCTAAGTTCCTACCAATTACTTCAAAATACAAATTTAAAGTGATTCCATGAGAAATAAAAATACCATGGAAAACGCATCCACAACCATTTTTTTTCATCATCGTTATTATTATTATTAATTCATTTTTTTGTGCAAACCGTTGTTGAGCCACCGTGTAATAAGAAACTTTTAAAATGTCTGCTTTAAAAATAGAAATTAAGAAAGGGGCTTCTCGAAATTGAATGAGCTTTAACTAGACAGATTTATAGTTCTTTTTTAAATAACCGTCTCTGCACTGATGACAACAAAGACAGGACTTAATGTGCGATGTGGCAGAGGCATTAGAATTCAAACAGCCCGACTCTCTGCAGAGACACCACACATCCTATTCTGGCTAATTCAAAGAACACAAAAGCTTTCATTTGTGGACAGCAATTGCACTAAGCACCACAAAGCAAAGAACGGACTTGACTAAATAGGGAACGTATATATTTACGATTGGTGGAATTTCAATAACTTGAAATGTGATTTCTTATTAAGCTCAACCAATTTAGTTAAACTGATATTCATAGATTAGTATAATAATGGATAAATGTGACAGTGTGTTGCAGTACCCATCAATGGGCTTTCTATCTATCCATCTGTGTTCCCAGAGCTCACGTAATCCCGACTGAAAAATTAGGGACAAAACTCGAAGCTTTAATCAACTTCAAATATATGCGACTTCAAAATTTCAGTGTGTAGGACTTAGACCAGGAATACATTTGATATGCATGATGCTTCTTTTTTTTGTTTAACCTTACATTGAGCCATTTACATCTACAAAAACTGTGGCAGCTTATCTACAGAGACTGCCAATGCACAGCCATGCCTCTACTGTAGCGATGAATTCATGATTCAGTTGGCTGCAAACTGAAAATTCAGCCCCGGATGGCAATGAATCCTTTACACTGCCGTGTTAATCTTTGCAACTGTAAGTGCAATTTGTAACCCATGCTGTAATGCGGAGTGTCACCTTTCTCATGAGGATCTGGGCCCTCTGGACAAACACCGAGGGGCTGGAGACGTCAAACCTTTGCTGCAAACCCTCCAGATTCAGTTGTTCTACCATCTCAAAGCACCTCTGCATTTTCACTGGATGAAAAGCCAGCATGGAGATGATCTCCATGTGCTGAGGAGGAGAGGGACCAAGGAGAAGTTTATTTGGAACAAACACTGGACTGTTGAACTTTTGATTGGATTTATTGAATTCACAATTACAGACTTAGATGCTAGTTTATCAGCTGCCTTTAAGTCATGGTGTGATCACATAAAAAGGCTTTCAGCCCATACTAAGGTCTGAAACTCAAATGTTTTCCTCCTCACCTGTGCCACGGAGTCCTTTGTATCATTATTGAGGGTGTTCTTGCTCATGTCCACCAACTCTCTGAAGAAAACGTCCCGAACCTCAGAAAAGCCTCTGCTGGTGGGCTCCATTAGTGCGTCTAGAATGGAACTGATGTAGGGCTGAATGCTCACTTTCAGCAACTTCTCAGCCTTCGGGAGAACCACCGCTGCGGGGAGCAGTGAACACCAGAGGCAGAGTCAAAGTTTTCAGATAAAACCATCTATAGTGGAAAAGAAAACTTGTGCACTTTAAATGCACATTATTCCTTGTATCTTGCAGTTATGGACAAAGCAGCTGTTGTTAAACACAAGTTTCACAAAAATGTAGTGTAGTCCCTTGGTTTCATGTCACTCATTAAATTATTATCCAATTTGTCTTCTCTTTCTGCTGCTCTCAGTGTCAAAGACTCCTTCTGTAAACTCCTGCAGCAACGATATTCCTTCATACATAAACACTGTAGGGAATGCTACTGGTCTGCCCAGTTTCCACTGTGTGACAATGATAAGAAGCTGTCACACTGCAATAACAAACTTCTAACAAGTGTAGAGAATGGAGAATAAATGGAGCAACAAGTGTCCCTGGCTAACAGGCAGATGAAAGATAACAGAGTGCAAGTGTATTGCAGGTAGGAAAGATCTAAATATCAGTAACAGCACAAACTTGAAGAAAAAAAAAAAAGAAGAAGCAGCTTATTTTCAGCTACAAAGAGGATACAAATATATGATCTCAGAAACTAAAGTCAATTTATAATATATGCAAGCATTATACTAACCTCTGATCTTGTTTGTGACATGCTCCTTGGATGTGATAATCTGGTCCATGTCTGTTCGTATGGAGGCTTCCAGAGAGGAGCGGGCTGCCTCACACTTGTGCAACACAGCTTCATACTGGGTCTGACACTGTCCCTGCACCAGGCTGTACACTGCATCACTGATCTGTTCACAAGGATGAAGCTCCTATTACAAATCTCACACAGTACGGTATAATTATTTTGAGCATACTCATATAAATCAAAAGTATAATTCTATGCATGTACAAAAAGAGCAGCAGGAGGTTTGAGGATCAATATGTTTCAGAGGGAGCCAGAAGTATCCCTCACCACACCAAAAAAAGCTTTGCTTTGATAAAAATCCACTGTGACAAGTATTTTTTATTGTCCTGTGGCTAAGTGCTACTCCATTGCTTTCCTCGTAGATTAGATTAGACATCTATGGCAAATCAAATATACTCTTTTTTATCATCTTAAAATGTCAGACAGAGAAGACATAAAGCATCAACAGCTGAGTGTTAAAATGAAAATGGATTTAATTTATTTAATTCTCAGAATCAAAGTGGAATGAGTGTGGAGTAGCATCTTACCAGCATCCAGTTCCTCTGCCGCTCATGGAGTTTGCCTTTAAGGCGGGGGGAGATGAGTGCCCTCAATTCAGGAAGCAGGCCCTCCATCACTAGGTTAGACAGGATCTACAGGGCAAAGACCAACAGAAAAACACTCCTTAATGGACAACACGCATGATGGTCTGATTTAGTCTACCAGGCTGAATCGGCATAAGAACTGAATTCACGTGAGAAGTCAGAACATCATGGTTCATATCGTCTCTAATAGCTACATCAGTCAATTAAGACACAATAGGAAGATGATATGCAACACAGGGAGACCGATGTTAAAACACATGCATATGAAAGATCACAAACCCTTCTGGTCAGCACTGTTGTGCAGACAAAATATTTGAAATACTCTTCAAACTAGATTAGGAACAAAAAATAAAACGGCTATTCTGCTCAAAGGTCATTTCATTTAGTTAACCATGTGAAAGCAACCCAGAGGGAAATTCAATGCAGCCAAAGCTGGATATTTAGATGTGTATTAAAAAGCACCCAGACCAAAAAAAAAAAAAAAAAGTAGATTTTTCATATATAGAGAGAAAGATCTAGAATTCTCAACTTACTTTTGGTTTCGTTTTATTCTAAACACATTTCTTTTGTTTGCCATAACAGACTTCCCACACAGTGCTTTAGGCATCCACAAATGATTGGATATGACATGTTTTCTACAAAAGTTAGCGCTCACTTTTACAGTTGCTAGTTTAAATAATAAGGAGCATTTGGACGTACTTTAGATTCTCAATCTTCTAGGAAAGAGAGCTGGCTGTAACACATTTAATATGCACAAATGCCACAGCTTTCATCATCCACCACCATGCAGAGTTGAAAGCAGTTGAACAAATTAAAGATGGATCTGCTGACCAATGTACATTACATGACAAAATGGTGCATAATGGAGCATACATGCTTCACATGGTAATCATCACTGTATGAATAAAATAAAAGACCCCTTTTACTTTGGATGAACATCAACAGGCTAAATTCCAACAGATAACAACCAGCTACAGCCTAAGTTCACTAAGCTATATAATAACATTTGTATTGTAGTACTTTTAGATAACCTTTTTAAAACTCCATGAACCTCTACCGATTTGTCCTGCTCATGGGGCTTGGAAAGATTCTGAAATTAGTAGTCTTTTGTGCTGAATCAAATTATTTAAAATAAAGACTCAGTTCTTAAGGAAATCATCAGTTACCTGAAGATTCACAACCAATACACAGAGCCTTTTGGTTGTTTTTTAAGGACACACAGTGTATGTCTCATGTCAAATTACTGACAGCAAAATGAAACTGGGCCTGGTATCTTTTACCTGTGATGGTACACCGCACATCATCTCCCAGGTGCCATAGTCCCCCTGAGCTTGGCGGTAGAGACGTACTGAATCAGTGAAGGCTGGTGTTTGGACTTTATCCTCCTCACACAAACCTACAATTGGAAATTTGGCAGCAATTAGGACTTAGCGTTTCTGTGCATAATGGATTAGGCTGTTCAGAAGAAAAACAGAAGTATGCTGGGGACTGCCATTCTGCTTAGAATACCTCTTAGTTTCAGCTGGTTTCCAAATAAGTTGTTATGGAGCTTATATAGCTAGGAGGAGGGCCACATGCACAACTCTAAAGCAACAAATCACTTCAGTTGACCACACAGAATCAAAATGTGCGAGGAAAAAAACAAAATACATTATGCTGTAGCTGACCTGGGATTATTTTACATGCATATAATGAAAGTCTAAATGTCAATATTGAATACTGCCCTTTCCCTTTGTACATTTAATATGTTAAACAGGTTTACAACAGAGAAAATAGTCAATATGCACTACTCAGCTTTGTATGCATACGATAAGGTCCAGCTTTAATCTTCCTTTCAACGTCATTGGTTGACTTGCATTGGGTCTGTGGCCCACAAGGTCAGAACCCCAAGCTTAATGCAGCCCTCTAATACCTTATACTAAAAACTGTGCTCTGTGGCATAAATGCCTTGCAGTTTGGGTTCTCCATATGGCTAATAATTACAAGGCAACAAGTTTTGATCCTACAGTCTTATCTGTCATGTATTATTTTATATATATTATCTAATGATTTAATAGGTGTATCCTAAGCCTATTACAGCATCCAATCATCAATACGGATGACACAAGTGTAATTTAAGGCTGTGATACACATCCTAAAAATGAAGACAAATGTATACTTATAGCAAGACAGGATACGTCTCACTTCCCTAAAATGTTGATATCATTTCATAACTAGTAAGAATATAAAATGGATACTATATGGATATATGGATACTATTCCTTTCCTTTTAAATGAGAATATGCTTGGAATCAGCTAAATACATCAACACAGTGTTGTGATAAGAGTAAAAGGGCTCATTCTGCAATGCAATGCCTTACTGGACAGTGTGGGAGAACTCCAAACTGTGACAAAGCCAGGAAGTTACCATGTGACAGGGCTAGAGTTCCTTGCAGGAGCTGAGATAGGAAGTCCCAAGACCCTATCAAGGAGGGACTTTGAATTAGCCTCAGATAGTAGGACTACATTTAAACAAGCAAAGAATGGAATTCTGGGCTCCTCTTAATGCAACTATCCTCCTCTTCTTTCTTCACATGCCTTGAAATTACTTCTCATATTCATCACAGGATGTCACACACACCCTTTAGAATAAGCACATGCTTCTTCAAGAGTGACTCATACCACGTTTGTGTTTTTGTCAGCTAAGACAGATAATGAGGTAAAAGTATTCTTCAGATCACAGTTCCAAATATCCCTACTTTAAGGGAAATCATATGTTGTAGAGTAAATCTCTATGGATTTAAATTTGTCTCAAAAATAACTGCAAATGCACAGAGGGTGAACTACAAATATGCCGCGAGTTTCACACGTGTTTTGCTATCCACAAATACAAATTTCCTATTTGTAACTTCCGTGATGATTTTTACAAATACATGTGTATTTGTAAATTTATCATTTTCCATTTGTAAAACAAAAAGCCATTTGTGAAACTGAAAATTCTGTTTGTGAATCGTGACTCGGCATTTGTGGATCACCAATCACACATTTGTATTTCTGAGACAGTATTTTTGGTACTTTGTGAATCACAAGCTATTTGTTTGTTGGATCCGTGTAAATTTGCGGAAACAATGTCTCAGGAAACCGACACACAAGTTACAAATAGGAAATTTGTATTTGTGGATAGCAAAACACATGTTCAACTCAAGGCATATTTGTAGATCACCCAAAGCCCATAAATCCATCATAAAAAAGATAGTCATTCAAATCCCCTACAAAGGAAAGCAGTAGCCTTCTGAGAAACAATTCATTAAAAAAAAAATCAACTGGCTTCCAGGTGGGTTTTAGACCACCAAATAGTTTAAAATCAACCAAGTGATCAGGGCTGTGTATAGTGCCACCAGGATCTGTTCCAGTGGTACTCTGTACTGGCAATAAAATGTAAAATAAAAAGATAGTAAAATGCATTTTTGCTGCTGGTTAAAATGAACTGTTGACAAATCATTTCAAAACTGAATTCAAATAAACATTTGACACAACACAATTTGTTGTTTAATATTGTACTTGGAAGAATTATTTGTTGAGCTGAAGTGAAGCTTGTGCAGCCACACCTTACTTAAAAGAGTTAAAAAGTCTGTTCATCCGTGAAGCAATATTCTGTGTGGTATACAGAGAACATATGGAAAGAGTCATTGAGCTCATATACCTGCAGCTGCCCTGTGTCATGGCAAAAATGCCAACTGTTACTATCAACAGTCTTTCAGGTCAATTTGGTTCTAATCAACATTGCTGAGATGTTAAGCAGCATATCTGAACCCTCTCTGCTTTTGTTTTGCTTTACCCAGATATAGATTTATTGGTTGGCTTTTACAGTCAGGTTTTATAACTTAATTCAAAGTAAACACAAGAAACTTGTGCTACAAAAGAAAATGGACCAGACTCCGTGAATAATTCCCTATAATCCCATAGACCAGTGCTGGCCAACATGTCATTGGGGTCATCAGGAGGGAACCTCCTTTCAGTGTTTCGTCTAGTTGGGCCCACGACACCTCCAGGAGGCTAGACAGTGATCACTGGCGTCCCAGAGTGCCAGCCATCACTGCTCCTCACACCACAACAACCATCTTTTCCTTCCACAACCACAAGCTACCCCAGCCTCTCACCAACTGCACACCAGTCATAGCGGGGTGGGGATACAAACCCTGGTTCGGGTAGGGGGTAATGAAAGTATAGAGGGTTCCAGAGGTGGAGGCAGGACAAGACACACGAACAGATTCAGCAGACAAACTCACCTAAACAGTCCTACAGTCACTAAAAATGCCAGAAAAAACAAGACCATACAGGCCAAATCAACTGAAATGGCCACCTGGTTTCAAAAGACTCACATGGGCCACACCCTCAACTTAAATACATCCTGGATTTCTTCCTTCCTTCTTCCAAGAGTCTGTTTACCCTAAGTGCTCCCCCTGCTGGGCCCCCAGCTACTATTGCTTCTTCTAATCTAAATCCACTGACTGGACTTTACTGCCTCATCTGACACTTCCTTCACTATATTCCTCACATTCTGTCCACTTACACCCAACTCCCTCAACTATGAGACAACAGACTTTACAACAAATCCTCTACATTATACTTCCACTGGACATATCCCAACTTTCCATCCTCGCTGCTCAGCTTCTGCCCCCAACTCCACCTACCTAAGCTTTTTTCTTTCATATGCTTCTGCTACTAAGTCCTCCCAAGGAACAGTCAGCTCTATGAAATAGACTCTCATTCTACTCCTAGACCACAAGACTATATCAGGCCTTAGATTTGTACAGGATATTTCCTGGGGAACTTTCCTCCTAAATCTACCTGCATCTCCCAATCACAAGCATCCTCTAAGCTGCCTTGCCTCCTTATTGTCTTATTAACTTTCTCCTCCTCTTGAACAAACTGAATTGCCACTCTCTTCACCTTAGACCCTCCTAAATTCATCTGCCTTCGTTTACCTTCAATACCTGCAGCTAAGCTTCTTAATACTTGGTTATGTCACCGCGTAGACTGGCCTTGGGACAGACTAACCTTACAACCTGACAAAATATGCCTTAAAGTTGCAGTACCTAAACATAACGGGTCTCCATTTTCCCAGAGTTTTAGATTCTGGGGAGTTGGCAATACATCATATGTTGCCCCTATCAAAAATCTAATACTCCTTTCCTCCATACTCCACAGCTCTTTCCAACTAAACTTTTCTTGTGTATACATTCCCAATTCCACCGCTGTCCCTGCTTAGCCTGAGCCACTGCCTTTGTACCCCATAACATTTCCTCCTGTCTATAAACCTGCTCAATAACTAGCTTTCTCTTCTCCTTGGGACCTGCTCTACTCCACACTAGTTTGCCTGGGCCAAGCCCCAAGCCTCCCCGGCCTATTTGTACATTACCCACAATCTCTGTATGTCTAAGAGTTGCCTCTGCCTCCTGAGCTGCCATTCTTTGATTCCATTTCCTCCACTTGGTTGGGTTTGGAACCACCTTACTAACTACCACATCTTTACTCCCAGCAAACAGGAGCTCTGTCCTAACTTTAGTACATTTAAACTCCTCTACTAGACTAGATACTGGGAGCTGTAGTATGCTTTTCCCATACAGTGCCACAGTACTTAAGCATCTAGGAACATCTAGCCACTTCCTAATGTAAAAGCTAACTAACCTTTCCATTCTTTCTGCAACAGATAATGGAATCTCATACACAGACAGTGGCCACATCAACCGAGGAAACAATCCAAACTGCAGACTCCACAGCTTCAAATTTCCTGGAAGCCCCGGTTTATCTATTCTATCCAGTCCCTCAGCAACATCTTTCTGAAACTGCACTGCCTGCTCTCCATCATTTAAGTCTGCCTGGTACCACCTACCTAAACTCTTTACTGCGTTTTCCCTAATTATTGGAATTTTTTTCTTCATCTATTACAAACTTTCTATCACTTAATTTCCCTCTACTTGTTGAGATACTTCAAGACTTAGTAAGTTTGATTTTCATACCAACCTACTTTAGATTTTTCGGCACACAGTCTAATATCCTGGAAATATGCTCTTAGTAAGTTAACAACAACTACAGACACTCTAAAATAATCAAACACTTTCCAAATAAGGCTATGTGGCACTGAACCAAATGTATTTGCCAAATCCAGAAATATAACATGAAAGTCTTTTCTCTCACTCTTGGCTGTCTGAATATGATGCCAAATCATGCTAATGTGCTCTAAACACCCTGCAAAACCTGGTATTCTTGCCTTCTGCACAGTAGTATCTATTAAGCTATTCCTTTCTAAATAACTAGCTAATCTCTGTGCAACTACACTAAAGAAAATCTTCCCCTCTACATTTAGGAGAGAGATCATCTGGAACTGACTCAGGTCAAAAGGACTCTTTCTCCTTTGGAATAAGAACGCCTCCTGCCCTACGCCATGCTCCAGGAATAAACTGTTTCTCCCAAACTATTCTTAATTGCCTCCACAAAAACTTTAGGATATCAGTTGCACTGTTATAAACCCGGTAATATCAGGCCACTGCAGAGCTTGATGACGAGCTGATCATTTGAATCAGATGTGCTGGAGCAGGGAAACAACAAAGAGAGGCGATCAGAAGGCATCCTAATCAGACGCCCGAAAAACTTTATCAGACTCCTTTTTGATGTTAGAGCAGCGGCTCTACTCCATGACATGTATGAGAGTTCCTGCCCTTCTCTCTAGGGCTGAGCCAAACAACCACATCATCTGCTAAGAGCAGAGATGCAACCCAAACTAGACTACAAAGTACAATGTTGTTTATTATTGAAACTTGATATATATATATATATATATATATAAAGTGAGTGAAAAAGAATAAACTAGAGCTCTGCCAATATTGGAGGGTTTTGTTTCTTTGGGTTGTACATCTCAGTGGACGGTGCCATTCTGCATTCCCTAAAGTTTAATCCCATGGTTAAACCTTACAACAACGCTGTTTATTTTTGAAACTTGATTAGAAGTGGATAAATAAGAAGGACAAACAGTTTTAAGTAAGTTTATGAAAGGTATGTAGTGACTAAGAGCAGAGATACAACCCAGAAGTGCCCAAATTAGACGACCCACCTCTCCCCCACTACGCCTCAAGATCCTATGCATGAACATCACAAACAGCGCAGAAGGTCACCTTGTTCAGTTTGTCAGCTTCTCACTGCCTGGTGTCTTTCAGCAGGTCCTCTGGTTACCACCAATGACCTTCTGGTCACAACTCCTAGCAGTTGCATCTGCAATGAACATGTACTATTCGAATTCCATGTCCCAAACCTCCCCTAGCACCTGTGAAAAGTCCCAAACCTGTGTTGTAGATCTCAAGGACAGGGAAAGTCCTCCTCTTCACTGGATCCAACTCACCACCAGGTAGTGTTCAGTTGACATTTCCTCCCCTCTCTTGACCCAAATGTCAAAGACATACATCCACGGGTCTGATCATACAGCTACAAAAGCCATCATCTCTTTTGGCCTGAGGAGGCACGGTACTTGTATGAACTACCTTATACTTGAATGTGGTATTGTTATAGACAATCCATGACTTGCACAGAAGACCAATAACAAAACACTACTTGGGTTCAGATCGGGAAAGACCATCCCTCCCAGTTGTGCTCCTACTAGGTCACTCTGTCCTTTCCCACATGGGCATTAAAATGGCACTGTCACTTTCACCTGCAGCTCTCAGCTGCAAAAAGAAAAAAACTCACAGGGGAAAAGGGGAAAACTTCAACACTGAGGGCACTCAACTAGTGGCCTTTGATTGTTTTGATGCAGGACTATACGCAACACTTTCCCCTTGCAATCAAAAGCCAGATGTTAGCAGGTGTTAGTGGTTTTTTTTGACAAGTATAAAAGAAGAGAAGTTTTTTAGTGTGCTGAAGTCTTGGCAACTTTCGAAGAGATGTATACATCATCTCACAAGAATACATACATTTCAGACAAAGGGAGCAATGCAAGTAAAGCTAAAATATATTCAACAGACAACAGCACAGCAACTGAAAACTACTCCAGTTGGTCTATGAAATGACAGTCTGACATCAAGGACATTTAATACTGGATAAGTAAACCCTGCCCTCAAATAAGCAGAAGATGATGGATGGATGGATGGATGGATAAGTAAAGCCCCTGAAACCCAGTTGCAGTTTTGGGCAGCACAGCAAAATGCCACTCAGCAGCCCCCCAAAAGTTATTTCATGTTTATGCATTTGGCAGACGCTTTTATCCAAAGCGACTTACAGGTAGGCAGATAGGGCTACTGGAGGTAGTACCTTTCATGCAGGGGATTTGAACCCAGGTCTCCCACACGGAAGGTGGAATCATACCACTACACTATCCAGTCCCTTTTATGTAAACACATGCTAAATAAATCAATCAAACAAAATCAAATGCAGAACAATCTCACAATTTGATTCTTTGTGCTGTTATTCATGTCTTTTTTGGGTTCCGTTTGTAAGTTTTAAATGTGCAAGGCTGGACCTCAAAGTCTGAAATAAAAGTAAAATTAAAATAAATATCTAAGATGTCATTTCAAGTTGGCAAGAGACTGGATAAAGTAAAAAGGTACTCCACAATTCAAAAAAGCTTTTTAAAAAAAGCCATGGCCAGGCATGTAAAACCAGATGAGACCTGTGAATTCAAGAGAACTATTGTGTCATCTAGTATCAAGTATTGTTGTACTTCCATGAGCTATCCAGTCAGAGAAACTTAAAGATCCAAATGGATTTTTATACAGAATGCAGGAGGAACTGATCCAGAAAGATGGATTTACTAAATTATTTCAACATGATGTTTCCAAAATTGTGGTGAGGCTGTGCTCCAACCCTTTTGATTTGAACCTGCAGACCTGCACAGCCACAGACCAGATCAAAACACTCAGACTAACATTTAGTCCATAAACCTGTCTTGAGACTTCACAGAAGCAGATTTCTTGCTGCCGTGTATTTATTTATCTGTTTGTTGTATGATGATTTACATACCAGTAAGATTTAATAATATAGGATAAATCCCACCCAGTGATAAGTATTAAGTTGAGTTGGCAGGACTCACCATCATTTGCATGTCTCACACAGTCCTGGAGGACAGCGTGCCACTTTTGCTGCTCTTTCTCAGTCACCACACAGAAGTAATAGTGGCGGGCATAAGGGTGCCACAGGATCAGGGGGAACTGGTTAGGACACTTCAGGAAAGGTGAACTTCCCACCTTAGCTTTCACAGCTGGAACAAAAAAAGAAAGAAAAAAAAACTAATACAAAATTCACTGTTTTACACTGTTAATTTGAATGCAACCCTCTACAATCACCACTTCTTACTGACAATTCCTGATATCAGCTCAAAACTTTTTCACTTTGCAGTTGATGATAAGAATTGAAGCTTTCCCATCCTGATAAGATTTAAAGTGTGCAATACAAAACATTGCAGCTTCAGCTTCTTCTGCCCTACTCACTAGGCAGGCTGTTGCCGATTAGATCCAGATACTGCTCCAGAGAGGTCAGCACTTTGTAGCCGGCACAATTAATAGTTCCTTTGGGAAGGAGATGTTTGTCATAGGCCTGGGAGGTAAAACGCAGCATCAGTAACATGCCAGTGATTCACACAAGTATTCTAACTAACTGCACTGTTCCTCACTTACTGCTTTGTTGTCATAATAGCTCATGTTGTAGGAGTCTGGAACAAAGAAGAAACGGTTCCTCCATTTCTTGTTCTCCTCTAGGTACTGAAACAGTGACCCAGAGAAGATAGACTTGTTCTCCAGAGGAATCTGTGGAAGATGACACATCAGTTGTGATTTTCAGAAAAATAAACTTCTCAAGTTAATCCACGAGCTTTCTCAAAGAGAGCCAAATGAACACCTCAGTGTGTGATATCTGTTACAAAGTGTGAAAATATAAAACTAGACTTAGAAATAGTGATTAGTTTGAACTAAGAGGAAATAACACAATTTATAGAGAAGGTGTTCCATAAAAAAATCCTTAAGCAGAAAGACATAAGTACTAACAACAAAAATCATAAAATAGAAATAGTCCAGTACACACTTGAGGAAATGCACATGGGTACTAATCAGTTCATTCATCTACTCTGGAGACATTTTGTCATGTCATAGAAGGAAAAGCACAGATGTTAGGATATACAAATGGCAGCATTGCTGTTAGGTGATGCACATCCATGGTCTTACTCTTGCTACTGTTTTGAAGTGTGAAGTCATATCATTCATTAATTAATTAAACCCATACATTGAACCATAGCCTACCAGATCTAAACTCCACTTTCTCATCTCATAATACACCATCATGTTGTGCAGATTCACCGCACTACTATCTACTGTCATATACTACAAATATTGAAATTGAACTGTGTTTTGCTCTTAATTCTACCTTTGCCTGTACACGTTTATGAACTTACACTGGAGATATAAAAAGAAAAAGACATAATAATGAAAATGCAACTTAATAAAATGAGCCAACTACTGTAGATCAATAAGTTGGGTCTGTAGTTTAGCAACCACACTGCCCATCTCTTAACAAAACCCACTGGAGTTCTACTTTTAGCTGCTTTTCCCCCCCCTCCTAAAAAGAACATTTTGCATGGGTATGCGTGTATCCTCAGGCTGATCCCAACAGGCACCTACAGAATGGGCACTGCACTAGTTGAGTTAATGCAATGAATGGAATCAGTTGTTTTGAGTCTTGCAGAATGGTGGAAGTGAATATTTTACCTTACGGTGTAGCAGTTGTGGTTGTGGGCCACCTCCTCCCTCTATGTCAAAGCGAACTTTGTTGAAGAGAGCCACAGCATACTGCTGCTCATACAGACGCCCAAACTCTCCCATCAACTTCCCAGTGTGGGCTGCAACATAAACACACAGCTACAGCTGGAGTGGAAACGGATCTCAGGCATTTCCATATTCAGAGACTTTTGACTACACTTTGCTTCAAACAAATTTTCACAAAGAGCTCCAGATTCTGCTGACATAATCAGAAAGGCCAAAAGGTTTGTGGGACAGACCTTAAGGGAAGTCTTACTTGGAAATAGTTTTAAAAAGAAAATAAATAAATAACCCACTTACTGAATACATAATCCAGTCATGTTAGCTTCAATCTGAATCACAGTGTCATTATTGTGACTTAGAACAGGTCAAAAGATTTTTCCTGCATTTCATGAAAAATGACGACTCAAATGGCTCAAATTTCCTATACCAGCACTGCAAACAGAATTATGCTTCATCTGTTTCAATAATCCAACATTTCTTCCTGAAGACTTTCCCTGACCCCAACTGTGACAATAATGGATAATCTACATTATGGGGTTAGCTGTATGGAGCTGGAAGCAGAGTAAGTCTCCACAATGTAATTGTGGAAGCAGATTGATTGCTCTGTTTTGGTGTATACTGCAGTATTAATACAGAAGAACTTTACTGTGGAGTCGGATTGCATGAACAAAACAATCCTCACTATAAAGTCCAAATGTGACTTTAACAAAAGGATTTCCCCATCAGCATCACAGTTTCCACACATGTAACACACTGATGAGACTGTGATTCTGAGGTCAACAATGTAGTGTAATAAGACCATTAGTGCAATGACGGCCTGTATGTTGCCTTTGGAACACATAAAGCATCCGTTTACTTTTTTCACCTGCTTATTTTGAATCATTCTGTTAGCTCGGCATATTTTTGCATAAATACCTGTGTAGAAAGAAGCTAACTTGAATTGTGAATTACATTACATATTTATAGTGTAACTGAATGTTTTTTAGTGACTGCCCACTAGTGTGACGCCGTTAAAAGCTGGTCCTCTAAAAGAAAAAAACAGTTCCAGTTTTCAGCGATTGTTCTGGCATACAGGAAACATTGTGCTGTACAATCAAAGGATCAGGAGGTGTGAGACAAGCATGAAATGACTTGGCTTCCTCGAAGCCAAAGCCATTGGTTTTAGCATAAGTTAGCTTTAATAGGAATTTTGGAGATGATCTGTTCACTGTGGTTAAAGCTGAATCTAAATCATGCTGAAAGAGAGAGAAGCTGTTTAAGATGTAATGGATCAGTAACTGGAAGTTCTGCATGAATCAGTCTAAAATAAAATATATTCATATCTGTACTAATATTTGTGCCAAGCAATGACCTTTTTAAACACAACAGATTATTTTACTTACATTCCTTCACTTCATTATTATCATAATTGCTACTATTAGTAATTGTCTTAATTATTATTATTAGACGGTTCTTTTTGATAGCTGCAGTTGTAAACATAACCTTTCCTGTATTCCCACTATCAATTAACTGCCCGACTGAAAAAGAACATCCCAGATTGGACATACTTCATGGCCAAAACATTGAGGCTCCTAAAAAAAAAAAAAGAAGCTGTAACCAGGCATTTCTACAGAATTAGGACATCTCACACAAAAGTTATAGGCATTTCAAATACGTACAGAGATCACAAAAATGTTGCATCTGGGTTGAATAATAATGATCAAATACGTTAACCACTGCTGCTACAGCTTAGATCATCACAAACCTCATTTGTTCTAAGTGATGTCCTGTCAGATGCAAGCATAGCTGTTGTAGTTGTATGAAGGTAGGGTTCCTAAGCCTGACATCGTGTTGCCACACTTCTTGAAGCAGCTAAGTCTTCCTGTCCTTGGTGAGATGCATGATATGATAAAACTGCTGTTCTAAATTCATTGACTTCAGGAATGAATCTATCTCACCAACAGACTTTTGATTCTCCAGGGGAAGCTTCGGTAGGGGAACAAACTTTCTGACATAGGTTCCCATACCAAAGGTTTCTGTAGTGGACAATTTCTGCAGACAGTGCTGGTTTGGCACATTCAGGAAGCCTTGGAGTATATAAACAAGTTCTTTTTATTGTTTGACAGCAATCATTAGTGAGGGACTAAGAATGGACTTTGCCATGCTTGTCTTATGTCCTGTTCATGCGAGGACTGAAGCCGATTTACTTGAGTATCTTGTCATTTACAAAAAAAACACTTTGTACCTCGAAGGGTTGTTAAAGCACGAAAAATAAAGAAAAGTGTCATGGATCTAAAGTGCTGTACCTAAATATAGTAATAAAGCATAGGGTGTCTGTTTTATCATCCACATCCAATGGAAACAAAGATTAGGAGAAGAGTACTACCTAAAAAAAATTAGCTTGATTTGAGACCACCTGCAATCAGCATCTAAGACATTCAGTGGAGTACATGCTGCTCCTTGATTTACTGGTCCTGGCATAAAAACATTTATCTGCAATGATCCTGCATACATTTAACAAGGCTAATATAATTTATATTTGGTAAATTCTGCTCACCCTTTAGAGTTTGTCACTTATGGTTTGCCTTTTTGTTGTGGCAGCGGGAAGTCATGGAACTTTTAATTAGAAGTTAACATTATTTCTACTCATAACGAGAAGAGTCGTGGAAGCTACTGAAATCCTTTCCTCGTGTCGAGGTTGCAGTTGGACTGGAGGGGCAAAGAAGGGGACCTACAGCATGTTTGCTTGTACATTGTTCATTCTAAGACGATGAAAAGAACTATAAATATTTGTACACAATATGGTACAAAGTAAACCATAGTAATCAATAAGTTTTCTGTTAATATGTTGTCTCACATGCCCACAGGAATTTCAACTTATAAGTAAATATCATGAACAACCAAACTCAATTAAATAAGAAAAGAAAATTCTTTAACACACGAGATAACAAAACACGTAACAGCACAGCTCTTGAGTAAATGTGCGTTACCTGCCCAGACTAATGGAGTCAACAGCAAATCCAAACTAAATGAAGAAAAGATTCTACCTTAGAAACAAGATGGAAAAAATGGTAAATCATCCCAGAGAAATCCTTTTTCCATGTTTAGAAACATGGTTAAAAAAATTCATCTTTCAGCAGCAGCTTCAGGTTCAGACACTGGGGTCACATTCCACAGACAGTTTGGGGTTTTTCCTCCAAAACATGTCAAATTTAGAAAAGAAGATATCTTGGAGCTGTATTAGCTGCTGCTGTAGGTCTTGCTAACTCTTTGCGGTGCTGCAGCCAGTGTTCATTCATTTTCCACGGGGCCTCAACTTTACAGAGAGCAGCTATCTGCTTTAATGACACTACAGTGTTGTCTACCATCACAGTGGCAATTGGATCCCAGAAATAAGGCTTTTGCTACATGTCGCAGCTAATGTTATCGCTGACGTCCGTTCAAGAACTGCAGCATATCTCTGGGACCAGATTTATATTTATTAGACCAATGAGAGACACCCCCTTCTTCCCCCACCCTCCTTTCCCAACAGTGTCTTAACAAAAACATTCCACTGTGATAGACCCATAGGCTGACTCATAAATAAAGAGTGTTCCCATCACAGATCACTGAAGCAAGAGCTGCAACTGTGCTTGTGGAAGAATCTAGAACAGCAAAGGAAAGCTGATTTAGTTCTAGTTAGAATGTGTTTACTGAGCTTATTTATCAAGACGGGCGTATAGTTCAAACATTCCACTGGGATGGGTTATGAAAGAGCATGCAAGGACCACTCTGGGCCCACAGAGGTGAACCACCAGTGATTTCAACATATGTGATGGTCAGGAAACTGTGAAAGTTACTGGAGATGGAGATAAGTAGTTCATACCACATATGGAGGCCTCTTCAGTTTAAACTGACTGGTGCAGAGTTTCAAGCTGCCCACCAGTCCAGTCACTTAAAACTGAAGATGCCTTTAGGACACGAGGTGAAATGTCTTTAAGAACCACAGAGGAAGTCCAGCTTCACCTGAAACCGTGTGTTGGGGTCCGAGTCACAGGGATTTCCTCCATCTGAACCAGCTTAAAAACAAGCTTTTTTTATGTACTGAAGGTCAGAGTGCCATACCTCACCATGCCACAGATAGCTTCACTTCAGAGCCTGCAGATTTTATAGACCCAGGAAAAATATTCCAAGTTAGAATTTCCTGTTTCCTGTCCCCTCACCCACTGAAGTTAAAACAGCTGTATGTCTGCTTAAGGGAACTCTTTGTGGATGCACACAAGTTGCTACTACAGCGAGCGTAAATGAATAGCACTACAGTGGACAAAGTGAGCCCCCCAATGAGTGGTATCAGTAGTTATTTTCTCGTAAACCTCATTACTCTACATTTTACAGCATAAAAGTGAAAAAGAAAAGAAGAAGCTCATTACAAGACTTTTCATGAGTCTCAATAGAACCCTAAAGAGTAACAATATGATTAACAGATAATTAGAAATTTTTGTTTGAATGGAAACTTCTGAGAAGTCTACTTAATGTACAAATATATTATGTTGTACTAAAACAATGCAGTTTCTTTAATTGCATGTTTTGAGGCTTATCTTTACATGGCTTTAGGTTCTGTAAAAAGAAGGAAAACAAATCTACAATATATACCCATCTATCTGTCTAGAACATTTATGCTAACTATCCAACTTTTCTTTTCCCCGTGTCACCATCAAACAGTTCTTCTGTAAGCAAAAGCCTATTTTACATCTGGGATGGATGACAATCACAGCCAAGTTTTCAATAAAGCCCTAAAAGCTTCTCTACATGTACATGCACCTTCCTGATTCCAACGCACATACTTGCTCATGTCAATTTTCAAAAAGGAGATGAAAGGTTAGTCATGTGATCTGGGTTAAGAAAAACCCATGCTGCCTATCTGTTGAGAGCATGTGGCCCTGGCTGTGCAGGAGGAGGTTTCTATCCAGACACACACTTTTGATGCATTCCTCAAATTCCCCATCTGATACATTTTTATGTGGCTCACTTTGATTTGGCCACTGAAGGCAGAGAGAGAGACATGTCTGGCCTGTAACTCAGTAGCATAAGTCCCTAAACTTCGTAGTGGAGAGAGGTAACAGAGTTTGACGGCCCGCAACTGGCCATTCTTTAAAAAAAAATGTAGGTCTAGTTCAGGGCAGATTAACCCTTTGCTCAGTTTTACGCGCCTGTTAAGCCCCACTTTCTCCTTTCCAAGATGAACTGATCTTGTATTCTGTTATATTCCAGTTCTTTTCAAGAACAGCTTACAAACAGCAGCTCTGTGACATTATACCTTGCAGATCA
The DNA here is from genome assembly GCF_036924035.1 of Leuresthes tenuis. NCBI lineage: Eukaryota > Metazoa > Chordata > Actinopteri > Atheriniformes > Atherinopsidae > Leuresthes > Leuresthes tenuis. Next base: position 34,660,129 of record NW_027325360.1, read on the forward strand.
TTTAGGACAATATACTAAACACAGAGCTGTTGTCCCGCCTGAGGTTTTGGAACTAAAACGCAGTTGGAGACTTTACCCAGCTGGATGTTGGCCCTTCAAGCACGGCAAGAAAACTAAGGGCACTTTTCAGTTGCAACCCTTATGTCCGATTTTAAACAAACTCATAGTTTAAATGGTTATCTCCTCTTCTACTTGAAAACAAGACCAAAGGTTTGCACTTTTAAGATTAGTCCCACACTCATCAGCAACACTCTGGGTTAGCATGAGGTCTGCTTGCCCTGGCATATCATTGTTTTATGCTCTACCCTCCACAAACTGTACAGGACTTCATCAGAACATGTTCACACAGGTCACATAAGGAGCTCATGGTATTTCTAAGAGCTGCCAAGGTTGCAGTCTCTGTTATTTTAAGGATCTTTTTAGTTCAACTATCAAACAGTGAAAATGTTAAGAGAGATATTTTGTACCTACAAACAAATATATGCATTTCCCTCTTTGACAGCAAAAGTAACAGTTTAACTGACCTAAATGACCAAAGGGCTGGGCCTGGTCAGTTCTTTTCATATTCATTTCCATCAACAAAGTCCAGATAACCATGACAGAGAAGTTCACCTTGGTTAATAGACTTTGATAAACTCCATAGAGAATGCAGGGCAGGACGTTCCATAGCCCAGAAACAAAGCCACTGTCAACCATCTGCAGATTTGGTCCTCAAAGATGATTTACACTGAAACTCAACTGTGGATGACAATGGCCCCAATCTCAGCTTTAACCAACTCTATAGACTGAGTCATATTTAAAAATGGATTTGAGTGCATACTGTCACTTTAAAACAAAAAAAAGGTGAAAACTTTCAGAAAGAAATGGGTAGCACAAATGAAAAGCAGGTGAATAGAAAAAAACGGGTTAGAGAAGACATCTGAACATGATTTTGTGTTTTTAGAAGTAGGATATGTACAGAGGTGAAGGGGACTCATTCAAACACTTTGGACGTTTGGCGTTCACTACATTTTTTTCTCATATTTATCAAGGTAAAACTGCCTACAAAAATAAAACCAGTGAAAACCACAAGAGGTACCAAAGTCAACCAAATGTCCTGGAAACACGACCTTCGTTCTCATTTCTCCATTCCTTCTCCTTTTCTCTCTGGCACCACTTCAGGGAACGTCCGGAATTTTATGAGACGTAAAGCGCACATGACCCAAAACGCCAAACAATTCCGAACCAAGCAGACTCCAACTATACTCCTCACCTGTGATTATCTCTCGTTTGGCCTCATCTAGGTGACTGGAAATAACGTCCCCCATGGTGGAAGTAGAAGTCCCAGACTGACTCCACTGCAGGTCTACCAGAGTCTTCAAGACAAACGCAGTCAACCCGTTAAGAGAAAGGTAGACTCCTGAAGCCCCCTCAGTGTGAAGGTAACTACCTGACGTAACTACTGTCCAGAAAAGACGGGTAATGACGGGCGCTAAGCTTTGCCTGGGAGAGTGAAGTGAGCTGAAAAACGTTGGCTGAATGACAAACTTCCAAAGCTTTTTCTCGGAGAGACACACCCTCCTTTAAAGTAGGAGGGGAACTCCCACCCTCCAGCGAAGGTGCATTCAAGCCATGTGGTAAACCTGCACACCCTATCCGGGCTTCACATTTTAAACATTTCGAGGTTTAACACATGCAAATGAGTCATTAAAAAGAAATTCCTCTCTGTTCATACGTGTGTTTTGAATAGGATGGCTCACAAAAAACTAAAACTTTTTTAAAAGTCAGGGTATGTCAGTACCCTGGCAAGTAGCTGAAGCATTTGGTGACGTTAGTAGAAAATAAGGCTCAGTTGATCAATGCTGTGTTACTAAAGATGTCGGGCGCCAGATGAGCCCAGAAATGAATGGGCTCAATTCTTTCTTGCTGATTGGTTGGTGTTTGTTCATGGGTCTTTTCTTATTATGTCCCCTGGACACAGAAGCGTTTGGGTGAGCGTCATGGCTCACTGTGCTCTCCTAACAACTGCTAACGAACGTCACCACTGATGGCAAATTATGTTGATCTGGGGCATCTGCATGTCTGAGCAAAAGGGCATATAAAAACATTTTGGCTTGAAAACACTCTTGGAGTAAAAACATACCCGAGATTATGTTTGAAATGATCATATTCAACATTAAAAAAAAACTGGAGAAAGGGAATGAAAGGAAAGTGCACAGCTGTAGGGCATTTACTACCACTGATAAAAAAAAAAAGAAGAAAAAGAAAAAGAGGGCTGCACAGTGGTGTCACAGCAAGGAGCTTCCACTCCAGCTTCCTCACACTATCCAGAAGTGTCCATATTAAGTTAGTTGTTGAATCTAAATTGGTCCTGTAAATTGTGTGAGCATGCTGGATTTGTATTGACACCATGATGTACCCGCCTCTTCCCCGGTGGCATCTGGGAAATTGATGAAAATGTCCAATTACAGCATCTCCTTCTTCTTGGTGGTAGTTTGGATAATCCAAGGTGTTTGTAGGAAAAAATGTGAACGTATTTTTATGTCAGCATTAAAGATGAGGATATTAACTTACTGGCTGTGGCACTGGTGTCTGTATTGTTTTCAGCAGCCAGTCAGTATGACAACCACCAGGAGACAAACTAACTGTGGTCAGCTGCAAATTTCGGTTTTAAAGCCACTACATTTTGAATTTCTTTAGCAGACTGGGGCCATCGACTTATTCTTGTCTCTTGGTTTCAAAGGTTCCAGTAATGTATTCATCTTTTAGTTTGAATTATAGCAGTTTACTTAATCGTCGAGCCACTGCAATAATCATATCTGTTTGAACTCTCCTCTGTGAGCACAAAATGAAAATAATTTTCATAGTTTGTCTGGTTATGAATATGTTAACATGAGATGAAGGACGAACCTCATCACTGTCTCTACAGGTCCAGTGGAGATGCAAAGGAGGTCTCTGAGCTTCAGCACACTCAGATTGGAGTAATATAGAGTCCCAACACAATGGATACACTGTGGCTACAATGGTGAATGCTGTGAGCATTCATCCTGATGCTGTGGTCGGCAGTGGAAATGATCATTTGTCTGTGTGACTGCCATACTTGCAACTGAAAACCACTGTGACTGACACATGCATTTTCATATTAACATAATGTGGATGGTTTTCTGCTGTTGTTTTCTCAGGCTACAGTATGTTGCACATCTCTACAGACTGGTCTGTCTTTCTTGTGGTGAGATCTCCTTTGAATTTGATGTGCTCGTGAAGTTTTCTCCTGATGAGGATGTACTCCTACAAAACAATGAAGGGCACCTAGCATATAATGATGTCGATACGATACGACTGAGTAGGCTTTTATTTTGGACCTTAACTCGAACGGAAGTGTATTTCTTATTCCCACAAACTCACTTTGTGGCGCTGCTTAGTTGCCTGTGGAGAGGTGGACGAGCAGCACAGGTTCATCATGGCACCACTTGGACTAAAAGCCATTGTTGGAGAGAGTAAGAACTATTTTATTATTGTTATTGTTATCATCACCATTATTATTATTATTAGTAGTAAGATTTTATTTTGTCGATGCTAGATTATCATCCTTGATAAAATAGTTCCAACTCATGCAGGGCCATGTAAAGTATCATACAGACATCTGAGTTTTCAGTGGGAGGTGGGAGCAATGCAATGAAATATATTTCCTGACTTTTTCAAATTATTGACAGTAATTTGGGAGAGAGCTGTAGCTGCACAAATTCGTTATTTTGGGTCTTTGACGTGCAAAAAACACAATAGTCAAAAGATTGCGGCTTTCCAAACGCTAGTTGTTCTAAATCACATTGTCAATTCGCTTGATGACGCACATTTAAATCAGTTTGGAGGTGTTCTGTTAGACTATATGGTTTCATGGAACTGTCATATTGCGTTTGTTCAGAGAGTGCTCGCTCGGTGTAAATCCTGCTCCTCTAATCTGGGCGGATTAACTGCGTTGACATCATTAAGATGGAAGAGGACGACGGGAGGAAATAACTGAGTCTGACACAGAGAAACAAAAACAGCAAAACAAAGCTTTTGGTTCTACTTTCTACTGAATATCAACATCGAGATGATCAGTTTGATCATTCAGAAATACATATTTCACAGCTGTTACCACGCTAACCGCGAGCCTCCCGTTAATTTATGCTTCTTTCTTCAAACTGTCTTTCATCAAGACTCATTGAATACAAAATATTATTAATATTACATTTGAATGCCAGTGCTTATGACCCCATAAAATAAATTGAGGATAATAGAATTTCCAGAGAGCATTAAAACCTTGCTGTGAATCAGGAACTCTCTTGCTCTCTAATACAGAATAAAAAACCACAGACCAAGTGGTTGCAGGGTTTCAAAAGCACTTCTTGTTGGAATTAGAACTATATCTACAGTAAATTATTTAGTAAGCCTTAATAAAACTACTGGTAAGCACAAGACACACGACAAGGCAATTTATGTGAAAAAAGTGTTATTATGTTATATGCGTGTGTATACTGTATATATTTACAAGATATATATAGATAATAAAGCTAAGGTTAAATTTTGATTAAATTTTTAGTTTAGAAAATGTAAGGTTGAATTAATTATATTTCCAAGTCAATATATACCATTAAAATTATTGAATTCTCTGTACGCACTACTCAGTCCTCCAGTGCCTAAAGCCAGTGCTGCTGAGAAAAAGCCTTCTAAATCTTTACCAAAGCCCTGTCACAGCGTAGAAAAAGTAATTGTTACTTATCTGCCAGGTTATCTGTTCTGTTGGTAGTCAGTCACATTCCAGTCATACATGATTTCAAAGACACTGACATCAGTTTTGTGTGGGTTTTTTTATACATGGAAAAAAATTCCCAAAATTGCTAAATGATATGACTTCATGTGCTGAATGCATATACATCTATCAGTTCTCAAGGGAAATATGTCTGTATGCCTGAAGGACAGTTAGAAAATAAAACACATTCACAACTGTTTGATTATCACATACAATACTAGTCAGAAGTTGTATGCATGCTTGACAAACCTGTGTTTTGGTTTCAGTACAGCCTACTCTATGACATCTGAAGTACATCACCAATGCAGTTCAAATCTGTTTCAAGGAGTGCTCTGCAGACATGAGAGAAGAAGTCAGAGAATGTGAAAATGTGGCTTAGAGTGCTTAACTACCAGGATCTGATTGAGGCTCTGGGTTATACTTTCTTTAAATCTGTTTAATATCTTTTAATCTGCAAGATATCTTGAAATCGGGTATAAGCATAAACTTAACACACATGTTGATACTGATGAAGCTTACTCTTACTAAGAGTGGCTAGCCTAACCACAGGGATAGAGGCTCAGTCATCCAGGAAGGACTTGGAGAAGAGTTACTGCATCTTAGCATCTATAGAGGTATATTGAGGTGGTTTGAGCATCTGGTCATGTTTCTGATATGTCCCATTAAGTGGAGGTCCCTAAGAAATACCTTTGGGAACTCTGTGGAGCTCTGCCTTTTTGGAAGAGAGGAGGACATGGCAAGGGAGAGGGAGGTCTTAGGATCTCTTCTCAGACTCCTGACCCCCGACTCAGTTCAGGATGAGTGGCAGATTTCTCCAATTTGTAACAACCATTAAAGATTTACCTTTACCAAAGATTGTATTAGGTCATTTCAATTTTTTGTTTCTGGCCACATAGTTGACTCATTATTATTAAATGTCATGATGTAGCACTTATAACACCGATCCTCTGTGAAATCAGGAGATATTGATTTATTTTGAGAGCAGTCCTTGCATGTGTGGGGAAGCATATATGTATATGTGAATGATGTAGTTTACCCGTGATGTCATATCCGCTGACACAGAAAAAGCCCAGAAATAGCAACAGTGCGCAGTGGATGGGTAAGAGGATTAGGAGATTAGAGGCTGTGATTGCAATGGGGCCTGCCCTCCTACTGATACTTCATACTCTGTCTGACAGATTGGACAGAAGCTTAAACCCCAGTGATAAAATAATTTAAAAAAATGGAATGCTGCTCATCAAAACAAGAGACTTTCTGAAAAAACATCAGTTTGACCTCTGTCTCTTCTGTCAGATTCATCGACATCTCAGATAAACTTAGCTCCTTTATCAGTTGTTCACTTATCTTGTATGGTGTTCTCTTTTAGATAACAGAAAGCATTTGAATAATTAGGTCGTCACACGATTGTGTGCTTATATTATTTCTATGCTAAATTGCTGTCATAAAGACTGTCACAATGAGAGCTGAATATTCAGCACACTTCCTGACTTTGAATGCTTTCCTAACATACAGATATACAATCCCATTCAATCAATACTTAGCCAATCAAATGTACCTACTATCTGCTGAAAAATCGTACATTTTAACTGAATTACAACAATATCTCCCTGAAATAAGGAGAGACTCCTGGGTAGGGCTGCCTGGAAACAGGGGCTGTGATACTTTCTCCTCCCAAATCACATGCATAGATTAAGAAAACATCAATAATTTGTCAAATACAGTTTAAATGAATTCAGAAGAAATAGGTCTAGAAGATGACAGTTTTCACTATCAATATGTATGATCTTTAGATGCTATGTTAATATTAATTAGTACAAGGCTGGGCAGTTGGTGGAGTGAAGTGTTTTTATTAAGATTTTTATACATGCAGTTCAACATGCTTTGATGGTAAATTAACAATGATTTGTACACTAAACAAACTGATTTGTTCCTAACTTTTAGAGATAATGAACAATGTCATCAAGAAGGCAAGAGAAAAGGGGAAATGGAAGGTATTGGCTCCAACTCTATTCAAGCTTGGCATCATTGTTGCCCTTCAAGTGTGTGTTTAAATAAAATTCTGACAGTTTACCCTACTGTATGTGGCTGGTTGTAGGTGCTGGTGGTGGACAAGCTGAGTATGAGAATGGTTTCATCCTGCTGTAAGATGACAGACATCATGTCAGAGGGAATCACCAGTAAGTCACTAAGGTCACCTCAGTTCATATCAGTTGGAGCTGTCAGATCAGTTTGATTCAGTTCAATGTAAACTTATTTAATCATCCATCCATCCATTTTCTATACCCGCTTAATCCGTCGGTCGGGTTGCGGGGGGCTGGAGCCAATCCCAGTGGTCATCGGGCGAGAGGCGGGGTACACTCTGGACAGGTCGCCAGTCCATCACAGGGCCACACAGAGACAAACAACCACACACACACTCAATTGACACTAAGGACAATTTTAGAGTCACCAGTTAACCTAACATGCATGCTTTTGGACGGTGGGCGGAAGCCGGAGTACCCGAAGAGAACCCACACACACACAGGGAGGTGCTAACCACCACACCACCCTGCAGTCCCTTATTTAATCAATCCATCCCTTTTCTATAGCCATTTGGCTAGAGGTGGGATATACTCTGGACAGGTTGATGGTCCGTCACAGGGCCACAAAGAGACAAACAACCATACACACTCACTCCTAGGGTCAAATTAGAATCACCAATTAACCTAACATGCATGTTTTTGGATGGTGGGAGGAAGCCGGAGAACCCGTTCTCTCAGATCTCTCATTATTTAATTGTTTATTTGTCATAGGCACCTTTGTTATGAGATCTTTTTTTAAGTCAGTCATAGTTAATCATTTAACCTCTGATCAGTCACACATGCGCATGGTTGTGAATCTTAATAGTTAATTGTAATTTACAGACCGTTTCTGCAAAAAAGACAACTGAATCGTCTTTGTACATCTGAAGCAAAATAAATGTGTTTTTTTTTTACATTTATATATATATATATATATATATGTAAAGGTATATAGATGTATGTGCCCAACATACCATTACATGTTGTATTTATTTATTGGATGGTCTGCATTTCAATACCAGACACAACTGAACGCGCGCTTGCCTTCATTCAGAGCATGATTAGTTTCTGATTGTGAATGGGGATTTCATTCACCCAGCTACTGACATATTCATCCAGTGTAGGGGTATTAGTTACATGAATGAAGTTGAAAATCAAAGAAAAAAACATTTCACACTGATTCCATCTGTTTTATGTTATTTCAGTTGCATTTATTATCATTATAATTTAATTATTGAGCTATTATATATTTTTGTACTAATTTCTAATCCTGGCAGTTTCAGTCCTCCAATGCATGTTGTGAATGTTGTCTGTTGTCCAATAGCTGCCAAATGTGCTTTTCACAAAAGATTAAAGTATGCAATAATCAAGTAAATAGTGAATAGATACCTCATAAGTGTTATGAGATACATGCACACTGACGGCTGGATGGATACCGAGCATCTCTTTTTGTCTGTGCACTTTAGTTGTAGAAGACATAACCAAACGACGTGAGCCTCTGCCCAGCATGGAGGCCATTTACCTGATCACACCATCAGATGAGGTAAATGATTCACCTGCATTATAGGCTGAGTACATTGCTGTCATCTTCCTACAATTTTGCATCGATTATCTTTTTTTGCCGTTAAGGCATTTTAATTCATTCATATTAATTTGATATTAATTTCAAATCAATTGCATCAAATCTTATGGTGAGTTTTTGTGTTGGGGACAAGGAAGACTGCAATTCTGTTTCTTTTAAAAGTTTCATCACTTACTCCATTAACTTCTGAACATAGTCATGAAACTGTATTTTGCTCTTACTTGAGTTTGTAAGGGGGCATTATTCTTATTTGTTTCAGTCTGTTGAGGGTCTGATTGATGACTTCAGAGATCCTGGGGCTCCAAGGTACAGAGGAGCCCACGTCTTCTTCACTGACAGTAAGCAAATCCAGCCCACTTCGAAAGGCCATACTGTTGATGGAAAGTTTGAGCACTAAATTCTTTTATGAAGTACACAAACCCAATCTTCAAAGATCTGACTAAATAACTACAGTGGGAGGCCATGTACAATGCTGGTTTAAGTTAATGACAGAGCATTTTTCAGAGCAAAACATTTTACCACCAATTATTTCATTCATTCACCACATTTTTCTGTGATTCCCTGCAGCAATCCCAGACTCGCTGTTTGGACTGTTGACTAAATCTCGCGCCTCCAAAGCCATGAAGGCCTTGACTGAGATCCACATCGCCTTTCTGCCCTATGAATCTCAGGTAAAATACTGTTTAGACTAGGATTAGGCCGTGGCTGGCCACTCATAAGCTGCTACATCATTTGTTATGGATGAGGTTCAGACTGAGTAAAATTCGCTTAGTTTGTCTTCATTGAGAGATGTAAAGTACCCATATGGAACTTTGTAATTTTATTGTGTGGGTCAGTGTAAGACAAACACAGGTGATATGGGATAAGCTGATGGCAGGGGCGGAAGAAACTGAGGAAAACATGGCAAAGCTAAAGACTAAACCAGAAACTTAACCTAACAAAACCAACAAACATGTGTCTCTGTCACCCATTGAAAATATTTTCACTGGCAAGAAATTTGAATTGAGCATATATTCTATAATTTACAAATGCCTGTATGTTGTATTTGTAATATTCTGGTCAAATAATTTTTTGAGTTTTTATTTAGATTTTATATACTGTTCCAACTTCTTTAGAAAAAGAAATCTATTATCCCTTAATTTACACTAACTAAATCGCAAAGATATTATAAAAATCTATTGTGTGGGGCACCATGACTAAGGCATGAAGTATTGCAGATACAGTAAATAATAGTGATAATATGATAAATATGAATGAAAGTTATACTTCTACGTACTTCTACGCAAGGCAAGGCATGGCAAGGCAAGGAAAAGCAAGGCATGGCAAGGCAAGGCAAGGCATGGAAAAGCAAGGCAAGCCAAGGCATGGCAAGGCTAGGAAAAGCAAGACAAGGCAAGGCAAGGCAAGGAAAAGCAAGGCAAGGCAAGGCATGGCAAGGCAAGGCAAGGCAAGGAAAAGCAAGGCAAGGCAAGGCATGGCAAGGCAAGGAAAAGCAAGGCAAGGCAAGGCATGGCAAGGCAAGGAAAAGCAAGACAAGGCAAGACATGGCAAGGCAAGGAAAAGCAATGCAAGGCAAGGCATGGCATGGCATGGCATGGCAAGGCAAGGAAAAGCAAGACAAGGCATGGCAAGGCAAGGCAAGGAAAAGCAAGGCAAGGCAAGGCAAGGCAAGGCATGGCATGGCAAGGAAAGTATGGCAAATCAAGGCAAGGCAAGGCATGGCAAGGCAAGGCAAGGCAAGGGAAGTTTATCTGTAGAACACAATTCGCACACAAGGCCATTCAAAGTGAATTACAGCTATTTAAAATCAGAAGAAGGCAAATAAAATAATTCCAAAAGCATAAAAAAATAATCATTAATTGATTAAATTAAAAGCGAAGAGTGCAGATAAAATACTTTCAGTCTGTTTTCAGCCTGGATTTAAACATTGTCAGAGTTGAAGCCTGTCTCACATATTCTGAAAGACTGTTCCAGACTTTAGGAGCATAAAGCTGAAACGCAGCCTCACCTTGTTTAGTCCTGACTGGGCAGCAGCAGGAGACCCCTCCCTGAGGTTCTCAGAGTCCCAGTTGGTTCATATGGATCTAACATGTCAGAGATGTACTTTGGCGCTAGACCGTGAAGAGACTTGTACACGAGCAGAACTGTTTTAAAGTTTAAAGCAACTCAATGAGCTGAATGACACTTTCCTTTTATTGGTAGAGGTTTTTTCTACCATAACCATGTAACAAATCAGTGTTCATGACCAAAGTAATATGAACCTTCTATCAGACTCTTGGCAGCAAAATTTCAACCCTGATATTGAAAAGTAATCTGCAAGTATAGCAACTCTAGTAACTGTACTGTGATTACCTCGTGTAAAAGTACTGAGTAACTGAAAGAAAGTCATTTCATTGCTGTGATGGTAACGACTGTTGGGACAATGTCTCTCCTGGTAATAATTATTAACCCATTACTTCACATTATTCTCTGAGATCAGTCTTCTTTTTAGGTTGATAACTTTGCAAGGAAAGGCAGAATTCATCCTCCAAACAAAATATGAAATATGTATAAATATGCATTATAAAAATAAAATAAAAATGCCTCTCCACCCTGTTTTTACACTGACATAGTGCCTCAGTGGAAGGGTACAGTGCTGAAGATCAGACCAACAGCATTTTTTGTTGGATCAGCTTTAGCTTCAGTCTCCTGTGACCGTCCTATAATTTTAATCCTAAAAGGAAGAAACACATCATACCCGCCCTGCCCAATCACGTCTACTTATCCCCACAGCTCATTGCCTGAAAGAACCAGTATTCTGGAATTTAAAATATGTGACAAGAGGAGTCAAGGGGATTGTTATCATGTGATTGAGCGAGTAACAGATGGGACAGTGAGTGTGGAGAAGTGTTCAATTGGTTTCTGTCTTCTGGTGGCCAAATTTTGTCAAATTAATCTGTTTGAATCATGTTCTTATTTTCCTACATCTGAAAATATCAGAACGCTGTTTAGATCATCATTGAACACTAAAATTCTCGATCAGTGCTCAGTCGAATAAGTCATATTAGTGCCAAACTGTAGCAGTTTGAAGTCAGGCTTAGGCTTACCACGAGCATCAATCACTGTAAATGTTTGAGAGGTATACGAAGTTGAGGTTTGACCTGAGTTTGTCTCTCTGCTATGTCTTCTGTGTGCAGGTCTTCTCCCTGGATAAAGTGGATGCCTTTCAGGACTTCTACAGCCCCTTCAAAGCTGATGTGAAGAATAACATGTTGGAGCGCTGTGCTGAACAGATAGCCACCCTTTGTGCCACGCTCAAAGAGTATCCTGGGGTTCGATACAGAGGGTAAGGTCAAAGTTGTTTTTGGACCACCCCTTGCAGACTCAGAATGTGAGATTGAATAGAACTAAAGATGTGATGTGACTCGTTGGAATCCTTAGATGAGCTCATTTTTATGAATTGGCATTATTTTAATACTCCACTTCACTGAACTGGATTGTTGGACTGATTTGAATTAAATTGGCTTCTATTTGACTGGACTTGAACCAAACTTGTTTGCTTTCTTCGTAAAGTGCTTAGAAATTATCTCAATTGGGAAATGATGCTTTATGAATAAAACAAACTTGAAATGAATTGAAGTAAAAAAAACTGAAACCATAATTTTTGGTTTTCTATAACAGCATTTCTGTCAGAGAAGATAGTGAGATAGGCGCAGTGGGAGTATAACGATATGACCACAGCATCTGTTACCAATGGAACATGGTAACAATGGTCACTTGCATCGCTTATATTGTATCGCTACAGTACATAAATGCAAATTAATTTCTGTTCCAAAGAGCACAGTTCCACTCCACCAGTAACAACATAGCATCAGCCTCAGATGTTTGTGTACAGCACAGTACTTTAGAATAGCTCAAAAACAACATTTAAACATTTTTTAGAATTATACTGGACTCTACATGAACATCTTTCTGGTTTTCAGCCTTATTTGGCAAATTCCATTCTCATATTATAGTCAATATATTTCCATACAGACTCTTACTCTGTCAGAAGCTTGCTTGACGTTCTTGTTTAACAGCTTTAACAGTTGTTTGAATGACTTGCTCTAGTTACAAAGACATTCTTTAAATGTTCAATAACCAAATGAATGTTATAATGCCAAATATTTTTGTGTGTTGGGTCAGGGAATACAAAGACTGTTCAGTTCTTGCTCAAATGGTTCAGGAGAAGCTGGATGGCTACAAGGCTGACGACCCCACCATGGGAGAGGTAGGGAGTGGAGCTGAATGACTAAAATGAAATACCAGATGGAACACAGACAGTCTACCACATCTTCCAGACAATGGGAAGACTGGCAAGTTTAAAATCGCAAAAATGTACAATCAGTAAATTTATGACCAATATCATACAAACAATATCTGGCATAGCATGCAGGTTACAGTGCATCTCGGAATTATTTGCAAATACTTATTGACTCAAGTTTGGAAAAAGAAACACCCAGAAATTCCTAATGGAGACATCATTGATGGAGACCTAACAAAAGCAACTGTGCAGCTGTATAACTGGTGATAAAACAGTAAAGTTTATCTCATGCACAACTCAAGCTTTGTAGATTTCTTTGTTTCGTCTGCTGCTGAAGAATTGTATGCTTCTACATTGGTTTAACATCAAGTGTAAAGCTGGAACTGATAGAGGACAGGATGAAATGAGAGTGAGAGTAGTTCATAAGTGTTACCCTTTTCATCCTAGAATCTTCTGTTCTTTCATAAAGCTGTGTCTGTTTTTAAAATGCAACCCACCACTATACTTTATGAGATACATTTCTTTTACTTTTTTTCCCCCTTTGTCCTGTCCAGCATTATGGCAGCAGAATTGTAATCTGAATACCTTTGATGCCAAACAGATTTGCTTTGCCAAGGGAAGTTTTATTAATGTAAAGCTCCCCTTGATGCCCATCAACTGCTTATTTATTTAATTTTGTTACAATATTTAACATGTAATAGTGCCAAACTGGACCGTGGGACAAGGAAAGAGGAAGAGCAAAGAAGAAGAAACAGACTAAAATATAAAGAAAAACCAGGCAACCAGCTGCTACACCTGTAAAAACAAAACAGACGACAATCCACGGCCTCCGTGGGGATTCCAGCCTTAGCGCCACCAGGAGCACCTGAAAGCAGACAAGCAGAGAAAAAACACACAAACAAACAAACAAAAACACAACACAAGTAGTGGCAATCGTATACAAGACAACTGTGGATATAAATTACCACAGGATAACACATCAACTGCTTAGCGAGCATGCTACTGGGCTAATGAATGTGTGTGTGTGTGTGCATAAACATGCAATACACATGGCACAGGTTCCACATGATAACCGTGTTTAGTTATGAGTGTATAAGTGTATAGAGCCACAATCCACAGCCCCCCCCCCCCCCCCCCCCCCCCAGCAATCAGAAGCAGGCAGAGAGGGCCACAAGACCCAGGCCATCAGCAGCCCCCACGGAGCACAGAACCCAGGAAGCCCACCGCAGGGACAACCAGGTATCCACCCAGACGACTGCAGAGGAAGCCCCCGGACAGAGCCCCCATAAGAATAGGACAGAGGCCCCCCGGGAACAAGGGGCAACAGCCCACTGACCCCGCCAGGCCCCAGCCACCCAGACATGGGCCGTGGCCTCAGGTGCCCGAGCGCCCCCAAACCCCCCAGCAGAGGCCCCACCCAATACCCGAGAAATACCAGAAAGGCAACGGGGGTGCCTCATTCCTGGGAATGAGATACATTTCTAAATAGTCTACATGCTAAAAATTCTAAAGATGGACTACGTTTTTATGTATTAATGTGTTTACAGGAAATAATGTATACCTAAAACTCCTGAAGCCTCAATAGACATTGATCTTCAAGCAGAAAAATACATTTCCAGATGAATTGTATCAGTATTGACCATAAATCCTACATTGGTATTTTGTTTAATGCACTAATATTAGGCTCAGAAGTGATGATTTCATTCAAGTTGTTATCATATTTTCTGTACAGGACTGTAAGATTTGTGTTTCTCTTGCTAGCAAAGTTACAACACCTCAGTTCCTGTATTATTTTAGTATTACCTAAAAATGCTAAATATCAGTCAGCAGTGTTTTGTGTCTACTTTGATACCTCCAGGGTCCAGACAAGTCTCGCACTCAACTGCTCATTTTGGATCGTGGCTTTGACCCTGTGTCACCTGTCCTGCATGAGCTCACACTGCAGGCCATGGCCTATGACCTGCTGGGCATCGAGAACGACGTCTACAGGTAAAGCATCTGCACTCTGCAGTGGAGGTGTAACACTGTCATTTTACAGTTGTTTGTTAAGTACTTCTTTTTTTCTGACTCATGTTTTTTTAAGGTAATATTTTGATAATTGGACTCTCTAACTCTTTCTGATTGCAAGGAAGAAGCAAAGCAATGTATGCACTAACAAAAAAACTCAAATGAACTGCTCACTGGCAAGCTTTACATCTATTTTAACAAATTAAAGACTCTCTTGAATGCGTGTAAACAATGTGTAAATCTTTTTCACCCTCTGTCAGCTTCGAGACCAGTGGGATGGGAGAGACCAGAATGAAGGAGGTTGTCCTGGATGAGGATGACGACTTGTGGTTGACTCTGAGACACAAACACATTGCGGAGGTGTCAACGTGAGTACTTTGACGTCATACTGACGTGAGAATTAATAAACACGGTAACTCCATCTGTCACAAAGCTGTTAGAAAACACTATTCCGTTCACGACTTTCTTTGTCCTTTTCTGTCTCATTCTGTACAGGGCTGTTACGCGTTCTCTGAAAGAATTCTCTGCCAGCAAAAAGATGAACACTGGAGAAAAGGTCGAGGACTTACTGTGTAACTGTGCTCTGATTTCCTGATCTATCACTGTGTCCTTCACACAAACACACTGAGGTAGAGGGACACCCATAATCAGGCAGCTAGTGCTATGTTTCACTGATTTTCTACATCTTAGATTTGACAGATATCTGGTCTGTACAGTTTTAGTTACTGGTCTGCAAAGATCTGACATAAACAACCATTCATCCCCTTCATCGTCTGTCATCATTAGTAGGTGTGGATTCCTCATTAAGGAGATTGTCTTAAATATTCATTCCATTCAGTGGCCTAAATTTTTTCTTCTGGATATTTCTACAGCCATATGAAGAAGACGGGTATTGTTTTAGTCCGTTCTGTCCATCTGAAGTGATGCACACTTACTTCTCTTGTGAAGTTTTGACTGATATAGAAATATTTGTAGCTCGCTAAAATGAAATGATTTCACATTTCAAACAATGTTCCTAATCTAATTAACTATACAAATACCAAGCAAATATCAATCCACTAACACTGAAGACATTGCATGAAATTACAGAGGGTAACTGATCACTGTCACTGAATAGTATCACAATGTCTTTCAGACCACCATGAAGGAACTTTCTCAGATGCTAAAGAAGATGCCTCAGTATCAGAAAGAGCTCAGTAAGGTAGGAACTGAAGTGCTACATATATACATGGGTCCAGCAGCTCTTTGTTTTTCGTAATTTTTATTCATTCTTCATGGATGCATCACTTAAGATGAAAAAGGGCAACATTCATGTAGATTTAGCTGTTATTCTCTCACATTAATGTTATTTCCAAGTTTTATTTCCATTAAACTTCAGGTTTGTTCCAACAAGATCAAATAAGTTGTTTTAAAGGTTTTGCAAATAGCATTTTAGAGTCGATCATATGGTGGAAAACTATAAAGTGTCACAATGAGTGGTGGAGAGAGGAGAAGGACACAGACAAGGCAGGAGGTTGTAGAAGAGCTTAAATTGATTTAGTTACAAAAAGTGCAGCCAAGCCATAAAACTAACCCGTGGAAAAGAAAAGCCTAAGAAACAAACAAAGAGTGACTGAAATCAGAAATAAAAACACAACCAGGAAGAGACTTGAAAAACACAAGGCAGTAACTGCAAGCATCTGAAAAGGACTGTGAAAAACCAAGGAGCTTAAATGCTATGGGATTAGTGACTGACTGCAGCTGTGACAGATAGCGTGGAGACGGGTGTGCAGAGGAACTGAGAACTAAAAATAGGGGAACTGAGGATAACTGGGAGTAATGACATAATACTCAAAAGGCAAGAAAATCAAAACACAAGCGTAACTAATTACAAACAGACAAATCAATACTAGGCAAAAAATACATTGCAATAAAAACCATTAACTTAACAAACAAGAATACAATAGACACAAAACCCAGAAAACCCCAAGACAAAACCTTAACAACCTTAACAACCTTAACAACCTCCGCTCTCTAAAGCCCACTTCACTCTGTGACACACCCTTATCTGTGGGGTTGTGGAATTGCCAATCAGCGGTAAACAAAGCAGATTTCATTATGGCTTATGCCAACCACCTGTCTCTTGACATCCTGGCTCTCACTGAAACCTGGATTAAGCCTGAAAACACAGGTACCCCGGCTGCACTTTCGACCAACCACTCATTCTCCCACACCTCTCGTACATCTGGGAGAGGTGGTGGAATGGGCATGCTCATTTCCAACAAATGGAAATACACCCAACTGCTACCTGAAGCTAAATATAATACCTTTGAATACCACGCCATCTTGGTAACTGCACCGGTCAAAACCTATATGATTGTCGTATATCGCCCACCAGGACAACTCGGTGACTTTCTAAATAAACTAGACTCCTTGCTCTCCCTTACTCATGCTCTATCCTGGAGCATGACTGTC
The DNA here is from genome assembly GCF_036924035.1 of Leuresthes tenuis. NCBI lineage: Eukaryota > Metazoa > Chordata > Actinopteri > Atheriniformes > Atherinopsidae > Leuresthes > Leuresthes tenuis. The sequence goes on from NW_027325360.1 coordinate 34,677,285, forward strand.
CCATAATGGTCCTTGGTGACATGAACATCCACCTTGACAGTCCTAACTCTTCTGATTTTCTGTCACTAATGCACTCGTTTGAGCTACAACTGCTCAGCAGTCCTCTGATCCATAAAGCTGGCAAAGTGCTCAATCTCGTTTTCTCAAGAAACTGTGCCACAGAGGCCCTGTCTGTCACACCTCTACATTTCTCTGACCACTATTTCATTCAGTTCAGAGTGAGTCTCCCGAGAAGACCATCTGCTTCTACCCCTATGGTTTCCTTCCGCCGCAATCTCCGCAACCTGTTGCCCACCCGCTTCTCCTCCGTTGTTGCCTTCACTCTTCCAACCTCCAGCACATTCTCCTCCCTTCAGGTTAATGATGCCACGGAGTCCCTTTGCTCTACTCTGAGCTCATCTCTGGATAGTCTGTGTCCTCTATTCACCAAACCCTCCCGATCCTCCCAGTCTCACCCCTGGCTTAATGATACTCTCCGAGCGTTGCGCACCAATCTCAGAGCTGCCGAAAGGAAATGGCAAAAGTCAAAAGATCCTGCAGATCTAGCTAAATTCCAGGAGCTACTGTCATCATTCGCATCCAGTGTTACTGATGCAAAAAAGTCTTTCTACATCAACAAGATTCATAGTACTACTGACACCCGGAAACTTTTTTCCACCTTCAAAACTCTACTTAATCCTCCACCTCCACCACCTGCTACCAATCTAACAGCAGACACCTTTGCCTCATTTTTTAATGACAAAGTGGCAGCTATAAGCAAACCAAAGTTTACCAAACCTGGCACCACAAAATCTGCATGCAGAAGTCCTACTGCATCATTTTCCTCATTTACCCCTCTTGCTCAGAGCAGTGTGTCTAAACTTCTCACATGTAGCCGTCCTACTACATGCCCGCTGGACCCCATTTCTACTAATCTTCTCCAATCCATTACTCCTACTGTAACTGCAGCAGTCACGCATTTGATTAATGCTTCACTGACATCGGGCACATTTCCTACCACATTCAAGCAAGCTCAGGTTACACCGCTGCTCAAGAAACCTTCCCTCCCTCCAACTCATGTGGAGAATTATCAGCCGGTCTCTCTCCTCCCGTTTCTGTCTAAAATCATTGAAAGGGCGGTCTTTAAGCAGGTCACCGATTACCTCTCACATAACAACCTCCTTGACCCAAACCAATCTGGGTTTAAAAGTGGACACTCCACCGAAACGGTTCTGTTGGCTGTGACAGAAGCCTTAAAAGAAGCCAGAGCGACAGCTAAGTCCTCTGTACTTATCCTGCTCGACTTATCAGCTGCATTTGACACTGTCAACCACAGTATTCTTTTGTCCATACTCTCTAGCATGGGCATCACAGGGAGAGCACACTCCTGGTTTGAATCATACCTCACTGGTCGGTCCTTCAAAGTATCCTGGCTTGGTAACACTTCTGCAGCGCACCACCTCGCCACAGGGGTCCCCCAAGGCTCAGTACTGGGTCCTCTTCTCTTTGCCATATACACCAACTCACTGGGACAGATCATCCGATCACATGGCTTCTCATACCAATGTTATGCTGATGATACCCAGTTCTATCTGTCATTCCCACCTGATGACCACACGGTCTCAGCATGAATCTCAGACTGTCTCTCTGACATATCAACATGGAAGAAAGCCCATCACCTCCAACTTAACCTCCCAAAAACTGAACTGCTTGTCTTCCCAGCCAAACCAACCATACAACACAGCATCTACATCCAAACCGAATCCCCATCTCTTGCTCCATCAAAGGTTGCTAGAAACTTGGGTGTCATGACTGATGACCAACTAACCTTCAAAGATCACATTACCTCGGTTGCTCGTTCGTGCCACTTTGCATTACTAAATATAAGAAAGATCAGACCATACCTAACCCAACATGCCACCCAACTCCTGGTGCAGGCCATGGTCAGAACAGGGGCATCCCTGTCTATCTTCAAGAAACTCTTGAAAACCCAGCTCTTCAGAGAGTATTTCCTATCCTGGCACTTACCTTGTACTTACCTACCGCCTCTATCTCTACACTTTATTTTTCTGTACTTCCCTCTATGCCTGCACTCTATGTCTACTCTGTCACCTCTGACAGAGTGGGACTAGTGGGTTCCTTCTATGTAGTTTATTGTTAGCTTTTTAAATAGCTTGTTATATTTTCATTTGTAAGTCGCTTTGGATAAAAGCGTCTGCTAAATACAGAAACATAAACATAAACTAAACTAATCCAAAGTCCAAAATTCCACAGACGCTAACACAAAGACGTTTTTGTGTCAAGTAAAATCCTGTAATGAATTTTTTTTTTTTAAATTTAAAAACAGCAGAGCTGATGGAATCGTGGGTATGCTCTGACCTGTGGAGATGACCAGTCAGAGCAGTCTGGACTTTTTAGGATGTATGTGGATTCACTACCTTATGCTTAGCCCTACCCTTACATCTGCACCTGAGCACTTTAGCACCAATGGGTCAAAGTTGGAGTTGCACTATGCTCATACTAGGGAGGATCATAGGATTCCTTCTGTATGTTTCTACAAAACAGGACTTTGTCAGAAAGTTGACAAATTTTCCACTGGCCACAATTTTCTTTCAATTAGTTTTCCAATATTGGCACAGACGATCTTAAGACAAAAAATCAAATGTTTTGAAATCTTACAACAGTCAATTAAGATCAACAACTTTGCCATCAAATAGCAAGTGTTACCATATCTCAGTGATGGTTTTATGTAACCTCTCTTGGTGAATATTCTTCCTCCTGAGGTTGCTCCTGCACCACAAAGCAAAACAAAGATTAAATTCCCATGGCGACTTTGCCCCGCTCATTCCTGCTTTCACCTTATCAATAAAAAACGTTCTCAATCTTTCCATCTGTACTTGTGTGGTTACCATTACTTAAACAACCTTTGAGGAGGAAAGGAGAATTACTCTGTGACTAGAAGGTGATGATAAGCAGTTGACGATAAAATTAAAAGAAGCTTGGAATTCCTGGAAGTGGACTTTATTTTGCAGCTGGAAACACATTCTTTTGATATTGTTCACAGTACATTGTGTGTCACTGTCACTAACATGTCCTCTCCCGCGCCTCAGTATTCAACCCATCTCCACCTGGCAGAGGACTGTATGAACCGCTACCAGGGCACTGTAGACAAGCTCTGTCGCGTTGAACAGGTAAATCTCTCTTTTTCTCTTTCACACACACACAGAAATTTCACGCACATGCAAATGTATGTATGACTAGTGTAAATGTACGCATTTGCTTGATTTGTAAAAGATAGATATCAGTCTTTGTCACCAGTAGATAGTTGGAGTCAGGACATTATAACCGGTTTTCAAACTGTAAAACCATAAAGATTACCATTATTTGTTTGTCTTGACTTTATGCTGATCGATGAGCCGCTTTGCCACTTTTTTTTTTAAGGATTTGGCTATGAGTACAGATGCAGAAGGTGAGAAGATCAAGGATCCCATGAGGCTCATTGTGCCTATTCTACTGGATGCCAACGTCAGCGTGTTTGACAAGATCCGCATTATCCTGCTCTACATCTTTCTGAAGAACGGTTAGATCTCTTTCAGTTGTTTGATCTGCAGCAGTGTTCTGGTATTCTGCTGCAATACTTGAATTTAATCTCCCTTATGAGTATTCATATCTTGTTTTTCTGTAGTTGATCCATTCTCACTTTACACAAATTGCCTGAATGCATTGTATCTGTAAATGTGCATGCTTTCATACTCGCATATGTGTGTTGCAAGTATGTACTAAACACATGTGGTACATGTGTTTATGTGTCTGAATATGTGTGTCAGGAGTGACTGAGGAGAACCTGTGTAAGCTCCTTCAGCATGCCAACGTCCCACCCGAGGATAGTGACATCATTTCCAACATGGCCCACATGGGCATTCCCATAGTTTCAGAGGTGAGCTGTCTTGCCGCTGACCTCGATGTATCCCCATTAGCTTTGATAACGGGCAGGATCCGAGTCCTTATTACTCATAGTGTCATGAAAGAGTAGCTGTACAGTTTTTCAAAAGGTCTCTACATCAGAGTTTTGAGTCTGTCTGTGATGGCCGTGGATTTAACAAACTATGTCATCTTATTTTCTTTTCTTATTGATTTTAGTTATCAATTTATTTGGCATTATTAATCACAAGGATTGAAGACCAGCGTTATATAGTATATATATATACTGCTTAGAAAAAACCCACACGCCCAACAAATATTGCTGTGTAAGCTCAAACTAATAGCATAATTTTTCAAAGGTTATTTGAAATTTACCATTGGTCTGCACACACTGTCCAGACAATCACAAAAAAGTGAATCTGTGCACTTTTATGTAAGCAGTAAAAGATAAATTTTTTGTTAAAAAATAGAATATTTTAAGTTTTAATATGACTTGGTCTCAAAAATGACACTATCTTGTGGAGTTGTTCTGGTGATGAGTCAGAATAACTTGTTTCCTTGTAGGGTACCACCAAAAAAGCCAAGAAGCCTGATCGTAAGGAACGGATCAGTGAGCAGACCTACCAGCTCTCCAGGTGGACTCCACTAATGAAAGACCTCATTGAGGTACTTCTCATGTGCCATCACTGCAACCTGCTGGTTGACTACGTGCTAAAATTGCCCTTTACTTGGAATTTATATTTGCCTGCCACATATCAGCATCTGACCAAAGTATTGCTAATGATAAGTCATCAATTTTTATATATATATATATATATATATATATATATACTGCCATTTTGCTTTATCTTGTGGATTGTCTGTCACAGAGCAGAATGTATATATTTTTATTTAAGTGCTCCTTATATCCATGACATTAAGTTATTCCTGTGCATTTCCACAGGATGCAATTGAGGACAAACTTGACCCTAAGCAGTACCCGTACATTTCACAGCGACAAGTGTCTTCCAAAGCCAGCACTCCATCAAGGTGTGTATAAGAAATTTCAAATAACAATAATTAAGATAAATAAATTAGCATCATTATTATTGCTTCAATGATAAAAATGTTACGGTGGCCCTGAAGTGCAAATAACAACGGCAAAAGAGAAACCACAACAGCAAATCAAACAACACAACGACAAAAGAGAAAAACACAACGGCAAATCAAAAAACGCAACGACAAAAGAGAAAACACAACGGCAAATAAAAAAACACAACGAAAAAAGAGAAAACACAACGGCAAATCAAGAAACACAACGGCAAATCAAGAAACACAACGACAAAAGAGAAAACACAACGACAAAAGAGCAAACGCAACGACAAAAGAGAAAACACAGCGGTAAATAAAAAAACACAACGACAAAAGAGAAAACACAACGGTAAATCAAAAAACACAACGACAACTCAAAAAACACAACGACAAAAGAGAAAACACATCGGCAAAAGAGAAAAAACATCGGCAAATCAAAAACACATCGGCAAAAGAGAAAACACAACGGCAAATCAATAAACGCAACGGCAAAAGAGAAAACACAACGGCAAATCAACAAACGCCACGGCAAAAGAGAAAACACAACGGCAAATCAACAAACGCCACGGCAAAAGAGAAAACACAACGGCAAATAAAAAAACGCAACGGCAAAAGAGAAAACACAACGGCAAATCAAAAAACACAACGACAAAAGAGAAAACACAACGGCAAATCAAAAAACACAATGACAAAAGAGAAAACACATCGGCAAATCAAAAAATACAACGACAAAAGAGAAAACACAACGGCAAATAAAAAAACACAATGACAAAAGAGAAAACACATTGGCAAATCAAGAAACACAATGACAAAAGAGAAAACACAATGGTAAATCAAAAAACGCAACGACAAAAGAGAAAACACAATGGTAAATCAAAAAACACAACGACAAAAGAGAAAACACAATGGTAAATCAGAAAACACAACAACAAAAGAGAAAACACAACGGCAAATCAAAAAACACAATGACAACTCAAAAAACGCAACGACAAAAGAGAAAACACATCGGCAAATCAAAAACACATCGCAAAAGAGAAAACACAACGGCAAATCAAAAAACGCAACGGCAAAAGAGAAAACACAACGGCAAATAAAAAAAACACAACAACTCAAAAAATGCAACGACAAAAGAGAAAACACATCAACAAATCAACAAATCAACAAACGCAACGGCAAAAGAGAAATCACAACGGCAAATCAAACAACACAACGGCAAATCAAAAAACGCAACGGCAAATCAAAAAACACAACGAGAAAAGAGAAAACACATCGGCTAAAGAGAAAACACATCGGCAAATCAAAAAACGCAACGACAAAAGAGAAAACACATCGGCTAAAGAGAAAACACATCGGCAAATCAAAAAACGCAACGACAAAAGAGAAAACACATCGGCAAATCAAAAAACACATCGGCAAAAGAGAAAACACAACGGCAAATCAAAAAAACACAACGACAAAAGAGAAAACACAATGGTAAATCAGAAAACACAACAACAAAAGAGAAAACACAACGGCAAATCAAAAAACACAATGACAACTCAAAAAACGCAACGACAAAAGAGAAAACACAACGGCAAATAAAAAAAACACAACAACTCAAAAAATGCAACGACAAAAGAGAAAACACATCAACAAATCAAAAACACATCGGCAAAAGAGAAAACACAACGGCAAATCAACAAACGCAACGGCAAAAGAGAAATCACAACGGCAAATCAAACAACACAACGGCAAATCAAAAAACACAACGAGAAAAGAGAAAACACATCGGCTAAAGAGAAAACACATCGGCAAATCAAAAAACGCAACGACAAAAGAGAAAACACATCGGCAAATCAAAAAACACATCGGCAAAAGAGAAAACACAACGGCAAATAAAAAAAACACAACGACAAAAGAGAAAACACAACGGCAAATAAAAAAACACAACGGCAAATCAAGAAACACAACGGTAAATCAAGAAACACAACGACAAAAGAGAAAACACAACGGCAAATAAAAAAACACAACGGCAAATCAAGAAACACAACGGTAAATCAAGAAACACAACGACAAAAGAGAAAACACATCAACAAATCAAAAACACATCGGCAAAAGAGAAAACACAACGGCAAATCAACAAACGCAACGGCAAAAGAGAAATCACAACGGCAAATCAAACAACACAACGGCAAATCAAAAAACACAACGAGAAAAGAGAAAACACATCGGCTAAAGAGAAAACACATCGGCAAATCAAAAAACGCAACGACAAAAGAGAAAACACATCGGCAAATCAAAAAACACATCGGCAAAAGAGAAAACACAACGGCAAATAAAAAAAACACAACGACAAAAGAGAAAACACAACGGCAAATAAAAAAACACAACGGCAAATCAAGAAACACAACGGTAAATCAAGAAACACAACGACAAAAGAGAAAACACAACGACAAAAGAGAAAACACAACGACAAATAAAAAAACACATCGGCAAATCAAAAAAACACAACGGCAAAAGAGAAAACACAACGACAAAAGAGAAAACACAACGACAAATAAAAAAACACATCGGCAAATCAAAAAAACACAACGGCAAAAGAGAAAACACAACGACAAATCAAAAAACCATTGTGTTTTCTCTTTTGCCATTGTGATTTGCACTTCAGGGCCACCGTAAAATGTACCTGGATTTGGTAAATGTACCTTTGAGTGTTGTCCCAGAAATCTATTTTTGTCTATTCATGCAGTGCTCGCTATGGTAACTGGCACAAGAACAGGGGCCCCACAGAGATAAAGACAGGGCCCAGAATCATTGTCTTCATCATCGGAGGAATGACATACAGTGAAATGCGTTGTGTGTATGAGGTCACACAGGCCAATGGCAAGTGGGAAGCTCTGATTGGTGAGTCTACTGGAGACACTGCTCATTATGGTAGATTAATTCATTGGTCTTTTAAGGGTCATCCCTCCAACTTGTTACCTGTATATTAGTTTGCTTGAAATAATCTGTCCACAAAAACTGTTTTGTTGCGCCAAAAGAGCTTTATCAAAAGTCTGAGAAAATAATCGTCACATTAATGACATCAGTTTGGGCTCAGTTGCTTCAAATTTCTAACAAGAAGTCAGCATCACAGTATGAACAAGATGTGTCAAGTTGTTACTGATATACTTTTCTAAAACTAAATGTCATGAGACTAAACACTTTGTGATACCCTTAGTTTTTCTATTATTCAAAGGTTTATCCCTGCCCTAACTGGACCATGACAGCTTTGTCGAGCTCAATATTCCACTGTGATTCAGTTTTTATAACACATTCTAAATAGAAGGTCAACTATAGTATGTGTGATCCAGCATAACCTGGTATTATTGGAAAAGTGCTAGACCTTCTGTATATTGATGTTAGCTTGGTTTTGGAAATCTTAGATTTAACTTCCATGTGCGATTGACTCAGCAGAGCCTCTGTGTAACTGATAATCACATTCTCTCTGAGAGCTGATATGTTGTTGTGACTTGGATACAGAAGCAGTGCCATGAAGGACAGAACAAATTAACCAGCAATATTGCGCACATTTCAAATTTCAGCAGGCCTTCAGAAATTCAGACCCCTGAGAACAGTCTTGTTTGGCATTTTTTAAATGTTCAGTAAGACTTACAGTATGTGAATTATATTCATTATTATCTTAGTGTATTTAGACATATTTAGACACAAGTTCAGTCTTATATAGACTGAACTATATATATGTATGTATGTATATATGTTACATACCTAATAGGCTTTGACAAGTTTCAATCCTTTCTGAGATTTCAGGATTTTCTCCTTTATAGGTTCCACTCACATCCTCACACCCTCTAAATACCTAAAGGAATTGCAGCATCCAGACTTCTTGGACCCTAATGCCCCACCAGAGGGCACAGAGGAGCCACCTGCAGAATGAAAAGACTTTTGGAAGTAAATACAAGTCACAATGTGGTAGTCAATCCCAATGCTCCCTCATATTAGGAAACCTGTCCATTGTCATCCATGTGCACTGTTCCCTTCAGTAATATGTTCTCATTGTCTGTCACTGACATGCAGATGCTGCCTTGGCCCTATTTTGTGAAATTACAAGGCCTGTACCATGTTGTTGGAATCATTTCAGGTAGTCTTCCCTGGTGGTAAACTTAGCTGAAGAATATAGTCACTTTCATCATCTCTGTTTCTATGGCACATTCCAGGCTCCAGTCTTTCTAACTAAAAGTCTATATGTTTCATTAGGAACCTTCAGTGTACAAAGTTGAAAGCCAACCATCCTCCATTGTATCTGTGGTAGTTCCGAGTTGAAGATTCGCAAGAGTTGCACCATTCTTTTTCATTACATCATTCATCCTATTCAGAAATGTTGGGAGGGGGGGCGTTTACGCTGTGGACAGGTTACCAGTCACCAGGGTCAACATATACAAACAATGTTGGCTCACATTCACACCTAGGGTCAATTTATGATAAATTGAAAGCAGTTAACCTGACCTGCTTTTGGAAGGTTTGAAGAAGCCATACACACTGAGAACATGCAAACTCCATACAGAAAAACTCCAGCCAAGATTCATACACCAACCTTGTTGCTGTGAGGTGATTGTGCTTTACAACACCACTTGTGTGAGATGCAATTCCACCAACTGTTCTAAAATAACATACAAACCCTACCTCCAAAAATTTTTGGAAGTTTTCTAAAATTCAGGTTTAGCTATACTTGATTATCTCCAACTCCGAAATTAGTCCTTTGCAGGACTAAACTACACAATACAAATATAAAAATTGATAAAGAAACATGAAACAATAATAAATAAAACAATGATTTGAAATAGAAATCTAGAATAAATTAGAAGTTTTTTTAATATATACTATGTACACGAATGTTGGTTTAGGTTTCTACTGATCTGCATTTTATATATAGGCAAATTGTTGTATGGTAATTGCATATCAGAATTAATAAGTGTCAGAGGGAGGAGTTACACAGGGTGATGGGCACAGAATGATTTGCTGTGTTGTTTGGTTTTACATAGCTGTGGGATGAGTCAATTGTTGAATGCACTCCTATCACTGACCCTGGAGTCATTGTAAGGTGTTGTCAAATACTGTTCAACATGTAGTTTGTTAGTCTGTTACCTCAAAAACACTGTGTTTTCCCTGAAAAACATTGTATTTAGAAAATATAAATAAATCTAGAATTTGAAGCCAGCAACACAAAACTTTGTGTAACATCAGCTTTCGGTTTAATTACACTTTTTTAATGCACTTTTTTTTTTATCTTTTGGGACTTCAGGATTTCAGGTGTTGCAGTTTTGCAAGAGGAATCTCTCCATTTTTGATGAATACAAAATTCCTCCTGCCATAGTCTTCATTATTACATTCTCCTCCTAATGATACATTTTCAGACCAGTCAAGCACAATGAATTACTTTCTGAAGTTGCATAATTAGTTAGATTGGTTCACCCATGTACATGTCTACAGTCATGTGAAAAAACACACCCTGTGAAACCGTGTTTTTAAAAAAAAAAAATTACCAATAATGAGAGATTCAAGTAATATAACGAAACAATTAAAACCAAATAAAAGACTTTTTAAAAGTTTCTGTAACATGGAATGTTGATATAATGCAATTTTTGGTGAGGAATAAATTAGTACACCCCCATATTTATTCCTACTTAAAATGGCTAAAATCACACACAGTTGTATCACGGTTCACGATCAAGGAAGTGCTCTGCCCGGCATTGAACAAAGTTTTGAATTTAACGTTTCGCATAACTGATTTTGTGAATGAACTGGAATGGCGACTTAGATACAGGATGGTGATATGGATTTGGATGACTGGACCCAGGTTAGTCATAGACGAGGATGGGGAAGAGGAACATCTTAGAGTGAGGATGAAAGCTTGCTTGGCACACAAAACAGCAAACGAACACTGGAGGAAAACAGCTCAGATTAAGGAAATAGTGTAGTCAGAAAGAAGACATTAATAGAAGAATTTAAGATTATTATAAAATTCAGAAAGGAAGATGACACGTACAATTAAGTCTGATTGCTTTGTCGAGGGAACTAAAGAAAGGTTAGGAGATGTCCAGCTTGCAAAAATTCTGAACAGACAGGAGTTTGTTAATAGCAGGAAAAATGGAGGAACAGAAAAACATATAACAATATTGAATATGGAGAGCATTTGTAAAAAAAATGTGTGAGAGAGAAGAATTGGAGAAACAAAATAAACAAGTGGATTGATTACAGGAATCCCAGAGGACGGGGATCTTGAAAAGCTTAGGTGTCTAAGGTTCCATGGTGAGCCACGTAAAAACGGTGAAAGATCTGATAGCGTGTTCCAAGAAATTATACTTCCAGAAAATGTGAAAATTGGATGCGTGTGTTTTCCGGTGAGCCCCTATATCTCTCCTCCTCTGAGGTGTTTTAACTGCCAAATATATGGACACATAGCCACAGTTTCTGGAGGACAGCAAAGGTGTCCAAGGTGTGGGGGTGACCACAGGTATGAAGAATGTGGAGAAAAATGTGTTGATTTAAAAATCCTAGAAGAAACAGTTCGGCATCTAAAATCAACAACCTGCACTCTGGACATAATACCATCTGACTTTTTAAAAACAGTTTTTACTTCAGAAGAAAGTGAGCTCCCACAAATAGTTAACAGCTCACTGGCATCAGGCATTTTTCCCAAGTCACTAAAGACAGTTGCCATTAAACAACTCCTAAAGAAGAGAACTCTAGACGCCTCTGTGATGAACAACTACAGACCTGTCTCTGACCTCTCTTTTATAACCAAGATTATTGAGAAAGTTGTATTTAACCAGCTCAACGACTTTCTGAATGAAAGTGGAAGCCTCGATAACTTTAAATCAGGTTTCCGACGTCATCACAGCACTGAATCAGCTCTGGTCAAAGTGTTAAACAACATCAGGTTGAGTACTGATTCTGGTTATGTTTCAGTCCTGGTTCTGTTGGATCTCAGCGCTGCATTTGATACTGTAGATCACAGAATTCTGTTGCACAGGCTGGAAAAGTGGGTTGAACTTTTGGAGTTATTTTGTTACAATTGGCAGCTATGAATCTGAGCGAGTGGCCATGACTTGTGGAGTCCCCAGGGGTCATTTCTTGGACCTCTTCTGTTTAACTTGTATATGCTCCCTTTGGATCAGATATTACAGAACTTTAACATCAATTATCACAGTTATGCAGACGATACATAACTTTATGTGTCTCTGTCACCAGACGACTGCAGCCCAGCAGACGTACTGTGTCAGTGTCTGGAGGAAATAAACTCCTGGATGAGAGAGAATTTTCTACAATTAAATTAAGACAAAACTGAGATCGTTCTGTTTGGTAGCAAAGAGAAGAGGGTCAGCATTGGTAAATATCTTGAGACTCTGGCCCTTACAATCACTGAACAAGTTTGTAACCTTGGAGTGTTGATAGACTCAGATCTGACTTTCAGCAGCCACATCAAAGCTGTCACCAAGGGAGCTTTTTACCAACTCAGAAGCATCAACAGAATTAAAGGTTTTCTCTCCCAAAAAGACCAGGAGAAACTCATCCATGCATTCATCTCCAGTAGACTCGATTACTGTATTGGTCTTTTAACTGGACTTCCCAAAAAGAGCATTAAAAAGCTGCAGCTCATCCAGAACGCTGCTGCTAGAGTTTTAACCAGGACTAAGAGATCTGAACACATCACACCAGTTTTAAAATCTTTACACTGGCTTCCAGTCAGTCACAGAATAGATTTTAAAAGCCTACTGATGGTTTACAAATCCCAGAATGGTTTAGGCCAAAAATACATCTGTGATATGTTCAGAGAATATAAACCCAGCAGAGCTCTTAGATCCAAGGACTCAGGTCAGCTGGTCCAGTCCAGAGTCCAGACTAAACATGGAGAAGCAGCATTTAGCTGTTATGCTGCAAACAAGTGGAACAAACTGCCAGTGGAGATTAAACTGTCATCAAATGTAGACATTTTTAAATCCAGGTTAAAAACATTTCTTTTCTCATGTGTCTATGCATGAAATCTGCACGGGATCTTTCAACTTATCTAGACTGTTGCTTGTTTTTATTCATTTTAATTATTTTATTTCTATTTATAATCTTTTACATATTTTTAATGCTTTTTCAGCTCCCTGCTGCAATGCTTTTATTTTATGTAAAGCACTTTGAATTGTTTTGTACATGAAATGTGCTATACAAATAAATTTAACTTTGACTTTTGACTTTGACAAATGTTGTAATTGTGGAGGGCAGCAGGGTGACATATGAGGGTTGTGAAGTAAGAAAAAAGGCCATAGAAGTTGAACAAGCAGCTGACAACATAAGCCATGCAGAGGAGGTAAAAAGAGTGCAAGTACGGAAGGGAAAAACAGAGATGAATACTCAACTAACTTTAACATTAGAGACAAGTCAAACAGAGAGCATTAATACTGCAATTTCAGTAAAAAGGATCATGCTTTTCATAGCATATGTAAAAAGCTGTGCAGATCAAGTAAAGATTCAGATTATTTTACTGTCATTCAACATAAAATCAGAGATGCACTGCAGAACAAAATTAAGATGCATTTTGGCCACGACAAAAACAGTTGGATAAATGTCCTAAGGGAATATAAAAGAATAAGAAATAAAGATATTGAATAAAAACCAGGTCAGAGATTTATTGCATAAATATTTGTGCAATAAAATGTCTGTGCAAAGAGTATGTGCAAACAGTCTTAAGAAATAGAAAAAAAGAGGTAGATAAAAAAAAATTAAGAGTTTGAGGTTATTTGCACTTTGGTGATGGCAGATGGGTAGAAGCTGTTCCAGAGCCTAACCATTCTGCATGACAGGCTGCGGTGTCTTATGCCTGAGGGAAGGAGAGAAAACAGTCCATGACAGGGGCGAGTGGGGTCCCTGGTGAGTCTTGTTGTAATCTGGCGCTATACAAATAAAATTGAATTGAATTGAATTGTTGGCCACGACAGGCAAAGTTGTTTCACCAGATACCCAAAAGGTGGCAGCGTGTCCCCAATATTTTTTTCAGCTGACCACTTTCCCCAGTGCCTTCCTGTCTGAGGCGCTGCTGCTCTCATACCACAGAGAGATGCTGCTGGTTAGCACACTCTCAATGGTGCCTCTGTAGAAGGTAGTGAGGATTGATAGGTTCAGGTGTGCTTTCTTTAGCCTCCGCAGGAAGCGCAGACGCTGGTGAGCCTTTTTGACAGTGGAGGAGGTGTGCAACAACCAGGGGCCTCATGTACAAAGGGTACGTACGCACAAAAAAGTGGCGTACACACTTTTTCACATCAACGATCAGATGTATCAAGAGCGCAATGACCGTGGAAATGTGCGGTGCCTCACGCCAACTTCAGGGCTGTCGTACACACTTTTCTACAGCTGTTGATTCTTTGGCGACACTTCAAGGTGATGTTGGGAAACTGTTATAATAAATAAATGTGAACACAACTTTGTCCTCAGACTGAGTGATTTGCACATTTGTGACACATGGACAATTAACACACCCATGTGTCTGCAATTACACGAGTGTATATGAAAGCATGTGCAAAGTGGTGCTGTGCATACCATTAAAAACAATGGCTGCTTTAGTAGTATTGGAAGACATTGTAAATGGTGCAATTGGAAGTAAGCGTTTTTTCAGAGACAGAGCGGATTTGCTGGCACATGATGACAACTGGCTCATCAGCCGTTTTGAGGGCAATCCTCCTGGAACTGTGCGCAGAGCTGCGGCCGGTGTTGGAGCGAAACACAGCGAGGAACCATGCGCTGTTCGTGCCACAGGTGGCATGCACACTGGGGTTTAAGCAACCGGGGCATTCCAGAGGGAGCTGGCCAACTGATTGGGACTGTGCCAATCGACCCTGAGCCGAGCCATGCCAGCCAAGTGGGACGGAATTATCTGCATCTTAGCAGGTATATCAAATTCCCACAAAACAGGCCAACATTAAAGCATAATTTGAAGCGAGAGCCGGTTTTCCTAATGTAATCGGAGCTATCGGCACACATAGTGATATAAAAGCGCCATCACATGATGAATTTGTATATCAACAGGAAACATTTTCATTCCATCAATGTACAAATGTATGTGATACTGATATCTGGTCAGGACTGGCAGATCCTAAATTAATCCTTCTTAGGGTCCAGCGGACCTCAGCTGGGTCAAGACACAACACCTGTTCCTCATGATGTGGAGTGGCCTTTGCCGCAGGTATGTTGTTGAGTGCCTCAAACCATCCAACATAATTATTTAGTTGGTTCAGGAAGTTGGTGTTCACATCACAGGATTGGGGCGTGGTCTTATAGTCTGTGACAGATTTAATTCCCTGCCACAGTCTCCTGTTGTTCCTGTGGTCCTGAAAATGGAGTCTTTTGATCTCAGCCAGGCTCGCATCTCGGTAGTCATCCACGGTTTCTCATTTGCCCTTACTGTGATGCGTCCTGTTGCATGGACATCTTCCGTGCATTTCTGAGTGCAGCCCGAAACAGTCACAGCATACTCCCCAATATCAACCTCCTGGTCAGTGTATTCCAAGCAGCCCTGCAGTGCTGTCATGGCTCCCTCTGGCCATACACTCACCAGTTTGAGGAGGGCCTTGTTCTGGTGAGCAGAGGTCTGTATGCCAGCACCAGCATGACAGAGATGTGGTCTGATGAGCCACAAAGTCCACATGTTGGTAAAAATGAGGGAGACCCTTCCTCATGTTGGCCTGGTTGAAGTCCCCAGCAGCAATGAAAACTCCCTCAGGATAGGTGCTTTGCAGATCATTGATGTAGTCATAAAGGGTACGCAGGGCTGCTTTTGTGTCTGCGTCTGGGGGAATGTAAACAGCAATGATGAATATGACTGAGAATACCTGTGGAAGGCAGAAGGGGCAGCATTTGACTGCCAAAACCTCAATGTCCGGTGAACAGTGTGAGAAGGTATTTTTTGTGTCCGTGCACCATCCATTATTAATGTAGATGCATAAGCCTATGCCCTGCGTCTTGCCACTGAGAGCGCTGCTCTGATCAGCCCGGTGGGTTGTTAGCCCACGCTATGCTAATAGCGTCCTCTGTAACTGTGTCGTTCAGCCAGGTCTCAATGAAAACTATAGCGCAACAGTCTCTCACCTCCCTTTTTGATGTGATGTCCAGCCTGATGTAGTCCAGTTTGTTCTCTAGTAAGCGGGTATTTGACAACAGAATCAATGGAAGTGGCGTTCTGCAAGGGTTAGCTTTAGCCGCGCCATGGGCTCCCTGGTTCTACTTCCGCATACACCGCCGCATCTCCCCTGGAAGCGTGCAGAGCTGGTGGAAGATGCCGGCGTTGAGAAGGCCTCGTCCTTTATGCGCAGCAGTCCAAAGGTTTCCAGTAAATCCGTGGTGTGTAAATCTACAAAGTCCATTTTACAACACGTTTCTTTAAAACACAAGACAGAAAGAATCCAAATGATTGTGAAGGGGCAGAGAAATATTTCAGTATAAAAGGTATTTCATTGGAACACATCATTAGCCTAATAGCGTAATTGCCTAAGTCATTTTTTTATGTTTTTGGAAAACAAGAAAAAACACTATTTTTTGCAAGCGATTAATCGATTTTGTAACAGTGAGTTCAACCAAATGTGTTCAACCTACTGCAATGCTCTCCTAACTGGTCTCCCAGCCTGTGCTGTGAAACCTCTGCAGATGGTCCAGAACGCGGTGGCGCGTCTGGTCTTCGATCAGCCTAAAAGAGAACACGTCACCCCTCTGTTCATTGAACTCCACTGGCTACCCTTAGCCGCCCGCATCAAATTCAAGTCACTGATGTTAGCCTACAAAGTGCTTAATGGAACGGCTCCCATCTACTTGAATGCTCTTGCAAAGGCTTATGTCACAACTCGGTCCCTCCGTTCGTCCCAGGATTGTCGTCTAGCAGTGCCTACACCACGCCTAAGACAATCCAAACTCTTTTCATGCGTCGTCCCTCGATGGTGGAATGACCTACCAAGCGCTACCAGAACAGGGGCGTCCCTGTCTATTTTCAAGAAACTCTTGAAAACCCAGCTCTTCAGAGAGCACCTCCTATCCTAGCACTTACCTTGTACTTACCTACCCCCTCTATCTTTGCACTTTATCTTTCTGCACTTCTTTCTATGCCTGCACCCTATCTCTACTCTGTCACCTCTGAGAGAGTCGGACTCGTGGGTTCCTTCTATGTAGTTTATTGTTAGCTTTTTATATAGCTTGTTATATCTTCATTTGTAAGTCGCTTTGGATAAAAGCGTCTGCTAAATATATAAACATAAACATAAGTTTGAAAAAAACTTTTGTTCTATGGTGACATCATGCTACATGGCCAGATCTAGGCACGCAATTGTGATGGTACAACATCGATTTTGATAGCCACACCCATCACTCCAGACTATGACTTTTTCGATGTTTCGATTGGCCTCTAGGCCCTACTCAAAGTGCTTGTAGTGCAGATGGGCAAAAACCTCGCTACTGAGGGAGCCCTCATGCTCCTCCCAGGCGTAACAATATCCATCTTTGTTACCCAGGTTAAAGCAAGTAAAGTTGTGCATCTGCAGTTTAGTTTTGTAATACTTGCTTTTGTCTTGGAACACAGAAGCACGCTCTGAAGGTCCATTGTCCACACTGAGAGTTTGTCAGATCAAATCAAATTTATTTGTATAGCACATTTCATGTACAAAACAATTCACAGTGCTTTACATAAAATAAAAGCATTGCAGTGGGGAGCGGAAAAAGCATTAAAATACGTAAAAGATTATAAATAGAAACAAATGAAATAATTAAAATGAATAAAAACAAGCAACAGTCTAGATAAGTTGAAATATCTCGTGTAGATTTCATGCATAGACACACGAGAAAAGAAATGTTTTTAACCTGGATTTAAAAATGTCTACATTTGATGACAGTTTAATCTCCACTGGCAGTTTGTTCCACTTGTTTGCAGCATAACAGCTAAATGCTGCTTCTCCATGTTTAGTCTGGACTCTGGACTGGACCAGCTGACCTGAGTCCTTGGATCTAAGAGCTCTGCTGGGTTGATATTCTCTGAACTTATCACAGATGTATTTTGGGCCTAAACCATTCTGGGAATTGTAAACCATCAGTAGGCTTTTAAAATCTATTCTGTGACTGACTGGAAGCCAGTGTAAAGATTTTAAAACTGGTGTGATGTGTTCAGATCTCTTAGTCCTGGTTAAAACTCTAGCAGCAGCGTTCTGGATGAGCTGCAGCTTTTTAATGCTCTTTTTGGGAAGTCCAGTTAAAAGACCAATACAGTATTCGAGTCTACTGGAGATGAATGCATGGATGAGTTTCTTTAATTCTGTTGATGTTTCTGAGTTGGTAAAAAGCTGCCTTGGTGACAGCTTTGATGTGGCTGCTGAAAGTCAGATCTGAGTCTATCAACACTCCAAGGTTACAAACTTGTTCAGTGATTGTAAGGGCCAGAGTCTCAAGATATTTACCAATGCTGACCCTCTTCTCTTTGCTACCAAACAGAACGATCTCAGTTTTGTCTTCATTTAATTGTAGAAAATTCTCTCTCATCCAGGTGTTTATTTCCTCCAGATAATGACACAGTACGTCTGCTGGGCTGCAGTCGTCTGGTGACAGAGACACATAAAGTTGTGTATCGTCTGCATAACTGTGATAATTTATGTTAAAGTTCTGTAATATCTGACCCAAAGGTAGCATATACACATTAAACAGAAGAGGTCCAAGAAATGACCCCTGGGGGACTCCACAAGTCGTGGCCACTTGCTCATAACTCATAGATTCATAGCTGCCAATTGTAGCAAAATAACTCCGGCCTTCTAAGTAGGACCTGAACCAGTTAAGGACCGCTCCAGAAAGTCCAACTTAGTTTTCCAGACTGTGCAACAGGATTCTGTGATCTAGAGTATCAAATGCAGCACTGAGGTCCAACAGAACCAGGACTGAACCATAACCAGAATCCATATTCAACTTGATGTTGTTTAACACTTTGACCAGAGCTGATTCAGTGCTGTGATGACGTTGGAAGCCTGACTGAAAGTTATCGAGACTTCCACTTTCATTCAAAAAGTCGTTGAGCTGGTTAAATACAACTTTCTCAATAATCATGGATACAAAGAGAGATTAAAGACGGTCTGTAGTTGTTCGTCATAGAGGCGTCAAGAGTTCTCTTCTTTAGGAGTGGCTTAATGGCAGCTGTTTTTAGTGGCTTGGTAAAAATGCCAGTGAGCTGTTAACTATTTGTAGGAGATCACTTTCTACAGAGGTAAAAAATAGTTTTTAAAAAGTCAGATGGTATTATGTCCAGAGTGAAATTTGTTGATTTCAGATGCCGAACTGTTTCCACTAGCATTTTTAAATCAACAATATTTAATTGTGACATAACGTCAGAGGTATTTCTCTTATTTCTTGTCAAAATGTCTAATTTCCTTTCAAAATGAATCTACTTGGTAAGATTTTGCTAGCGTTAGCTAGCTCTTACACTACTTCATCATACCTTGTTGCAGAAATGTGATTAGAAGTTTTAACACAGAGTTCCTAATCCCTTTTATTGATTGAAAGTACATTTAGTGTCTAGAAAGTTGAAGAAATATGAATTAGCTCACCAGATGAATCAAAGAGAGGAGCTAATGCTTCACTTAGGGTCAGCTGAGCCCGCTGTTTCATGTGGTCTGCCATCTTTGTGTGTAGCGTCAAAAATGTCAAAGTCAAAGAGATGACTACGGCAGATAGTGATTTTGGACTCTAAAATGTGTCGTGATAGGCTGAGGACATAGGCAATAAATCAGGGTGATGCAGCCCTGGTAGGAGAGTAAAATTAGGTAGATGTCACAATTTGCCCAAAAAATTAGTTAGGCAATTATGCTATTAGGCTAATGAGATAAATGAAAGAACGGTGGAGATGGGGAGCCAGGAACACCAGGAGCGAAGATGATTTTTTTACAGTTGAAGGCACAAAGTTTAATTTCAAATGGGCAAGAGTTCAAAGGATTTACCAGAAATATAAATAAGAAACCTGATGTCATATGTGTTCAGTAAACATGGCTTATACAAAATTTAGATTTAGATACGTAGATATAGTAATATACGTAGAGATAGAAAACATTGCAACAGAGGAGGATGTATAGCAAAGAGGGAATTCAATATAGAACGTTAGCGAAAGGAACACAATTAGAATATATGATAATTGAAGCTTGGACAAGAAAAGGAAGTATCAAAATAGTTTTTACAACCCTCTCATTAGAATCAATGGATGAACTTGATGCTTATTTAGAAGGAAAGGTGATCTGGCGAGATTTTAATGCTCACAGTACGTTGTGGGGTACTAATCATGATGAAAATGAGACAGAAATTGAGGAGGTCATAAAAAATAAAATCTTTGCATAAATGATGGGAGTGGAACAAGAATTAAAGTGAGAATGGGTACAGAATCAGTTATTGATCTAACATTAGGCATCAGTACATGGAAGGTAGTTAAAGGTTCAACAGCAGGTAACGAATACGACTCAATCATTACTGAAATAAATGTGGGCGTAGAACGGTATGACAAAGGAGGAGTGGGAAAATGGTGTTTTGGTAGCGCTAACTGGGAAACATTTAGGCTTATTAGTGACCAGTAAGTTCAAAAAATTGATTTGAATGTTGAAATTGATTATTTTTATTTCTTTGTTTGTAATGCTGTTTTAGAGGCAGAGAGCAAAGAATAAAAGAGCATAGTACCATGGTGGACAAAGGAATGTCACAAAGCAATCAAGACTCAAAATAAAGCTCTTAAAATGTAGAGAAGATATCCAATCCTAAATGATGGAGAAATTACAGTAAAAATAAAAGATGAAGAGAAGGCAGATATGATGGTAAAAATGTCGAAATAAATAGTTCAGACAATACTACTGTAGAAGGTAAAAGAGGAAGAGAAATGACAAATAACAGAGGGTTATTAGAACAGGAGGAAGATACAAATAATCTACAATTATTAAAGACAATTTACCTAAGAAAACAAAGTTAAGTGCAACCGGAAAAAAAATCAGATCTGTTATCCAATGAGAAATCCCCTCAGTGAGTAATTTTACGAAATTTTATTTGGCGGGAAATTGGTTCAAAGTAGGAAGGAAGCAGTAATTGTTCCAATATACAAACTGGGAAAAGATGACACAAAACTAGAAAATTATAGACCTATTAAAATAATGGAAACAATTATTAATCAAAGGCTGACATATAATATAGAAAATTAAGGATATTTTTCAGGTTTAGAAAAGGAAATTAGAAAAGCCCAAGTTAACAAAGGAAGTGTTGTGACTGTATTTTTTTTTATAATGAAAAAGTTACATAATTAGAGTTTTAGTTGGACAGTGAGTCAAAAAGCAACAGAAATCAAAAGAAATCAACTTAATATTTGTCAAACAGTGCCATTACCTGCAGTACAAGCAAGGGTGTAGGAATGAGTTTAACATTTGGGGGGGGGGGGGGGGGGGGGGAGACTCATATCAGAAACCTGACAGATGTGTCATAAATTTGTCAGTTACCAGGGGACTCAGGACACAGACGCAGGGTCGTATCGGTTCCAAGAGGGTTTATTATTTAAACACAGCAAGGCAGGGCGATCTCCCGGCAGAGCAAAGTAAAGGGCTGTGAAAAACCTAAGCGCGCTCCTCAGGAACTATGGAGGAGGAGGAGCGCAGCTATGAAATCTACTAAACACAAAGCTCTCCAAACTGCGAGGAAAACAGAAAAGCTATGAAGGCTTAAAACAAAGACACGCTCTCCTAACGAGGCAGAATAAAACAAA
The DNA here is from genome assembly GCF_036924035.1 of Leuresthes tenuis. Lineage (NCBI taxonomy): Eukaryota > Metazoa > Chordata > Actinopteri > Atheriniformes > Atherinopsidae > Leuresthes > Leuresthes tenuis. The sequence continues at coordinate 34,699,024 of NW_027325360.1, forward strand.
AGACGCACTCTTTACCAACAGAGGCTCTATGAAACTTTAACGATAACTCAAACCCTCCTTTAACGAAGGCGACTATGAATAGTTACAACGAAAAAAATCCCTCCTTGAAAACGGAGGAAAAAACAAAGCTATGAAACTTACCGTGTTAATAAATAAACTAAGGCTAGGGGTAAGAATAAATTATTCTTCAGGGGTTAGGGTTAGATAGCACTGCAGGAGGATCGCTCACTGCAGGCTCGTGGAACTGTGGATCGAGGCTTGACACAAATGGCTGGTAATGATGCTCATGGACAGAGACAAACTACTGGCACAAGACAAGGGAAACGCATTTAAAGTAGAAGACTATTTGAACACATGAGAGACAAAGGGGAACAGGTGGAAACACTTGGGAATCAGGGAAGACAATGAGACGCTTGACACGGGAGGATGGGCAAGATAACTGAAACGAGAGGGGAAAGTCAGTGATTTTTCAAAATAAAACAGGAAATGACGAAACAAGACATGGAACAGAAAATAAACCGTGACAAAATTAATGCGCACAAATACGCCTGTCTCCAATATTGGGGGAGGGGCGTGTCCCTACTGTAGATTTTACTTTGTCAAAAAAAAATATATATATATATTCTGATCTCACACAGCAAAGGAATACACTGACAAATACTGTGTATATGTTCAGATTTATACAGATGCATCAAAGTATGAACAGAACTGGGGTAGCTTTGACTGTGTCGTAATTCCATGTTAAAGTAGGGAAAGGGATCGACAACACACTATCAGTATACACAGGAGAATTGCTAGCAATTATACGCTGTTGAGTCGGTGAAAGACACAGACCATTAGGAGCAATAATGTGTTCCTCGTTAACAAGTTTACAGCACAAGCATACACAAAGCAGGCCAGACATCGAACTTCAACAAACATTATACAGAATACACATGATGGGATTAATAGTCAGTTCTGTATGGATATCAGCTCATTATGGAATCAAAAGAAATAAAACAGCAGAGGAGATTGCAAAGGAGGCAACTAAAAGGAACCAAGTTTATTTGACTGTCAAGTTCAGCAAACCAGAAATAAAGGATATAATAACATAATAAGAGCATAATAAAACAAAAAATGAAGGAGAAATGGCAGAAAAAGTGGGAGGAGGAAAGGAAGGGAAAGGACAAAGTTTTTTACAAAATTCAAAAGAAAACAGGAGAAATGAGAAGCACAACGAGGGACACGAGCGAGGAGGTTATAATATCATGACTCAGATTACGACACGCTGGCGTAAACAGTCCACTTTTTCTTTCCATATTTCACTATTTAAGACAGACTAGACTAATTAGGAGGATCTGAGTTGTTTTATTTTTGTTTGTTTTGTTTTTTTTAGTGTCATTTGGTCCACACTCCATTACCAGAAGGTGGCGGTAATACACCTGTAGTTGTTTGCCAACCGCCACACACCAAAGAAGAAGAAGACAACCGGCATATTGCATCAGGTGCACATGATCTTTACTCAGCATTTTGAACGAGGCTTGCCCTTTTTAAACCTCAGACCGTTAGTTTGGTCTGCTCCTGACTGCTGAAGTTAGAGTGCACACCATGGTGAGATCGAAAAAGAGCTGTGTGGAGCCATCAGAGTGAAGATTGTAGCAGCATATGAGTCTAATAAGGGATAACATCTCAAAAGACTTTGAAATCAGCTATTCCACTGTCCGGAAAATTCTCTACAAGTGGAAGCAACTGCCATCTAATCCAAACAAGCTCAACCCAAAGCAGACCACAAGATGCTGAAAGAAGTCTTCAGAACTCCTAAAATGTCATCATGGGACCTACAGCAAGACCTATAGCTCTTTGTTCTGTTGATGTGAAAGTGCATGCCTCTGCGATCACAAAGAGACAGCACTTTAAGTTTAACTTTCATGGGAGGTGTGCAAGGAGGAAACCTTTGCTGTCTTAGAGAAACATGAAAGCCAGACTGACGTTTGTCAGAGAGAACGTAGACAAAGACCAGGGGCCTCATGTACAAATACTTGCGTGGATTCCCTACTGAAACATGGCGTACGCTCAAACCAAAATGCCATCCAACGTACAAAAATATCCGGATGTATCAATGTGTGCGCACGCATGAATCCAAGCACATTTATTTTGTACATCCCGATCAACGTGGAATTGAGCGCATATGTCGGAGTACCCAACTCCTCCCTGTCCACGCCCTACTTAAATATTCAAATCATATTTAAATTAGCCCTCCACCTGCGATTCCTCTCTCTGCACGATCAGAAAATAAAGAAAAAAGAATGAGTAAGACGGAAAAAGAATAACTTAGTTATCTTAGTACTGGTCACTTAGTAAAATCGAGATGGCGGTGCTACTTTCTGAAGTGGAGGCCCGCAAAAATGTGCTCTTTGGCACGCTGCCCTACGATATAAACAGCAAACATAAGAGGAGGGGGTGGGAGAGCGGGAGGCCTTTAATGCTGAGGCGTCTGAGAAGCGCACACAAGCACAGGTGAAAAAGAAGTGGTTTAAACAGAGAGTCGGCACAACTATGGGTGACACTGCTCTGTCAGGGGTTTGGGTGTGGGAGTGTGGGTGACTCTGATTAAAGGTAAATACCTGTATTTGTGTAACTCACAACAAACATGTTCATACAGTAACCAGAGCAGAAGTGCGTCGGGGAAAAGGTGAAGCTAATTATGACACTTCACACTTTACGTACGGGGTTATTAACATTTGCACACAGAGACAATCAGGCGCTTGTTAGAAAGATCTTAAGCTGTTGTTTTACCAGCAAAAAAACAGCAAGTTACTAACTTTAACCACCAACTATGATGCTGTGAAGACGGGATAGAAATTGGGGGCGCACACGCTCAATGCACGTCACGGGGAATAATATTAGGACAATTACACGAATAAAGTTACTCACCAAGAAGCCCACCCATCACGCACAGTGCCAGCTTGTAGTATGTTCCCAACAATTCTGTTACTGAATGTATGAATCGTGTGTTGAACCAGGCCACCCCCACAAACGATCTGTACATTGATGGAATGAAAATGTTTCCTGTTGATATACAAATTCATCATGTGATGGGCTTTTATAGCCCTGTGTGTGCAGTCGATAGCTCCGATTACATTAGGAAAACCGGCTCTCGCTTCAAATTGCGCTTCAATGTTGGCCTGCATTGTGGGAATTTGATATACCTGCTGAGATGCAGATAATTCCGTCCCACTCAGCTGGCATGGCTCGGCTCAGGGTCGACTGGCCAGCTCCCTCTGGAATGCCCCGGTTGCTTAAACCCCAGTGTGCACATCACCTGTGGCAAAAGCAGCGCATGGCTCCTCGCTGTGTTGCGCTCCAACGCCGGCCGCAGCTCTGCGCACAGTTCCAGGAGGATTGCCCTCAAAACGGCTGATGAGCCAGTTGTCACCATGTGCCAGCAAATCCTCTCAGTCTCTTAAAACACGCTATTTTCTAATTGCACTTCTTCTAATACCGCTAAAGCTGCTATTGTTTTTAAAGGTATGCACTGCAGACACGTGTATTAATTGTTCATGTGTCTCAGATGTGCACATCACTCAGTCTGAGGACAAATTGTGTTCACATTTATTTATTATAACAGTTTCCCAACATCACCTCTAAGTGTCGCCAAAGAAACAACAGCGGTAGAAAAGTGCGTACGACATACATAAAGCCATTCTGATTGTACATAAAACTAAGGCAAAAAAAATACATGATTGTAATTGTTTCTTGTACATTGTTTCAAAGCAGTGTTTCTGTCTCGTAATGATTCGGTTTCCCTTTGGTTCCCTGTGTTTGACCATAATGCTGTCATTGGTTATGTTGTATAATGAGACTCGTTAATAGTAATCTACTGTTCAACAAGAGCAATGTCAGTATGAGCACGTCTGTATATGTCCACACCCATTAGCAGTACACACTGTGTTTGGCTAATAAAATGGCTTCTATTAAACCCTTGATTTAGATTTTGTTAATTTATACATAAATGGGGATTTACAGACAGCATGACTTCTTTTGTTCCTTCACCGTGCAATTAGAGTGGTCATGAGTAAGAATAATTAACAAAGTATCAAATATAAAAATACAGAAAGCAAGGATGTATGGAAGCGAATCATAACCATAATTGAAATTAAAATGCATTTGCAGAAATGCTTTTTCATTTTAAGAATGTGGCTGCATTATTGGACTCATAAATAAAATTAGTAATCAATCATCGTATTTGCATTTTAATTTTCTTCTTCAAGAGTGCTCAATCTTTCACTTAATTAAAATAAATAAGAAATAGACATTTGAGATTTAATTTTCAAAATATTCCCCAGCAAACAGATACCAAAATTCAATTTGAAATGTCAAATTTGAAAATTAAAATGCATTTGCAGAAATGCTTTTTCATTTTAAGAATGTGGCTGCATTATTGGACTCATAAATAAAATTAGTGATCAATCAAACCATTTGCATTTTCTTCTTCAAGACTGCACATTATTGTTTTTTAATTTTCATGGTCTGCCCGCAGAGTACTGCCCATGATTCGAAAAGGAAAAAGCAATCTGAGCAGTGCAGCAGAGTGACGTCAGCTCTTCTTCAGCTCCCTGCTGACCGAGCTACCCATCTTGTTCGGTAGGGGGCGCTGTGCACATCTGCATTGTATTACATTGCAAATGTGCCGTGAAATTGATTGAATTGCCGGGTCTTTAGAGGATCCATCACAGATCATGGTGCTCCCTAAGATGCAGACACAGTGCAGACACTGTTAGAATTAGCTGAGCAGGTAGAATCTAATAATATATCTGGGTCTGTTGCCCGTGGCCGAGTAGAACAAGTCAGGGAGCTTGGCTGCATACTCTGCTGGCACAGATTTACACATTAATGAGGTTGCCAGTAAACCTCTGTTCAGTCCTGGAACAGCTGGATGCTGTGGAGCCTCAAATGGGACGAAGGCGACCAACCATCAACATCCGTTCAGTCCATTGAAAGCTATTTATTGAATGGTTTAAAAATAAAGGAAATAGCAGAACTGTTCGGCATAGGCCACCAGACAGTCCGTCAGAGGATGATGTAGCAGACTCCTTATTACTGTTATTTGTAAAGGGACCGTGTTCACAACTAAACTTAATTGTTGCCATTTGATGCTTTGTGCCAAAGTTATAACCTGATCATCGTTGATGTGACTGTCACTAAGAATAACTTTTAAAACGTATTTCCCCCTGGGTTTGGACATGCCCAGACATTATCCAAATGAAGGCATTTTAGGTCTGTGTTGTTATGGAAGTTTTCAATCGCTTCCTTCCTAATACCTCTGATGAGCAATGAAATAGAGAAACTTACTTTTTCTGCCGGCCGGCTAAGTTTTTATTCTTCGTTGCAAGGAAAAAGATCAGTCCACACCATTCAGCGGCAATGATATGAAAAGATACAGACAAAAGCAATACAGAGCATTTATACCTGAGTAGGGGGGCTTTGTTCTTTAGATGTGTAACAACATCTCCAGTGGGGGGCAGGATGCAGTCTTGATGATAATTAAGAAACAGGAGGTTAAAACAATTATCTTGTCTGAGAGTTAATTAAGAGGTAAATAGTTTAAAACAATTAGTGTGTCTGGGTGATACAAATGGTTAATGTGGATTGGAGAGTCTGTCAGTCCTGAGACATAAAATTTACCATCACAGTGTCATGTTGGGTGGTGGAGAGAGGAGAAGGAATCAAATGCAGACACGGATTGAGGCAGGAGGTTGAAGGTGATCTTAATTGATTTATTTTAGAATGGTAAAAATAAGTACAGCCAAGCCGGAAACACCATAAAACTCAACTGTGAGAAACAAAACCCTAACAATGACTATGACTCAACGCATGAATATTAATGGCAAGAATCTGACAAAGACTACAAGAAACCAGAGAACTATACTGCAGAGAACTGAGCAGTGAGCGGTTACAGCTGAGAAGATTAAACATAAGTGCGGCAGTGGGACTAATGACCAGAACAAGAGTGGACTGAGGAAATTATGGTTATTAAACAAGAACTTCAAACAAGACATAACTACTGACCCAAGTAAATGACAAAGACAAATATGAATGTAACTGTGACAGACAACTAAAGACTAGATTAATACAAATGGAAAAAATCCAGAAACCAATAACTCAAGAACAGAGTAACCAAGGAGGAACTGAGACCAAAAAGACAAATCTAACCTAGATGAAAACAAACAGCAAAAATCTTAATAAACACAATTAACAAGAAAACTAGAGAAAAAAACCCACATACTAACCAAATCCTGAAAAAAATAAACCAAACTCCAAAATTCCACAGATCCTAATGTTGTGGAGAAAAGAGTAGTCGGACTCGTCGTGGTCAGCCTCTTATGCGGAATTTATTGAACAGAGCATCACAGAGACATGTACATTTCAGCATACACGGAAATTCCCAATGACCCCAGTTTGTGACATCCTCTTATACCTTTCTATATCATTCAGTGTGTACGTGGCCCAAACCCAATTTCTATTCGGCACCTGCTGTCTGAGGACACTACTGCATCTTCGTCATTATCTAGACAGGGTTCATTCTGACCTCAACAACATGTTATTCGAGCAGCACTTATCAGTAATTTAATAAAGAAATAACCTAACTATCATCACACATAATTAACACAAAATTATTATAATCAAAAGTGATCAATTGAAACCTATCTACCCATAAATGGAATGAAGTGGAATATATTGAATAAATGGAAGTATTACAAAAGGGAATATGTAGCAAAAGCAATGCTGTAACAAGGAATAACAATAATAATGAATGAATAATGAATAATAAAATGAATATACTAAAAATTAAAAATAAGATATATATAGTGTGAGTTTTACACCTCAAACCATCAACTTAAACACTGTAAAAACTCATCTCGTACAAATAATATTGAATCCAACAATTATCATTTAAAACCTTTAAAATCACCATCAGGATTGTCCACTGTTTGCAGTGCATTGGAGCGAATAACCGCTGGCTGCTTCTTTTGTAACTCATGTTCTTATTCGCGGGAAAATTCTCCTACGGCCCCATCCCCACTTGGCGACCGACCACTTAATTACCTTTCAGTATCAAAGGTCGTGCTCCGAACAGTTGACTGACAGGAATGGCTATGGACACGTGTGATTAGCTATGACTGATACTAAACATAAAACTAATACACAAAAAAAAACAGTCTGAAGATTCAAAATCTTCCAGAATTCCAGCCAATGGTTTAAAAAACTATGTGCATTTGCCCAACTTTTATTGAGCAATTGTGAGCTATTTTCATATTCATTTTTCATTACTGCCTGTCGCTATGATGCATTGTTAATAAATAACAATCTTTCTCATATTCGAACAATGTGAACAGCAATGGGACATTGTGACAACACATTTTCATGCAATCTGAAAATCACACACAGGGACAGCACTGTGTTGATTCAGTTTTGAATAATCTTAGATATAAAACCTTATCACTACTGTAGCCAAATTATATATCGCCGGCACACAAGGCACCAACAATATATATTTATAGCGGACACATGTAGCGTGATGTGATAAGATATCCGAAAGTTCTCACTATCTGAATAAGCCTTATTTTACCTCACTTTAGGGCACCACCTTCAATCAAAGGAAAAAGACAGAATCTTACGATTCTGGTATGTTAAATTAATAATCCATAATTAATTAATAACTAATAAATTCCAGTCTCACATAGTTTTATATATGTATAAATGAAACATTTATTAAAATGACATGAATAAGACAACAGGAGAAATGCTTTGAATGTGGATGATTATATAAGAAACACTTAGTGAATTGAAAAGAACTAAAGGGAGGGGATGAATGGATACCGGAATCATTCAAATAGTCGAGCTTTGTTACTATTTGAAGTTAAAAGCTAACAACTTGGGTTAATTTATCATTCTAACAGTGAATTCTCTCGACACCCACCGCATACCGTCTGAAATGTAAGAACAGGGCAGATCTTACGGTTAGGTCAGCTCCGAACCACAGGTAATCACCAGCGGGTCCCACTGGGTCTCTCTCGGTTCCGCGTCTCGCGGCCTTCGTTGCGGTTGACTTGCAGGGACTGGACCGGTCGCTTTCCTGGCTTCCTTCTGGAAGCTTGAAGACAAACGGGGTAGTGTGTCGGAATTCACCAAAGAATGATTAAACTGTCCAATCGTGGAGTTGGTTTTGGTTGCTGACCAACTCTGATGAGGTGAACTTAAATTCAACAAAGGGGCGGCTGTAGCTCAGGAGGAAGAGCAGTCGCCCACCAATCGACTCTGGCTTCCCTAGGATACATGTCGAAGCGTCCTTGGGCAAGACACTGAACCCCACGTTGCTCCCCCAGTGTATCATTGGGGGTATGAATGTGTGTGAATTAGAAAGCACGTAGTTATGTGTATCTTAAGACGTGCTGTGTGAGTGGGGTGAATGTGGCATGTAGTGAAGCGCTTTGAGTGGTCAGTTAGACTAGAAAAGCGCTATACAAGTACAAGTCCATTTTACCAAAGGTTGACAAGCTGAATGCTGGCTCCTTTTGGTGATCAAAAATAGGTGAGGAGGCTGCAGCAGCAGAGTTTAAAACGTGCTATAGAGAGGAGACAGGATGACGGACCAACAAAAACGCAAAATGTATCTTTGTACTACATTCTTCTCTTTCTGTCTTTGTTCGGACCTTCTTCTTCCATCTCATCTTCCTCTCCTGCCATTTTCAAAGACTCTCTGCCAGACTCTCATTCCATCAATTAGAACTCTCTGCTCTTCATCTTCTCATCTGATGTTGACCTTCAATATTCTCTTTCAATATTCCGTCCATGTTCTATTCAAGAACTTATGCGAACTGGGCAATGACTTATGCCATGACTGGGCAATAACTCTGACTTTTCCTCGCGGGTTCCAGAGTTTGATTCACGGACGTAGGCCTACGCTACACTTTCAGCCAATGGTATGCCTGAAACTGTTGTGACGTCTGCCTGGGCGTATTTTGTAAGGCGACCTGCAAAGAGGTTTGCGTCAAAGGAATTCGACTCCTGCATTCCTCCGTCTCATAAACATTTGTTCAGAGGATTCTAAAACACCATAACTTGTTAAGATATAAAGGGTAAAGATATAGCATAAACTTAGGATATAAAGACATCAAAAACAACATAACATAACATAACATGATGGTTCTGAGTCTCAAAATTCAGATGGATATCTGTAGAGTTATGAAGTATGAATAACGAACCAACCAATGTTATTTTCCTGTGTTAAACACAGAATACAATAAGAAACAGCTGATTATTGGTTAATAGTTGCGTTATTCCATATAAATGTCACATGTCATATGCAAGTTGTTGATTAGTTTGGGTTTAACTATTCAGTACTATGAACCACTCGGGGGCAATGTGGCTCCATAAACTGATTAGTAATTTTCCAAAATAATAATATCTTCTGTATCGTTCGACGTACGATCATGAAAAAGGTATTAAAATGCAGCTTGTGATTTCACTGAGAACATGAAAGAACTTGTACAAAGATAGAAAGCACATTTAATACAGTTTCAAGATTCAACTAAAAAGTAATTCTGAGATCCTTTTGAGAGCTCCATGCAGCGACTGTCTCTGGCTTGAGTCAGAGTCAGGGCAAACTGTCACCATTGTTTACTTTGAACCATATAGGGTCAGAAGGGTCCTGTTCTGGTTTTCCCCGATACTCTCCTGATAGGGTCCGTTGTTTGTTCAGCTTAGTTAGCACTAAGCTATTAATGCATTTATCTAAAGTTATGGCACAAGTCTGTGGAAAGAGGAGCTGAGAAATTCCCCCAAAATGCTTTTGTGGGCAAAGGTTGTTGTAAATTTCTCTTCTTTGATGTAGAATCCCCCATCTGGTTTTTCCACACTGACCAGCTCCACAAAAGAATGTTGCAGTCATTTAAAATCTTAAGTTTGTATTAAATTCCACACTTGAGTTCGCTACACTACTCTATTAATAATGTAACTGTGCTATTTCAGTGACATTCTTCCCATGCTTTTTTAGAGAAATTACTAAACAAAAGAAGGAAAGACTGATCTCAGATTTCAGCTTTTAATTGTTGTCACCCATTTCTTATATACACATATGGTTACACTGAAGTATTATTTTTGTCGGATCTCCCTGAATGTCTACTGGGATAAACCCATTAAAAGCCAGAGGAGGGAGCCTGTGCCAAACTGATGACAGTCAGTAAGAGCTTCTGACAATGTGGCTCTTTCATGTCAAGAGCTTTGAGACACATGCATTGGTGGCGGTGTGATGAAAAGGCTATCCACTGACATGGTTTTTATTGAAGATGCATTGATGTTTTTCTCATTCTAAAAGAAAAAAAAGTAGGAAAAAAATGCAATGTGCTTTTTTGGTGTCTCACTATTGAAAATGGGCAACAAGAGAAGTTTAATTCATTCTACATTTACAGTTCATATTGTTCTGAATGAGAGTTAATGAGAGTTTTTAATCCATTTTAGCCGAGATTCCCAGACATCCCTCTCCCCAACCATAGTGTTCCCGAGCCAGCCAAGAGATGTGATCTCTCCAGCAAGTGCTAGGTCTGCCCTGAGGCCTCTTCCCGATATGTCTAAAATATGTCCAGAAGGCATCCTGAACAACTGTTCAAATCAGCTCTTTCTTTTCAGTGTGAGAAGCACCCCCAGACAATGAAACTTACTCCCACCCTGTGGGCAATCTACCCTTTTCCAAATGAGGACCATGTCCTCAGACTTGGAAATGCAAATTCTTACAGGCTATTTCAACTGCACAGCTGGAGGTCGCTAATCAGTGAGGCCAAAAGGACAATATCCTCAGCAAAAACTGCCACCCCAAACAAACTGAAATGAAAACCCTCTGCCACCTTGCAACACCTAAAAATTCAGTACATAATGGTTATTGATCAAACACGAACCGGAAACTGAAACAGAGTAGAAAAAAACAGAGTAGTCAGGACTAATTTTTGCAGCTTCTCAGGAGTATTCGTTAACAGATTAAACAGATATACATGTCACCACAGCAGCATTCAAGGATTCCCAAAGACATTAGATTGTTGGACTCTTTATGTATTTTGATACCATTTGTGTATATCATATCTATATATAAGGGTCTTTGGTCACATATATAGCTGTAACAGATTTCAAGTAAAAACTTCTTGTTATTGTCTTGGTGAGGAAGAATTATTGTTATCCTACAAATAGGTCCAATCATAAGCTTTTCATGCCATGTTAAGCACATTCAAAGCATTTTATTTTAATAGAAAAATATTCGCACAAGGGCTGCACAGTTATGTGTCTCGTCACAGCCAGAGGATTCCTGATTCCTCGTTCAAGTCTTTCTGTGTGGAGTTTACATGTTGTCCCCATGCACGCTTGGGTTTTCTCCAGGTACTCCCGCTTCCTCCTACCATACATGTACATGCATATGTAAGGTTAAATGGTGATTCTACATTGACTCTAGGAGTGAGTGTGAGTTTGACTCATTTGTCTCTGTGTGGTCCTGGATGGACGGGCGACCTGTCCTGGGTGTATGCTGCCAACGACAGCTGGGATAGGCCCCAGCCCCCTGGGTATAGTGTGAATGGTATTCACAAAAACTCACTTAAAACTGCTTTCTCTGTCATAATCATGTTATTTATAGTAGTTTTCATATATAAACTTCTTTGTATAGTCTTAAATGAAAAAAAGAAAATAAAAAACGAGCTTAACTCCATAATTGATGACATAATACTGTGCATTGAATGCATACAATCAGACTCACTTAAAACCTTCATGTTAATCATAGTTCTAACAGTTTTCAAGTATAAATTTCTTGTTATCCTACATTAACCCAAAACTATGCTTTTCAAGCCCAGTTAAGCATATAGAAAGCATTTCCCTGTAATATGGAGGTATTCACCCAAACTTACTTAAAACCGTATTTACCGTCTTCGTATTTATTTTGTTTCTTTTAATTTGATTGCGTACACTTCTTTGCATTGTCCAGTGTAAAAAAAAATCCATAATTACAATCATTGAACACACAGTACAATGAATGTATTCACATAAAATCTATTATTCTTGTAATTTCTCATAGCTCTAACGGTTTTAAAGTATAGAATTATTCATATTGTCTTAGTTAACGAATCATTGTTATCCTTCAAAAATTCAAAAGTGAGCTTTTCTCACTAAGTAAGGCACATTCAAAGCATTTTTCATGACTTACCTGAGTTTTTAACTTTTTAATAACATGAAACTAGACATTCATGACAACAATACAAAAATAAAGCAAACAGACAAAAAAAGGGCCATTTTAGAAATCTATCCAGGATATCACTGCTGGGTGCTCATTCATTGTCCCATAGACTCCAAGTCCACAGATAGTTTTCCAGTACGCAGCTCAAGACCACCTTTGACCTCATCTTCGTGTTCACAGGAACAGATCAATAACAGAGTATACAGATATATTTTAGCTACCCTGCAAAGAACATAATCTTAAGAATCTGGTGCATTTCTCGTTATGTTATTCAGTCTCATTTATTCAACTGTGGGAGATTCTTTCAAAAGCCGTTACTTTACCAAGCTCTGTAAGCCATTCTTGGAATATTGGACCTTCTGCACCTTTCCACTTTCTCATTATCATCTGCCTGCCAATCATTATACTGATCCATTATTATGAATCCAGTTGGTGAGGGGCTTCGCAATATGGTTCATTGGTTTTGTGGATTACCTAATACTGTATGTAAGGTCGCGAGCAGAAATCATAATCCACTTCCATGGACCCTCTTCCAGTATGTCTGAATCTTTGTACATTACTGCTACAACCCCCGAGGGGGTGTAACATACCAACAACCAAGGAATGAAGACAACATAATATAAAATGATTTAAATTGTTTATTTGACTGAACTGGAAAAAGATATCAGCTTCTTTTACCTGTGGGGGAGGAAGGGACAGATGGTTGTGCAAAACAAATTAAATAAACATAACAAAACCAAACCTAACTTTCTACTAAATCTAGAAGATAAAATCAAACAACAAAAGCCTAACTAACTTATCTAAGAAGTGTTTATCAAAACAGATACAGAGGGTGGCACCAACCACTACAACTAATGTGCTAGACATAGAATAACCTATGGGCAAGAATGTATAGGGTACCCCCAGATTACCTAGTCCACATACCTCCCACCACATACCTGACGTAGCAGCATCCAGTTTCACAGTCAACGAGTCATGGCAGAGCAGAGAGATGTGTGAGTGAGGAGGGCAGCCTCTTAAATGATCTCAGTGAGCTTCTTTTAAAGGAGGGCTCCAAGGCGCAACTCATCCAGGTAATCAGTGGAGAGCCAATGCCAATCAAGAGCTGAGCCACTCCAGAATCAGCTCTCAGACAAGTGACACTTGAGGAGAAGTGCCTGCACGTAACAAATATCATATCTCATGTGCCTTTACGTCTCCAACCATCTTGTGTTTCCTTCAGACCTAGCCTGAATAACCTATTTGGGTACCAAAAGAATCGATAAAGAATTTTGAATTGGATTAATCTTATTTTAATATCTCTGGATGGGATAGTTTTCTTCAAAAGTTGTATTCAGGTTAATATCCCAAAATTTTCTTTCAGAGCTGTGATGGTAAATTTTCTGTCTGTCAGTCTCAGGACTGACAGACTCTCCAATCCACATTAACCATTTGTATCACCCAGACACGCTAATTGTTTTAAACTATTTACCTCTTAATTAACTCTCAGACAAGATAATTGTTTTAACCTCCTGTTTCTTAATTATCATCAAGACTGCATCCTGTCCCCCTCTGGAGATGTTGTTACACATCTAAAGGTATAAATGCTCTGTATTTCTTTTGTTTGTATCTTTTCATACCATTGCCGCTGAATGGTGTGGACTGATCTTTTTCCTTGCAACGAAGAATAAAAAACTTAGCTGGCCGGCAGAAAAAGTAAGTTTCTCTATTTCATTGCTCATCAGAGGTATTAGGAAGGAAGCGATTGAAAACTTCCATAACAGTTTGGCGTTGTCGGGCAGGACCCCGTGAGCAGCCGTTCAGGACGAGGCACGGAAAGCGACAGGCCATCCTGGAGAAATAGATAATTTCCAGCCTCCAAACCTCAATTAATTTGTGAGACGGGAGGGCTAACCGGTAACACGTCCTGAGTCGCTGCCACCGGGGTTCCAAGAACAGAGTTCAGCGAAGCTCGTCTGGTGAGTTTTGAAATATTGACTTAATACATTGTCTTTCAAATTTGGGTTTTAATTAGGCACATTTGAGTTTTTTCATGGTCTCCACAGTTGGCCAGCTTTTTGCCACTTGTAGCGTTGAGACGAAGTGGCCATGCTTTTTGTTACTTGTAGAAGTTTAAATAAGACGAAGTAATGTTACGGTGCTTGGATAAACAAGTAACGGGGCTTCTTTTTATTTTCTCTTTATTTCTATTCTTTCTCTTTTAAAACGAACACGTAATAATTCCGTTTGTTGCTTGTATCCTTTGGACAAAGAAAAAGAAGAAAAGAAAACACAAAAGGAAGGGGTTTTTTGCTGTTTGTGGCCAAAATACGAAACAGTTAGCATTTGTGACTTGGCATTTGAAAAAAACACCCAGTACAGAGACGTCTGGACTGGATTTGTCGTACGGCCTCCCCATCCCCATTCGGCATGGGGAGATTTTCCGTTGAGGTGGTTGAGCCTCCGGAGGGGCCCATCGCGGAAATCATGAAAAAGAGATTTGGGGATAAAAGCTTAAAATATTAAAATTTATGGACAAATGAGCTCAGATTCCCATTAGGGGGGTCCCTTAGTTTAAAAGAAAAAAAACAAAGAAAGAAAAACGGAAAAACTAGAAGAGAAACTGATAAAAAAATAAATAAAAAAAATGTTGCTTTCTAAAATCTGTCCCAGTAACCTGACAGGCAGGAACTGGATATGTAAATGATAATCCCAACCCCAGTTGTCTTCCACACCTCGAACATGACATATGCATCTGCAACCACTAACCTTCCCTGAGTTTGTTTCAGCAAAAAACATCATTTCAACAGACTTCATGGCCAAAGAGGACCTGCAGTGTACCTCCCATCTGTCACCAGAATCTGACGAATCGTACGAGGAAAGCTGGTTAAGGGAGAGGTTTGACAAACTAACACTGACACACATTTTTTGGACAGAACATAAATGCGCTGTGTCAGTCTCTCTCACACCAGCTCAACGTAACATGTACACCATGGACTATTCAGTCCCACACATCCCACTAGAAAAACACACATCGGATAGCTGGGAAGATTTGAGCCCAGTTATGAAATTGTGTAAGCCTACAGCCGAAAGGCAACAAACATCTGATAGATCTATTATTTTTTCGCCTTCACTGACATCTTTTGTGCACACACAAAGAACAGTCAACAGAAAGTATGATGTTAACCTTGTCAAAGATTGTGAAAATGTTGTCATCATTCCAAAATCAGACTTTAAACCTTGCAAGGCTCAATACTCACTTAAACAAAAAGCCATTGATAATATACCACCATTCTTTGAGTCTCTTAAGGCAGCAGGAGTAATTGTTCCACGCAACGATTCTCCAATACGCACGCCTTTGTTTCCTGTCATAAAATCAGAGGCAAAGATCAACCAACAGACTGGCGCTATATTCAGGATCTGCAAGCAGGTGATGCAACCAACTAATGCAAAATTCTTTTCAGTGGTCAACCTTTCAGACACCTCCAGTGTTCCAGGTCACCCAGGAAGCTAATTCTGGTTTGCTTTCAAATTCAATAGGAGGGGCTACACATTCACACGTCTATCCTTGGCATAGACGTGTGAAAGTCCCACCATTTGCATTGAAGCTCTCAGACAGTCTTGAACCCTTTGTTCTCTCCCCAGACACTGCTTTGTTACAGTATGTGGATGACCTCATGATCTGCAGTCCGACTAAAGAGCAGTGTGAAGCCAACACAGTCACACTCTTGAAACATCTGGCACAAACTGGTCACAAAGCCAGCTTGACAAAACTCCAATTTGTCCAGGAAAGGGTTGTCTTCTTAGGTCATGTCATCACTTCTGAAGGTAAAACTCTTTCACCAAAAAGAGTGGATGCAATTCAGAACCTTCCAAAACCCATCACAAAGAAGCAGATGATGTCATTTCTTGGTATGTGCTCTTACTGTAGACAGGTCATTTCTCACTATGCCATTCTTGAAGCTCCACTCACCTCCCTCATTCATGGCAAAGGCCTGCAAGCAAAACATGAGATCAAATGGACCCCTGCAGCAGAACAATCTTTCACAGAACTAAAACTTGCCTTACAAAGCACTCCAACTTTGGGCCTGCCTGACCCTACCAGACCGTTCACTCAAACAGTAGATGGAAAAGATGGATGTATGACTTCTGTTTTGTTGCAGGATCATGGAAATAAGCTGCGGCCTGTAGCTTATTTTTCTTCAAAACTGGACCCTGTGGCTGCAGATCCCAAGATATATTCAGATATGTGGCGGCAGCTGAAGGCAGTTATGGCCTCCAGAGATATTGTGGCCTATTCTGATGTAGCTCTCCTGGTCCCACATGATGTGTCCATGATTTTACTTGAACAAAAGACTTCTTACCTCTCCACAGCACGATGGCAACGATACAACAAAACACTTTTAGAAATGTCTAACATCACTGTCAAACACCCTGTGTTAAAACCTGCCACCCTCCTCCCCACACCAGATGACAGAACACAACATAACTGTGTTGCTGTCCCCCAACCGGTTTGCTTGTCAAGAAACAACATTAACAAACCCTCATTTGGTTCTCTTTGCAGATGGATCAGCTTCACGTGACCCACAAACGGGTCACAACAGAGTTGGTTTTACTGTTGTCACTAATCATGAAACTCTTCTCTCCAGCTCACTCCCTCCTCACCATTCTGCACAGGTGGCAGAACTGATAGCAATGGCAGAGGCATGCAGACTAGCTAACAACAAAGCAGTAACCATCTAATCTGATTCCAGACACATGTTTGGGTTGTCCAGGATTTTGACACTCTGTGGAAACACAGACGATTCCTAAAATCTAACGGCAAACCCATTCTCCATCATGACAAAGTCACAGCTCTTCTTGATGCCATTTCACTCCAAAAAGTCAATCTCTGTTTGTAAACGCTTTGCTCACACGAACAACACAGGTCCTGTCTCTCAAGGAAATGCAAGAGTGGATGCTGCTGAAAAAGAAGCTACACTCCAACCCACTATAATTGATCCCTGTCACCATTTCCACCTCTTTCACAACGGTGCAATCTTTTGCCGCACCACAGGAAGATGTGTGGCGAGGAACCGATAATAAACCTTGTCTACCTAAACATTTTTTCCCTCATTTCGCGAAATTGACACATGGATTGGACCATGTGTCAAAAGGGGGGATGATGGATGCCATAACCCAGCACTGATTCACCAAAGAATTTTCAGTTCATACAGCAGAAGATCAGTCAACCGCGTATGATTTGTGCAACGCATAACAGGTAAAACCAAAGCAATCACACACATCGCTCACCCATCACCAGACAGACCATTCAAACACTTAATGATGGATTTCATAGAACTGTCACCAGCAGAAGGAAAGGAACTCTGCTTAGTAATAGTTGATGTGGTCAAAATAGATTGAAGTATTTCCAGCAAAACACCAGAGTAGCCAAGTGGTAGCAAAGGATCTGCTAACAGAGATTACTCCCCATCTGGGAACTACAACTACACCAAAACTGAGCAGCGATAATGGCTCTCACTTTGTCAATTCTGCAATAACCCAAATTAGTGAATTTCTTACCATTAACCTCAGACCTCCATCTCTGGGAGTAAAACCTGTAACCAGGCCACTCCCCTCCACTGGCCTATATGAAGACAATATGCTACAATATTGCAAAAACTTATTCTCTCTCTCTCTGCAGACTTCCAACCTGGGTGGTGAGAAACGACTTCAGAAGGGAGCACTGGAATTCCAAACGGTGACGAGATCCATTCTGACAACGCATACCATTGCGAAGATAGTCGAGAGGGCAACATGGGTTCACGCCATCCACTGCAGGAAGATCCCCGAGGAAACGGAGGAGCCCAGCTGCCAACCTGATCGACGCGAGGACGGACGGTGACGGACGACACGAGGACGAGCAGAGGCTAAAGACGACGGACGGTGCAAGGACGCACAGACGCCAAAGAGGACGACCCGTGGGAATTGGCCCTGTGGATTCAACAAACACCAACTAGACGTGTTCCACCAAACTCTACCATGCATCACCTGATTCTGATGCTGTCATGTTTGGCACAGCTGATGGAGGCTTACACCTACAAACCTGCCAGGACTGTCACTTTTACAGAAGGTCAAAGTGCAACATTCACCTGCCTCGTTTACCCTGAAATTTGGCGATCAGGACGGGTTCAGGCATATTATGCCAAGTATGACAAATACCTATGCAGAGACCCCTGCGGCCCACACGATTGGCACTTGATCGTTGCCACCACTGACAAAACCATTGCTCCAAACAGAAATCCCCGCTTCACAATAACAAAACTTCCAAATTCCAACGGAGCCCAGATCTCTGATGTCAAACCCACTGATGCAGGCACGTATTGGTGTGGAATTGAATATCCAAGCTCGGATATGTACAGACAACTCACAGTCATAGTCAATGGGCCACCAGACCCACATGACGCCCTACTTAACATGCTGTCAGATGTTAACACGGTCATGTTGACCTCTGGAATTGAAGACAACCACTCCGACGATTATGAGAACATTACCAACATTATCAAACACATGAAAGATGCCATTCAACTCCCTTCTGTAATAAATGACTCATGGTTCCCTTGGCTGAAATCTTTGGGCCAAGGATGGCCAGCATGGTTTTTAACAATAATCCCATATGTAATGATTTTCCTTTTGCTCTGCACCTTAATTCCATGTGTATTGAAAAGGCTGTCTAACGTGCTCATGAAAGAGATGACTCATTCCTCCACACATGTTCAGGTGAACGCCAATAATGCTGATCAAAATTCAACCTCTCCTCATATTCCTGACCCCGATATTTTTTCATTTTGTTTTTTGGGTTGTTTTTTGTTTGCTTTGTTTTGTTAGTCTTTTCTCTGCTCTAATCAACTACCACGATGATACATTTTCAAATAGCGTACCGGATACTTAAGTATTCTCTTGCATTTAGTTTTCATCCATTTTATTTTTCTTAAGTTTGTTTTCTGTTAGTGATTAATTAATAATCAAAAGGGAGAATTGTGATGGTAAATTTTATGTCTCAGGACTGACAGACTCTCCAATCCACATTAACCATTTGTATCACCCAGACACGCTAATTGTTTTAAACTATTTACCTCTTAATTAACACTCAGATAAGATAATTGTTTTAACCTCCTGTTTCTTAATTATCATCAAGACTGCATCCTGTCCCCCTCTGGAGATGTTGTTACACATCTAAAGGTATAAATGCTCTGTATTTCTTTTGTTTGTATCTTTTCATACCATTGCCGCTGAATGGTGTGGACTGATCTTTTTCCTTGCAACGAAGAATAAAAAACTTAGCCGGCCGGCAGAAAAAGTAAGTTTCTCTATTTCATTGCTCATCAGAGGTATTAGGAAGGAAGCGATTGAAAACTTCCATAACAGAGCTGCGTTGATCGTATATTATACGCTTTGTTCCTAAGTATAGAGTAAAAGCGGGATGCCCCATGTCCAATTCCTGCGATTCTTCCTGTCTTCTCTCTGACCCTATCCCCCTGTGAAATAAACTGTTGCACCTTTTACAGCTTCTCATGAGTCTGCTTTGGAGTCCGTTTAACTTTGGCTCTTCAAGCTATGACGCTCTCTCCAAATAGGTGGTGATTTACCAATTAGGGGTTTGGAGTTGTCCCACAGACAAGCTTAGGGAATGTTTTTCTTCTTTTTCTTAAATATACTACATGCTTTTATCCAGGTTCCCTGTAAGTGGGAGATGTGATAGGATGGCATCGGGCATTTGGGGGGATTCTGGCCAATAAAAATAGTAATGGAAGGACAGAAGAACATATTGACTGCTCTATTACATACCAAGGTGGCACTTTTTCTTGGGATAGTGCCCAGTGTGACAAGTGCATCAAGTTGAAAATATAAAAATAATACAAAAGGCTAAGGAGTCCCAAGCCATCTTTTGTTATAGGCATCTGCCATTTACATGGATGTATTCTTGGCCTTTTATCATTCCAGAAAAAAAATATGTTACAAAGTGCATCACATTGTTTCAAGTACTTTATGTAGGGATATTCAGTAGGAGAGAGTAAATCAAAACTGTGCGGCTGCTGTCTTGGCCAGGACACTATTGAAAAAGAGATTTTTAATCTCAACAAGCTCTTCCTGGTTAAATAAAGGTTAAATGAAAATAAATAATTGACCTTGGCAGAACAATTTTTCTTTATAATAACAAGATAATATCAATATCAAGTGGAGACCATATTTCCAAATCTGTACTAATTTTATCTTCGATTGTTTCAAAGTTGCATTGCAATATTTTGTTTAGCTTCCGAGGAAATAATATTCCCAGGTATTTGATTCCTTTAGGGGGCCACTATAATGATCCAGCTTGAAATGATGTTTTTGGGCAATACGTAGTCATAGGGAGTGCCTCACTCTATAGTATAGGTTCTAATGACAGACAGAATAGGAATGGGGAGAGCAGTAAACCTTGTTGGGTCCCACGACTTATCTTGTAATATAAAGAAATCATTCCAGTAGTTCATGTAGCTGCCTGAGGTGCATTATATAATAGCTTCACTCACTTTATGAATTTTATTTATCTGCCCAAAACCATAAATCTCTAGCAGTTGAAAGAGGTATTGCCACTCTACACAGTCTTGTTTTTTCAGCATTGAGTGAGATGGCTGCCGTGGGTGTACTGTTTTTCCTAACTGTCCACATAACATTGAGGAGACGTCTAATATTGTCTGAGGCAAATCTATTACACGTGAACCCAACTTGGTGTGCATGTATTAATGTGGTTATGACACCACTGAGGCAATTTGCAAGGATTTTGGAAAGTATTCTAGTGTTTATAGATATTAGAGAAACTGGGCAGTAGCTTTTATGATCTGTGGGTTCTTTGCCTTTCTATAAGATCAAGGAAATTATAGCTTGAGACAAAGTGGGAGGTAATAGTTATTGCTTCATTGTACATTTGCAACAAAAGTGGAGTAAGCTCATTTGAGAAGCACTAAAATAATTCTGCTGTGATTCTGTTAGGCCCTTGTGATTTACCGGACCGCATCGTTTGGATAACATTCTTTATTTCTTCAGCCTTTGGGCACCCAGTATCTAAAGTTGATCTAAATTTAAAGTTGGCAGGTCTAGCCTTTCCAAAAATGACAGAATATCATCCTTTGGGCAGGACAATATAGAGGTGTACACTTCTATGTAGACATTTCTGAAGACTTCATTTATGTCTGCTGACCCTTGAAGCTGAACAGCAGTTGTTGTGGCTATGGCTTCATGTTGCGTAATGTAATGTGACCAGGAGTTTTCAAGCTTTATGCCCAGATTCAAAATACCTTTGTCTCGCTCTAAAAAGTACAAACTCAACCTTCTGTGATATTATCCGATTGTACTCATATTTAATCTGTGTGTCTGTCTTTAATTTTGTTTGGAGTATAGTTCTGTTTTAAGTTTACTTTTGCCTCTCTCACTTGTCTCTCCAGGTCTGCAAGCATCCTTATCTTTTGTTTTTTTTTCTTGTGTGATGAAAACTGAATAACAAGCCAAATGGAATTAAATTCATTCATATAGAGCCAATTCAAAAACAATATCCGAGCTAAGGAAACCAACAGATTGCACAGAAACTTGTCTTCAGTCCAATCTCCCGTCCTGGGCATGCCTGAGGTGACTGTGGAAAGGAACGACTCCCTTTTAACAGGAAGAAACCTCTGGCAGAACCAGACTCAGGAAGGGTGGCCATCCGCCTCGACCAGCTGGGGTTTGAGAAGACAGAAAAGAGGGAAAAGAGGGGGGAAAAACACCATAACACCATTCAAAGGATACCTGTTGGATCAGGGAAACGCAAGTTAATAACCACAATAATGTCACATGTACATAATATCAATTGAGAAATTAAACAGGGGGGAAAAGAGAGCAAAGTGAGGAAAGGTGTGACAGATGAGGTCCCCCAGCAGTCTAAGCCTATAGCATCTTAACTATGGGATGTTTCAGGATTACCTGAGCCATCACTAACTATAAGCTTTATCAAAAAGGAAAGTTTTAAGCCTAATCTTAAAAGTGGAAAGGGTGTCTGCTTCCCGGACATTTACTGGCAGCTTATTCCACAAGAGAGGGGCCTGATAACTGAAGGCTCTGCCTCCCATTCTACTTTTAGAAACTCTGGGAACAACAAGTAAACCTGCAGTTTGGGAGCCAAGTGCTCTGTTAGGAAAATATCTTTGAGATATGAGATCTTTAAGATGTGATGGAGCTCGGTCATTAAGAGCTTTATATGTGAGGAGAAGAATCTTAAATTCTATTCTGAATTTAACAGGGAGCCAATGAAGATAAGCTAAAACTGGAGAAACATGATATCTCCTGTTAGTTCTCATCAGAACTCTGGCTGCAGAATTTTGGATCAGCTGGAGGCTTTTCAGAGAATATGTGGGACAGCCCAATAATAAAGAATTACAGTAGTCCAATCTTGAAATAACAAATGCATGAACTAGTTTCTCTGCATTATCCTGAGACAGGATGTTCCTGATTTTAACAATATTACGAAGGTGAAAGAAGGCAGTCCTAGAAAGCAGTTTTATATGTGCGTCAAATGATAAATTCTGGTCAAAAATAACTCCAAGGTTCCTCACTGTAGAACTAGAAGCCAAGGAAATACCATCTAGAGTAACTATATAACT
Source organism: Leuresthes tenuis (assembly GCF_036924035.1). Lineage (NCBI taxonomy): Eukaryota > Metazoa > Chordata > Actinopteri > Atheriniformes > Atherinopsidae > Leuresthes > Leuresthes tenuis. Next base: position 34,721,911 of record NW_027325360.1, read on the forward strand.
AGACAATTTCTCCCTGAAGCGCTCAGGTCCAAAGAGAACAACTTCAGTTTTGTCTGAATTTAGAAGCAGACAGTTCTGAGTCATCCAGGTCTTTATGTCTTTAAGACAGGCTTGTAGTCTGACCAACCTATTGGTTTCATCTGGTTTCATAGATAAGTACAGCTGAGTATCACCAGCATAACAATGAAAATTTATGCCATGCTGTCTAATAATGTTACCAAATGGAAGCACGTATAAAACAATCTGTCCAAGTACAGAACCCTGAGGAACTCCATGACTTACTCTGGTGTGTGAGGAAGATTATTCATTTACAAGAACAAACTGGAATCTATCAGATAAATATGACTTAAACCATCCTAATTCATTTCCTTTAATCCCAATAACATGTTCAAGTCTCTGTAACAGAATGCTGTGATCGATCGTATCAAATGCAGCACTGAGATCCAATAGGACAAGCACAGAAACAAGTCCGCTATCAGAGGCTAAGAGGAGATCATTGGTAACTTTCACCAGTGCTGTTTCTGTGCTATGATGCACTCTGAATCCTGACTGAAACTCTTCAAACAGACTATTTCTATGTAAATGATCACAAAGTTGAGCTGCAACTATATATTCAAGAACTTTAGACAAAAAAGGGAGATTGAATATAGGTTGATAATTAGCCAACACTTCTGAATCAAGAGTAGGTTTTTTAAGTAAAGGTTTAATTACAGCAACCTTAAAAGCCTGAGGTACATATCCTGTCAACAAAGACCGATTGATCAAATCCAATATGGAAGTGTCAATTAAGGGGAAAACCTCCTTGAACAGTCTGGTTGGGATTGGGTCTAAAATACAAGTTGATGGTTTAGAAGAGACTATTGCTGTTGTTAGCTCAGAGAGACCAACTGGGCAGAAGCCGTCTAAATACAAATCAGGTTCTAAGGATACTTCTAAAGCTGCTCTACTTGATGATACATCAGTGATAATAGTGGGATGGATTCCATTAATCTTCTCTCTGATAGAAACAATTTTATTGATAAAGAATCTCATGAATTCATCACTGCTGAGAGTTAAAGGAATACATGGCTCAACAGAGCTCGGACTCTTTGTCAGCCTGGCAACAGTGGACTAGTTAATTAGTCCATAAAAACACATAGTCCACTGCAACCTTTCAAAATTTCCATCAGACCATGCCTCTACTGATTTTAAGGGTTAAAGTCCTAATTTTTTAGCATGGTCCTAAAAGCGTCATCTTGCAAGACAGAGGACTTTATCTGTAGGATTTCATCATAGCTCCCATGGGAACCAGGTTAAGTGTCATTCCTGCATGGTCTGATATTAGTATTAGTATGCCAATAGTACATGACATTATGGATGGGTTATCAATTATTGTGAAAAATTGCTGCTGAAAAAAAGTCATTGCAGTACTGCATGGAGATATATGACTGTGGTAGTGGGCATGTTACATGTGTTGTTTCTGCAGGTGTTGCAAGAGAGAAGGTCATGAGTATACAGAAAAGGAAAGCACAAAGCAGATACACATAACGATGGTCCAAAAAAAAAAGATTCATAGTTTACACAAACTGTGCAAACCCTGAACACTGCACACTTTAAGGTCATTAATTGACAGCAAAGCAATTCTGTCAAAGCCGTCCACCAGGGCCACCAAAGCCGTTTGCGAATTAGTATAGCTGTTAGCACAGGCAGCTGGCACACTGGTAGTATTTACTTTTCAGCTTGCTCATCATTGTTTCCCAGTTATTTATCTACAGCCTGACAGGGTTTGGGTAAAGAGATGCTGACTATTTATGTAGTTAATGTACATAGGATACCACGGCGGAGAACTCAGCTAAACAGTCATTTTCTCTACTACATCACATCACTCCTCCCACAAAGTATTTTACTTTAATATGTTCACTCAAACTCACTTTCGATGTTAAGATTTCTCTACGGATCTTCTTTCTACTAGTTTTCATGTATCTACTTTTTTGTATTGTTCTACGTGAACAAAAAAATCCAAAAATGAGCATAACTCTACAAGTTCATGTCAATGATTTTCTATAATATTGTCCTGCTCAATTTTCAAAACTGATATAAACCTCTTCAAATTTAATGTGAGCATTGATACTTTAATATCGGATCCATTATTTCATGTTAGACAAGGCCTACACTTAATTGGACGAAAGCAATGAGTGCCTGTGACTGCCCCAGCCATGGAAATGAAGAATGTATGGAATGAGAACGCTGCCACAAAAAAAGGTAGTAAATTTGCAAAATGAAAAGAAAATGAATAGGGAACTTTAAAGAGGAATTGCTGAAAAAGGAAATAAGACAATGTAAAAAGTAAGGGATTATAAATTATAAATAAATAAAAATGTAGAAACATTTTAGTTACTTTTTATGTTTAACGTAATTCCATTTTACTTATTTTTTCCACATTGTTTTAACTGTTTCTATTCCGTTATTGCTGTTCAATAGCTTCAGCTTTAGCTTTAACAGTTTCTGTATTGCTTTAGCCATTTCTTAAGCCTTTGTTATTTGTCAGTTGCTTTGCTTTTCCCCTACTTTCTGAAAAATCTAAGTGTTCTTTGCAGATTGTAATCTTGAACCTGTAATGTCAAGCTAACAAGTCTACTAAGCTATCTACTAGACTGACATGGTCATCTCTGCCCCTTTTCAAAAGAATCCTCTTCTCTGGCAAGAACTTGGTAGCATGAACACCAATATGCAAGACGGTATTTTACAGTGCATGCAATGTGGGACAATGGAAGCAGTCCTTGAGGAACAAAATTACGTTCCCATTTGTGTTTGTGTGCAACCAGGCTTTAGCAAGAGCTTTCAGTGTGTCAATAGAAGTAACAGAATTTTAATCTTTCAAAGTTGTGAAATAAAACAGAAAAGCAATTTGTAGAAGTGAAAAGTAAAGCAAAAAAAGAAGAGGATAAAGTAACAGCAAAAGCATCTGAGAAATAGCTAAAGCAAAACAATTAGGAAAAAGCAGCACAGAAATAGTAATAGTAGTACCCATCCAGATCAACAATCTACTCTCTTCCTCACACACACACACACACACACACAGATCAACACAGATGGAGACCTTGTAAAACACCAATGAAACCATCAGGAGCATTATGCTCTTGAGCGTCTTTCTTAAGGACCGTTCCTTCCCGGCGCACACGTCTGTCGATATTAATCAGGTCACACATCCAGGTTCATAGATATACGTTATTTTTCAATGTATAAATTTGAAAAAAGAAGTCCATGTGGCTCTAAGTTTCTAATTCATGACTTTTTTTTTTTGTTCATTGTATAGAAAATTGCCACTAAAATTATGAGCCACTACGGACTGAACTGTACCTTTATTGTTTAAGGTACAAAGGAGGCGTTTCAGCTCCATCGTATAAACAACAGGGTGACCTGACAGCATCAAGAACGAAACACTTTCATTTAAAGGAAGAAGATACATCCCGAGACACCTCATCAAAATACCAAAACTGTCATCTTTTTCATTTTCAAACAAAGCTTACTATTTATACGTTAACCGTTTTTGCATTAAAACAAGTGTAAAGTTGAAATTATGTGTAAACTCTTAAATGATGTGTTCCTCAGTTTAAAACGTTTGAGGCCAGTTAGAAAATTTGGTCTGAACTGGTCAGAAAGGCAAACTATGCATTCAATATTTATGCTTATTTTTACTTTATGATTTTGCTCTGTGTCTTTGTTCAAATTTCAACACAGGAAGAAGGATGAACAGGATATATCCAACTACACACACAAGGCAATGAGAATTTTCAAGAAGAATGTTGGGTCTATCTTTTTATGTTTCCTCCTTGGTATTAGAATAAAACTAGAAAAAATATATATACATATAAATAGGTTCCAATTGGTTATTCAAATGTACATGTGTACACATATGCTCAAAAACCTTTTCATAACCAACCCTATAGACGGAGAAGATATTCTGTTTAGAGAGTTTTAATGAAACAACTAAATGCAAATAAATGTTTGGAACTGCACATTAGACAACCACTTCAACGTACAATAATACATGTACATATGTGTGAACAAGATGTGGCCCTGCATATCAGCAGCTCACAATAACATGCAGACTTTGCAGTTAACAGAGTTGGGTCCATCTATTTTGCAGGTCCTCTTGCAAGATTGTCACTGGTTTCAGCAGCCTCTTTAAGCACTTGCATCACCATAGCATTCCTCTGCCTGGTCTCTTCCATTCTCATTGGGTTTGATTCAGGTAGATTCTGGGGGGGTCAATAAATCAAGAAAGAGACATGCAGTTAATTACTACAGTTCCTCAGGAAAATGAATGGACAAAAAAATACTGACATTTAGAGTACAAATAAAAAGTACAAATCTGTGATGCCAGACAATAATACAAATATTTTGCAAGAATATTTTCAAACAGAAAATGGAATTCCTTGAAAATATTCATGAATTGACAAGTAATGCAAATTTATCCTTTATAATTCATACAAAACTACAGTCCTAAAAATCTAAGTTACACGAGTTTCTCATGTTATTAGGGAATTGAAGATGCATTTGATCTAGAGCAAGGTGGCTCAGAGAATGTGGAAAAGTATCCTGAATTTCGTTAGCCTGCAAAATCAAAGGCAGACCAAGAATAAAAATCACAAATGAAAACCACTTTAAAAACCTTCCTGCATGAAACAGAGATATTTGGAGACCAACTACTTTATGTTATGACCATAAGTTATTTGCTCTTGTGCATCGCACCCGGTTGAAACAATCAGTCTTTATGAAAAGGATGATACATCTACAACCATGTTAGACTCATTTTGGATACGAGTTATTTTATCCTGTCAGACAGCCTTCTTTTATTCTCAGATTTTTTCCAAGGAATTTGAAACATTTATATTTGAAACATCTAGAATAATTGGGGGCTGGTGGTTAGCACCGTCGCCTCATAGGAAGAGAGCAGGGTTCTCTCTGTGTGGAGCGTGCATGTTCTCCCTGTTCATGCGCCGGTTCTCTACGTGTTTAGTGTGCATGTTCTCCCCGTGCATGCGCCGGTTCTCTGTGTTTAGTGTGCATGTTCTCCCCGTGCATGTGCGGGTTCTCTGTGTTTAGTGTGCATGTTCTCCCCGTGCATGTGCGGGTTCTCTGTGTTTAGTGTGCGTGTTCTCCCCGTGCATGCGCCGGTTCTCTGTGTTTAGTGTGCATGTTCTCCCCGTGCATGTGCGGGTTCTCTGTGTTTAGTGTGCGTGTTCTCCCTGTTCATGCGCCGGTTCTCTACGTGTTTAGTGTGCATGTTCTCCCTGTGCATGTGCGGGTTCTCTGTGTTTAGTGTGCGTGTTCTCCCTGTGCATGTGCGGGTTCTCTGTGTTTAGTGTGCGGGTTCTCCCCGTGCATGCGCCGGTTCTCTACGTGTTTAGTGTGCATGTTCTCCCCGTGCATGCGCCGGTTCTCTACGTGTTTAGTGTGCGTGTTCTCCCCATGCATGTGCCGGTTCTCTACGTGTTTAGTGTGCATGTTCTCCCTGTGCATGTGCGGGTTCTCTGTGTTTAGTGTGCATGTTCTCCCTGTGCATGTGCGGGTTCTCTGTGTTTAGTGTGCGTGTTCTCCCCGTGCATGCGCCGGTTCTCTACGTGTTTAGTGTGCATGTTCTCCCCGTGCATGCGCCGGTTCTCTACGTGTTTAGTGTGCGTGTTCTCCCTGTTCATGCGCCGGTTCTCTACGTGTTTAGTGTGCATGTTCTCCCTGTGCATGTGCGGGTTCTCTGTGTTTAGTGTGCGTGTTCTCCCCGTGCATGCGCCGGTTCTCTGTGTTTAGTGTGTGTGTTCTCCCCGTGCATGCGCCGGTTCTCTACGTGTTTAGTGTGCATGTTCTCCCCGTGCATGCGCCGGTTCTCTACGTGTTTAGTGTGCGTGTTCTCCCCATGCATGCGCCGGTTCTCTACGTGTTTAGTGTGCATGTTCTCCCTGTGCATGCGCCGGTTCTCTACGTGTTTAGTGTGCGTGTTCTCCCCGTGCATGCGCCGGTTCTCTACGCGTTTAGTGTGCGTGTTCTCCCCGTGCATGCGCCGGTTCTCTGTGTTTAGTGTGCGTGTTCTCCCCGTGCATGTGCGGGTTCTCTGTGTTTAGTGTGCATGTTCTCCCTGTGCATGTGCGGGTTCTCTGTGTTTAGTGTGCATGTTCTCCCTGTGCATGTGCGGGTTCTCTGTGTTTAGTGTGCGTGTTCTCCCCGTGCATGTGCGGGTTCTCTACGTGTTTAGTGTGCATGTTCTCCCCGTGCATGCGCCGGTTCTCTACGTGTTTAGTGTGCGTGTTCTCCCCGTGCATGCGCCGGTTCTTTACGTGTTTAGTGTGCATATTCTCCCCGTGCATGCGCCGGTTCTCTACGTGTTTAGTGTGCGTGTTCTCCCCATGCATGCGCCGGTTCTCTACGTGTTTAGTGTGCATGTTCTCCCCGTGCATGCGCCGGTTCTCTACGTGTTTAGGGTGCATGTTCTCCCCGTGCATGCGCCGGTTCTCTACGTGTTTAGTGTGCATGTTCTCCCCGTGCATGCGCCGGTTCTCTGTGTTTAGTGTGCGTGTTCTCCCCGTGCATGTGCCGGTTCTCTACGTGTTTAGTGTGCATGTTCTCCCCGTGCATGTGCGGGTTCTCTGTGTTTAGTGTGCGTGTTCTCCCCGTGCATGTGCGGGTTCTCTGTGTTTAGTGTGCGTGTTCTCCCCGTGCATGCGCCGGTTCTCTACGTGTTTAGTGTGCATGTTCTCCCCGTGCATGTGCGGGTTCTCTGTGTTTAGTGTGCGTGTTCTCCCCGTGCATGCGCCGGTTCTCTACGTGTTTAGTGTGCGTGTTCTCCCTGTTCATGCGCCGGTTCTCTACGTGTTTAGTGTGCGTGTTCTCCCCGTGCATGCGCCGGTTCTCTACGTGTTTAGTGTGCGTGTTCTCCCTGTTCATGCGCCGGTTCTCTGTGTTTAGTGTGCATGTTCTCCCCGTGCATGCGCCGGTTCTCTACGTGTTTAGTGTGCATGTTCTCCCCGTGCATGCGCCGGTTCTCTACGTGTTTAGTGTGCGTGTTCTCCCCGTGCATGCGCCGGTTCTCTACGTGTTTAGTGTGCGTGTTCTCCCCGTGCATGCGCCGGTTCTCTACGTGTTTAGTGTGCGTGTTCTCCCCGTGCATGCGCCGGTTCTCCCCGTGCATGCGCCGGTTCTCTACGTGTTTAGTGTGCGTGTTCTCCCCGTGCATGCGCCGGTTCTCTACGTGTTTAGTGTGCGTGTTCTCCCTGTTCATGCGCCGGTTCTCTACGTGTTTAGTGTGCATGTTCTCCCTGTGCATGTGCGGGTTCTCTGTGTTTAGTGTGCGTGTTCTCCCCGTGCATGCGCCGGTTCTCTATGTGTTTAGTGTGCATGTTCTCCCCGTGCATGCACCGGTTCTCTACGTGTTTAGTGTGCGTGTTCTCCCCGTGCATGCGCCGGTTCTCTACGTGTTTAGTGTGCGTGTTCTCCCTCTTCATGCGCCGGTTCTCTACGTGTTTAGTGTGCGTGTTCTCCCCGTGCATGCGCCGGTTCTCTACGTGTTTAGTGTGCGTGTTCTGCCTGTTCATGCGCCGGTTCTCTATGTGTTTAGTGTGCGTGTTCTCCCCGTGCATGCGCCGGTTCTCTACGTGTTTAGTGTGCGTGTTCTCCCCGTGCATGCGCCGGTTCTCTACGTGTTTATTGTGCGTGTTCTCCCCGTGCATGCGCCGGTTCTCTACGTGTTTAGTGTGCGTGTTCTCCCCGTGCATGTGCGGGTTCTCTGTGTTTAGTGTGCGTGTTCTCCCCGTGCATGTGCGGGTTCTCTGTGTTTAGTGTGCGTGTTCTCCCCGTGCATGTGCGGGTTCTCTGTGTTTAGTGTGCGTGTTCTCCCTGTTCATGCGCCGGTTCTCTACGTGTTTAGTGTGCGTGTTCTCCCTGTTCATGCGCCGGTTCTCTACGTGTTTAGTGTGCGTGTTCTCTCCGTGCATGTGCGGGTTCTCTACGTGTTTAGTGTGCGTGTTCTCCCCGTGCATGCGCCGGTTCTCTACGTGTTTAGTGTGCGTGTTCTCCCTGTTCATGCACCGGTTCTCTACGTGTTTAGTGTGCGTGTTCTCCCCGTGCATGCGCGGGTTCTCTGTGTTTAGTGTGCGTGTTCTCCCTGTTCATGCGCCGGTTCTCTACGTGTTTAGTGTGCGTGTTCTCCCCGTGCATGTGCGGGTTCTCTGTGTTTAGTGTGCGTGTTCTCCCTGTTCATGCGCCGGTTCTCTACGTGTTTAGTGTGCGTGTTCTCCCCGTGCATGCGCCGGTTCTCTACGTGTTTAGTGTGCGTGTTCTCCCTGTTCATGCGCCGGTTCTCTACGTGTTTAGTGTGTGTGTTCTCCCCGTGCATGCGCCGGTTCTCTACGTGTTTAGTGTGCGTGTTCTCCCTGTTCATGCGCCGGTTCTCTACGTGTTTAGTGTGCATGTTCTCCCTGTGCATGCGCCGGTTCTCTACGTGTTTAGTGTGCGTGTTCTCCCTGTTCATGCGCCGGTTCTCTACGTGTTTAGTGTGCATGTTCTCCCCGTGCATGCGCCGGTTCTCTGTGTTTAGTGTGCGTGTTCTCCCCATGCATGTGCGGGTTCTCTGTGTTTAGTGTGCATGTTCTCCCCGTGCATGCGTCGGTTCTCTGTGTTTAGTGTGCGTGTTCTCCCCGTGCATGCGCCGGTTCTCTACGTGTTTAGTGTGCATGTTCTCCCCGTGCATGTGCGGGTTCTCTGTGTTTAGTGTGCATGTTCTCCCCGTGCATGTGCGGGTTCTCTACGTGTTTAGTGTGCATGTTCTCCCCGTGCATGTGCGGGTTCTCTATGTTTAGTGTGCATGTTCTCCCCGTGCATGTGCGGGTTCTCTGTGTTTAGTGTGCATGTTCTCCCCGTGCATGTGCGGGTTCTCTGTGTTTAGTGTGCATGTTCTCCCCGTGCATGCGCCGGTTCTCTACGTGTTTAGTGTGCGTGTTCTCCCCGTGCATGCGCCAGTTCTCTACGTGTTTAGTGTGCGTGTTCTCCCCGTGCATGCGCCGGTTCTCTGTGTTTAGTGTGCGTGTTCTCCCCGTGCATGTGCGGGTTCTCTACGTGTTTAGTGTGCATGTTCTCCCCGTGCATGTGCGGGTTCTCTATGTTTAGTGTGCATGTTCTCCCCGTGCATGTGCGGGTTCTCTGTGTTTAGTGTGCATGTTCTCCCCGTGCATGTGCGGGTTCTCTATGTTTAGTGTGCATGTTCTCCCCGTGCATGTGTGGGTTCTCTGTGTTTAGTGTGCATGTTCTCCCCGTGCATGTGCGGGTTCTCTACGTGTTTAGTGTGCATGTTCTCCCCGTGCATGTGCGGGTTCTCTGTGTTTAGTGTGCATGTTCTCCCCGTGCATGTGCGGGTTCTCTATGTTTAGTGTGCATGTTCTCCCCGTGCATGTGCGGGTTCTCTGTGTTTAGTGTGCATGTTCTCCCCGTGCATGTGCGGGTTCTCTACGTGTTTAGTGTGCATGTTCTCCCCGTGCATGTGCGGGTTCTCTGTGTTTAGTGTGCATGTTCTCCCCGTGCATGTGCGGGTTCTCTATGTTTAGTGTGCATGTTCTCCCCGTGCATGTGCGGGTTCTCTGTGTTTAGTGTGCATGTTCTCCCCGTGCATGTGCGGGTTCTCTACGTGTTTAGTGTGCATGTTCTCCCCGTGCATGTGCGGGTTCTCTGTGTTTAGTGTGCATGTTCTCCCCGTGCATGTGCGGGTTCTCTGTGTTTAGTGTGCATGTTCTCCCCGGGTTGTCCCTGTGTATAATAAAACAACCCCAGTTCACCTCCCCACATCCACTCTTCCTCAATTTGTGGATCAGGTCATACATGCAGAAAAAGTGACACAGAACAAAAAGAAGAACAGAGAAAAGAAAGCTGATGCGTTTGTGGCAGACAGCTGTGATGATTATGGGGGAGGAGATGCAGAAGTGCTTTATATGGAAGGTCCAAGCTGGGACAACAGGGGATGAGGAAGAGGTCGAAGTTTCTCCAGGGGGAGAGGTAGAGGCTTTCCCAGAGGAAGGGGAAGAGGAAAATTTTCAGACACAGGTTGTTGGTCATGTGGCAAGTCAGAACATTTCAGCAGAAACTATCCTGAAAAAGGGAAACAGCAGTGACTAGACAGAGAGCAGCCAAGTGCAGAAAATGGAGAGGAAGAGTGGTGGATGAGATGTTGGATTTTGCGGATATCTGCACAATGGCTGATAGCATACCCCAAATTACTTTACTGGTCCAAGGGAGACCATATGTGTATTTATGTGATTCAGGAGCGTGTCGCACTGTGATGAGAGATGATTGCCACAAGTTCCCCAGATATAAAGATAGCATTTCTGTAAGATCAGCAGGTGGAGAGGTGCGAAAGAAACCCATGTCCACCAAAATAAAGATATCATTTCCAGACCAAGGTGGAGGTTCCTGGGGACAGATGGTTCTCTCCTCAGCTTGCCCCTTTAACCTTCATTTATGGCAAAAATGAAAATTGCCATCTACCCACGAGAAAATGGGGGAATGGTGGCATGCCAATACGCAGAGGCCTATGTTATACAAGGCTCTGGGGAACCACATTATCACTGGTCCTTAGACTTACCAACTGTCGATGTAGCAGTCACTGCAAAGCAGCTGGCTGATCTGACAGCTGAAGTCACTAGTCGCCCAAAGAGCACCTCTCCCCCAGGTGGTTATCATGTCACAGTGAGGTTTAAGAAAACCACTGGTCCAGACTATGCATTTGACAAGGCCTTTAATCGATCAGGCCCACAAAGTGTTGTTCTTACCGCATGTTATTGGAAAGAAGACAACTGTCTGCAGGCTTTAGAACTGGCTGCCATAAATGGCTGGACAGACTGGAAACATTTGAACCAATCAGCATGGTACGTCAAAGACGTCACAGACTGGAGACCTGATGGGCAGAAAGGCTGGCATTCAGCCCCTCAACACAGTGTTACAGGAAACTGTTAAACTGGGTAATGATATGTTCCCCAAAAACCCATTTGGAGGAACGGTTGGTGTGAACTATGACCCTCACTGCAGAACAAGATCAGGCTTTAGAATCATTGACACCTACACTATGGTCCCAAGGCAACGCTGATGTGGGACTGATGAAAGGTGTGGAGCCTGTTATTATTAGGCCAAAGACAGAAAACAGGCCTAAAGCACGACAATATCCCCTGAAGCCTGATGCAATTGAAGGGATATGCCCTGTGATTACAGATTTACGTTGTAAAGGGATTATTAGACCCTGCTCAGACTCCCCAGTTAACACAGCTATTTTTCCAGTAAAGAAAGCGCCTCCATCTACAGGAAGGAGGATGGTACAGGATATAAGGCCAGTAAATTAGTCTGTGATAGTCAGATCCCCAAATGTTCCAGACCCACACACACTGTTAAACCAGGTGTGACCAGAGTCAACTCATTTCTCTTTTATAGATTTGAGTAATACTTTCTTTTCCATCCCAATTCATCCAGACTCTCAGTATTGGTTTGCATTCACTTTTGAAGGAAAAAGATAAACTTTTACCAGGCTGCCCCAGGGTTATGCAGAGAGTCCAACTATTTTTGCAGAAGCTATAGCAAATTGCTTAGCCGAATTCATCCCGCCCCAAGGTAGCCAGATACTGTCATATGTAGATGACATCCTAGTGGCAGGAAAGTCACAACAGAAATGCAAACAAGACACCATAGCACTGCTACATTATTTAGCAGACACAGGAAACAAAGTGAGCAAAAATAAGCTTCAGTTGTGGACCTCAGAAGTGAAATATTTGGGCCACTGTCTCACTAAAGAGGGAAGGAAAATAGATGAAGGCAGAAAGACAGCCATCTTGCAAGCACCCAAGCCAGCTAATAAAAAGCAGATGGTGTCCTTTCTAGGTCTTGTAAACTACTGCAGAAGTTGGGTCATTGGCTATGCCCAGCTAACTCAACACCTGAATGACCTTATATATGGAGAACCCATGACAGCCTCAGAAAAGATAAAATGGACAGACAGTGCTGAAGATGCATTTTGTAAACTAAAACAAACTGTAGCAGGCTCAGGGACGCTGGCTCTGCCTAATTATACCAAGCCATTCTTCCAAACAGTGGACTGTAGGGTAGGATTCATGACCTCAATGTTATCACAAAAATATGGAACTAAAAGTAAGCCGGTAGCTTATTTCTCTAAAAGACTGGATCCGGTGGCAGCAGCCACACCCCACTGTGTACAAGCAGTTTTGTCAGCTGCAATGAATGTTCATGCCTCAGCTGAAATAGTATTATTCCACCCACTAACACTTCTATTCCTGCACTCGGTCTCCATTTTGCTTCTGCAAACAAATATGAAGTTTCTATCACCAGCAAGACATTTATCGTGTCTAACCACACTCCTCTCACAGCCACACCTGACGGTTGAACGCTGTACTTGTTTAAATCCCGCCACTCTGAAACCAACTGAAAAAGATGGCACACCCCATAACTGTATAGCAGAGGCAGAAAAGGTTTACAAACCTGGACCTGACCTAACAGATGTGGCTTTAGAAGGAGGAGAAATTTTGTTTGTAGATGGGTCAGCTAAAATTGAAAAAGGAAGCATCATGCAAAAGAATAATACCTACGTTTGGGATTCCACAGATTATCAGGAGTGATAATGGAAGTCATTTTGTGAATGCAGTGATCCAAAAGATAGAAGATCACTTCTGCATAAACTTAAAAAAAACGTTGTGGTTATCACCCCCAGAGTGCAGGGCCAGTGGAAAGCACTAATGGAACAATTAAGCTGAAACTGAGAAAAGCAATGGAAGAAACAGGGAGAAAATGGCCTGATTGCATACACTTAGTTCAGCTAAGCATGAGGATAACTCACATACAAGGTCAATCTTTAACTCCATTCGAAATAATGTATGGAAGACCATATTCTATCCCAGACCGAGCTAAAACTGCATGCCACCAGTATGAGGGTGATGACACTCTCGCGAGTTATTTGAAAAAGATGTTCGAAACAAAAGATATAAGTCAATATAATAATGTTCCGAATGAGACTTTGCCATTACAGGTTGGAGCAGAGCTTAATATTGGAGACTCGGCCTTCACGAAGGTGATAAAAAGGAAGGTGTGGAACAAACCGCGCAGGGAAGGCCCATTCCAGATCCTGATAACCACCCCAACCGGTGCTGCGGACGGATCAAGCACAAATCCATCTCGTCAGCCCACAATATCCGAAGCTTTTGCTAAATGTACCAAGTATATGCAAGGCAGCGAAAGATGGGCCCAGTGTACAACAGCTGTTGCGAGGTATCTGGCGAAGGACTCAGTCCCATTTCAGACAGTTGAGAAAGAATGTTTAAAAAAAAAATGCTGGCTACACTGAATGCACATTATGAGCCGCCAGGCAGGAAATATTTCTCTGAGACCGCTATACCGAAATTGTATGATCAGCTAAGAGGGGAGATCACCGGTGAATTAAAAGAGGCCAACTTCACTGCTCTAACTACGGACATGTGGTCGAGCATTAACATGTGTCCCTATATGTCCATAACTGCCCACTATGTTTCGAAAGACTGAACATTAAAATCAAAATGTCTTGAGACAGAGGTTATGCACCAGGGAGTGATACCGCAGCGGTGCTCGCTGAAGCACTTCAGGATGGGTCGCAAGCATGGGCAGTAGGAAAGGACAAAGTGGTCTGCATCACAACTGACAATGGAGCCAACATAGTTGTTCATGCTGTTCATGATCTGAAGTGGCCATGGATCAGCTTCTTTGGGGCATAATTTGAATTTGGCGGGCAACAATGCCTCTAATAAAGAAAAAGCCAAAACAGACCGGGCTTTCGGTGTGTGTCGCCAAATAAACAGAACCTTTTCACACAGCTGGCAAAGGCAGCAGCAACTCATGAAAGAACAAGAGCAACAAGGGATAAAGAAACCGCTTTCTCTGATAACTCTAAGTAAAATATAGCCTAAGAAATACAACCTAAGCGATAGCCAAATCTGTTTCATTCTGGTGTTTTTTGGTTTAAAATCATACACCATTTGCTGGCCAGCTTGGAGTGTTGTCAATCAAAAAATAGGGTGCTGCTTCCTCACATCAGAAGGGTTTTTGCTGACGACAAGAGCCGGCACACACTACCAACCATAAGCTGGCTAGATGTAAGCGTGCTGGAGGCTATCAAAGAGGGACTGACATCCGTCTCTGAATTCACAGACATTATGTCAAGTGAGCGTGACCTCACCATCTCATCGTTGCTGCCTCTGCTGCACCTGATGACAGATACCCTCAAGGAGAAAGACACTGTGTCGAGCTGCTCCAGCAATCCTGGAGACAATGACAAGACCAGTTAATGCGCACAGCTACCCTCCTTGACCCGCGGTGCAGGGCCAGTCACATGAGTGCAGCTGACCTGGACTATATCAGATGCCAGCTGGAGGATGAGATGGTGCTATTCTTGAAGAGGGACACCCTCAGACTACCTGTGAGAGTCAAAGCGGACTCAACTGTTGTTTTAATGTCTGAGCACCGAGCACACACTGAAATGGAAAATTACCTCCAAGAAGAGATCGCGGATAGAGAAACAAATGCCTTTGAATGGTGGAGGGGAAACGAAAGCCGATTCTCCTTCATGGCAAAAATGGCACGGAAATGTTTGTGCATTCCCGCGACCAGCCCGCCTTCATTCTCAGTAAAGCGGGGAATGTTGTAACTCGGTACCACAGTCTGCTAACGCCAGAGAAATTCAACATGCTTGTCTTCTTGTCAAATAATTTGTAAGCAAAAGTACGCTTTTTTTCCCGTTTTTTTTTTTTACAGTAGGCTGCAGTGTTTTATCGTTAAGCTCTAAGTTCGTTCGAAATAATGTCTAATGATAGACAAACCTTTATTATTCTGAAGTTATTTTATGTTGGTAGCATTTATATTTTTGTAAGACAATCTACCCTCATACTGAGATTTTTTGTTTGCACATTATTTCATTTATTACAGTAAATCATTTATTTATAAATATAGGTTTAGCGCCACATCTGCACAGACAGAAGTGTCATGGTTAAAAAATGTATTTAATAAAGTTATTGTTTTTCAAATGCATGAATTATTTCTTTTGTGGTACAGAGAAATGTTTGGTAAGCAAGAAGATGAAGAACAGAGGAGACAAAGAGAGTCTGCGTCCGCACCTCCGAAAAAAGATGCAAAAGGGTGTAATTGTGAGAATGCTGTGAAAGCATGTGAGAATGTTAGAAAGCATTCTCACTATTGTTTTCCTGTTTCTCTTTATTATTATTATTACTCCGTACACTTTTTGTCCGCTAACTACTTCTTTCAAAATTGTAGAAATCTTTCACCTCTTTCTACAATTTTGGTATCAAAACGTTCAGCTCATTCAGGAGATCTGTGCTATATCTTTTGATGTTTATATCTTTTACACTTTTTAAACTATTCAACTTTGGTTAAACTTTTTTCCTCATTCAAATGAATGGAAAGTGCTTTCAACTCTTCAAAAACTTCCTCCTCTTTCCAACCTAACTGTTTCTGCAGATTTTCAGCAAGAGACACCATTCAAACTTTAAACAGGTCACAAGACATTCAGCTATTACCAATTGGTGCAGCCTTTTCAAATATTAAGCCACTATTGAAATATGACAGTTTCAAAAACACGAACGAATTTCAACTTTCCCTCCGCTTTTCAACCGAACTTCTTCTGCATACTCGCACCGATTTCAACTATTTTGGTATCAAAACGTTCAGCTCGTTCAGGAGATTAAGGCTTTCACTTTTGGTATTTATAACTTTTATACTTTTTCAAATATTTAACATTCTTTTCAAATTTTAGGCAAATTTCAAAATTTTCTCCTCTTAGCAACCCAACTACTGCTACATACTTTCAGCTAGAGACACCATTCAAGTTTAAACGACTCAACAGACATTCAGCTTTTACCAATGGGTCAGCTTTTTCAAATATTAAGCCAATTTTGAAAAATGACTGTTTCAAAAACAAAAAATCTTCCCTTTTTTTTTCCGGGCATTTCATCAAATATTCTGTTTTTCCAATAGGTTTAAATCATTCCACTATTGTTATTTCAACTTCAAATTCCTTCAACCAAGACTTCAGCAACTGGTTTTTCAGCAATTGAAAGATTTTCCGCTTTTTAAGCATTGTCAGCTATCCCTATTCAACTTCATCAGCATTCTCACTGTTTCTGCGAAACAGCTTTTTCAAGTTAAGACTTTAATATTCACTGCTCAGTAGCACAGATCAAAGGGCTCTGTATGCAGACACGCTGCTCCATGAGAAACATTTTTAAGTACACAGTAAAGCGGGTTCTAGAGATTTTTTCTTTAACATCTTATGGCATTAAATTTATTCAAGATTGCCCCAATGATCGCCATTTGAAAAAAGATAACAATCCTCCCATTGATCACCGATCCAATCGAAAATCACTCCATCCCTACAAGATATGTAAACTTGCATAAGCCATTCTGATAGGTCAACTTAATGTATGATGCCCATGGTAACACAGCCTACATGATGTTTTACTGTAACTGCA
The DNA here is from genome assembly GCF_036924035.1 of Leuresthes tenuis. Lineage (NCBI taxonomy): Eukaryota > Metazoa > Chordata > Actinopteri > Atheriniformes > Atherinopsidae > Leuresthes > Leuresthes tenuis. The sequence goes on from NW_027325360.1 coordinate 34,738,440, forward strand.
AACCTTGGAGCCTTTGGTGGATCAAGAGGTTTGGATGTCCAACATATTCCTTTAGCTGAGAAGCTACATCACAAGCTGTGAATACAACTCTGAGCTCTGGTCTGAAGGAATGATTTAAAGTTGTGGTCAAAATCCTTGGTGTATCAAAACTGAAAAGAAATCACTTCATCAATATTCTATAATGGGCAAATTTGGTGATTAAATATCAACATTTGGCACATTGACTGACTGATCAGTTTTCTGCCAGTAAGGCTATCCAATAATCTGACATTTGTTAAACAGAAATGATGCGCTTTAAATTTTGTTATGTCACACATCATCCATCAACAACATCTAAAAGTAATTTCAGTCTGATTTTGCTTTTGGAGAAATCATCAGGACTGAAAGTAAACTGCTCTGGAGCAGGTTATGCCTAAGTTCACCACAGTGATCTTGCCAGACTGAAAGTGAACCACCTTGAAAACTTTGACTTTGAGCTCAACATAGCTGGCTAATCAACTAATCTCAGTTTGTAGTTCACCCCTCTGGTAAGGTGAAAGGTGGTGTTTGGGTTTTCTTCCTCCGGGTTTCATGAACAGGGGGCTGTGCTACAAAGTAAGATGAGTGGCTAAGTAGGGCAACCTGCTGAGAAGCAGGATAGATTCCAAGATCATCAACACATGTAAATACACCACCTTCCAAGCAATCAAATCCCTGAGACAGCAAAAAAAAAAAAAAGAAAAGAAAAATGGCATCAGTGCAGACAGTGAGAGTCACTGTTAGACTCCCTTTGAGTCAAAAACCAGCTGCAGTTTGACTGACAAGATTCTTCATGAGAGCCAAAAACTGATTACTCAAACACTTGATCCCGTTTACTTTGAAACATTTGAAAATAACCTCATTGTATTTATTAAAAAAGTGAGTGTGCAGTATGACAATCTCGCTGTCTGTCTGTTCACGTCCATAACCAGATCGACCTTATGAAATGCTTTGAATCTATGCTATATTAAGTCACTAGAAAGTATTTTTATGATAGAACAGACAGCTTTCTATCTGTCAGAATAAGACAGAGACTTTCTTTTTATTTATTTAATACAATACACACAGGCGATTATAGACCAACGTATTTTAATGAGGGTAGTGATATCTCAATTTACATATTCACAGAGTAAGCATTTCTTTTCGTTTTTGTCAACATCTCCTGTTTTGACTGGAGCATCTGTGTGCTTTCCAGCCTCATATAAACATATTAGTATAATTTTTTATGCCAAACCCGCCTCTCATACGATAACGGGTACATACTTCAAGTTGAACAAAAAAGTAAGCACAAAAAAGTGGCGTACACACTTTTTCACGTCAACAATCAGATGTATCAAGAGCGAAATGACCATGGAAATGTGCGGTGCCTCCACTTCAGGGCTGTCGTACGCACTTTTCTACAGCTGTTGATTCTTTGGCGACACTTAGAAGTAATGTTGGGAAACTGTTATAATTAAATAAATGTGAACACAATGTGTCCTCAGACACAAACAATTAACACTGAAAAACAATTAACACACCCATGTATCTGCAACACGAGTGAATATAAAAGTATGCGCAAAGTGGTGCAATGCATACCATTAAAAACAATGGCTGCTTTAGTGGTATGGGAAGACTTTGCAAATGGTGCAATTTGAAGAAAGTGTGTGTTCAGAGACAGAGAGGATTTGGTGGCACATGATGACAACTGGCTCATCAGCCGTTTTGAGGGCAATCCTCCTGGAACTGTGCGCAGAGCTGCGGCCAGCGCTGGAGCGAAACACAGGGAGGAGCCATGCGCTGCTTGTGCCACAGGTGATGTGCACACTGGGGTTTAAGCAACCGGGGCATTCCAGAGGGAGCTGGCCAACCGATTGGGACTGTGCCAGTAGACCCTGAGCCGAGCCATGCCAGCCGAGTGGGACGGAATTATCTGCATCTCAGCAGGTATATCAAATTCCCACAAAGCAGTTGAACAGGCCAACATTAAAGCACAATTTGCAGCGAGAGCCAGTTTTCGGAGCTATCGACTGCACACACAGTGTAATCCTGTGTAATTACTTGGCTCAGGTAATCTTGAAACATCCCATAGTTAAGCTGCTATAGGCTTAGACTGCTGGGGGACCTCATCTGTCACACCTTTCCTCACTTTGCTCTCTTTCCCCTTCGTTTAATTTCTCAAATGATATTATGTACATGTGACATTATTGTGGTTATTAACTTGTTTCCATGTTCCAACAGGTGTCCTTTGAATGGTGTTATGGTGTTTTCCCCCCCTCTTTTCTGTCTTCTCAAACCCCAGCTGGTCGAGGGGGATGACCACCCTTCCTGCGTCTGGTTCTGCTAGAGGTTTCTTCCTGTTAAAAGGGAGTCATTCCTTTCCACAGTCGCCACAGGCTCAGGTCGGGAGATTGGACTGAAGGCAAGTTTCTGTGCAATCTGTTGGTTTCCTTAGCTAGGATATTGTTTTTTTTAATTGGCTCTATATGAATGAATTGGATTATTTTGAAATGAATTAATTGGATTAATTGGGGTCAGCGCACGATTCATACATTCAGTAACAGCATTGTTGGGAACAGACTACAAGCTGGCACTGTGCGTGATGGGTGGGCTTCTTGGTGAGTAACTTTATTCGTGTAATTGTCCTAATATTATTCCCCGTGACGTGCATTGAGCGTGTGCGCCCCCAATTTCTATCCCGTCTTCACAGCATCATAGTTAGTGGTTAAAGTTAGTAACTTGCTGTTTTTTGATGGTGATTAGTCTCACCTTTTCCCCGGCGCACTTCTGAACTAGTTACTGTACACGTTTGTTGTTAGTTACACAAATATAGGTCTTCACCTTGGGGGTGATCAGAGTCACCCACACCCACCCCGAGAGAGAAGTGTCACCCATAGCTGTGCCGACTCTCTGTTCAAACAGCCCCCCCCCCCCCCCTGTTTTGGCCACACTTCGGCGGTGGGCAGCCAGTCTCCGCTTCACATCCACCTTAATATCAGACCACTTCTTCTTCACCTCTGCTTGTGCGTGCTTCTCAGACCTCACAGCATTAAAGGCTCACGCTCTCCCACCCACTCCTCTTACGTTTGCTAGCATGCCAAAGAGCACATTTTTGCGGGCCTCCAGAAAGTAGCACCTCCATCTTGCTTTCCGTCAAGTTCTTCTTTTTTCTTTATTTTCTGATCGTGCAGAGCTCATTTAAATATTTTTACATATTTAAGTAGGAGCGTGGACAGGGAGGAGTTGAGTACTCAATTCAACGTTGATTGGGATGTACAAAAGAAATGTGCTTGGATTCATGCATAGGCACACATTGATACATCCGGATATTTTTGTACGTTGGAGGGCATTTTGGTTTGAGCGTACGCCATGTTTCAGTAGGAAATTCATGCAAGTCTTTGTACATGAGGCCCCAGATGTCCCCCTTTGTGCGGGACAGTCACGCATTTTCATTACTTGTCACAAGTCCCGCAAATTGAGACGTTGTCCCTCATTGTTATTGACAGACTCCTGTTTTGAAATGCGTGTCTTATAATCTGGCATTCATCAAATTGCTGTGTGGAGAAAGCAGTGAGGCTGTCATCAGGGGGCGGGGCGGGCTGTTTGATTATGTCCATCAAACGGTAACGCGGACGCAGGCGCGCCCACCAACAAAAAAACAGTGCAAATTAGTGTTGGGAACTTTGAGTCTTTTGGCTGAATCGGATCATTTACTCTCGAACAGTAAATTGAACGAATCTTTGACCGAATCATTTCGTTCATTTTTCCAGCAGGTGGCGTTGTAACCCTACCGTGGGCGTTGCACAAAATGGCCACGGTTCTCAACACTTAACACTCAAGGCAACATAATTTGCTTCAGCTGAGCTGACAAAATACAAAACACAAAATGCCACAAACAATTCAAACCATGTGAAAACCTGGGAAAGTAAATACACAATAAGGTGTCTGTATCCTCCCTGCCATTGTTGTTTAAAGCACCACAGTGACTCGGTGACTGAACGATCCGTTCAGTCCTGTCACGTGACAGCTGGTAGAGGACAAGTGAATGTAAAACTCACATTGATTTTGACAATTAGTAACACAATTAAGTGAGAAAAAAAGTAACAATAAGTTCATTAAAATGTTACATGGTGCATTTATTGTGTCCTATTATTATTATTGTCATCATTATTATATTATTATTATCATTATTATATTCTATTATTTTATGATAGAGTATAACACAAAATCAATATGCTGATATAATTTTCAAAAGTATTTATTTTCAAACACACTTCACACATTATATACACAATAAAAATATACACATCTAAGGGACATAATTAAAGTTAAATAGCAAAATTTAAATAAGAATAAAGTTAAATAAAATAATCCAAACCAACAACAACAATATTGCACAATTAAGTAAAAGTAACACAAGTGAGCTATATCAAGCAGTTTAGGGCCTGCTCTAAGGTAAGTTGGCATTAAGGAACACAAGCTCGCGGACCTTGGAGGGGCTGAGCCTGTTCCGTCTGTCAGTGATGATCTGCCGAGTCTTTGAGAAAATTCTCTCAGAGGGCACAGATGTGGCCACAATGCACAGTCTTGTCCTCATCACTTCACACAGAGTTTTAAATACTGGCGAGCACATCTTCCACCATGCCAGAGGGTCTGATGTGCGTGGTAGGAGTGGCTCTGCAAGGTAGGCCCGCATCTCCATCATGGCAGCAGCTGAGGTGCTTGGTGTGGTAGGTTCAGATGAAGTGGAAGCCCTGGTGTTTGCGACCCTCTCATCAAAGTCTTCCCAAAACATGGCCCCTGTGCTGGCAACCGCTGCAGGATCTTGACCCTCCTCCTCCTCACTGTGACTGGGGTGATTGTGTGCTGCAGCAGCTGTTACTCTCTTTACAGCATCATCTGCTGCCTTATTGTTTATAAAGGCATGCTTTCTGAACCTTGGGTCCAAACAAGTGGCATCAGCAAGCTTCTCAATTTGCTCCACCTTGCTGAACCTCTTCTGCATCTCTGCCATCAGGCAGTCCACCAGTTTTTGAACTGGTTGATGGATGGACAGATTTCTTTGATGGCTAGCAACAATCCTCTGAATACCCCTTGCCATCAGGATAACTTTAGAAGCTGTCACAAACATACAGACACACATGGTTAAATTATTCAAATGTTGTTCTTAAAAGCAGTTATAACAGTTATTACAAAGTCAATGTCATACTCCTTTTCTAACAGTAAGGATACAGTTCAGAATCCATCACTAACTATATTTTTTGTTTAAAATATGGTGTTAGTGGTAATTAGGTGCATGTACATTAAGAGCAAAATTAGATAGGAGTCCAATTCATTTTATGTGTACACTTATTTATCCAATAAAAGTTATTCTAATTTAATATAAACAATGATTATCTACATACCTCTCAGCGCTAACTTCAACAGTGACCTCCTCAAAAGGCTTGATAATGTCCACTGTTTCTTGGACAATTCCCCATTCCTCGGTGGACAGTGTGGATAGCGGTGCATTGATAAGTGCCAGGGTCGAGATGACTGGATCTTTCACCTCAATGAATCTTTGAAGCATGTAGAATGTTGAATTCCACCTTGTAGCCACATCCTGCTTCAAACGCAGTTGCTCCTGGCCCATCTGTTGCTGTGTGGCCTTCAGCTTGTCTGAGGCAACTGTACTTCTGTGGAAATATTCAACCACAGCTTTTATTTTTTGAATTGTGCCCTGAACCTCCCTAAGGGCAGCTTTAACAATGAGGTTCAACACATGGGCAAAACATGGTATGTGGTCCCAGTGCAGGTGGTCTCTCAGGGTTGCCACAATGTTGCTTGCATTGTCTGTGACACAAGCTACAATTCGGTCACTGACACCCCATTCAGTTGTCACTCTCCTCACTTCACTTGCCAAGTGAGCAGAAGCGTGTCTGTCTGTCAAGACAAAACAGTCCAGGAGATGGGAGGTCATGGCAAAATCCTGAATATAGTGGCAGGTCACAGACTTGTAACTTGTGGTCGTCACAGATGTCCAGCAGTCTGTTGTGAGACATACAGCAGGAGCTCTCTTGATTTTTTCCTGTATCTCAGCTCTTAACTTTCCATACATGTTGGGCAGTAGAGTTTGAGACAGTGTTTTCCTGCTAGGCAGAGTATATGAAGGGTCCAGGGTCTTTGAAAATTCTTTGAAGCCTTTGTCCTCAACTATGGAGAATGGTTGATAGTCACAGGCAATCATTTTTACAAGTGCTTCATCCAGCCTTAGTGGATCCATTGGCCTTGTCACATAAGTGCCCATCAGCGTTTGTTGTGGCCTAACTGCTGCTTGGGTGGTGGTGGGTGCTGCTGGTGTACTGGATGTTGCAGCAGCAGTGATTGGAGGTCCAGATGAAGTGCTGCTGGTGGAAATATTTGCAGCTGCTGCAATGGCTCCATCATCCCTCTCCACCCTCACTTGTGCTAACTGCACAGTTACATGGGCTGCTTTCAGGTGTCTTCTTAAATTTGAAGTGCTTCCTCCTTGGGTTGATAAATGTTTTTTACAAATGTTGCACTTGGCTTTGGTGGCTGAAATTTCACCAAAGTGGTTCCAAATGTCACTCATTTTTCTGACCTGCTCAGACGTCTGTTGTTTGTGATCTGATTTAACTGGCACCTCAGGTAAATGTATGGGGATGTGTGGGGGATGGGTCACTGTCCCCCATAGAGCCTTGGATGAGTGGCACTCGATTTGTGGCACATAATCTCATCACTCTTAGTAGCCCAGACTGTGTGTCATTAAAATGTCACATGAGAATTTAACAATGAACCCCTTTCACACCAAATATCATTTAGCTCAGGCAGTCGAAGCCAAATGTATTAATAATTCAGCTCCTTAGCGAATCTTTCCCGACGCAAATCAGCTGATGCGACACCGGCATAAGCCGTAACTGTAAGCAAGTGAACCCCTTCTTGCGCTGCCAATGTGTGAAAGACTTCTGTGTGAGCTGCACTTAGCAGATGCTCTGAAGTTAAGTTATGTGAGGATTTGTGATGCGTTTCCACCTCCTTTCTCATACGATCCTAAACGGTTATGTGTCTGTCAGACAGAATACCGCAGAAGCGCAGGGCAATGCACAGATTAGTATAGCGCAGGTAGACTTTAAAAAATAATAAAATAAATCTTATTAAATTATTACTTATTCTCCCAATAATTCAGAGAACACAGATATGCGCAGAAAGTTTTGAATATGCGCAACAAAAAAATAAAAACAGAGTAAATTAAGTAAAGAAGCTATTAAAAATCAGGAGTTTAGCTGAATTTAAATTATATAATACAAATTTATACCACCGATTAATTGTGATTTCATGAATGAAAAATGTATTATATTTTATTATTTTGTGGCAGTCAGAGTATAACACAAAATCAGCATGTTATAATTTTCAAAAGTATTTATTCACATTATTACATAATCATTTATCTATTTACACACTTGACGAATGATATACACAACACCACTATACATATCTACACATCTACAAGAACCGAAGACCACTAATTAATTATGATTACATGACAAATGAATGAACATCACAAATAAGACGTCATTCATTTCCTCCTTCGTTCCTCAGTCCACAGCCCGTAGCTGAGCTGCAGTCACATGACAATTGAACGAAACAACGATCTGTATGAATGATCCGGTTTGTGAAACTGTTGCGCCTACTGCTCTTCAGCCTGTCACGTGACAGATGAACGAAGCCCCAAGGAGTTGAGCCGTGAACGAATCAATACTGTTTCCTGTGCGAGGAACGAATCAAAACTGTTTCCTGTGCGAGGAACGAATCAAAACTGTTTCCTGTGCGAGGAACGAATCAAAACTGTTTCCTGTCGTGCTGACTGAGTTTATGCAGCAGCCGCCTGTCATATGGGGAGGAAGGGTACTGCGTGAAAACGAACGAATCACTCACTGAAACTACTCGTTACTCCCGAGTCATATACAAGATTAGTTAATATCGAACAAATCGTTCGCGAACGACACATCACTAGTGCAAACGGCACCGGCATGCAGCAAAGGGAGAAAAGCACGACTCGTACAACCAAGGAAAGAAAATGCAGCTACAACAAAGACTGGGAAACTATCTTCCCCTGGGTGAAACCAGTGCAAGGAGAGTCTGGGAAAGTGCTCGAATTTTTTGTGCTCTGGGAAAGTTTGCTCGAATCATTTTTCCCTTTCACACGGAGGTGAATCCGACGTGAAACGACACAGACACCGCAGACTCACAGAAAGCTCTATAATTGAAAGGACAATTGTAGCCCTGACTGTCTATTCTGCTCAGTTGTACACAGTCTGGTGTGTTTACTCGAGAGGGACTGTGAAATAGCATGAAAGCTCCATGCTGACCATGTTTTCTTACCTGAGAGAACCTGGGAAAGTTTTTATTTGCAGTCTGTTTTGTGCTACTGAATCAACCAGATGGCAAAGCAGAGTAATGTTACAAGCCAAAGGGCGGAATAGAGAGGTTTTTTTTTAAAGTTATTTTAGACCACCTCGATGCATTGCTATCCCACACTGTCCCACACAAACAGTCTTTGTCCCACATCTGGTGAATTGGAATCTGGTCACACTAGTGTAATATGATCACTCTAACATTTATATTGTTTCACATTGAGGGCAGATCTAAGGGACGTGTCAAGGTGCTTCTCAGTCTGTATGTCACCATGTGACGGACATTCACGGAAGGGCAATCTTTGAGCTGCAAGCGTCAAAAACTAAAAGAAATGCAAGTGCAACTCACAGCGAGTGTGATATCATAATTCCTGATACATATATATGTATATTTACATAGAATCACCTTCATCATCTCTTTCCGCCTCTCTTCGCCTGGAGATATCACCGACCACATCCCATACCCGAGCCCCAGGGCACCAATCACCGCAGTGGAGGTCAGGATAGTCCGCAGGCCGCTCATCCTGAAGAAAGAGAAGACTCCACAGTGTGCGCTTGATATCTGACCTACGGAATCCAACTACCATGCTCATTCGACATGCTCTGTTCGATAATGTCGGACACAGCAGCAATGCAAGCCGGGATATCTTCTTCTTCCTTCATTATGCTTCAACCAGAGGCGTATTGCTGCCCCCTGGTGACTGAGACATCTGTCACTACCCGGGTTTTTCTTCTTCTTGTACAGTAGACAAAAAAAACAACAACAGAACAATGTGCAATAAAATCATTGAAAATAACAATAGACAATATAAGTAAGAAATATAAGTATAAACACATTAAATAAGGTTCCTGGTTTGAATCCCAGCTGAGTTCTCCCTGTGTATGCGTGGGTTCTCGCCGGGAACTCCGGCTTCCTCCCACCACACAAAAACATGCATGTTAGGTGTTGGTAATTGGTGGCGCTAAATTGTCCCTAGGAGTGAGTGTGAGCGTGGACGGTTATTTGCCTCATTTGACTCTGTGTGGCCCTTCCAGGCTGTACCATGCCTCTCACCCAATGACAGCTCGGATAGGCTCCAGCATACTCAGGACCCTGAGTTGGATTTAGCAGGAAAATGGATGGATGGATACTAAACTAACAAAATAGAAATGTGCAATCATCCCACGGCAATAATATAAAGTAGTCATGGCCAAGACAGACCAAATTAGCATATTTTAAAAGGAGAGTATTAGCATTATTATAGAAGTTACCACCAAGCATTAACAACAGCTCTAAATAACTGAGATGTCTTTAACAACCCTTTTTTGTTTCACAAAATCTTAGTAACAGAATCATAAAATAAAGAATAAAAAAAAAATCTATAAGGACAAGACTGGAGAAATTGGAAACTAGAGACTCGACAGCTTCAGTAAATTATGAGTTTTAGAGTTGTTTAAACTTACTTGTCTTTTATTAATCATGATTTTTAGTAATGAAAGAAAAAGATGAGACATGAGCTTCCTGAGTAATGTTAGGGACAAAAAAAATCTGTCCAAATAGTACTTTGGATTCCAGTAAACAGAACTTTCCATCTGTGAATGGAACCCGGTGACTGAGTTTGATTAGAATTAAGGGCTTTTTCTGATATGTGCATTATTACAGGACTGATTCTCCAGTGTTTTCTTTTCAAGTCATAGTTTAGGAATCTTCACAGATAAAGGTTCACGTAAAACATGTGCTCGAGTAGGCCTTGGTGCAGTAGTTTAAAAGAAATACATCTGACTACTCTGGAATGCTGAGGGCCTTAGATGTTCAATCATATCTGCTCTATGAGCTCCTCATATGTAGCAAAGTCCCCTGAATCACTAAGATGCTAAAAAATGAATAAAATAACTTGTTGATTCCACTTTGTAAGAGTCTAGACTGATTAGACTGACAACTTAAAATGCTGTTGCATGAAGTAAAATTGTGCCTAAAGGCAATTTAACAGTCTCAAAGTCAAAAATATTTAACCTTGTCTGCAAGTATTGTGCAAATAGAACTTTCCTGATAAGTATTACAAGCTAATAACTTTGAATGTTTTCAGAGCCACATTTAAGGACAAAGAAGATTGCACTAATCTGGATAACCCCTCTGCTTTCAAGACTGAATCCAAAATTGACTTCACTTTGTAACCACTTTATACCATCACCGTGTCAAGCTCAGAATAGTGTAGTGCAGGATGACAAACTCCGGGCCTCAAGGGCCGTTGTCCTGCAGGTTTTAGATATTTCCCTGCTCCAACACACCTGAGATTGAGATCAATGCCGCATTAGCTGGTTTGTGCAGAATGTAACAATCTTTTGAAGACATTCATTTAATCTGAATCAGGTGCGTGTCCACATCTCTGATGACCTCTCTTGGACCCTCAACACCTCAACCCTGATCAAGAAGGCTCATCAGCGCCTCTTCTTCCTGAGAAGACTGAAGAAGGCCCATCTGTCCCTTCAGATTCTGCTGAATTTCTACCGGTGCACAATCGAGAGCATCCTCACCAACTGCATCTCAGTGTGATATGGCAGTTGCTCCGTCGCTGACCGTAAATCACTCCACAGGGGGTGAAAACTGCCCAAAGCATCACCGGTTCCTCACTCCCCACCAATTGAGGCTGTCCAGCGCAGAAGATGTCTGTGGAGGGCGCGCAGCTTCGTCAAGGACAGCTCTCACCCCAGCCACAGACTGTTTGCTCTCCTCCCATCCGGGAGCCCCTCCGTTCCTGGACCAGTAGGTTCACAAACAGCTTCTTCCCTGGGGCTGTCACCCTGCTGAGCTCTGCACCACCAAGTTGCTGAGCCCTGACCCCCCCGCACACCTACATCTATTGATGTACTTCGCCCCTCCACACCGGCCTTGACAGCCACGCATCTTCCACCAGCCACTGAACATTTGCACTAAACTGTTCACTGCTGTACTTTCATCTATAGTTCACTCATTCAGTGCAGTTACATGTGGGCCATCGGATCGGATTAATGACTAAATTACAATAAAATTGAGTTATTCAGTTCATGTAGACACCTTAATCTGACGAGAAATCAGATCGGGTTACTTGGGATCGAATTAAGACCCTGAGATAACTCAATCCAAATGAATGTGCATGTAGCATGTTTTGTTGTTGTCGGTGGTGAAGACGTCAACCTGAAGTGGCTCTATTAGCAATAGCTGAAATGGGGACAGCGCCACCTATCGTACCGGGGTATGACATGCTTTGTGCCAGTGATTCCATTCATTCACCGCCATATAGCCAAGGATAATTACCCTCAGATAAGGAGCCAAACCCAACTGTAGCTATAATCCAGTTAATCTCATCATGTAGACCCACTAATTTTTACCTATTTATTTACCTTGTCCTTAGTATATCCTGTACTTATCACATCATGTCTCTTACCTCATACTGCAACTTTTACTGTATTAATATTCAATACATATTTAGTACATATTTAATTAATATTCATACTTGTGTTTATAGTTAGTCACAGTTTATTACCATTCTGCTCTTACTGCACATGCACATACTCGACACTTTCTGCTTCTTTGCACTACTGGTTAGATGCTAAACTGCGTTTTGTTGTCTCAGTACTTGTACTCTGTGCAATGACAATAAAGATGAATCTAATCTCAAGAAGAGTATGCCTGGTGGGACAATGAGCTCTCACTAACATTATAATTACTTCCAGCAAAGGTTTCAGTCTCAGTTAGAGGCCATATAAATATGTGAGAGTTTTCACAAAAAAAAAAAGAAAGAAATGTTCCTTATGGTTCTCTATGTGGTTTTAAGAGAACGGTTTTATGTGGTTTTATCTTGTAACACATCACTGCAGACATTGTAGACAGCTACTATTGGGACTGGCCTGGAGCTACAGTCCTTTTCTGTTCTTGGCAATGGGCTGTGATCTCCTTGGAATTTTATGAACAATTCGCATCCATCTTTGTAAGGCTACTGTTAATGTATACCAGTTTGTTATCTCGGTTTATGAACTCGACCTGGTTGAGCGCACACCTCTGTAAAGACATTACACAGAAGCCCATCTTCAATGCATGCGGGATGTTGCCATTCCTGTGCAGTCTCTGTGCTTTCTACTGTACAGCGCTGTTGTCTGACTTAAGTGTTACTTTGAAAGAGTTGGTGAACAAAAAAATGACACGTATTAATACATATTGACTGTAGGCCAGACTGTGACCAAATGACCACGCCTTACCTTCTCGGCGCACGTTTTAGCGCATGCGCCAAAACAGCATTTCCGAGTACGACATGTAATATACTCAGCTTAGCGTATTATTCAGGCATCGATAGAACGTTAGAAACCAATGATTCCCATATGCCCAGTGGTCTCCTTCACCTATGGTGAGTATTGTTAATGTCACAGAGATTATGTAACTTTCAGTCGCTAAATCTTGAGTATCTTTAAAAACGTAGATGCAACATCAGTACTTACGCTAATGAGCAGTCCTTGAACCTCTCTTATGGGCTAACGGTTAGCTTAGCATTATCCTATGTGTCTGTCCTCCGCAGTGCCCAGCCGGCTTGGTGAAGATGCCAAAATGGCTACCGGCAATTACTTTGGATTTACCCATGGCGCCGCCGCTCAGTACAGGTAAAGGAACCCGAAATATCCCGGATGTTGCATTATAGTGTTGATCTTAAACGTATAAGTTTGTAATTTGTGGAAGGAAGTATAGGCCGAATGCTCCCCAGGCTGGGGGAGGGGGTTGGTATCCCTCTGCTTCTGCAGTGTGGTCTGAGCCGAAGTTCAGTCTGAAATTTGCACTGCGTCAATAAACTCAAAAGGGAATACGTTGAGATGTGAGACAAGCCACAGTATCACCATTTTCGAATTTTTAGACTTCAAACACAACACAGCAATCTGTTGTAAAACAGGAGTTGCAACGAGGTGTACCACAAGCACCATAAAACCAGGATGCTATAGGACAGGGTGATTCCGAGGTGTGCGAGCCCATTATGTGTTCAGATTAAAGACAACATCCTTTTAAACTGGAGCTAAGCGCACGGTGTTTAGTCCTATCTGGCAGATGTTGCTGTTCTCAGATCCAGCTGTTAGTCAGCAGACCTGGTGGGGCTGACAGATGCTCAGCTAGTCAAACTGTCTTTGCCATGCTAAACAATTCTATATTAGATACTGCACAACTAACCCAATACTGAGGAAACGCAAAGCGCATTTACTGATACCGAAAAAAATATATTTCTGTTTTAGGAAGACTTTTAAAATGTCTGTAAACATGTTAGTCTGACCCAAATTGTACGAAATCGAGCTTCTGAAAACGGAACTAACACACCCAGATAAAGTAGTTGGGGATTGACTGACATTTGTCTAATGTCGCAGCAATTTATGTGTAAATGTTCAAGACATTTTGTTTCTTCCAACTTTCTCTGTGGGGTGTCATCACACGTAAGTGGAGGCAGTAGGAACTGCACAGAAGGGACTTTGAAGTTATCTGATTGGTGATTTTTTTTTTCCAATGATGCAGCACATGCAATCAGGGTGGCATTATGGAAATGCTTTAGAGCTGATTTTCCTTCACAATTTCTGAGTTCAAAAGTATTTAGCAAGTTTATGCTTTACTGTTTTTATGAAGTGGCCAAAAGATGGAAGTTTAGAGCATGCACACGGTGCCTAAATGAATGGGTGGATGTAGTTAGAACCACATCATCTGATTTGAGGAAGTCCACTTATTAGTTGGCCAAACAATTTTTTCCCCAAGTGCCACATTATTATTCTTAGTGTCATAACTATGTGGGTAAGCATAATTCAAACTTACTATAATGATTGATATCCCAGAAGGTTTTTAACCAGGTTCATTCTTATTCAACATTAGTGAAATATTTTTCATGTTCTAATTTTAGACATCAGCATAGATTCAGATATTCTGCCTGGCAGCAGGTGTTTCAGTCTAATTTTGCTGTCTGGGCTATAATCAGAGTCAGTGAATGGATAAAGAGTTTTACAGAAATACTAAAACCCAGTCTTATGTGAAACTCTGAACATTGGCTGTACGGGACTAGGTTATGATTTGGGCATCCCTCACAGTTGTGATTTTTGACACATAAAGTCCATCTTTAATTTTCTTAATACACACAAAGAAAATAATGCAGCGTAGGTGTATTCATCATGATGACCAAATGAGTTCAACACTGCTTTGGATGCCGAGCCTAATACTTTTTCAGCTGATCATACGCCCTTTGTGCTTTTATTTTGAAAATGGAATAACCAAATGATGACCTTATTCCTCTGGTTTGGTACGCACATTTTCATGAGTTTTTGAGTACAGTAAAGCTACAAAAAGGTCATCTTTTTGTTTTTGATGATTAAGAGGAGACGAAGAAGATAAAAAAACAGCAAATATGAAATGGCCCTACATGTCCTTCTGTGCTCTGGTCTTCAATTTAAACTGCAAGCAGCAGTACCAGCAGGTCCCCTGAACCTCCGGTCACATTGGGGGGGCAGACAGACTCTCGTTCTGTGTCATTATGAGGAGCAACAGATCACACCCTGTGTCTACGGATGGTGCTTTGGAGAATGCTCATCAGAATGTTCCAAGTTGCTCATGTCACTGTAAAGCAAACGCTGTAAATCTAATGTAAACTGGATGATGTTTGTCTGATTTGGCCTTGGTGTCACCACAGTTGAATATTGACCCTGAGATGTCTTCAGACTGGTATGTTTTCTTATAGTTTGTGGAAGATTGCATTCATACCTTTGTGAATGTTCTTTGCCATGCTACACTGGTTTTTGTGTGCGATCTCTAAATGCCAGCCTGTGTTGTGAAAGAGGAAAAAGCTGACAGTGTTCAGAAACAAAGGTGCAAACATTTGTTGTAAATGCAACTGAACACACAATACACTTTAGGTTTACTGTCTTTGTCATAGCCATACAGATAATGTGAATGAAATACTAAAGATTCTGAAGCATAAACATGCAACTTGACCATCAGTTTAGTGCTCAATCGCTTTAAAATGAAAGCTTTGTGGTCACAATCGGAACATTTCAAAACTGCCATTAGGCTCTGATTAAAATCTGTTTCTCATAAGCATCTGAAAAGAATGACCATTTAAATGAGTTCATTCCAATTCAGAACTACTTTATCCCCAAAGGGGCAACTGAAAGGCACTGAGAGAAGTAACGTAAAGCAAGGGAGAGAGGGCACAGCTCTGATTGATTGGTTCATTCATTGATTGGTTAGGACCAAAAATGGAAATCAGATGTTGGTCCGCACCAGAGTTCAGGACACGAACACTGGCCCAGACCAAACAGCACCCATACTGCCTTAAAATCAACTGGTGCGCTTGTTGGTCACACCACAAACTGTATAATAAGTGATGCTGCTTTCAGTGCTAACGTAAAAGTTGGAGCAAGAGATGGGAAGTTAATCAGTAGAGGGAACTGTTAAATAAACCTAAGCTCTGTGTCTCACATCTGTAATTTTGCATCTGTTTAGGAACTAATCTTTTGACATTCTCTCTTTGTGTTGCCCTAGCAGCCAGCAGCCAGCTGCCGGGCTGGCATACACGCATCCTACCACAGTGGCCAGTTACACAGTCCATCAAGCACCTGTGGCAGCACACACTGTTGCAGCAGCCTATGCACCCACCGCAGCCACAGTAGCTGTGGCTCGGCCTGCGCCTGTTGCTGTGGCGGCTGCCACTGCTGCTGCTTATGGAGGATACCAGCCAACCCATCCCACCACTGATTACGGATACCCGCAGCGCCAGGCTGAGATCCCCCCTCCACCACCTCCGGTCACCTCACAGAACTACCAGGTACTTCATTCTTCTCACTCCTTTGTTTGTACCGTCAGTGGATTAGAAATCTACCCTGATTTGCACTGAATGTCTGAAGATGTGGTGGAGAATGTCCCTAGGACCTGTAAATGCTTTGACTTAGTCCAGTTTAACTAGATGAGCCTAAAACTTATTAAAGTTACTGAACCAAACCTGCAAATAAAGGAATTTCCAAAATAATTTGAAACTTTTTAAGTTTCCAAAGCAGAAATAATCCAATGATTCAGTTTTTAATTTCAGTTAAAGGTATCTGTGGATGCATTTGAAAAAGTTGCCTGGATTTTGTTCTAACATTTGCAGCAATGTTCATTCAGAAATGTTTGCCATTTTGCTCACCATGATTCACAAGGTAACATTTTTATGGGTATAACGATAATATTTGCACCTGTGTTCAAACAGAGCAGTGAGGGGCGGTGCTTTTGGTGTGTGAAAATAGATGCATTTACAGGAGAATTTAGTTTTGAAGCTGGTTCCATCCATCCAGGGGCCTCCTCCCAGCAGGATGTGGGGACTTCATTTCTTTTGTTAGGGAGGTGATCGTGTTCAAAGTTTAATTCTAGTGTCAAATTTGAAATTGAAATTGAAATGCATCTATTTCTCCATTCTCTGGTCTTAAATGTTATCATGTTATCATTCACTGTGCTCACACAAAGAAACGCACGTAGAGGATTGATAAACGAGTTGAAGTTCCCATTCGGGTGTCTTGTTAATTCCTCATTAGTTTAGGCTAAATTACTCTGTGATAATGACCACTAGATGGCAGTGTGGTTCCATGGAAAAATGACCCATTTTCTTAACTTCAGGAATAGACATTGTACAATCATTTAAGTTATGTCAAAATGACGCTCTAGATCTCAATAAGGATCATAGGGGACTCATATTACATTTAGTTAACTTAGTTTAAGTAACCAAGATGAAAATGGCACACATATTAAAGTAATTTTAGAATCCCACACACACAACTCATCAGAAGGTTTAGCAAGCCTTTTAGAGTCGTTCAATCTGAAGACCCAGGCCTGGAATTTGGAGTCATATTTGATTCAGATGTAAAATCTGTGTTTTTCCTGTTGACAAACATTGCTGAAAGTGAAATGAATCCTTGTCGTTAATAACTTGAAGACAGTTGTTACAGCGTGTTTGTCACTGCTTGTACCTGCTTTTCAGTTACTCTTTAAGCCCAAACTCCCTAACTACTACCAGACGAAGCATTAGTCCTGGTCTTGCACCGCTCCACTAGCCCCTGATTTGTGTGAAATGTGTTTAAAGCTCTTCACGGGTTGGGAGCTGGTCTGAACTCCTCTGCCCTCACACAGACATTTTTATTATTTTCATGTTTGAAGTGCTTTTAATCTTTCTCTGCGTATACTTTTCTGTTGCTGTTGCTCATTATGTTGTGTAAAGCACTTTGGTTGTTTTAGATGTGCTTTAGAAATAACATTAGCTTGGATTACCTCGTGCACAAAGCGTCCATGCGTTGTCAGCAATCTGAATTTGCTGACATCTTCTAGTTGGTTGATATTTACTTCGGAGAGAGCCATCAAGACTGAAAGTGTGTTTCTTTGGTCTGCTCTGCAGGACTCTTACTCCTATGTACGGTCCACTGCTCCAGCTGTTGCTTATGACAGTAAGCAGTACTACCAGCAGCCCACTGCTACCGCAGCTGTTGCTGCTGCACAGCCTCAACCCAGCGTGGCAGATTCCTACTACCAGACAGGTACGTTAAATGCACCCTCAATTAATTTTCATTTACTTCGACAATCTGACTCTTAATAGTTAGTGTTCTATGGTCCAAAAGTCTTACAAAGCCCAATAAAAAAAGGTTAAAGCTTCTGTATAAACATTTCTTACTTTGTAGTTGTGTAGAGCGCTTCTCTAAAACCTGGCCTACAGTCTTAAACTCTTTCAGCTGTTCACTCACAAGAGAAAGTTTAACAAGGACTAGGGATGGAGTGATTTTTCCGTAGGCTCGAAGGGAGGATGGTGATCTTTTTTCAAATGGCCATCTTGAATTGCTTTAATGCCATAAGATGTTAAAGAAATAATCTCAGAACCTGTGCTTTACTGTGTACTGTAAAATGTTTCTCATGGAGCAGCATGTCTGCATACAGAGCCCTTTGAGAAATATTTCCTGCCCGGCGGCTCATAATGTGCATCCAGTGTAGCCTGCACTTTGGAAATATTCTTTCTCAACTGTCTGACTCCTTTGCCAGATACATTGCAACAGCTGTTGCACACTGGGCCCATCTTTCGCTGCCTTGCTTGTATTTGGTTGATTTTGAAAAGCTTCAGATATTGTGGGCTGCTGAGATGCATCTGTGCGTGATCCAGCCGCAGCACCAGATCTGGCAGCGGTGGTTGGGGCTGTTTTTGCGGCCTCGAAGGGGTGATGAACTCGTATGTGCCCAATAAATTTGTCGTCTGCTTATTCTTCACAGGCACACATTTTTTGCATATTGTGCAAATAGGTTTGCTTTAGGTTTTTGGGTTCACCGTTTACATCCGGGAAAAACCTGAAGAATGCCCAAATAGCCACTGTAGCGTTCCTTTTTGGCACTAAATTTCTGGCGGCTCTGTCATGGACAGGCGAGGGTTTTTTTTTGTTGTTGTTGGTTTTTTTTTAGCTGAC
This sequence comes from Leuresthes tenuis, assembly GCF_036924035.1. NCBI lineage: Eukaryota > Metazoa > Chordata > Actinopteri > Atheriniformes > Atherinopsidae > Leuresthes > Leuresthes tenuis. The sequence goes on from NW_027325360.1 coordinate 34,757,291, forward strand.
GTAACTGCGCGCACCCTCTCAGGCAATTGGATCGCCTACCGGTGATCAACAGTGGCCACGATCGAATGATCTGAAGACAGCGCCGATTTCACAACAAGGACAGACAGTCTGGAGATGAGTTGTTTACAACCTTTAGAGGAAAGAGGGCCAAATTTAGTTTGTGTCCAAACGGTGTGTCAGTTAGTCCAGAAAAGTCAGCAGTTACTTACAGAAAATAAGACTCCAAATGATACAGAGGAGAGCACCTGATTTTCTGCTGTGTAAAGGTTTTAAAGCTTTATGCACCTCTGAGACTGTGACAGGTTAAAAGCTAAAAGAATAATGTGTCGCATGAAGGGAGTCCACATCACTTGTACAAAGAGGCGATTTAAACAAGAGCACTGATATTCCCAGCTAAAGATTTAATGGTTGTCTGGAATTTCAAATGATTATTTAGTCATCTGGGGTTTTTAAAAGACAATGATTGCTTTTAGCTGTTTTATATGTGCATCAGTGTGAAAAGAAGCCCGTCTGGGTCAGCCGACACCAGATCGCACTCATGGATGAAGTTTGAAAGATCGGGGTAAACCAGACATTGTAACCGCCACAAACTTGAACATACTTGAATTAATCTTTCATGAAAAAATTTAAATCCTAGTAGACATCTAGTAGCAGTAAGATGAATCTTACCCCAGTCATACCTTAATAACGCCCCTACTGATAATCATATGAGGCGTAGTTTTTGGAATTTTTGGACATCAAACTGTGGAAATATGGAGGCAAATGTAAGGAGTATTGATCAAAACAAGATGAACTTTCAGGGGGCTTCAGATGTAGCCAGGTGGGACTGTCTGCAGTTTTAGATGTTTGTTAGGAATTACACTCATCTGACACTGTTGTAGCCAGTTCCTCTATGAGGCCCTGATAAGAACAACTTCTTAGACATTCAGCTCCTCTACAAACTGTTTTAAAGAAAGTAAGGCATCACTTGTGGCTGAGGGAGTTCTGTAACAACCAACAACAATAATATGCAATGTTTTGAGGAATCACGATGAAAAGCTAATGACTCCCAGATTTAAATAAAAGGACACTTCCACAGAATGTCACTTCCTCTTCTCTTTCTGTTGTCTCTAACAGATTTGTTGCATATAAATGAATACACTGCACACATTCAGATGGATAAAATCAAAATCAGTCCTTGCTTGCTGGTGTGAGTTGTGCCTGGAATGGGATCGCACATTTCCAGAGAGGAAAAGCAACAGAATCTCTGCCTAAAACATTGTTGTTACTGTTCATAAAAGCAAATCTAAAACTGACACTAACAAAAGGAGCCATGCCCACAGAATTAGAAAGAGAGGTGACGTTAACACACAGGGTACCATCCATATCATGTTAGCAGAGAATGGAAGCGCTGCCTGGGGCTTACCGATGAAGCTTACCACACAGGCTTAAAAAGCAGCGTAGAACAGGCAGCATTATTGACATGTCATTGCTCCAGCCCCCAGTTAATGTCAATAATTAATCAATTAATTGATTAATCAATTCCACCAGTGACAAACAGGTATTCAAAGGTTGAAGGCACAGCTATGGAAGTCATTTCAGGGTTTAGGCAGCATAACCTGTCAGATTCTGGTCCTACCGCTTCATGCTTTGGCAGATGTTGTCCATAGAAATGGTGGTGAATGATTTACTCTGAGTGTTCAGGAGTAGATAAATCACACAAAGTAATGCAAAGCTGCCATTATCTTGGCTTGATACAGGATTAGTAACTGCAGAGAGGATATTAATCCCGTATCTTTTTCTTGGTATGTGCATATGGGTGTTTTTCCACAAGTTCATTCAGTATACTCTTAACTTTAATTGATGCTTACTTGCATTAGATTAGATTAGATTAGAAGTCTTTCTGACTAATGTTAATTGTGTTTGTTTGAAACTTAGAGCTAAATGATCAAAAGTGCCAGTAAGAATAGTTAATTTAGTGAATAGTACTTAAGTTAGCAGTTTGTTTGTCTGTCTCAACATTTCTGTACGTGTGTGTCTTAGCTCCCAAAACAGGATATAGCCAGGGCGTGACATCATACACACAGAGCCAGCAGACTCGACAGGTGACTGTGATCAAGCCAGCTGCTGCCAGCCCCGCATCATCCACTTTCTCCATCTATCCTGTGACCTCAGCTGTGCAGCCTGTGGCTGCTGCAGCCTCGGTCGTGCCATCTTACTCCCAAAGCCCAACGTACAGCACAAATGCTGTCACCTACTCTGGTAAGCTTTCATACTCAGTTGGTTTGCATTTTATTTTATGTGAGATTGTGTCTGAAAACTAAGGACTGTCTTTGTATCTGATTTTCATTCTTAAAGGGGATATTTTATAGGAAACAACTTTCTGCGTGAGGCCAAGTATTTAAGTGTCTGAAGTCACTGCCAACTCAAAAACTCAAACCTGGGACTTTGTTTGCCCCCCTCAGGTTTGAAAAGATGTCATTCAGTGAGCAGTTAAGACTTTCTGGAGATTGGTACCCAACAAAACTAGCCCTGAGTTGAATTATCCAGCTTCCACATCTTTATCTCCACCAACCTCAAAGCATGCTGCATTCATCAGAACTTTGCAGTGGGAAGTTAAAACTGTTAAGCTGTTTTTTTCTTTTTCCTTTCTGCATTGCTGCTAGATTCCTCCAAACAGAAGCCTCCTCCATGTGTCACACAGTGACCTTGATCAAGACACTGAACACCTAATTATCCCTGATGTGCTCATCTGTAGTGTCAGCTCGCTTTGCTTTGCGTGCAAGTGTAAACTCTTATGCCAGGCACCGTAATTATTTGTTCCAGTTGTTTGCTGTCACACGTGTGTTTAGCTCCAACAAAAGCAGTCATTTTTCATTGTCTTTATGCTCCTGAAGCACAACAGTTTAGTGGACGAGTCCTCATCGCACTGGTAGAACTATGGTAAGCTAGTTTCATCCTGCATAGTGTGCATTCTACTTTGTTGTCCAGTTGGGGGAAATACCACCATGCTTTGCTTAGTTTTGTTGCCCTTACAGACGTCTGCCTTGACAAAAAATGAGTCGACTCTTTGAAAAAGTGATCGTTCCAACTAGTCAAGTAAATCGATTAGTTGTGCACATCCCTAAAATTTACATTTGCATGAAAACTAAAAGCAGATCTCAAATTCCATGGAACAGAGGGGAACCATCTTTGACCGTGTACGTGGAGAGCTCTCTGCCACTGATGTTTACAATGGAGAATTGTGGACTATGTCGTTGGCAGTATTGTCCGGGTACATGTTTGTTTGTTTTCTTTTCCACTTAACCTTTTAAAACCAGTGGAGTGAGTAGGTATTTGGTTTGCTTTTCAGGACCCTCATACTCGGGCTATGAAGCAGCAGTGTACTCGGCAGCCTCCAGTTACTACCACCACCAGCAGCAGCAGCAGCAGCAGCAGCAGCAGAAACAAGCTGTGGCAGCTGTTGCTGCAACAGCAGCCTGGACAGGGAACACCTTCCCTAAGAAACCACCCTTCCAGAATAAGCCGCTTCGACCCAAGCAACCGCCCAAACCTCCTCAGATACATTATTGTGATGTCTGTAAAATCAGCTGTGCTGGCCCACAGGTAAGCTAAGTGTAGTTCTCAGCCTCCTAATATTTTACATCCAAAGTGCACCTATTTGTGATACTGACACCATAACACCATTCAAAGGATACCTGTTGGAACAGGGAAACATACGTTAATAACCACAATAATGTCACATGTACATAAAATCAATTGAGAAATTAAACGGGGGAAAAGGAGAGCAAAGTGAGGAAAGGTGTGACAGATGAGGTCCCCCAGCAGTCTAAGCCTATAGCAGCTTAACTATGGGATGTTTCAGGATTACCTGAGCCATCCCTAGCTATAAGCTTTATCGAAAGGAAAGTTTTAAGTTTTAAGCCTAATTTAAGCCTAATCTTAAAAGTGGAAAGGGTGTCTGCTTCCCGGACATTTACTGGCAGCTTATTCCACAAGAGAGGGGCCTGATAACTGAAGGCTCTACCTCCCATTCTACTTTTAGAAACTCTGGGAACAACAAGTAAACCTGCAGTTTGGGAGCGAAGTGCTCTGTTAGGAAAATATCTTACAGTGAGATCTTTAAGATATGATGGAGCTCGGTCATTAAGAGCTTTATATGTGAGGAGAAGAATCTTAAATTCTATTCTGAATTTAACAGAGAGCCAATGAAGAGAAGCTAAAACTGGAGAAACATGATCTCTCCTGTTAGTTCTCATCAGAACTCTGGCTGCAGCATTTTGGATCAGCTGGAGGCTTTTCAGAGAATATGTGGGACAGCCCAATAATAAGGAATTACAGTAGTCCAATCTTGAAATAACAAATGCATGAACTAGTTTCTCTGCATCACCCTGAGACAGGATGTTCCTGATTTTAGCAATATTACGAAGGTGAAAGAAGGCACTCCTAGAAAGCAGTTTTATATGTGCGTCAAATGATAAATTCTGGTCAACAATAACTCCAAGGTTCCTCACTGTAGAAGCCAAGGAAATACTATCTAGAGAAACTATATAACTAGACAATTTCTCCCTGAAGCGCTCAGGTCCAAAGAGAACGACTTCAGTTTTGTCTGAATTTAGAAGCAGACAGTTCTGAATCATCCAGGTCTTTATGTCTTTAAGACAGGCTTGTAGTCTGACCAACCTATTGGTTTCATCTGGTTTCATAGATAAGTACAGCTGAGTATCATCAGCATAACAATGGAAATTTATGCCATGCTGTCTAATAATGTTACCTAATGGAAGCATGTTTGAAGTAAAAAGAATTGGTCCAAGCACAGAACCCTGAGGAACTCCATGACTTACTTAATGTGTGAGGAAGATTCTTCTTTACAAGAACAAGTATTTTACAAGACTAGCTCTTCTAGTTGAGGATGTTTTGTGATGGCTGATCAATCAAACCGAATTGATCAAATGTTTACTTCCAAACTGACGTCTGATCCTCACACAACATTAGGAATCTAATTTCATTCATCCAGATGACACAGACCACTGCCCTGCGATATCGTTTTATAACTGGTGCAAATTATGCTTTTTAGACATCAGTGTAAGCAAAACCTAGGGATGATTATTGATTTCAGGAAAAAATGTAACATACTGCCATAAATGGCGAAGCTGTTGAAGTTGTGCATGGGTACAGATCTCTTGGAACGATGATGGAGCTTCAGATGGACATTGAAGCACTGACTGAAGGCTCACCAGTGTATGCACTTTTATCGTAAACATTACTTCTATGAAGATTTTTTGCTTTTTGGTGTTATTGAATCCGTTCTTACCTTTTCCTTTATTTGCTGGCTTACCTTACCAACCTTGAAATATAGAAATAATTTCCACAGCATCGTTAAGGCGTGCAGCAGAATAGCTGATGAACCCCCCCACCTTCCCTTATAAAGCTGGGTTGATCTTGGATGATCCCAGCCACCCTGTTCTGAGTTTGCTTTGCTTCCTTCCAGCCATAGTTTTGATACCACCTGTCACTGGATTTCTCAGTCTCACTTGATTGTTTGAACATGGTTTTTGTGTTGTATTGTCGTTAATGTGTGAGCCTTCATGTTCTATGTGAATACTTGTCTGTTGATGAATGGGTATTTTCCTGCTGGCTGTGTAGCAAATTGCCCCCCTGTGGGTAATAAACACACCTTGACCTTTATCAAATAGACTCCCTACTGAACTTTACTATCCCTAACTATAACCTAGGTTCTTTGCTACCTCCTTCTGGATTAATCACTCAAATTGTGGTGATGTTGGTGCAACAGGGCAGTCTGAGGGTCGCTCATCCAGAGCCAAATCAGTAGTCCCAGTTCAGTGATACTGGCCATCACAGCATTGTCAGCTGCACTATAATTTATGAATATCTTTGTGTGTGCATATCATGGTGGGGACACAGAACCTATGGCACCAACTTCTGATTACTTCCTGTCTGAGTTGGACCCCATACTTACAAGAGAGAGTTTTTTTTTTTTTTTAGGGTCAAGACTTTAGAATTAGGTTATAGTTGGGTTTGGGGGTACGGTTAGAGATGCGTATTCAGCTGTGGTGGTTAGGTAAGGGGCTAGCATTATAGTATAAAAATCACATGGTAACTAAATTATGAAAAGAAAGAAAAAATGCCAACAACTTCCTCTAATTCTATTTTTTTCTCTAAACATTGAATTCGTAAGACTTACAAAGAGCACCTGGAAGGTCAGAAGCACAAGAAGAAGGAAGCAGCACTCAAGGTTTCTCAGAGCAGCAGCAGCAACAGTGGTGGTGGAGGTGTGTTGGCCCGCAATGCCCAGAACCAGCTCCGCTGTGAACTTTGTGATGTTTCATGCACTGGTGCTGATGCATACGCTGCCCATATCCGTGGAGCCAAGCACCAAAAGGTATGACTTTTAGAGGGACGTTGTTAGGGGTTTGATAATGAGACAATCCCCCGTGGATTTTGTTTGATTGTCTACTCTTCATGGGTGAGGTGCTCCATAGGGTTATATTTAGGTGCTTATATATATGATCTAGGAGTAGAGTTCAATTTACCCTCAGCTGGGGGAGTGGGGGGGGGCGTTAGATGACGAGATGAACACAAATTTTAGATCTATGAAACAGGATGAAAGGCAGGAATTGTTTCTTTCTCAAGTAAGCATCCCGTCAGAGTTGAAGTGTACCATATGTGCCTGTTGTTTGTTCTCTTCTCATCTTAGTTTCCATTCTTAGCTCAGTCAGCTGGCTGGGTGTTGGACTGGACAGTTTATATTGTGGAACTTACAGTATTTTGAAATTGCTTTATGAAAATGACAAGAACCACATTACAGCAAGCTGAAAATCATGCCTGAGTGATACGTTTTTGTCAGCAGCAAAGAACTTGATGCTTTTAAGAAGAGCCTGCAGGCACAGCTCCTAAACACTGCTGCGGCTTATGTGGTGGAGCATATTGAGTAAGATGGTTGATATTTCTAAGATTAGTAAGATCATTAATGAAATCCCTCAACCTGTGGTGCTATGTATATATACTGAGCCCCACATATGTGCTTTTATGTAAAACCATAGCTGTTATAGACATTTTAACGGGGGATATTGCCTCTGTCCTTCCTTTTGTTAGCCTGCAGACTTACAGGCCACCAAATGCACAAACCCCTGAGGAAGAGTGTGTAGGTGTAAAGATGGATGGACAAGGAATTTCAAACTGATGTTCTTATCTTGTAATGCTAAAGGGTCTCTTTTCCCAACAGATAACTACCGTAGTTCCTTTATAATGACAATAATCGTGATCTCTGTGCTTGTAATATTAAGATAATTGAATCATTAATGTGTTTGATTTTGACTCAGTAATCCTTTTCTATGTCGGATAGAAACTTCAGATCTGTTAAGAGGATTTTTCTGTGCACTGGATTATTTTTCCAGGTTGTGAAGCTTCATACCAAACTTGGAAAGCCTATTCCTTCTACAGAACCTAGTATGATCACTCAGACATCTTCCTCCATCACAGCTGCTCCCAGCAAGACCACCACAGCTACCCTGAGCAGCTCTGGCACCAACAGCTCTGTGTGTCTGTCAACCACCTCCTCTCCCACCACCAGCCTTGGCACCCCCTACCTGAAACCTGTCAACATAGTCAGCAGTAGCGTTACAGGTGCCAAGAACTCATTGGCCAACAACCTCTCGGCTGCCAGCTCTGCCTCCAATGGCAAGAAAGTCAACACCCCCAAGATTAATTTTGTTGGTAAGTAAGTCGACGTTTCAATGTCTGGTTTTATTCCTTCTTCGACATTCGTGGAACTCTTGTGTCAGTAGTTTTGCAGAAGAGTTCTAATCCGTCGTATTTATTTCGGAAGAAGTTTCCTGCTGATTGGAAACATGCAGAAGATTTGGTGAAGCTCTGATTAAGTTCTTCTTCAGAGGGTGTTGAATGTTGAATCCTGGTTATGTAATTACTCATCTGTAAGTTTATTATAAGGAGAACCATACAAGCGGGGATTTGTCCGATGAAGTGTTGCAGGTGACAGTCTTACTACAATTTGTATAAACCATAACTTGTCAAACACACAAAGATTGTGCTTTGTGTAGTATATCTTAACCTGAATTGTAACTCCTGTGTTTTTTAACTGTATTGAGCTCCAGACCATGGAGATCATTTGTATCATGCTTGTCGTAACGGAACATTTTTCAGAATTTGTCCCATCTTTGACATTTACAGTTGATTTGAAATGTACAGTTTTAGATTGCATCATATCTAAACAATGCATTTTTTTCAAATCCAGGTGGAAATAAATTGCAGACATCAGTGAAGATGGAAGAGACGAGAGCAGAGGTCAAAGTAGACTCTTCTAAACCTGCAACACCCGGGTCAAGTTCTCAGGACAAGACTGATATTTCAGATTCTCTGTCCACATCAGCCCTGGCTGCAATGCAGAGTGACGTCCAGCCAGTTGGTCATGACTACGTTGAAGAAGTAAGTTTTGATAAACTTGCATATGTGTTTGAGGCAGCCTAGACTTCTGGGTTAGAAATACAGTTCAGTCTTGAGTGTTGATCTCTTTTGCAGGTCAGGAACGATGAAGGCAAAGTCATTCGTTTCCATTGCAAGTTATGTGAATGTAGTTTCAATGATCCAAATGCAAAGGAAATGCATCTAAAAGGTCGGCGGCATCGCTTGCAATACAAGGTTTGTAGATTTGCATGACATACACAGATCCACCGTAACATCAGAAAAACTACCTGGAGTGTCTGGTATTGGGGCATTAGCAGTATAGCTGCTGTGAGCGTTGTTGGGTTGGAGATGGGGGCTTTGTAGACTGGACTTGTATCCCACAGATGTCATAAGATCCCTTAAGATTGGGATCTGTGGAGTTTGGAGGCTTAGTGAACACCTCAGACTCATTGTTGTGTTGTATGAGCTTAGGAAGCTAAGCAATGTTTGTGCGGCCCATTGCAGTCCTACTTGGGTGTATGAAAATGGTCCTTTGGGTTTGTTAAGGGAAGTTTTATGAATGTAAAGCTCCCCTTGATGCCCATCAACTGCTTATTTATTTAATTTTGTTACAATATATAACATGTAATAGAGCTGAACCGGACTGGGGGACAAGGAAAGAAGAAGAGCAAAGAAGAAGAAACAGAACAAAAATAGAAACAAAAACCAGACAACCAGCTGCTACACCTGTAAAAAACAAAACAGAAGACAATCCACGGCCTCTGTGGAGAATCCAGCCTTAGCGCCACCAGGAGCACCTGAAAGCAGACAAGCAGAGAAAAAACAAACAAAAACAAGCACAAGTAGCAACAATCGCATACAACACAACTGTGGATATAGATGACCTGAAACCACAGGATAACACATCAACTGCTTAGCGAGCATGCTACTGGGCTAATGAATGTGGGTGTAAAACAGGAGCGGGGGGCTGCAGAGTGCAGCAAAGGGGACCACTACGAGGCCCCATCCACTACAGAACACACACGCCCCCAAAACCCTACGTGTGTGTGTGTGTGTGCTGTGTACAGGAGCCAGAAGGGAGAGGGGTATGGGATATAGACCGGGGGAGAGAGGGCAGCCAGAGACTGACTGCAATAGGCACCCCCGTTTCCTGTGATCTGCCACAGGGCAGGAGGGCCTGATGTCCACCAGGCTCGTGGAAAAACAAACAAACCAGTGGCAGCAGCCCGGGCCTGCGGCCCACCCATTGGGTAACCATGAGTAAGAGTAATGATGAGAGACGAGTCAGAGAGGTCAAGTCTGATGAGAAATCCTGCACTTTGTCACCCCCTGCCTCAGATCACTTGTCATGTGAACCCAGTGGAAGCTAAAAATTCCAGATCACAAGAGAAGCGTGTCATGAAGGAGTAAATCTCCAGAGTGGTTGTCTTTCCACCTGTCTGACAGCTTTTCATGTCACAATTTGTCACCATTCAGCAACTGCATGAATGGACATGGTTTCCATTTCAGTAAGAAATTGAATGGCATTTTTTTTGTTTGCTGTTTTTAAGGCTTAGTGATGGTATAGATCATATTGGTAAATAGAAAATCTTCATTCTTTTTATATGATATTTTGGGATAATGATATGGTTTGAACAAAATCCCACTATAGACCTGTGTGCAATGGCACCGCATTTTTGGAACTATTTCATTAGAGTCATGGAGTCTGTACAGTTACTCTCTGACAACCCCATGCTGCCAGTTTTGTAAATATGAATTAACTTTTATTTTTGTAAATGTTTTCCTTTTAGAAAAAGGTGAACCCAGATTTGCAGGTGGAGGTCAAGCCCAGCATTCGAGCCAGAAAAATTCAGGAAGAGAAGATGAGAAAACAGATGCAAAAAGAAGAATACTGGAGAAGAAGAGAGGAGGAGGAGCGCTGGAGAATGGAGATGAGGTATACCATTCCGATGGCCTCGAGATATCAGCGGGTCATAAGGACTGAATAGTTTGGCCACATCATTATGGCTGTTTCTCAAGTGCCTATTCTTTGGTGGGAAGAGGCCATTAAACTGGAACTAGCTTTTAAGTTTTTTCTTTTGTGTGTCGCTGACGTTCATCAAGATGTTTGGCCTCCCCTCAGACGTAAAACAAAGCAAGGTGCTTGAGTGTGTCGCTTCCAGTGGGACACTGAATACAAACGCAGGAGTTCAGTGTAAGTTACGGATCCCTGACCGTCGTGCACTGTGAGATCACCCGGGATCTTGTTTGGTTTCTGTCCAACAGCAGTTACTTATCTTTGACACATGGATTTGTTTTTTGTTTTTTGGTAAATAGTACAAATAAGTCATTTTCATCTCATAGCACTTCCAAAGTGCTTGCAGGTGTTTGATTGACCATCATAAAACTTAGCAAAATGTTAGTGTGACCCGACATTTTTCTTTTGTTGATGCATTTTCCACAATAACAAGCCTTGCTGCACTACTAATAGGATCAGTTTTTTAAATGTGAGACTGTCTTAAGGTGTCTTATACAGGACTTAACTCCGTATGGTCAGAGTTAAGAAGTCTTGTGAGCAAGTGGCTGTACATACAACATACTATTAGAACGCTAAGATGTGTTAAGTGTGTTATTTGACTTCTGCAGTAGTATTTTACAATAGATGTTAATGCATACAGCAGAACAATAGTGGGTACAATCAATGCTTAAAAAATCTAAACAAATAAACCAAAAGTTGTTGTTTTTTAAAAAAGTTTTTCGCCGATTTAAATGAGAGAAGTTGAGCTCACAGGGCAGAAATCATTCATTAAAAACCAGTTCAAGGCCCACTGTTGGTGTGTTCAAGTGAATAGTTAAAGGTGCCCAACCATCAAAAATTCACCTTCAGCTATCAACAGAACTGGAAAATACTGTAACTATGATGTCGTATAAAAAGCGTTTCTATGAACTATTCGGCTGAGATAGCGAGTGGACAGCCTACTGTACTGTAACACCGCTTTGTACCGGCGTACGGGATGCGAGTGGCCATCAGAATGAGCCGTGGCAACAGGCATACAACGGAGCACAGAGATGAGAGGAAGTTGGTGAAAAGCAAAGTAATTAAGAACCACAAAGGCTGAAGCTTCTAGCAAGCAAACATTACCATTGCAAAGAGCAAGGTAAGCAGCAAAGATATGAAAAAAAAAACAGTAAATATTGGTGTATTCTCCTTTCTAGAGACAGCCATGAAAAAGGAAAGGACTAAAATCTTATGCAGAACTTGCTGCTTTAACGTTGTGGATATAGCTTGTTGTAGCTATACCTTTTCTCCCTGTGTTCATGTGTGGGCTTCCATCCTTGTGCTAATATTGATCTTAATATATTTTGTGAACTGTTCACATGTAAGGTTGCTGTATTATCATTACCTGATCACACAGTTAACAAGCTGAATACTGGCTGATGCCAATGTCAGGCCACTATATCTGCGCGTCCCTTCTTCACACCTTGAAAGAAAGCAGAGGGAGGAGGAGAGATTGAGACAAACACACTGTCAGATATGTAACAGTCACACTGGGGAGACGCATGGTATTGTGCACAGTGTCAGAAGATGAAAGACGAGTAAAAGTGTCTCTTTTACATATTTACACAGTACCGCTGCATTGTCCATTCTGATTTTTGTGATTTGTTGTCTTGCTTGAACACCCTCGAGCTGATTGGCTTGCATTTTGCCAACTTTGTCACTATGAACGTAAAAAATTAACTCTTGCTCTTCAGAAGCTGGTGTTTGACCATGTGTGTGGAGAGGAGGTCTAATCTGCCTTGGAAGTCTTTTGTGGTGTCCCAGACTGTTGTACTTGGGGTTTTCTGTGTACTGGTTGTCTGAAAGAAGGGTCTGGTTAAAACACTAGTGCCTGTTGCAGCGATATCGGCGAGGGTCATGTTTAAGACAATAGGGGCATAATCTGACACAAGTTGGCTTGACAATCACAAGAGTAAACCTGACGAATTACTTTTATGTCAGTGAGGAAGTAGTCAATTCTTGAGTCGGTATGCCGCCAGACGTCATTAACTCCGTAGCTGGACATAAAAGATTTGATATAGGCAGACTTGCTCATTGGGTTTGGTTTGGAAGAGGACCGGTCCAACATTGGGTCCGACCAGCAGATGAAGAGCATAAGAGCTGAGGTCGGGCAAGGAAGAAAAAAATATGTTCAGAAAAGCTCTTGTCTGTGTTTGGAGCATAAACCTTGGCCAAAATATTATATTTAATTTCCCTGAGACAAACACATATCGGCTATTGGTATCTGAAATGACGCCATATTTCTCAAATGTAACACCTTTAACCACCCTGATAGTAGTCAGGAGTTATCTGATTCACTAATGTGTGTTTCTTGCAAAAAGGCAGTACTGTATTTTCCGGAGTGTAGGTCGCATTTATTTCACAAAATTTCTCTGCGACATTCGGCCCATGGGGACGTCAAACGTGAGGTGGACCTCCTCCATGTTGATAATATGATCCGGTAATAGATTGTGTTCAGGTACCTGCTTTTCATTGAACTCACAAAAACTGTTGACCTTTGTTTGGAGGTCTGCTGGCAGCTTCTGACACACCGTTGTTCAAGCACCCACCTGTGGGCTTGTTCCTTCAGCTCTGCCTGTCTCGCTTTCAGCTTTCTTTGTTTTCTTCTTTGCTGTCAGATTAAGCTCTGCTTTTCGCCAGTCCCTCACAAGTTTCTCACTCACTCCAAACTTTCTTTCTGCTGCTCGATTACCCTTTTCGGCTGCATATTTTACCACCTGCAGAATAGGATTTTCTTTCTCAGTTGTCTTTAAGGTAATGTTTCATTGGTACAGGAGCAGCATATAGTTATCACAAGCTGTTAGAAAAATCATGAAGTTATACTATGAGAAAAGCTGCAAGAATAAAGTTTTATGTGAAGGGGGAGGCTTCCTCCTACCTTTTGGTTCTCATCACATTGTGTAGCTAGTGAAATTGTTTTTTGACTGTCTGAACTCAATGTTTCATAACATTGCTGGTAGTGTTAGCTTCCCATAACATTGTGTGGCTAGTAGTGTTAGCTTCCCATAACATTGTGTGGCTAGTAGTGTTAGCCTCACATAACATATTATGGCTAGTAATGTTAGCTTCTCATAACATTGTGTGGCTAGTAGTGTTAGCTTCCCATAACATTGTGTGGCTAGTAGTGTTAGCCTCACATAACATAGTATGGATTGTAATGTTAGCTTCCCATAACATTGTGTGGCTAGTAGTGTTAGCTTCCCATAACATTGTGTGGCTAGTAGTGTTAGCCTCACATAACATAGTATGGATAGTAATGTTAGCTTCCCATAACATTGTGTGGCTAGTAGTGTTAGCTTCCCATAACATTGTGTGGCTAGTAGTGTTAGCCTCACATAACATAGTATGGATAGTAATGTTAGCTTCCCATAACATTGTGTGGCTAGTAGTGTTAGCTTCCCATAACATTGTGTGGCTAGTAGTGTTAGCCTCACATAACATAGTATGGATAGTAATGTTAGCTTCCCATAACATTGTGTGGCTAGTAGTGTTAGCTTCCCATAACATTGTGTGGCTAGTAGTGTTAGCTTCCCATAACATTGTGTGGCCAGTAAACACAAATAATATAGATAGCAATAGTATAATTTTGTGAATACAGACAACTCTGGACCGGCTTCCCAATAGGTTGTGCGGACTTGTCTCCTTCTTGCAAGAAGTAAATGATTAGTGTTAATTATATCCAGCGACTCTGAGCCTGATTTTGAGAGAATTTTTCTGACACAAGCCTAGAGTGTCCTCTCTCTCGCGGCTGAAGATAGTAATGTTTACTCCTTTGTTCATGTCAGTCAGTATAAATTAACATTTAAAAACATGTTAAATTCTTGTAGTCCAGAAAATACGGTAGATGCTTTGTACTGTCTGATGTGGATGAAAACATAACTTCTCTTCTTTAAACTCTTAAAATTTCCAGCTCATAAAGTTTAAGTGAGTTCCCATCTACTTTAAATTGAATTAGGAAAGTAGGTTGAAAAGTACTAACGGGAGGAAAACGAGTATATAGGGTCAATTTGGGCAAGGATACTTAGATCAGTGTTTCTAATAAGCAATACAATGGTTCCATATACAGTTATGGTCTTTTGAGGCTCTACTGGTTGTGGAGCAAACAACTCATTTGGCCAAATTTGACAATAGGTGTCCCTTTGGTAACCCAACCCGCTTTGGTTGGGTTACCAACAGCAGGCAGGGCTGAACAGCAGGCAGCCCTCTGATTAATTCCCTTGCCTCCTCCGCAGAGCTCAGCATGTGTTCTTTATTAATAGAAACATGTTAATATGGTAATACCTTTGTGCATGCAACTGCTTTTCGCCAGTCCCTCACAAGTTTCTCACTCCAAACTTTCTTTCTGCTGCTCGATTACCCTTTTCGGCTGCATATTTTACCACCTGCAGTTTGTAACTGTAACTGCCCAAACACTAAGTACTTCTTTTTTTCTACAAACTGTAATTTACTCATAACAGATACAAACAGATACTAAAGAAGACAAAAAATGTCGGAGCTCCTTTTCTGAGCATTTCAAGTTTAAGATCAGTTTAACTCCTAATGAGAACTTATGACTGTCAGGCTATATCCTTAATGTTGGGTTTGCTACCATTTGTACATTCATTAAAACAGAGTCATATTTTTTACTTGTAGACGTTATGAAGAAGACATGTACTGGAGACGTATGGAGGAGGAGCAGCATCACTGGGATGAACGGCATCGTATGCCAGATGGAGGATATCCTCAAGGGCCTCCTGGCCCTCCCGGTCTACTTGGAGTGCGGCCCGGCATGCCGGGTCTGCAGCCACAAGGTCCCATGGTAGGGCTTAACCACTGTGTCTTTGCTTTGCACCACACACAGAAGTCTGAAGGAACGTACAGTACCATCTACTGCAGCTGTATAAATGATTGCAAAAGAAAGGGTTGGGTTCAAGTAAGCGAATTTGGCGTGTAAACAGGTCGTTTGTCATTTTAAGAATGATGTCATGGTAGTTGTGAAGAGAGTGTAACACTAGTTTTCTGACAGGTTAGCAAAAATGTGTGGAATAATACTTTACTAATACAGAAGGGAAATTATATTGTTGAAAAAAAAAAGAGTATTTACTTTCAAAAAAGTAAATTGAAACTAGAAAAAGCTGTTCCTGCAAAACAGCTGTGAGAATTCTGATGAGCTGAATGGGGATAGCTGACCATGCTAAAAAAGCTGAAAATAGTGGGAGAAAAAATTGCAGAAGTAGTTAAAATGGCAGCAGCATAATATGTAGCAGAGTGGAAGATTGATTTCATATCAAGATTGAGTTGAAATCACTTTCCATTCAATTGATGGACGGGAAAATTTGAATAAAAGTTAGATATTTTATAAAGTATAAAAGTTTGAAATACCAAAATATATTGCATAAATCTCATGAAGGAGCTAAACGTTTTGATACCAAAATGGTTGAAATCGGTGAAAGTATGCAGGAGTAGTTATAGTCCCAAAAATGTACGGAACAGCTAAGATGTTTGTTGCTGAATCAGCATTCTCACAATTAGAGTAAAAGGAACCCAAAGGAAAAAGACAGAGAGGTTATGTATTTGATATGTGTAGTAGAATACCTCTGGGAGGTGGACAATGTCAGGAGGCGTAACCGAGAAAGTGTTGTCATTAGTCACAGAGAAGATGAAGAGGAAAAATATGTCCTGAGAGGATTCCTCCTTAACTTACATGCCAGTCTGATCAAACTTTGGGCAGACATCACCAAAACCTTAACATTGAATGCCAGAACTGTGAAGCACGTCTTCTTTCTTCTTCATCCTCCTTCCTTGGTTTTAAGTGAAACTGACTTACCACGTCTGGCAGTATTGTCTGAAATATTTTGACATCGTTTCTTTTTCATCATAGAGAGTAGCCCATGTTAGCCCTTATAACCCATGAGTATTAGATTGAATGTTCCTTGATTAGAATTAGCTGAGGAAAATGATCAACTTTTTTAGTTAGATTTTCCAATTGAAACTACATTTTCCATCAAGGGGTAAAGCTTGTGTCAAGCGAAGCCTCATGCTCGTCCTTGTTTATTTTTTTATACATCAGAACACTTTGATCAGTCTTAGAAAAATGTTTTCATTTCATTCCTTGCTGCCATTATTGGCTAAAATGTATTAAATGTCATATCTCGTCATTTTGTCTTGGAAGGAGACAGAGATGCGTCTTTAGACGCATTAAAACAATAACAGGTCAATTATAATGTAATTAAATAGTGAGGCAAAACAAAGATCCACATCTCTGAAGAAAGCGGAATGGAGAGAAACGGTTGAGTAAGACTTGTACTGAAAATCAGTTGTAACAGGTCTTTAGCAGTGAGGAATTCTTCCTACAGCCCAGGCCTAGCCAGAGCCCCCGTGCCTTAACATCACTGAAGCATTGTGAGATCATCTTGAGAAACAATGGAACAAAAGTCAAGAAAGCTTGCCCAGGAGGGTTTGAGGTTGTCTGATAAGTGCAAACTCAGTTTTCTGCTTATGTACTGTGTTTGCTCATATTTCAATAATACACTGCTCCTACTACGCTTTTTTGGTATGGTACAGTACCTCTGGCTGATCAAACACTCTTAATTATCTTAGAAATGTTTTGGATACCCTTCTGTAGGGTAGACCTCTCACAACCCCTTGTTTATAGTCAGTGTTTTTATCATGAACACAGATAAAATTTTTAGTTACAGCAAAAGCTTAAAGAGATGATTTGTTATAGTTCTTTGAAGAAAAATTCGAATCAGCAGGTCACTAATTTAGAAGAACTAGAAATATGAGTCAGCAAAGTTGTTACAGTCATGAGTCACAACATTAGAGAAAGACGATGTGTATTTATAATGCAATGTATGTCTGTGTTTTTCAGCCCCCACGTCGTCCTGATTCCTCGGATGATCGCTATGTCATGACCAAGCATGCAGCTATTTACCCCTCAGAAGATGAGCTCCAGTCTATCCAGAAAATTGTATCCATCACAGAACGTGCTCTCAAACTGGTGTCTGACATAATTACAGACCAGGAAAATGCCAAGGAAGAGGACAAAGAGAAGAAAGAATCATCCAAAGACAGGTGCGGTAAAAATAACAAGAAATGTATCAAATGTATTGAGTTTGTTTTCCCATCATAAAACAAAGGCTTTTCTTTGAGGTAGTGACTTGCACAGTTTATCAAGACTATCTTAGCAAAGCCTAGTTATAGAATCAAATCATTACTATCAGTGGAGCATGGAACAGCTGTCTAATTAGTTTTGGTCATTTGACAAAATAGGTTCTTAAAGAGGGCTACATGGTGGTGTGGTGGTTAGCACTGCTGCCTCACAGCGAGAGGGTTCCAGGTTTGATCCCCAGCTGGGGCCTTTCTGTGTGGAGTCTGCATGTTCTCCCCGTGTATGCGTGGGTTCTCTCCGGGTTCTCCGGCTTCCTCCCACCGTCCAAAGACATGCATGTTAGGTTAACTGGTGACTCTAAAGTTGTCCTTAAGAGTAAGTCTGAGCGTGCATGGTTGTTTGTCTCTGTGTGGCCCTGTGATGGACTGGCGACCTGTCCAGGGTGCACCCCGCCTCTCACCCGGGCTCCAGCCCCCCCACGAACCAAATGACAGATTAAGTGTGTAGAAAATGGATGGAGATTCTTAAAGACCTACAAGGGATGCCATTTTAGTTAAATTGTACTTTAATAATAAATATTATTTTAGTTTTATTTTATTATTTATTATTTTTTTTTATTTTAGAGAGATTATTATTATTATTATTTGATTTTAGAATGTGCCATACCAGTAGAAACTTGATGCAGTCATATTATGCTTATGTATTTTCTTAAGTATTTCTGCTGGGCTTTGTTCTGTTAAATCACTTCATTTTTGAAGGGGGGTGCGTTTCCCTCTGGTTTGGGGGCTATGCCCCTAGAATAACTACTGCTGGTACTTCTGAGACTTTTTCAAGAGTCTTCAAAATTTCAGCTAATGCCTGGAATAAGAACATGGATGTAGGGCTGGGGGGAAAAATGGGTTGGAGAGACGGGATGAGGAGGAAGTTTAAACCTTGTCTCCCCTCAATCATCGTGGGAAATGTGAGATAACATGGCAATTAAAATGGATGGAGATTAGAGCACCAACAAGGACACGGTGGGAATATCAGGAAGGCAGTTTATGTTTCACCAACACATGGCTGCATGAATATATTACTGACTCACCCCTCTACTCAGCTGAACAGGAAAACAAAATGCAGACGGAGTGGCATCAGTGAAGGAAGAGATACAGAAAAATGCTGTAATCCAGGACAAATTATTATGGAGCAAATCTGCAACCAGATATTGACTTGTTAGCTGAGTTTAGATCCATTGACTATGTTGTATGTCATGATCAGTCACTGTTGATGCTGCATGTTTTGCCTAACTACAAACTCAACACCCCAATGCCACGGATTTCAAATGCATGTAGCTGCTATTCTGGTCTGCCATGGTGAAGGGAGGGCTGAGTCAAAAGGCAAGCTGCCAGTCGATTTATCTTCCAATCCCCTGCTATGGTCGAGAGCTGTAGCTGAGAGATGTACAGCGTTTGCTAGCCAGAGAAAAAAAAACTTCAGGAAGAAGATGCAAATAAAACTAGCTGACGTTGCCAAATATCAGAGAAAAATTTAATGTCTACCAGAGATCAGGTGACCATTATCATGATCTTTATTCTTTTGAGTTAGCCATCTGTTTTGTTGAAGAAAAAAAACCTGATTACGATTAGCAAGGTGTATAAAAATGTGTCAGATTTTAACTGCTGAAGTTTCCCATTTCTGCTTTTGTGCATCAACTTTTGGAAAGATTCTCTTAAGTCTCCTCACTCTTAGTGCAGTTTGCACAATGAATGCTCCTGAATATGTTTGCAAATATTTTTTTTCCAATTAAATGAGGCTGGCATCAAAGAGGGGGGCGAGTACAGCTGTGTTCCAGGCACAAATGAGTGTCTACGTTTGGTTAATAATGTATTAATGTGTTATAAAATGTAAGCCTTTCTTTTTTTTATTATGGGAGAAACAAAGTAATATTTCTTGTTTTCTAATTATCTTTTCATTTAGAAATGCAAATACATAGTACAACTCTCTATACAATTGTGAAACTCTGCATATGAGGATCTTTTGCCTTTTCAGAATGACATGTTACACATTATTCCCTTCTCATCTCCCTTATTCAACTACTTAGAGCCCTTAAGGGGGTGATGAGGGTTGGAGTCCTGGCCAAAGGCTTGCTTCTTCGTGGGGACAAGAATGTCAGCCTGGTCCTCCTCTGCTCTGAGAAGCCCACAAAGAGCCTCCTTACCTGCATTGTGGAGCACCTCCCCAAACAACTAACAGTATTGTCTTTACAAATGTTGTTTTTAAAGTGATAATTGTAGTGGCTGCCTCCGATTAAATAGAATATTCATGTCCATCTCAGCTAAAAGTACACTAAGAATGTTTTCTAGCGCAGATAGTGACGTTATTTAGGTTTAAGCAGGTTTCACTGCGCAGTGCATGCAATCATTAGGCTATTTTTTCCATAACACTAACTCATATTAAGCTATTAATTCTATACATGACGGTCACCTAAGCTGTTAGATAGGCTTTGAATGAACTTTGTCACATTTATGTCTACATCTCTTCTTTTTTTTTCCCCCAGGTGGTAACGCCAGAAAAATACGAGGTCAAGGGAGCTATTCAGGAAGCAGCTATCATTCTGTCATCCTGTAGCGAGCCAAAGATGGAAGTGACAATCACACTTACTTCACCTGTCATCAGAGAGGAAAATGGCCGGGATGGAGGTTGGGAGACCCATCACAACCTATTCCTTTGCTCCCTCTTTCTTGTCTTTTTTCTATCTCTTGATAAAATCAATTTCAGAATGTTGGTTGATACCCTTAAGAGCACTGTCCTGCTGGCACACCGCAACGAGTTTGTTTGGTTTTAAATTGGGTCATCGGTGCAAATGTCTCTTAATGGATGAACCATTTCAATAATAATAGGAAGTCAAGAGAGTAAAAGTTTCTCATATTAAATAACTGTAGTTGTGGGCTTTTTCCCTCAGGGTTTGCACTGTCCATCATCTTAATTTAAACAACAGATTGTCATTAGTTTTTTGTTGTCCTTGTTTGTTTTTCAATTTAATCTTGGATTACTAAATTACTTTTTTGGTCTAAAAAGCCCATGAGAGACCCCCAACTTAGTTATTTTCCCAATGAATACTCTTTCCTATTATATAGGGCACATTGCCTCTTGTGTGAAATGAAAAAGATGAAAGAGACCAGTGCCAGCAGTGTTGCTCTTACACCTTTTGTTCTATAACTCCTACCTCTCAGATGCTATATTTCATCCTTTGGACAAAGCATGATCAGTGTTTGCATTGTGTTAAGTCTAGTTATTCCCAGGCGAGACTCTATTTTGTTTCCTGTGTTCCAGGAGTTATATTGTTGGCTATAATTAATGAAATGATCTGCATCTTTTTTCCATATTTTCTTTTGAATTAGATTTTTAAAAGATATTTCCTGCAGAATACAAATAAGTAGTTAACAGGAGGCATATCTATACCTCAAGTTTAATTTACAGTAATTTTACTGTAAAAGTGCCTTAAATTCCACAGTCCGTTTTCAAATTAAGATTTGAAGGTAAAACTTGTAATTTTTCCACAGGAAACAAAGATTTCTTTTGCTGGTGAACAATTCACCATGCTTAAGCCCCCTGTATAAAGTGCTCCCCTGAGTTGACAGACTTCTTCTTTTACACACATAGGACTCATAATGTGGCTAACAATACAAGACTGATTAAGCTAAAGTCAAAGACCGCCAAGTTTTTGTTTTTTGATATCACTGACATTGGAAAGATGACAAATAATTTAAATATGGACCATATTCTCTTGAATCGATTGAAAGATTATGATTAATCAGGAGCCACATTGTTATGAAATTGAAAGTGATTGTTCCAAGTTATTCTTAGGGGAGTATTGTTAAAAGTTCTGGAGAGAAGTTTACCATAGAGGAATCTCTGGTTGCACCTGAGCACAGCCTTTCGTAAGCAATGACTCCTGGGGTCTTATTCCAGCCTACTCATGTTAGGTGTGCATGCAGTGATATCTAACACTTTTTGTTTTCTGATATTTGTCATATATTATAGTCTCTTCAGCAACCATTGCTTCCTCCTTTTTCATATTTGTAGCAATCTATATCTTTTTACACAGAGTGACACAAACCCCAAATTAGAAGTTGGATGGTATGGATGATGCTAATTTAAAAGTTCCTCATTTATTTTGGCCTTTATTTCAAAGACAGTGTGTGCCCAAAATATCTCTTGAAGTATACAGTCCAGGCCATTTCAGGCCGGCAACACATTTCAGAAACGGGTGGGACAGCAGAAGCAGGGGTGGCATACATCGAGGTTTAAACAAATGTAAGTGATGTTATTTACAACAGGTGGGGATTCTAATCACAAACTGGGAGAAAAGACTGAATCTGTAACTAACAGAAGTTCCTCAGTGTGTGCGAGGAAAAAATATTTCAAACCAATCTTCATCTCTCTCCCACTGCAGAGCGCATCATGGAATGATGGAACGAACCATCGGAATTTTAGTGCAGTATGCGCGAAGATGCCAGCTTGAGTTAGACATCCATGATTTCCAAACGCAAACAATCTTTTAATAGCTCATGGGCGAGGGATGGGGTCAACCCTGTTCAGGGGGTTCTTCAAATTCTCTGGAATGGACCGTCACACAGTGGAAACGTGGATTGTGATCAGGTTTATCAGTATCCCACATCTTTTTTTTGGACTAAAGCCCACCCAAAAGCCAGGCATGTTGATGTCATGCAGCTGTGTTGGTGCCATGGCAACGCTCACTAGGCTTCTCTGGCGGTAGCCTTTATGCAGAAAAGCACATAGAGATTTTAGAAGATGCTGATGCAGCCTTCAAGCAAAAGATAATGCAACACACATTACTAACCCCCCCCAGAAGGGTTGAGAACTTACAAACTGGGAAAAGCATTTGTGCTATGTGTTGCAGGCCTGAAAAGCAAAACTAAATCTATATTACTGAATGAAGTGAGAGAGATAGTAAATGAAATATCTTGGGTCCATGTTAGCTGGGTTTCCATTTTCATTTTGCATTCAGGAGATGTGAATAAGAAAAAGTGAATAGAAACAATATAAACAGAAACCTTTTCCCAGGATTTCTCAGCTTCCTATGGTCTGAGTCAGCCTCACATGACTGACCTCAGTTCTGATATGTCAGACATTCCCAGAGATTAAACCTGCTCTTCAATAGAGCTCTCCATTTTGATCCCGTGGAAGCCTACTGCTTTTGGGGTTTTTTTCCTCCTTGTTTCTAGTTGGGACAACGACTTTTTTCTCTCGAATTACTATCACTAGTTGTGTAGCCTATGCTGCCGTCCTCTCCAAACTAGTTTATGGAAACATGTCAGGTTGATTTACTCAGGTTGATTATTGAGGCTTCTTCGCTTCACTTGCAAATGGAAACCTAGCTGCTGTCGGTCACAAGAAACTGATGATTAAAAGAAATAAGTCGCTGCCCCCCGTTATCATGACGTCCCAAGTTTTTCTGATTTGGGGTTGTATATCCATACAGCTGATCACAAAGACTTCGATATCCTTCAGGACACGCACAAGCATGAACATGTGTACATACACACACACACACACAAACTTGTAGATCTTTTGGCCCCGTCAGAGGATTGGTAGGGCCCAACAGTTCCGGAAGGATTTTTGACCAAGGTTTTCTCTCATCCCAAACGCTTTGCCACACCTACTATTGCCACACCACTTTTTATCAGGTCCCTTCCAGTTAGCTTTCTTTCTCTATGTTCATAGTAATAATAATTTGCCACGAAACCCCTCCTTTAACACATTGAGCAAAGACTATCTGTAGTAAATCAAAGATATCTTCCAAAGGTAATGATAATAACCTGATAAAATGGTGTTGGCTTATTTGTGACCTTAAACCCAATTTAGCGTTATTGTATGACTCAAACGCATCAGTCTATGCCTTCTTCAGTGTTGAGTCAGATTCATACCCATTTAAAGAGTATGACTTCAGATGATGCACACAGGCAATCTTTATTAATTTATTTTCATGGTGTGTCCATTTGTGGTGTCAGGTTGATTTAATGTTACAAAAAAAGAAAAAGGAACTAGTTTTAGGTTGTCATGGAAAGAAAAGAAAATGGTATGTGTGGCAATGTCTTTGTTCTTTGCCAGCCTCACTGACCTGGTCAAACACCCATTCCTCATCACAATTTTGACACTTGAAATCCATTTTTAGATGTAACCTCGGGTATGGTGAAAGACCCAGCGGACGTCTTGGACAGGCAAAAATGCCTTGACGCTCTGGCTGCTCTGCGCCACGCTAAGTGGTTCCAGGTTCGGAACATCATTTTACTTTCTTATTGTAGCCTTATGAGATACATCATTTGTTGAATAATTTATTTGTTTTTTGCACATTTGGTCTTTATTTTTTTCATTTAGAGGAAAACCTTTACTATTTCAAACAACATGTATATATATATATATATATACACACACACACACACACACACATATATATGTTATAGGCATTATAAATCTATTTTCAAGGATGCCACCTATTATATCAAGGATCTGATTGAGATCAGTTCCATGTATTCATTGTGAATCTAATTTCATTTGAATTTCTTTGGTAAAACAATACTATTAAAGAACTGGCATCCGTACGCTACCGATTGACTTTTTTAAGAACTACTTTATGCACATGAACTCCATAAGGCTGCACAATAACTAGCACAAAGTGCCTGTATTTCAAACGTTTATGTTGTTTTCATTCTTTTTGTAGAATGGGGATTGAGAGAAAAGGGAGAATCTGAGTAGTTTCCTATGATCTTGCATGTTGAGCAAAATCGTGGGCAAAGTAGATCAGATTTCCTTGGCTCTTTCAGTCCCTACACTCTCCCCTCTGGTGGACTGTTACTTCTCAGTCCCTGTTTGTGAGATACCTTGATAAATATGGGGTCAGGGTTTAGAAGATGGCAAGAAAAGTCTATATTTCTTGTGCATCTTGCAAACTTTGAATCCCTTACTAACTGTGAGGTACAAGACTACTGGGAATGGCAGCTGATTGCAAAAGGTTATGGCTTATTCACATCAAACTATACTTGAGCTTCCATTATGCACAGTAGTGTTTGGACCTCTATGATGGAAATCATTCACTTGGTTGGTTCATCTCTTATCATTCTGGGTCAATCCATAAAACTAACTTTATTGCATCAAAAGGCTAGAGCCAACGGTCTTCAGTCCTGTGTGATCGCCATCCGAATACTGAGAGACCTCTGTCAGCGAGTCCCTACGTGGTCATCTTTTCCTGGATGGGTAAGTACGCTGTTTGAACATGTTAAATATTTGTTAACTAACTGGAAGAAATACTGTACAGTGCACTATTCATAAATGTTTTCATTAGTGTTGAAAATAAGAACCAGAACCATTCCTCAACTGAAAACACACCATTTTAAAGGTGCATTTGCACCAACAGCATCCAGAACTTAAACAGCACTAGGCTTTTTTTTCTCTTTTTTTTAAGAAACAGGGTAGATCAGGCAATTGAAGACCACTGAAACTTATCGCTCTTCTCAGACAGTTCATGTCTATGCTGATAATAGCTGCTATAGGTATGTCAAGCAGGAAGTTCAACTCTACTCTTTTAATTAAAAAATGTTTATGCAACGCATATTAATGAGTTGTGGATGTTTTAATTGTGAGTATAATTGCTGATGGACAATCAGAGATTGATATTTCATCACTTCTTTATCACCACTGCCTCTGTTGTCTGCCATTGAAGCAGCATTGCCCCACTGATGCCGGGACAGACGGTTAAACCAGGAAGTGCGCTTTAGCTCAAGCCACCCTAAAATCCGTTCATGTGACACATTTCTTTGGGTTTGGTTGTTTTTATTCATGCCTTTGACCATAACAGCTGTGAAACAATATGAATATTTTACTGTTCTGCTCAGTCTGAGTCATCAGCCTTATTCTGTCTGGAGCGCGCTCGAATCTGCCGCTCATTGTGCAGCTCAATCAATGATGATTGATGCAGGCATTAATGGCTAAGTTAACTATTCCTGCTAACAATTATTTCAACTTTAAAATTGATATATTTCACAAGCTAATGAGGAGCTCAATCCTGAGGCTGAGGCCTCCTACCAGGGCCTCCTACCAGGGCCTCCTACCAGGGCCTCCTACCAGGGCCTCCTACCAGGGCCTCCTACCAGGGCCTCCTACCAGGGCCCCCTACCAGGGCCCCCTACCAGGGCCTCCTACCAGGGCCTCATACCAGGGCCCCCTACCAGGGCCCCCTACCAGGGCCTCCTACCAGGGCCCCCTACCAGGGCCTCATACCAGGGCCCCCTACCAGGGCCTTATACCTTTGGTTAAAGTGGTTGGGGACGAGTAAAGGAGCCACGAAAAAAACACTAGTTCCTGGAAAAGGTTCCCCGAACGAGGGATGGGTATTGATAAGAATACCATGATCCAACACCACGATCGATCTCTCTTCATTAAGACTTGTGCGTGTCAAGTTGTGGTCACTTAGAGCATTTCTAGACTGCCTGGCTGCTATTCTGCTGATAGACTGCTGTGTCATCTGTAAAACACACCGTCCAGTTAAGTTAAAGACGATGTTTGTGCGGTTATTTCAGCTATATCTACATATACTACAATACTGCAGCAACTTACAGATAGCGCTACCTTTCACTGAGCAGCAGCGCATAGACAGATGCATTCCAGTGATCTTACTTTGATGGGTGTTTTGATTACCAACTTGACAAGACTAGCAAAGTTTGTCTCATCATTTTCTGTCACAGCTTGTGTTTTGAATTAGTTTTTCACTGTGAGCAAAAGGAATTTGTGGTGTAAAAGTGTGATTTTTTTTTTTTTGTTTTATTGTTATTCTTATGAGGAGAAGGCCAAATATCACTGGCAACTTTCAAATAGTTACTTAAAATCCCTTCTAAGTGTGTACTGAGAACTGATTTGTCTTTTTGAAGCGCATAAGTAATCTTTACTGTTCTTACTATGTAGGCCATGGAGCTACTAGTTGAGAAGGCCATTAGTAGCGCCTCTGCTCCCCTCAGCCCTGGTGATGCGCTGAGACGTGTCTTTGAATGTATATCTTCTGGGATTTTACTCTCTGGTAAGAGAATGTGTTTTTTTTTTTTTTGTTGTTGTTGTTTTTCCCTCATGTTGATTAGCTTTATAAACACTTAGCATTTTCGCTATCCTTCTTTCAAAGCAATTAGTTTATTATTAATGAGTTAAATGTGGCACAGTACTTTGCATTCAAACTCACTTTATTGTTTCCAGCTAATCCTCTCTTTTGGTAGTTACCTTATATCTTAGAATTTCTAATTCTTTCTATAGTTGCCAGACCATCGGACAAGGACAGTAAGCGTACAAACATTTATGAAAGATGCTACCTGCATGGGGTGTAAAATTTCACTGATATGAATCAGAACCTGCTTTAACATTAAAAGTTGAATAATACTGATATGCAAAACCCAGGATTGATTTAAATGTATATGCCAAAGGTTTTGCTGCACAACATGCACAGTTAACATGGGCAACAAGAGCTAAATGAATGGGTAGCTGTGCTTGCAAGGTAAAAACACCTTGTCAAACACCAGTCAGATGACTGAATCCAATTTATATACTTCAAATTCTGGCATAACTAAAGGAGGAAAGCCTCTGCCTTGACAGGTTAGGGTTAATGGGACAAGAATGGTGAAAAGAAGAGAAACTGTCCTCAATGTTTGTTGCTCGGGCCAGTAAAGACAGATTAAAAAGATTCAGCTTTGCTAGCTCAGTGATTTCTGCTGGTACCTCTGGCACTGAACATCTGTTATGAGTATCTATGCCAACGTACAAACATGTCCTCTGTGACCCTGAAGACTATACCAGCGGGGATTATACCCCTGGCAGGTTCTACCAAGCCAGGCAGTTTTCAGGTTAGAGGCCAATCTAAAAGCAGAATTGCCATCACCTATTGGCAGT
This sequence comes from Leuresthes tenuis, assembly GCF_036924035.1. Classification (NCBI taxonomy): domain Eukaryota; kingdom Metazoa; phylum Chordata; class Actinopteri; order Atheriniformes; family Atherinopsidae; genus Leuresthes; species Leuresthes tenuis. The sequence continues at coordinate 34,784,773 of NW_027325360.1, forward strand.
AGGATGAATGGATGAAGATTGGGCCGACGTATTTGTCACAAATGGTGTTTCTGCCTATGCAAATTACTGTGGAGCTCATGTGCATATTCAAATTAATTTCAAAAGAAACTTGTAATACACAAAAAGTTACTTTTCATGTATACTTTTACCATGTAAAGTTTTATTGTGGTAGGAATAAAGGAAAAAAATGAAGCCTATTTGTGCGTATTTTGGGCATTTGAGATTAGTGTAAAGCTCATTCACGTATTGAAATTCATTTTCAAAGAAACTTGTAATACAAAAAAAGTTACTTTTCATGGGTACTTTCATTGTATAAATTTTCACTTTGATAGGAGTAAAGGAAAAAATAGCCCCATTTGGCTTTATTGGCACACATCTCGGATTAATGAGAATTTAACATATTTCCTCAACTAGGATTTCTTAGGACTTTTAGTATGTTGTTCTGGACACCTCATAGAAATTATCTCAGCTGAAAAAAATTATTTTACAATTAGTCTGTCGTAAATTCAACTTTGCCTGGACTAAAGTAGAAAGTGCAACAGGACACGGATCTAGTCGATTCTGTCATTCAGTGACTCATCTTGCTGCACTTGTCTCCATCACTGCTGAAAATGGTATACAAGTAAAAAGTGTCAAAGTCACGTCAAAGGACACAATGTTTGTGTAGCGTGGTGCAGAGTGAAACTGCCTCCACTGCACATTTAATTTGAAATCTTTTATTTTGTTCTGCAAAGAGCAAAAGCCTGCGATCTTATTCATCACAGTTCGCCACACAAATGGTAACTTCACACTCAAGTGTGTGTTCTTGTTCTCTGAACGTATGATAGTTTAACACAGAAAAATGATGAACATCTTACACCAACATGTAAACAATCATGTATGTTGCATTGCTATTCAAGACCAGTTTCATCGACTACATTCAATATTAACTTGTTTCTCAAATACACAATCAGCCAATCGTGTTATCCAAACATCAATCCTGCATCTATTTGAAGTTATTTATTTAACCATGAACTACACACGAGCAGCGCAGGCTCTTAAGATCAGCTCCTACTACTCTCCAGCTTCATGTAGCTGTGTTCGAGGTAGCTAGGCTATCAGTGCTAACTGCTGGCTAGCCAGAATTAGAGTTATTCTCATTATTGTCTGCCATTGAATTCAATTCAACTTATTCTCCAAATCTTCAGGAAAAACACCTTAAACTTTTCCTCTTCTCTTTAGCCCACTGTCATCTTATTTTCTTCTACTTGGGTGTTAGTGATGGTTACTTAGACTGCTGTTTTTGTCCATTTGGTTTTCATTTCTGTTGTCATGCACTCTATTTTCAAAGCATTTTGCTTTGAGCTTGCTGTCCTGACTTTTTGACGTCTTACTTGGTCGACCTGCATGTTTCCCCCTTAACAACCCTGCCATTTTGTTTTTCCTTGCTCCAGATTTTAGTCACAGCTCACTTGGAACCATCAACATCTTTTGCCATACTCGGAATTGAATTACCTTCTTTAAGGAGTTTTAAAATCCTCGCCCTTGTTTCCACTAACGGCTCTCTTTTTGGGGCCATGTTTCTGCCAGTCAGCCAGGTGCAACAGCTTGTTAAGCTCAGCGAACGTTCTTTGAACTGCAGACTCATGCATATTAAGAATTAGTTTTAGATATGTAAATTACAGGGGATTCCTTAAGTTTTTCCTCACGATTGAATGTAGGGCTGAACGATATGGAAAAATAAATTGTTTTTTTTTTTCTAAAATATTGCTATTGTGATTTAATAAGCGATTATTTTTTTTTAAGTTCCTTGTCTTTTGTATTTTTCAACACATATAGGGATTATATCTTTTTGTTATAGTAGACAAACTCAGCTGTTTTCAGCTCTGCAGTCAGTCTTTGCTTGCATTTTTTATACCGCTCCGGTTTGACTCTTTTGGCTCGGATCATTTACTCTTGAACAGTAAATTGAACGAATCTTTGAACGAATCATTTCGTTAATTTTTCCAGTAGGTGGCGCTGTAACCCTACAGTGGCACAAAACGGCCACGGTTCTAAACACTTAACACTGAAGGCAACATAGTTTGCTTCTGCTGAGCTGACAAAATACAATACACAAAAAAACAATTAAAACCATGTGAAAACCTGGGAAAGCAAATACACAATAAGGTGACTCTGTCTGTATCCTCCCTGCCATTGTTGTTTAAAGGAGACACTGACTCAGTAGCTGTCACGTGACAAATTAACGAACGAGAACGATCATTCAGCCCTGTCAGCTGGTAGAGGACAAGTGAATGTAAAACTCACATTGATTTTGACAATTATTAACACAATTAAGTGAGAAAAAAAGTAATAATAAGTTCCCTAAAATGTTAAATAGTGCATTTATTGTGTCTTATTATTATTATTATTATTATTATTATTATTATTATTTTATGGTAGAGTATAACACAAAATCAATATGTTGATATAATTTTCAAAAGTATCTATTCACATTATTACATTCTCATTTATCTATTTACACACAACACTAAACCGAAGACCACGAATTAATTATGATTTCATGACAAATGAATGAACATCACAAATAAGACATCATTCATTTCCTCCTTCGTTTCTGTCTACAGTAAATGGTAAATGGACTTGTACTTGTATGGCGCTTTTCTAGTCTAACTGACCACTCAAAGCGCTTCACTACATGCCGCATTCACCCCACTCACACACACTCATACAGCACGTCTTAAGATACACATAACTACGTGCTTTCTAATCATTCACACACATTCATACCCCCAATGATACACTGGGGGGGCAACGTGGGGTTCAGTGTCTTGCCCAAGGACGCTTCGACATGTATCCTGCTCTTCCTCCTCTTCCTCCTGAGCTACAGCCGCCTACAGTAGAGCCCTGTGCAGGACTGTTTGTGAATTTCTGACCATTACCACCGCAACGTGTGTGTTACACTCCCGGCCGCAGCCGCAAAACTTTGAGAATTTATGCCCGCACAATAATAGAAATGCATTGATTTTGTGTCTTCTCCCGTCCCGCAGGAGAAAACACGTCATTTTATAGGCTATTGATAAAGAGATTCACGGACAATTGAGAAACTTCTCCAAATATCACACTTGCCTTGCTTTGTCTTTGTGCTGTTCTTTGAGCTTCCTTTCCACATCATTTATTGACATCCTGTCGCTAGGCTACATCCCGATCTCACAGTGTTTTTAGCCGCCAGCAGTTGACTCGTGAACGAATCAAAACTGTTTCCTGTGCGAGGAGCAGTAACCCGAGGAGTTGACTCGTGAACGAATCAAAACTGTTTCCTCTCCTGCTGACTGAGCTTATGCAGCTGCCGCCTGCCATGTGGCGAGAGAGGGTACTGCATGGAAATGAATTAATCATTTCTGTTTCCTATCGTGCTGACTGAGTTTATGCAGCAGCCGCCTGTCATATGGGGAGGAAGGGTACTGCGTGAAAATGAACGAATCACTCACTGAGACTACTCGTTACTCCCGAGTCATATAAACGATTAGTTAATAATGAACGAATCGTTCGCGAACGACACATCACTACCTGACTAAAACATGTCCGGGACGGCATGCTGTACCGCTTATCCAGTGTATTAATTAAGGCTGTAAACCCAGGCTTGGTCATGGTGATGGGCATCATGCCCTTTGCCAAAAACTCTGTTATTGCTCGAGTAATTTCTCCGTGCTGTTTTGACGAAGTTTCATATGGAGTCACGCTTTCCGACATTTCGGTTAACTGTCGGGTGCTGTGTTGATGATGTGATACGCTGCTACTTGCCATTTGAGCCATGCGGTTATATAAGGCTTTATGTTTTTTTTTTAAATGTTGAAACAAGTTTGTCGTATTGCCTCGCGAGGTAGCAACAGTAGCAAGACAGCACAATACCTGTCACTGTGCAGCATCCTCTGTTTTAAAACCCAAATAATTCCACACAACTGACGTACTGCAAGCTTCTTTAGTGTCGGCTGCTGTCGTGGTTTTGCCTGAGGCCATCTTTGTCTGGTCAGTTCTTTTTTTTTGGCCCTTTATGAAAGTTACATGACTTAAATTGTAATGTATGCGATTAGAAAATCAAATTTATTCACATCGCAATTTTATCGCATATACAATTAATCGTTCAGTCCTAATAGAATTATTTAATTATTTTTACTTATGCTTAATTTTTCTGGCATGTTTTACTAAGCCAGCTATTAAATCAAATTTATGAGGGCTAATACTTAGAAATGGCACAAAGACGATAGACCTATCACCATAGTAAAAGAGATAGATATCACGCAAAGAAAGATGGAGAAATTGGTCTCTTCATGAAACCCTTCTCAAAGAAAGTACAGCACACAAGGGTGTGCATAAATGTACTTTAAGTTGAGTTAATAAACAATGTATTTTCTTGACTTTGCTGTGTTCCTTGTGTTCTGTAATAAATATAGCAGTCAGTTAACTGCATGTTATTACTCTCTCTCTGCATCACGTGTTAGCTGGTCACTTCAGAAAATTAAACATTAGAATTATTCTAAGCAAATGTTAAAGATGCATATAGCTCATGTGCCTATCCTTCCTTTGGAAAAGCAGACTGTACCTCTGCCTATTCTGTGGCAGCCTTCACAGAACTGTGGAAGTATTCACAAGATTCTGAAGAAACTCTTGAATGCTTTAAGACCAGGACTCCTCTGTGCCCAGCCATGCACTTTGTACTTCCTTTTCATATTTGCTAATTCTCAGTTAGGAAATAAAAGATGTGGCAAGTTTTCACATTCCAAGTTCCCTTTGCGCTGACATGTCAACATGCCAAATGTGTAAAGCAACTTAAAGATGTCAGCGTTATACCGCGTTTACTTTGCATTTTTCAGGGTTTTATGTAAAAAAAATAAAATAGATAAAAAATCTAAATGTTTTCTTTTCTTCAACAGGTGGACCAGGATTGTTAGATCCTTGTGAAAAGAAGCCTCTGGATACCCTAGCACATATGGGAGAGCAACAGAGAGAGGACATAACATCGAGTGCTCAAGTATGTTCTCTTGAGTTCTATGTAAACTCACTGCCCAATCACTTTTATTCAGCTCGACTTATATAGTGCAAAATCACAACAAATGTCATCTCAAGGCACTTGAAAGATACAGTCCAATTCAGTGTTATACTATCATCATCCAGTCAAATTCATTACAAGCCCAATTAGTCAAATTCATACATGCAGGGCCAAAAAAAAAAAGTTGCCCTCGCTAAGAAAACCAACACATTATGAAACTTCTCTTCGATCCAATCCCACATCCTGAGTATGCACAAGGTGGCGATGGAAAGAAAAAAACCTGCCGTTTAACGGGAAGAGAAGCACGAAGGGCGGCCATCTGCCTGGTCCGACAGACGAGGTGCCGAGTCGATCTGATCCCTCTTTGTGGCTCAGTTCCTTCAGTCCAGCGTTGAACTGGACCAAGTTGTTAAAACAGTGGGATGAAAAGTGGTTGCTGCACATTCCCAGTCTTTAGCTAACTCTGCTGGAACATTAGCCTCAGATATAGTTTATCCACTGGGCTCTTATATCCTCTGAGGCTGCTGCTGGATGGAAGATGCATGCTCCTCAGTACTACTCAGTTGCTGAAAAAAAGTTGCCTTGAACACACAGCTCAACTCAACAACCATGGCTCTAAATTAACACAAGTGAAAATTAATTTTGCCGTGTATTTAAAAAAAACTCACTAGCTGGCTTGGGTGCTGATAAATAAGTAACTTTACCAACTTTTTCGAGGCTGTCGTACTCGGGGAGTGGGCGTGGGTCACTATTGGGTTGGAAAAACGATAGAGGCCGGTACAAATACAAACACCGCCAGCCGTGAAGAGAAAGGCTGTGCCTACCAAAGAGGTAAGGGAGGAGCTCACGAAACTAAAAACAGGAAATTTAACTGTAAATGGCTAACTGGTCGGCAGTGGCTCGGGTTAGGGTTGGGGTGAAACGACGTATGTTCTGTCAGGATTGCCGAATGTATGCTAAAGAAAAACATAAAACAAATAATTTCATGGAGGATCTATTCATTTCAAAGTACAAAAAATTGATCAAATTAGGCCCTGAGTAGTATGTAAGGGTTATAATGAGTAATGAAATGTTAGGATCTTTTTTGTATGTACTTACATTTCATTTTATTGTGATTATGTTAATTGGATATACATTCCCAACTTCACTGTAAGATTAATTTAAAGTTAATAAAATGATCAAATTAATTCAGTGGCTTTTTTTGCACAGGAAAAAATGTGGCTCGTGGAAATTCTGATTAGCTGGTACCTTACCGGCCACATTGGCTGATGATCAAAAAAGTGAATTTAGAGTCCTGTCAACAGCATGACTGAAGCTATGGGTGAAGTGAGCTGAGAGAGCTCAATAGAACAGTAGCAGGTTCTAAAGCTGCTGTACTAAATGATACAATGGTGACAGTGGTGGGGCGGATTGGATTTTCTCTCTGATAGAAACAATTTTATTGGAGAAGAAGCTCATGAAGTCAATCCTGTTTCACCCCTTAACTATACAATTTTGACTTCTTCAGAGACACACCCCATTAGTGTGCTATGAGACATTTCTTTATGGTTTTATTTGTCTATTCAATGAAGTGGTTATATTACATGGTTGCAACTTTACATGTTACAGCAGAAATAGAAGCTACTAACTGCATGTGATGAGCTGATCGCTTTTATGCTGCAAACAAACACAAATGCCCATACCTGACACCTACTGTTGGATGCAGCTCTAAGCTGTTCCTTCTCTGTAGGTTAACAGTCTTATCACATGTGAGGAAATGATGGCGAGTAGTGGCCAACAGACCAGATACTGTGGTAATCTGCAGTTATAGATGTAGCATTACCAAACAACAGATTCCTGGAAAAGCATCACAGATCTCTGTCCAGAGGAGGGCAGTGTCATAGAAAGATGAATTTGGTTCAGTAACCTGTGTGTTAGAAAATGAATTCTTTTTACAAGTGAATTATGTCTTTAGATTTGCTATTTACTTTTTCCCAAGAGTGTTAACACAGGGAGGGTTGCAGCTGAAAGACTAAGGGCTCAACGTTTTACGCAGATGCATACGAACAGAGCCTTCTGTCCGTCCTTTGCCTTCATTTCGTGCATATTTTCAGAGACCTTGCAGATGCGTACCTAAATGCAGCAAACAGAGCAGTATCACCGGACATCATGGGGGCAGTGCTGCGCAGTCGAGCTCACGTGCGACCAGTGAAAGGAACAAACAAGAAGAGAAAAATCCACATGCCTCATTGTATTTACCGGCCACACAGACCACTGCTGTCCCTTTTTATGCCTCTCTCCGAGAAGGTGCATTATCATGAAACTGATGTCAGAACTGGGAAGTGAACTCGGAACTCCACACTGCACTCTGGTGGATGTATTACCTAACAATCATGCCAATGTAAAGCACACATGGGGGTATGTGGGCAGTCGGGCTTGACGTTTGAAATGGACGTACGTATTTGCGTCAAAACGGGAGTATAAATGAGCCTGAGGCTGAAGTAGTGTTAAATGGCCTAAGTACACACAATCGTCTTTCTTGAGGCTAAAAGTCTATTTAAATTTTGTTTTGTTCTTACAGTTTGCTCTGAGGCTCCTGGCATTCCGTCAGATCTATAAAGTTCTGGGTATGGACCCTCTGCCGCAGATGAACCCTCGCTTCAACATCCGCAACAGCCGCAAACGTCGGCGTGACAACAGTGAAGGAACAGACAGCTTTGAAGGCGAAGGCAAAAAAGACAAGAAAGATTATGATAGTTTTTAAGATCTAATAATCTACATCCAAAATGTACTAAAATGCCTGTATCCTGTGTACTGGTTCCTTTTTTCGTTTTCCTTTTAAGCTAAAAACCAGTGTAGTTGCAGCCTAACTTGTTATGATACAAAGAGAAAAATGTTGATTTCTGTGTTTTTAGTTGTAGATTTCCTAAAGCTGAGGCTCATGCTAGATAAAATAGCTTTCACCTGGAGAATCATTGAGGATGTTGGTTCTTCTGTTCGTGCTGCACTTCTCTGAAGTGAGGGTTGCAGCATGTTTGATTTGATTCTGCCATGATCTAAAGTTGAGAGGGCTGGTGGAGATGATAGGATAAAAGAGGAAGCCAAGAATGTTTGTATTATTGATCAAAAGGAATAGCTTTGACAAGTGTCAATGCCTTCATTCACATGCATAGTTGCATCCCCGGTTATGTGTTGTACTTGTTACTATTGTGAAGCAGTCTGATGAACTGCAAGTCTCTTTTTGTGAGCATGAATAGCTATGCTTATTGCAAGTGATGTTTATTGCTGTGGTCATGTTACGTTTTAGTGCTTAACTACACCTAAAAATATCAACGGGGCGTTGCACACTGGTTTAAAAGAATTTTAACTATTAATTCATTGTAGATAGTTCAGTTGTAAGGGTCAGCGTTGAATTGTGCTTTTGTCTTTCTTTTGCATACATACCTGAAAGTATTTGTAATCTACGAATAGAGAAAAAGGCTTAAATTTAGATATTTTTTTGTTGTCATTTCTTTTTAACTTTGTTTTTCTGGTTAAAATGGAACTTTCTTGGCTTGTTTTACTTTTAATTTGTTAGATGCTAAATTAAGCTCAATACTGGAAATAAGATCATGAATGAGTATAGGAGGGTGGTAATGTTCTTGCCTTCAGCATAGGTCCTATTGTGAATGGTTGCTGTCTCTGCATTCTGCTCTCCACTTCCAGTAGGAAAATAAACACATTTTCAGATCAATCTTTTAATCATTCAGTCACATGTTTTTTTCCAAAGCTGTACACCAAAACACCAATAGACCTGTGCAGAATCCTCTTTTTCACAGGTTCACATGTAATTTGACAACTGACTCAAATACTCTTCCACAGACAGGGGCCTGTGCTGCAAAGCCGGACCTGGGACTTATTGAAGTAACTTCAATTCAATTCAATTTTATTTATATAGCGCCAGATTACAATTGTCATCTCAAGGCACTTAAGTAATATAGTCCAATTCAAGCCAATTGGAATTAAATTCATTGTAATCATAATCCAATTAATTCATGTAGAGCCAATTCAAAAATGAATATCCTAGCTACGGAAACCAACAGATTGCACCGAAACTGGTCTTCAGTCCAATCTCCCGTCCTGAGCATGCCTGAGGCGACTGTGGAAAGGAACGACTCCCTTTTAACAGGAAGAAACCTCTGGCAGAACCAAACTCAGGAAGGGTGGCCATCCGCCTCGACCAACAAGGGTTTGAGAAGACCGAAAAGGGGGGGACACACCATAATGGCATTCAAAGGATATCTGTTGGAACAGGGAAACACAAGTTAATAACCACAATAATGGCACATGTACATAAAATCAATTGAGAAATTAAACGGGGGGAAAAAGAGCGCAAAGTGAGGAAAGGTGTGACAGATGAGGTCCCCCAGCAGTCTAAGCCTATAGCATCCTAACTATGGGATGTTTCAGGATTACCTGAGCCAACACTAACTATAAGCTTTATCAAAAAGGAAAGTTTTAAGCCTAATCTTAAAAGTGGAAAGGGTGTCTGCTTCCCGGACATTTACTGGCAGCTTATTCCACAAGAGAGGGGCCTGATAACTGAAGGCTCTGCCTCCCATTCTACTTTTAGAAACTCTGGGAACAACAAGTAAACCTGCAGTTTGGGAGCAAAGTGCTCTGTTAGGAAAATATCTTACAATTAAATCTTTAAGATATGATGGAGCTCGGTCATTAAGAGCTTTATATGTGAGGAGAAGAATCTTAAATTCTATTCTGAATTTAACAGGGAGCCAATGAAGAGAAGCTAAACCTGGAGAAACATGATCTCTCCTGTTAGTTCTCATCAGAACTCTGGCTGCAGCATTTTGGATCAGCTGGAGGCTTTTCAGAGAATATGTGGGACAGCCCAATAATAAGGAATTACAGTAGCCCAGTCTTGAAGTAACAAATGCATGGACTATATTCTCTGCATCACCCTGAGACAGGATGTTCCTGATTTTAGCAATATTACGAAGGTGAAAGAAAGCAGTCCTAGAAACCAGTTTTATATGTGCGTCAAATGATAAATTCTGGTCGAAAATAACTCCAAGGTTCCTCACTGTAGAACTAGAAGCCAAGGAAATACCATCTAGAGTAACTATATAACAAGACAATTTCTCCTTGAAGCGCTCAGGTCCAAAGAGAACAACTTCAGTTTTGTCTGAATTTAAAAGCAGACAGTTCTGAGTCATCCAGGTCTTTATGTCTTTAAGACAGGCTTGTAGCCTGACCAACCTGTAGGTTTCATCTGGTTTCATAGATAAGTACAGCTGAGTATCATCAGCATAGCGATGGAAATGTATGCCATGCTGTCTGATAATGTTACCTAATGGAAGCATGTACAAAGTAAAAAGAATTGGTCCAAGCACAGAACCCTGGGAAACTCCATGACTTACTCCAACGTGTGAGGAAGATTCTTCATTTACAAGAACAAACTGGAATCTATCAGATAAATATGACTTAAACCAGCCTAATGCAGTTCCTTTAATCCCAATAACATGTTCAAGTCTCTGTAACAGAATGGATCTATTTGGATCTATTTGGATCTATTTGGATCTATCAATCTACTTGATGATACATCAGTGATAATAGTGGGAAGGACTCCATTAATCTTCTCTCTGATAGAAACTATTTTATTGATAAAGAATCTCATGAAATCATCACTGCTGAGAGTTAAAGGAATACATGGCTCAACAGAGCTCGGACTCTTTGTCAGCCTGGCAACAGTGCTGAAAAGAAACCTGGGATTATTCTTATTCTCTTCTATCAATGATGAATAATAAGCAGTTCTAGCTTTCTTATACGATATTAAACTATCTTTCCACACTAATTGAGACTCTTCTAAATTAGACGAACGCCGCTGTCTCTCCAGCTTTCTTGCAGTCTGCTTTAAAGCATGCAGCTGTGAATTATACCAAGGAGCCAACCTCTTCTGACTGATTACCTTCCTTTTCAGAGGGGCAACATTGTCCAGTGTTGTACGCATTGAAGCTGTAGTGCTGTCAACAAGAGAGTCAAGTTCTACTGGAGTAAAATTTAGGTAGCCGTCCTCTGTCATATCTGCACATGGCAGTGAAGAAAAGGATGATGAAATCAACTCTTTAAATCTGGTTACAGCATTCTCTGACAGACACCTTCTATATGTAGAATTCTTCTCAGAAACCGTGTAGTCAAGTAATGTAAATTCAAAAGTTATTAAAAAATGGTCAGACAAGACAGGGTTATGAGGGAACACTGTTAACTGTTCACTCTCAAAGCCATAAGTCAGCACAAGGTCAAGGGTATGATTAAGGCAGTGAGTAGGTCTGTGAACACTTTGAGAAAATCCAATAGAGTCTAATATAGAAATAAAGTTAATATTTAGGCTGTAATTTTCAACATCTACATGAATATTAAATTCACCCACTACAATGACTTTATCTGTACTCAGCACTAACTGGGATAAAAACTCTGAGAATTCAGACAGAAACTCAGAATAAGGGCCAGGTGGACGATACACAACAACAAACACAAGAGGTTTTTGTGATTTCCACTTTGGGAAAAACTGAGAACCAGAGATTCAAAAGAGCTAAAACTAATCTTGGGTCTAGGACTGATTAGTAACCCTGATCTGAAGATAGCTGCCACTCCTCCTCCAGCTGACTGAGTTTATGCAGCAGCCGCCTGTCATATGGGGAGGAAGGGTACTGCGTGAAAACGAACGAATCACTCACTGAGACTACTCGTTACTCCCGAGTCATATAAACGATTAGTTAATAATGAACGAATCGTTCGCGAACGACACATCACTATCACATTGATAGTCCACCTGGCTGCCAGGTAACTCCAGGTAACTGTAACTTCGCCTGGGTTTTCAATAGTCATGTTTCCATCCAAAGGTGATTCCAATCATTGGGAAATGCGCATTAAAAGATTAAAATCATGTGTGTTTCCATCAAAAGTATGGACTTTGGTGAAAACTTCTAACTCGCGCGAGTTTTCCGCAGGTTGGCTTGACAACCAGCCTGTAAACGTTTTACCGGTTTCCCGAGCCGGAGTATATCACCATGGAGAGAGGACTTGAGCGATTACTAAGAATCAGACAAGTGGTATTGGAGCTGTCAGCCCGGTTAGTCCTGGCGATTAGAGGGGCTGTCATGAGGAGAAGGCGGCAGGAGGTGTTATTTAATGCCCTTAACTGCCCAAGCAGAGATCGGGGTGAAAGTGCGCTACATCAGACTTGATGCCAACACAGCTGTTTCCATCCCTTTCGAATCAACCAAAACCCAGCAGTAGCGAGCATATATTAATTTGTGCGAATCAAGGATTTTAATCGAATCCATCATAATTTTCCAATGCGATACTTCTAGATTCTGCATCTAAACAAGCTGATGGAAACGCACCTGGAGTCACAAAGGTAAAATCGCCCTGGCAACTTTTGCTGGAACTCTAAGCTGGTCCAGAACAAATCATATTGCATGTTAAGCAGCTATTTAAAAAAAAAAAAATTAAATAAAATTAAAAACCACTTCCAGATAATTCAAAACATTGATGTGAAAGACTCTTTCCTTCATCTCTTACAGTTTGTGACATTCTGAACCATTTTAATTTCAATTAGAGATATCCAAGTGAAAGAAAATGCTTCTGTAAAATAGACTGCATGTTTAACAACTAAAATGACTTTTATTTAGTAAGCTAGAACAGAAGAATAAATAAGAAGAACAAAAAGTCATTATGAGGCATCAGATGAGGCTATTACTATGGACCAATATTACTTGTACCTATCTTTACTGCCTCTGGTTGAACACATTGTTGTGTGATCACGATGATGGTGTTCTTATGTTGTAGAGGTTATGCTGAGCAGCATGTGCGCCATTCTTCTTTGTACAATCAGCTGTAGCGTTTCAGAGCCAGACTTCACAAATGAGTTCCATAAAAATATATGAATATGTAGCAACATGTATGCTTAATGTAATAATCTGCATAGTTTCTGTTATACTATATGAGTACAGTAAACATGTTGCACACTAAATTAAAATTCTCTCTAACATTGGGCAACATTCTTCTTTCCACAATTACCTCTTGGGGCTCCAGAGCAATCTGCAGCACACAACAAGCCTTCTTTATGAGTGTGTCCAGTTTCTTTGAGTCACTGGCTCTGATACTGTTGCCCCAGCAAAAGCAAATTGTATTCCCTACCCAAAAACTACTAAGCAGATTATTAACGAGCCCTGTGATGGACTGGCGACCTGTCCAGGTGTACCCTGCCTTTCGTCCAATGACAGCTGGGATAGGCTCCAGACCCCGTGACCCTGAGTTGGATTAAGCAGGTATAGAAAATGGATGGATGAATTATCAACATCTGCTGCAATCAAAGGAGGACTTTCTCAAGAAGACATGATTGTTGTCTTTTATATGCAATCAACAAGACAAGTTTTATTAAGCAAGCAAAAACAGATTTCATAAAAAAGATTCCAAGTAAAACAAATTTCTTATTAAACTTTGGATCCAAATTGCAAAAGTTTTTTTTTCATTGTAATTTTTTCTCTCAAATATCTTAATTACAAATCCAGAAGTTTTGCTCGCAATGTTAGCGTGCTGCTGAGAGGAATTGTCTTGGCGGGACCTAAGCTGAAGCAGGTAAGACATGTCTATTGGGCAGCCTTGACTGAAGACAGCATGGGAACAGCCATGGTGAGTTAGCAGAGGTCATAGAGACATAGAGAGGTGAGGCAGAGACATTGCAGAGTAAGTGCGCAAGTATGTTTTTACAAAATCTCTACCTTACTGCTAGCAAAAGTGTAATTTGTCTTACTGTCTGTAATGCTGTTAAATATGTTAGCAAAACACTGATTTTGCCAACCATAGCTGCTAACTCACTTTAATTTCCATACATACATACATACATACATACATACATACATACATACATACATACATACATACATACATACATACATACATACATACATACATACATACATACATACATACATACATACATACATACATACATACATACATACATACATACATACATACATACATACATACATACATACATACATACATACATACATACATACATACATACATACATACATACATACATACATACATACATACATACATACATACATACATACATACATACATACATACATACATACATACATACATACATACATACATACATACATACATACATACATACATACATACATACATACATACATACATACATACATACATACATACATACATACATACATACATACATACATACATACATACATACATACATACATACATACATACATACATACATACATACATACATACATACATACATACATACATACATACATACATACATACATACATACATACATACATACATACATACATACATACATACATACATACATACATACATACATACATACATACATACATACATACATACATACATACATACATACATACATACATACATACATACATACATACATACATACATACATACATACATACATACATACATACATACATACATACATACATACATACATACATACATACATACATACATACATACATACATACATACATACATACATACATACATACATACATACATACATACATACATACATACATACATACATACATACATACATACATACATACATACATACATACATACATACATACATACATACATACATACATACATACATACATACATACATACATACATACATACATACATACATACATACATACATACATACATACATACATACATACATACATACATACATACATACATACATACATACATACATACATACATACATACATACATACATACATACATACATACATACATACATACATACATACATACATACATACATACATACATACATACATACATACATACATACATACATACATACATACATACATACATACATACATACATACATACATACATACATACATACATACATACATACATACATACATACATACATACATACATACATACATACATACATACATACATACATACATACATACATACATACATACATACATACATACATACATACATACATACATACATACATACATACATACATACATACATACATACATACATACATACATACATACATACATACATACATACATACATACATACATACATACATACATACATACATACATACATACATACATACATACATACATACATACATACATACATACATACATACATACATACATACATACATACATACATACATACATACATACATACATACATACATACATACATACATACATACATACATACATACATACATACATACATACATACATACATACATACATACATACATACATACATACATACATACATACATACATACATACATACATACATACATACATACATACATACATACATACATACATACATACATACATACATACATACATACATACATACATACATACATACATACATACATACATACATACATACATACATACATACATACATACATACATACATACATACATACATACATACATACATACATACATACATACATACATACATACATACATACATACATACATACATACATACATACATACATACATACATACATACATACATACATACATACATACATACATACATACATACATACATACATACATACATACATACATACATACATACATACATACATACATACATACATACATACATACATACATACATACATACATACATACATACATACATACATACATACATACATACATACATACATACATACATACATACATACATACATACATACATACATACATACATACATACATACATACATACATACATACATACATACATACATACATACATACATACATACATACATACATACATACATACATACATACATACATATGTGTATTTGTGTATTATGAACATTAATTAATGTTCTTCTGTCTTAACTTCTGTCAACTATGTGTGTAGGAATGTTTAAGACAGTTGTAACTGTATAACTGGAGTGACAAACAACTTGAATGTGAGCCTACATGGTAAATTCAAACTATCCAAGCATAACCTACCATCCTGTGCAGGTGGAGCTGACTGCTCTTCATCACTAATATTGCTGAACCTAGATGGCTGGCTTGTCTGGGCCTCATTGCTGCTGGTAGTAGCTGGGGCTGGCTCTAACTGTTGTCTTTTTTTGAGGAAGAAGCTCTCAATATTTCTGCTTCTCTTCATATTCCCCTAATATCCCTGGGGGAAATGTAATTCAATCACTCAGTTCAATTCAATCACAGTCAGTCAATTCACTTTGAAGTAATAGCCTAAACAATTTCTATTTATAGTATCTTCAAATCACTTTTAATAAGACAATTAACACATATTGTATCTCAAACATTTGTGGCATTTGAATGCAATTTACTCTGCCTCTGCCTATTAAATCGTCTAAAAATATGTGAAATTTTGCTGGACGATATATTGTCCCACAAATTATTGCCGATAAACGATATTATTGTCAACATATACTGGATCATAATAAAGCACACCCTTTCAAATTCAATAAACTTTTATTTCTGTGTTTTACACCTATGTAATTTTTAAGAACGTTTAAATATCCTAAATAAATAAAACAAAAAATTAAATGGACTCTCATATATGGATGAAGATTCTTGGGTACCCCCCCCCCTGTTTTGGCCACACTTCGGTGGTGGGCAGCCAGTCTCCGCTTCACATCCACCTTAATATGGGACCACTTCTTCTTCACCTCTGCTTGTGTGCGCTTCTCAGACCTCACAGCATTAAAGGCCTCGCTCACGCTCTCCCACCCACTCCTCTTACGTTTGCTGCTTATATCGTAGGACAGCGAGCCAAAGAGCATATTTTTGCGGGCCTCCACTTCAGAAAGTAGCACCTCTATCTCGCTTTCTTTTTCAGTTCTTCTGTTTTCCCGTCTTACTCATTCTTTTTTCTTTATTTTCTGATCGTGCAGAGAGGGGAATCGCAGCTAATTTTAATATGATTTGCATATTTAAGTAGGGGCATAGATAGGGAGGAGTCGGATACTTTGACATATGAGCTGAATTCCACGTTGATTGGGATGCACAAAGGAAATGTGCTTGTATTCATGCGTGTGCACAGATTCATACATCCAGATTACTTTGGTTTGAGCGTACGCCATGTTTCAGTAGGAAATCCACGTAAGTCTTTGTACATGAGGCCCCAGGGGTCAAAGACTTGCGTGGATTTCCTACTGAAGCGTACGCTCAAGTCAAAATGCCCGAATGTATCAATGTGTGCCTATGCATGAATCCAAGCACATTTCGTTTGTACATCTATGACTATAACTATGACTTTTGGCAATTATGCAAATTTTCTGGGGGTGTGTGAAGAAAAACATTGTCCAGCCAATGGTTTCAGACTGTTCTACTGATCTGCAGGTGGGATTGATTTCAATGTCACAGCTGCCAGCTCACACAGTTATCATGAGACTCATACAGATGACACTTTGCACACTCTGGGGAGGGTAACTGGGTTTTATGTCCTTTGCTTGCTGCTTATGGCTGTTTATAAGTATATCTTGTTGATGAGCTTATGAAACACTTGAAGAATCATAAAAAAGCACCATACATCATCAACCATGAAAAGGATTTTGTCAACAGAATTTTTATATATATATCAAAAAACACAAAAGGAGCGAATCCTCTTATGCAAAAAAAATCTAAACAAAAACTTTAACTGAACAAAAACAAACTATTAAATGTGGTTTGCTGAATATTAGATCTCTCCCTTCGAAGTCTTTTGAAGTTTAGTGAATGATTTGATCTGTGATCATCATATTGATATATTTTGTCTTACAGAAACCTGGCTGCAGCAGGAGGATCATGTTAGCATTAATGAATCAACTCCCTCTGACTATTTAAATGTTCACGTTCCTCCAACCACAGGCAGAGGAGGAGGAGTGGCAGCTATCTTCAGATCAGGGTTACTAATCAGTCCTAGACCCAAGATTAGTTTTAGCTCTTTTGAATCTCTGATTCTCAGTTTTTCCCACCCAAAGTGGAAATAACAAAAACCTCTTGTGTTTGTTGTTGTGTATTGTCCACCTGGCCCTTATTCTGAGTTTCTGTCTGAATTCTCAGAGTTTTTATCCCAGTTAGTGCTGAGTACAGATAAAGTCATTGTAGTGGGTGAATTTAATATTCATGTAGATGTTGAAAATGACAGCCTAAATATTAACTTTAATTCTATATTAGACTCTATTGGATTTTCTCAAAGTGTTCACAGACCTACTCACTGCCTTAATCACACCCTTGACCTTGTGCTGACTTATGGCATTGAGAGTGAACAGTTAACAGTGTTCCCTCATAATCCTGTCTTGTCTGACCATTTTTTGATAACTTTAGAATTTACATTACTTGACTATACGACTTCTGAGAAGAATTTTACATATAGAAGGTGTCTATCAGAGAATGCTGTAACCAGATTTAAAGAGTTGATTTCATCATCCTTTTCTTCACTGCCATGTGCAGATATGACAGAGGACGGCTACCTAAATTTTACTCCAGTAGAACTTGACTCTCTTGTTGACAGCACTATAGCTTCAATGCGTACAACACTGGACGATGTTGCCCCTCTGAAAAGGAAGGTAATCAGTCAGAAGAGGTTGGCTCCTTGGTATAATTAACAGCTGCGTGCGTTAAAGCAGACTGCAAGATAGCTGGAGAGACAGTGGCGTTCCTCTAATTTAGAAGAGTCTCAATTAGTCTGGAAAGATAGTTTAATATCGTATAAGAAAGCACTTCGTAAAGCTAGAACTGCTTATTATTCATTATTGATAGAAGAGAATAAGAATAATCCCAGGTTTCTTTTCAGCACTGTTGCCAGGCTGACAAAGAGTCCGAGCTCTGTTGAGCCATGTATTCCTTTAACTCTCAGCAGTGATGATTTCATGAGATTCTTTATCAATAAAATTGTTTCTATCAGAGAGAAGATTAATGGAATCCTTCCCACTATTATCACTGATGTATCATCAAGTAGAGCATCTTTAGAAGTATCTTTAGAACCTGATTTGTATTTAGACGGCTTCTGCTTTTTGAACTTTCCTTTTTGATAAAGCTTATAGTTAGGGATGGCTCAGGTGATCCTGAAACATCCCATAGTTAAGCTGCTATAGGCTTAGACTGCTGGGGGACCTCATCTGTCACACCTTTCCTCACTTTGCTCTCTTTTTCCCCCTGTTTAATTTCTCAAATGATATTATGTACGTGTGACATTATTGTGGTTATTAACCTATGTTTCCCTGTTCCAACAGGTATCCTTTGAATGGTGTTATGGTGTTTTTCCCCCCTCTTTTATCTAAATTAAGATAATGAATAGATCCAACTTTTGAAATAATATCTTGGACTCACTGTGATATTTGTCCCTGCAAACCTAAATAGGACAAAGTGGATGGATGGATGGATGGATGGAAGGAAGGAAGGAAGGAAGGAAGGAAGGAAGGAAGGAAGGAAGGAAGGAAGGAAGGAAGGAAGGAAGGAAGGAAGGAAGGAAGGAAGGAAGGAAGGAAGGAAGGAAGGAAGGAAGGAAGGAAGGAAGGAAGGAAGGAAGGAAGGAAGGAAGGAAGGAAGGAAGGAAGGAAGGAAGGAAGGAAGGAAGGAAGGAAGGAAGGAAGGAAGGAAGGAAGGAAGGAAGGAAGGAAGGAAGGAAGGAAGGAAGGAAGGAAGGAATATGAATTTACTGAACATCCAGAGAAAGGTTGGTTGCCATATACTTTATTATTTACTATAAGGATTGACAGGGCTGGAAATAGTCAAATACACATTGATCTAGGACAGGGAATAACTCTCAAGCTCATGAAATGTTATATAAACCAAACATTACACCATTAGAAATAATCAGTCAGGTTAAGAGAATTACAAATTCCATGTGTAATGAAAACAGGTCAGATACATGTATACAAGCCTACTGACTGTCATGGCCGAGGGTGTAGGTGTAATGAAGGGTGCCACCCATCTTTAGAAAGCAGTCATGCTCGTGGGTTCCTAACTTTATCTGACGTTGGCATACTCCTAGAAGGTCATCGAATATGAGGTCACTGTCGTATACCTCAAGCCTCAGCACTTCATTCTCTTCAGCCTTGAAGTGTGTGAATTCCTCCTCCCACCAGGGGTTGCTGTTGTCATTACGAACTGAGGTTTTGCCAAGAGTGGCTGCACCACAGAAAACCTTCACATAGCCGTCCGTGGTTGCAAACAAGTTAGAGGGAAGATCACTGGCCCGCAAATCAAACAGTTTAAGCTGGGACCAAGCTACACTCAAGATGCACAGGAACATGAGAAGGGGGGGGAGTCTGGAAGCCATGATTTCGCAGAATGCTGAGAAGAAAAAACAAGAAATCCTTAGTATAGCTAGCAATTTTTTGCATGTCTAAAATTTTCACAAAGGGAATTGAAATAATAAACATTTTTTCAGACAAACTAAATACTCAGGACAGTGGATCTTGATGTGGTGGGACCAGAAAATACAAAAGTGCTTCATTTTTTTAGCATGGCATGTCCATGTAGTATTCCATCAAACATTATTCAAACTGTAATAATATGCTGTGTTTTCAGTGTTGTAGGTACCAGGACAGAACATCTGGTCAAAAGTGTAATCGTATTACATTAATGTTCAGAGCTAAGTCTGAACCATACATTTTACATTAGACCTTTATGTAGTGCACTGCACCACTGTGAAATCTAACATTATTTTTTATAAGGCAAGGTGTATTACTTGCCCTTTCTCTAACCCTGCTATTCTAACCATCTTTCTCATTAAGAAACACTAAAAACTATGCCACAGAAAAGCAGTACTTCAATAACCAGCTACTATGAGATTCATTAGACAAGCATCAATTTATGAGGTTTTTGTTGACATGTTCTGCTATCTATATATATATATGATCATTTACATCTGGAAGTATTTCAGATCCATTAATTGGTGGGGCAATTTCTTTGATTTTTTACAACTTTGAGATAACACACAATGGTCAATTATGGGATAGCATCAAACATCAAATGCTATATTTCAGAAGGTCATTTAGGCTAAACTATGAATGTGGACATATGTCACTGTGGATCAATATAAGTGCAGACATCCATACATTCATTCTCATTATCTATCTGCTTTGTCCTTTTCAAGTTAATGAATGGCCAGAGCATATCTCAGTTGACTTCCAGCAAGAGACAGAAAAACCCAGAAAAGCCAGTATTTCACAGGGCTAACACAGAGACAGGCAACTATGTATGCTTAACACTAATCATACAATAATTAACCTAACAGTTATGTATTTGAACTGTTAGAGGAAACAACAACATCTGGAGAAATCGCACATATCGTTGAACCTGGAGGTTCAGCAAAGTTGAGCTAGTTCAGCCCATCATGTGCAGTTCTCTGCAGCATTAAAAGTGCTATCTAACATAACTGTAAAGCCCCACACATAAGAATTGAAGAATTGCAAAAGCCACACAATGATGCTCTTTCCCAAATAACGGCTATTTTACAAAAGATAATACTGATAAACTACTAATAAACCTAAATAGATATCTTCTTTCTACACAAATATTTTTTAGTCTTGAGCTAAAGAACACGAATCACTTTAGGGAAATTCAGTTTAATCAGTAAAAAAAAGAACACTAAAATACTGGATGTGAAAATCTTACCTTTATTCTTGAAACCCTGCTTCTAACCTCTCCATGTGTTGCTCTCTGTATTTAAAGACCACCAGCGCTCGTCTCAGTTTGATAAGAACCCTCTCAATAACACAGCCTGCTCAATTCACAGCATTACACAATATGCTTGGAAATGACCTTCAGTTTGTTAGAACTAATCTTGCGGTGGCCTGATGGCATTTAAGAAAGGAAAATACATAAAATAATTGTATTTGATAAGAATATACAAATTCCATGCAATAAAAGAATATAGCAGCTACACACAATTTTGAGAAACACGAGCCAGGTTGACAGGAACTTTCATACAGTAACAGCAGAGAAAGGAAATGTGAATGAAATGACCAACAGTGAGGAATGGACAGACCCTATACTGTTAACGCAACAACGCCTATTTTATTCTTTCATTTCTCCAAGAGAAGTGGTTGGTTGGGATGACGGTGCTTTTACTCATTAATCTCTTATCTCAAAACGCAACCTGCTATGGATTAGGTTTCCACAATAAGTTGCCACGGTGATCCAATCGGGTAAAAAGTCAACCAGCGTTGTACTATCCAATATCCCGAAGCGAACCTGATGTTACTTTCGTAAACCACTAATCCTGCTTGGTAGGACAGGCTCCAGTGTATCACAAGTTAATGTGTCTGTATTCTACCAGAAATGGTATGGAGAATTTTCTTTGGCAGTGCAGTGTTAGCATTTTAACTACTAAACTATTCAACTGGCAATGTTCCCCCCTGAGACAAATAGCTTTGTTGTGGACCCCTTGGGGAATCATTTCTTGAAATTATAATGTAATGTAGAAACCATGACACAAACGTACTCAATTTTACCAAAGCAAACTAAAAAGAATGAACATTTTTCTTCTTTTCTTTTTTAAAACTCATCATTCACCAGAGAGTGAAGCTGCAAGGTATCCAGATGGACAGCCAACACGGAGCCACACACATTGAAAAGTGGAATATTTATGGAGAGTAGGTTTATGTATTTGTCTGTAATTCTAGGTCAAACACAATTTATTATAACTGGAAAGTTTTTCAAAACTGTGAAGTTGATTCTTTCAAATCAAATCTATTGTTTTTGCTTCTGCTTTTAAGAATGACGCCTCAGCAGTGACTCTTTACCTGGGAGAGGTTGCCATAACACTGCTAAATGAGACTGGTATTTTCAGTTGAACTCTTTTCTTTATAATAGCTCAAATATTTATGTGTTGACACACATTGATGTAATTATTATATAATTTTTGTTGTTAAGGATCAGTAGATGTTGTTAGTGCCACCACTGTGGAGGAGAAAGAAACAGAAGAAAACGATACCAACTACATAACATGACATAACATTAGTGATGGCGAGCTGAAGCCTCATGAAGCACTGAAGCTTTCCATCCGAGTAGTTCAAAAATGAAGCTTCATGGCGCTTCATTTGCTCGACTGCGCTATCAAATAATAAATAAATGTAATAATAAATGTAAAGCAGGTGGTGATTGAAATGACAATGTGGCTTCACTATGTCGTCCACCATAATAATAATGATAATTAATGTAGTTTTATTTATTATATTTAATATATATGCAATTAATTCTGTGTTCTCGTAGCTATTCTACAAGAATTTCCCTTAAGGGTTAATTAAGTATTTCTATTCTGTTTCACACAATTATTATTGTGTGCCTGTCTTATTAGGAGAGACCAGCTGAAAATGCCCCTGGACGGGAGAAAATATCCTCTTTCTGGCTCCATAACACAAAGGGTTCGCACCATGAGGTTCTAAATCCACACAATGTCAGGATAGATCAACTGCGTTTCGCTGGCAATTATATTTCGAATCATGCGCGAAGCCTTCGTGAACTGGCCACGTGGTACGGCCGGTTTGCGAAACCTTGAACGTCACCACGTCATCGGCACGCGCCTCTATACGCGCTTCACAAAATACACCCTAAATACGGCATAAGCTTCGAAGCCTCGACTGGGATGTACACGTCACTACATGACGTCACTGTCTTCTGATCACCTGTAACATGGAGAAAACCTCCAGGACATTGTGCCATCTCTATCTTAATTGATAATCGTACTTGTAAATTGAGCCGAACAAACTCCGTTCTTAACACAAGTAGATGGTCATTTTCTCAGATGATAATGTGCTTCTAAAATCCAGATTTTATTAGCGATGGGCAATTGGAGCACAGAATAAGCAGTTGGTGAGTTTGAAATTCCGTCTCCGGAACACAAGGTGGCGATAATGCACTTTTAATCTGGATGATAACCGCTTTAGAAGTTGAGCTCCCTGTGGTTAAATCATCTGAAACATATCACCTGGATTGGGCTTCTGTTTTACCCGCACGGTTCTAGCTGATTGCTGCTCAGGTGTTTCACATTTGACGTCCCGTGGAATTTATAGGGTAAAACGAAGTTATTGAGAACTGTGCAGCTGGAGCACTATCTCGGGTTGCGTGTTGCTCAGTAATCGGTTTTAAGTCATTCTGGCAGCTTGTTAAGAGGCACCTGTGTGGCTGTATAAAGTGACACGTCAGGATGTGTGACCGAACGCTTCAATATTTCTTGAAGCAGAGACGAATAAAAAGGATGGACGCAGCTGAGGTCAGCTGGTCACACGCTGTGAACAGCAGGAGCAGACTGACTGAGGCCCTCACAGGTTGGTTCATACCTGCACTTCTCATTTTCACCTTCACATTCTCACATGGCAGCAATAGTTTATGTTTATGCATTTAGCAGACGCTTTTATCCAAAGCATGTCGGGTAAGGGGGTCTTGCCAAGGGACCCCTGCTGGAGGTAGTACCTTTCATGCAGGAGATTTGAGCTCAGGTCTCCCACATGGAGGGTGGCAATCATACCACTACACTATCCAGTCCCCAATAGTCTATCAGAACTTTTGAACAATTTTTTGTCTTCTAATATTCCTTTCTTTCCATACACAGTTCCTGTTCAATCACAACTTAATCATTTGATTTGAAATTAAGACGCCATTCTTTTCTATGTAGCTATGAAGTTTTTTTTTTTTTTTTTTAAATAATCAGGTCATCTCCACATTCATCATCACTACGTTGTTATACAAGAGTTTTGCAGCTGATTTATACCTCCATTTTGCAATGGTTGAATTATGAGTTGATGACTTTTGAATTCCCCTCTTTCACTCTAGAAAGCAACAGAGGATTGACTGGGGAGGTGTATTTGGTCAATTTTACATTGGATGCTGATGATGCAAAACTGGCAAGCACACACTGGTGCAATATGAAGCCATGTGGTTCTGGTCAGTACAGATGAACAAAGACGAGCAATTTCAGGGTAAGAAAGGAGTCTTCTTGTGTGGCTCTGTGGGAAGAGTGATCCTGTCAGAGTGGGGAAAACACAGGTGTATTAATAAAACCTGTATTCCACTTAAAGAAAGTGCCACCTTTGAACATGCTGTTTACCTTATTAATGTACAATTAAAGGAAGAAAAAAGAACATCATCCATTTAAAAAAAAAAAGCACATATCCAAGTAAACTACAAAGTAAGCTAATGCCAACGTAATGTCCAGATGCCACTGTGCAAGCATGCAAGAGAGCTTTTTTTTTTTTTTTTTAGAAAATCTCGCAAACGTTTCTCGATCTTTCTCATGATCTCGTGAGGTTATATTTAGCACAATGTACAGTTAGGCTCAGGAGAATGAAAACAAAACACAAACATGGAGTGGGAGAAATTTATTGAATTTTATTTTGAAATGGGACTCTTTTGAGGTGTCTCTCGCTGATTTCAAAGCTCTATACTGCTGAGCACAGTTTTTATCTCGCTGTATTTTAGGCCCTTTTCAAAATTCTAAAACTCAACTGAACATGGTGTCAGAAGTAAAGTCCTTTGACTTTGTCTGCACATATCGACACGAACGTGTCTAGTTTTAAGTCAGGAAAGTTTGATACTGGAGGACCGTCTAAGAAGCTACCTAGCGGACGATAGTTGGCTTAAAGAAGCGACGTCATGGCACAGTTCCAAGTCTCCCTGCCAGAAAAGTTCACCTACAAGGCTGAAGACTGACCCAAATGGATTAATGCCTCTGTGTTGATGGTTATGAGGTTGCATTTCTGGGCTCTATATTCTAATAGTTCTAACAGTATATTGTAAATGTATAATAGCTAGGAAACCTGTCTGTAAGTAGTAACTTTAGCAGTAGTAACGACAGTATAGTGCTGCTATTTAACACAGCTAGCTTAGCTTTGCAGTAGCTGTTAGCCAAAATGAAGAAATCAACACCTAATGCTTTCAAAGTTAATTAACGTTACATACCTCTGCTTTGGTCCAGCTTTTCCTCCTCCTCCTTCCTTCGCTTTCTAAAAGCAGCACCTGGCAGCTTGGGTGCCCTTTTCATTATAAAAAATGAAGAAAGAAAAGGAAGAAAAAATAGTAATTTAAAAAAAAAATAAAATAACACGCCAACGTCCTGGGATGCGCTGCCCCTCCCCATCTCACCTTCCACTAGCCTCAGGTTCAGGGCGCATGTCAGCCGGATTGTTCATATTGAGCTTTTCTGTTCTTTTTATTTATTTAAAAGAAAAAGTGTCAAGAAATTTGAAGTATGGGTTGAAATTTATTATCTTAAAGTATATTATTATTGTTTTGAGTTATTCACTCAGTTATTGAGTCATAACTCATATTGCTTGTTGATGCTGCATTAATATTTTTCCAATTGCTGTTGCTCTGAGCCAATGGTGTTTTAGCACAGGTTGTCTGCTTTCTCTTTATAAACTGCTTTTGTAATTTTAGGAGACTACTTATAGCATGGTTGGAGAGCATCAAGATGGTCTTACACTGAGGTATTAACCTTAGAGATACATATGTCAGCTTGGCTCCAGAAAGCCTGGAAGAACTTTAAAGAAACAATTGCTGAAGAACAGAACCTAAAGACGTGTTGGTTTTCACATACTTCTGGGTATAAAAAGAGGCTGGCGTCTTTGTCTTCCATCTTTGGCATACAAGCTGTATGACCCTTTGTGGTCACAGTGGTCACAGTGTTTGCTTCTTTCAGTTTTATTTATATAGCGCCAAATTACAACAAGGCACCTTGGTACTGAGGATATCAAAACATCTGCCCAGAAAAACTTTCCTAACAACTGCCTAATTATTCTGAATCATCCACCAAAGTCTGCCTCTGAACACATTTTAGTCTAGCTATAAGTACACAGTTGTAGCCATCAAATAGTAATTTAACTACTGTAAGCACAAAATTAAAAGTTTGTTCCAACTTGTGTAACACATGAGCGACACTTGAAATTTGGTTTGGTTCACAGAAACTGATGGATCATAGGATCCAGAACACATTTATGGTGTGATGTTTGTCGAGTCAATGAAAAATGAGGCGGTGAGAGACTATTTCAGTATAACGTGAGTACCAAAACTTATGAATGAGACCCTGAGTTGTAATGAGCAACAGCTTTTTTTTGTTTGTTTTGTTTTTCGATCCTCAGGTCCCTCGCATATGATTGAAGCTGACATAATCATGAGAGGTTGTGACTCCAAAGAGCCAATCATGGCACATCCTCCTGACACAGATAGCGATGTCACACTGAAGGAGTGGTTGGAGGCAGTGAAGGAGCACAACAAGGGAATCAAACTAGACTTTAAGAGGTGGGAGCCAGCCTTTATTCCTCCTAAGACTGTGGTTGCATGTAATGCTGTGTTTGGTTTTCATGCAGCTTGGAGGCAGTGTCACCATCCCTAGCTCTGCTGGGAGACTTGCTGGCTGAGCAAAGCTGCCCAGTGTGGATCAATGCAGATATCCTCTGTGGTCCGGGGGGTCAGGCCAGACCTCTGGATTCTAAGGCTTTCCTCTCTGCTGTAACAGCTCTTCCCACTCACACTGTGCTGTCACTTGGCTGGACAACAGGATGGACTGCTGCAATGGATAACCCAGGTGAAGATGGTTCAACTAGATAGATGGGGATTAAATTCAATTGAATAATATCTGATAATTATGATTTATTTTTAAATAATTATGATTTATATTGCTGTAGTATGAGTTCATATTTGAAAATATGCTATTGTAACAGATAACAAAGTCAAATAAAAATCAATTGACAAACATTTAGAGCTGAAGTGTAGGTGAAGTTGTTCTCTTTGGACCTGAGCGCTTCTGGGAGAAATTATATAATTACTCTAGATGGTATTTCCTTGGCTTCTATTTCTACAGTGAAGAACCTTGGAGTTATTTTTGACCAGAATTTATCATTTGACTCGCATATAAAACTGGTTTCTAGAACTGCCTTCTTTCACCTTCGTAATATTGCTAAAATCAGGAACATCCTGTCTCAGGGTGATGCAGAGAATATAGTCCATGCATTTGTTTCTTCAAGATTCGACTACTGTAATTCTTTATTATTGGGCTGTCCCACATATTCTCTGAAAAGCCTCCAGCTGATCCAAAATGCTGCAGCCAGAGTTCTGATGAGAACTAACAGGAGAGATCATGTTTCTCCAGGTTTAGCTTCTCTTCATTGGCTCCCTGTTAAATTCAGAATAGAATTTAAGATTATTATTCTCTCATATAAAGCTCTTAATGACCAAAACACAGAATCACTTGCGTTTCCCTGTTCCAACAGGTATCATTTGAATGTTGTTATGGTGTCCCCCCCCCCATGTTATGGTGTTCCCCCCCAAACATGAACTCTCCTGTTAGTTCTCATCAGAACTCTGGCTGCAGCATTTTGGATCAGCTGGAGGCTTTTCAGAGAATATGTGGGACAGCCCAATAATAAGGAATTACAGTAGTCCAATCTTGAAGTAACAAATGCATGAACTAGTTTCTCTGCATCACCCTGAGACAGGATGTTCCTGATTTTAGCAATATTACGAAGGTGAAAGAAGGCAGTCCTAGAAACCAGTTTTATATGTGCGTCAAATGATAAATTCTGGTCAAAAATAACTCCAAGGTTCCTCACTGTAGAACTAGAAGCCAAGGAAATACCATCTAGAGTAACTATATAACTAGACAATTTCTCCCTGAAGCGCTCAGGTCCAAAGAGAACAACTTCAGTTTTGTCTGAATTTAGAAGGAGACAGTTCTGAGTCATCCAGGTCTTTATGTCTTTAAGACAGGCTTGTAGCCTGACCAACCTATTGGTTTCATCTGGTTTCATAGATAAGTACAGCTGAGTATCATCAGCATAACAATGGAAATTTATGCCATGCTGTCTGATAATGTTACCTAATGGAAGCATGTATAAAGTAAAAAGAATCGGTCCAAGCACAGAACCCTGAGGAACTCCATGACTTACTCCAACGTGTGAGGAAGATTCTTCATTTACAAGAACAAACTGGACTCTATCAGATAAATATGACTTAAACCAGCTTAATGCAGTTCCTTTAATCCCAATAACATGTTCAAGTCTCTGTAACAGAATGCTGTGATCGATCGTATCAAATGCAGCACTGAGATCCAACAGAACAAGCACAGAAACAAGTCCGCTATCAGAGGCTAAGAGGAGATCATTGGTAACTTTCACCAGTGCCGTTTCTGTGCTATGATGCACTCTGAATCCTGACTGAAACTCTTCAAACAGATTATTTCTATGTAAATGATCACAAAGTTGAACTGCAACTATTTTTTCAAGAACTTTGGACAAAAAAGGGAGATTGGATATAGGTCGATAATTAGCCAACACTTCTGAATCAAGAGTAGGTTTTTTTAAGTAAAGGTTTAATTACAGCAACCTTAAAAGTCTGAGGTACATATCCTATCAACAAAGACCGATTGATCAAATCCAATATGGAAGTGTCAATTAAGGGGAAAACCTCCTTGAACAGTCTGGTTGGGATTGGGTCTAACATACAAGTTGATGGTTTAGAAGAGACTATTGCTGTTGGTAGCTCAGAGATATCAACTGGGCAGAAGCCATCTAAATACAAATCAGGTTCTAAAGATACTTCTAAAGCTGCTCTACTTGATGATACATCAGTGATAATAGTGGGAAGGATTCCATTAATCTTCTCTCTGATAGAAACAATTTTATTGATGAAGAATCTCATGAAATCATCACTGCTGAGAGTTAAAGGAATACATGGCTCAACAGAGCTCGGACTCTTTGTCAGCCTGGCAACAGTGCTGAAAAGAAACCTGGGATTATTCTTATTCTCTTCTATCAATAATGAATAATAAGCAGTTCTAGCTTTACGAAGTGCTTTCTTATACGTTATTAAACTATCTTTCCAGACTAATTGAGACTCTTCTAAATTAGAGGAACACCACTGTCTCTCCAGCTTTCTTGCAGTCTGCTTTAATGCACGCAGCTGTGAATTATACCAAGGAGCCAACCTCTTCTGACTGATTCCCTTCCTTTTCAGAGGGGCAACATTGTCCAGTGTTGTACGCATTGAAGCTATAGTGTTGTCAACAAGAGAGTCAAGTTCTACTGGAGTAAAATTTAGGTAGCCGTCCTCTGTCATATTTTCACATGGCAGTGAAGAAAAGGATGATGAAATCAACTCTTTAAATCTGGTTACAGCATTCTCTGACAGACACCTTCTATATGTAGAATTCTTCTCAGAAACCGTGTAGTCAAGTAATGTAAATTCAAAAGTTATTAAAAAATGGTCAGACAAGACAGGGTTATGAGGGAACACTGTTAACTGTTCACTCTCAATGCCATAAGTCAGCACAAGGTCAAGGGTGTGATTAAGGCAGTGAGTAGGTCTGTGAACACTTTGAGAAAATCCAATAGAGTCTAATATAGAATTAAAGTTAATATTTAGGCTGTCATTTTCAACATCTATATGAATATTAAAGCCACCCACTACAATGACTTTATCTGTACTCAGCACTAACTGGGATAAAAACTCTGAGAAATCAGAGAGAAACTCAGAATAAGGGCCAGGTGGACGATACACAACAACAAACACAAGAGGTTTTTGTGATTTCCACTTTGGGAAAAACTGAGAATCAGAGATTCAAAAGAGCTAAAACTAATGTTGGGTCTAGGACTGATTAGTAACCCTGATCTGAAGATAGCTGCCACTCCTCCTCCTCTGCCTGTGGTTGGAGGAACGTGAACATTTAAATAGTCAGAGGGAGTTGATTCATTAATGCTAACATGATCCTCCTGCTGCAGCCAGGTTTCTGTAAGACAAAATATATCAATATGATGATCACAGATCAAGTCATTCACTAACAGAGACTTCAAAGGGAGAGATCTAATATTCAGCAAACCACATTTAATAGTTTGTTTTTGTTCAGTTAAAGTTTTTGTTTTAATTTTTTTTGCACAAGAGGATTTGCTCCTTTTGTGTTTTTTGATTGAGGGGGGGGGCAGCATCAGATGGGAAGCCGCAGAGAAGTGTGTAAGACTACAACTCTGCATCCTGGTCTCAACCCTGGGTTGTCATGTTTTTGGATGACTAATAAATTCGTCCATATTTCTAGAAATGAGAGCCGCTCCTTCCAAAGTGGGATGGATGCCGTCTCTCCTCATCAGACCAGGTTTTCTCCAGAAAGATTGCCAATTATCTATGTAGCCCACGTTGTTTGCTGGACACCATCTAGACAACCAGCGATTGAATGAGGACATGCGGCTAAACATGTCATCACTGGTCAGATTTGGCAGGGGTCCAGAGAAAACTACGGAGTCCGACATTGTTTTGGCAAAATTACACACCGATGCAACATTAATTTTAGTGACCTCCGATTGGCGTAACCGGGTGTCATTACCGCCGACGTGAATAACTATTTTACCGTATTTACGCTTATCCTTAGCCAGCAGTTTTAAATAGGATTCTATGTCGCCCGCTCTGGCCCCTGGAATACATTTGACTATGGTCGCTGGTGTGGCTAATGCCACGTTTCTGACTATAGAGCTGCCAATTACCAGGGTTTTGTCCTCAGCGGGTGTGTCGCTGAGTGGAGAAAATCTATTAGAAACGTGGACAGGTTGATGGTGAACCACGGGCTTGACTTTAGGACTATGACTCCTCTTCCTGACAGTCACCCAGCCACTCTTAAGTCCCGGCTGCTCGGGATCTGCTCGGGGACGACTAACAGAGCTAGCTATGCTAGGTGGCTCCGCACTGACTAAAGGGGCCTGGCTCGCTATCGGGTGGTTTTCAACAGTGCAGAGCCGAGCTTCCAATTCAGATTACCTTGCCTCCAAAACTACAAAAAGACTACATTTGTTACATGTATCATTACCACTAAAGGAGGCAGAGGAGTAACTAAACATCTGACACATGGAGCAGGTGAAAGCAGGAGATAGAGGAAGATAACTGGTAGCCATGCTAAGCTAGAGAACCAGACACACCGCTAAAAAGTGAAAAATAAAAACTAAAGATCTGTAAGAGTGAGCGTTAGAATATAACAAGTATGGGATAGAGTTAACTATGCAAGATGTGTAAATTATAGGGAGAAATAAGGTGATTATTAGTCGTTCAAGAAGAGCGAGAACTGTCACAGTGCACACACAAAGCAACAGGAAGTGATGCAATACGTCTTACCGCAAAGCAAAGCCGTCAGCCACCACTAAGAATAAGAATGATTAAAGTCCGACAATACAAAAGAAGTACTGTCTAAAGCTTTGGAGCAGGAAGACATTCTCTCGAATGAACAGGGAATCTATTTTATTCATGATTATTCGGCAGCTCTGCTGAAAAGGAAAAAAAGATCTAATATTCAACAAACCACATATATACCCATTCAAATTTTCTGTGAATGTGGGACTCATCTTTACCACACCATCAACAGAGTATGTCGAGCAGATGAATTTCCAGGTGTGGCGCACAGCAGGACAGCAAGGTTTTCAGGTGCAACCATTGCAACTGATATCACAAAGAAGCTCCAGGCCTACAGAATGCAGTCTAATACAGAATTACAGAATTAGAATTAGCCAACTTCTGTGTTTTGATTTAGTTCATATTTACATGTAAATATGTTGGGAAATGAGTAGACATGCCTCCATGGAATCACTCAGCAGCGCAGACAGATGTAAAGAGGAATAATATTCTGATTACTGTTAAAAAGGCGTTTTCCCCTCGACTGTCACCTCGTGCACACTCAGGATGTGGAATGAACTGAAGAGGTCATTTAATGCAATCCTTTGCTTTCCTTTTTATTCTTTAACATTATTTGAATTGAGCTCATTTTGGATTTGGGAACTGGATTGAATTGTATTTTTTTTTAAGTGCCATTAAGATGATGTTCATTGGGAATTGGTAGCATGTAAATAAAATGGAACTGGCTTGCAGGGTTTATCTAACAAGTTTTGAGAATTGATAGTTATACAAAAGAAATGGTTTTATCGAACATCCTGTTGTCAGACTCCCATCTTGTGGCTGAAATTACTTATGCCTGATTTCTAATCTAAATTCATTAACTTCATTTTTGCAGGAATATATTGACCTCTCTTGGGTGTGCTTGTGCAACTTCTGTTTTCACCTCCATTTTGAAATTTTCAACAATATCTTCATCCATGAAGGAATGAAAAATTAGACTTTGTTGTGCAATCAAACATCGTTTAGTTAGGCATGTTTATGCTTTTTGAGATTTTCGACAATGGCGTTTTCTGCAACTGATGAGACAGCAGGCCTCAGCACACCCATGATAGTTAGACATTTATTAATGTCTTATATTTTCACAGGTTACACCTGGGATATGGTGCGTACCATGGAGAAGAAGTGTAGGAGTCTAAAACATCCAGTCACTTTTCCAGTACGTGCTGCCCTGCTGGCCCAGTCATTGTCCCAACTTTCATGGCTGCTGCAGCAGTCAGACAGGTAAGCTTAATATCAGCTCATTGAGCCTGTCAGTCACATGAGCATTGTTTAATTTCTGTTTGGTACCACTGCGGGACTGTTTGGTCGCCTACACACCAGGAATGTGGCACATATGGATTTTCTTTTCAGCTCCCGTGCTTACAATTTAATTCAGTTTTATTTATATAGCGCCAAATTACAACAACTGTCATCTCAAGGGACTTAAATAATATAGTCCATTTCAAGCCAATTGGAATTCAATTCACTGTAATCATACTCCAATGAAATCCAATTAATTTCATAATAATCCAATTCATTCATATAGAGCCGATTCAAAAACAATATCCTAGCTAAGGAAACCAACAGATTGCAGCGAAATTTGTCTTCAGTCCAATCTCCCGTCCTGAGCGTGCCTGTGGCGACTGTGGAAAGGAACGACTCCCTTTTAACAGGAAGAAACCTCTGGCAGAACCAGACTCAGGAAGGGTGGCCATCCGCCTCGACCAGCTGGGGTTTGAGAAGACAGAAAGAGGGAAAAGAGGGAGGGAAAAACACCATAACACCATTCAAAGGACACCTGTTGGAACAGGGAAACACAAGTTGATGACCACAATAATGTCACATGTACATAAAATCAATTGAGAAATTAAACAGGGGGAAAAAGAGAGCAAAGTGAGGAAAGGTGTGACAGATGAGGTCCCCCAGCAGTCTAAGCCTATAGCAGCTTAACTATGGGATGTTTCAGGATTACCTGAGCCATCCCTAACTATAAGCTTTATCAAAAAGGAAAGTTTGAAGCCTAATCTTAAAAGTGGAAAGGGTGTCTGCTTCCCGGACATTTACTGGCAGCTTATTCCACAAGAGAGGGGCCTGATAACTGAAGGCTCTACCTCCCATTCTACTTTTAGAAACTCTGGGAACAACAAGTAAACCTGCAGTTTGGGAGCAAAGTGCTCTGTTAGGAAAATATCTTTGAGATATGAGATCTTTAAGATATGATGGAGCTCGGTCATTAAGAGCTTTAAATGTGAGAAGAAGAATCTTAAATTCTATTCTGAATTTAACAGAGAGCCAATGAAGAGAAGCTAAAACTGGAGAAACATGATCTCTCCTGTTAGTTCTCATCAGAACTCTGGCTGCAGCATTTTGGATCAGCTGGAGGCTTTTCAGAGAATATGTGGGACAGCCCAATAATAAAGAATTACAGTAGTCGAATCTTGAAGTAACAAATGCATGAACTAGTTTCTCTGCATCACCCTGAGACAGGATGGTCCTGATTTTAGCAATATTACAAAGGTGAAAGAAAGCAGTTCTAGAAACCAGTTTTATATGCGAGTCAAATGATAAATTCTGGTCAAAAATAACTCAAAGGTTCTTCACTGTAGAAATAGAAGCCATGGAAATACCATCTAGAGTAACTATATAACAAGACAATTTCTCCCAGAAGCGCTCTGGTCCAAAGAGAACAACTTTGTTTTGTCTGAATGTAGAAGCAGACAGTTCTGAGTCATCCAGGTCTTTATGTCTTTAAGACAGGCTTATAGTCTGACCAACCTGTTGGTTTCATCTGGTTTCATAGATAAGTACAGCTGAGTATCATCAGCATAACAATGGAAATTTATGCCAGTGTGTAAGACTACAACTCTGCATCCTGGTCTCAACCCTGGGTTGTCATATTTTTGTATGACTAATAAATTCGTCCATATTTCTAGAAATGAGAGCCACTCCTTCCAAAGTGGGATGGATGCCGTCTCTCCTCATCAGACCGGGTTTTCTCCAGAAAGATTGCCAATTATCTTTGTAGCCCACGTTGTTTGCTGGACACCATCTAGACAACCAGCGATTGAAGGACATGCGGCTAAACATGTCATCACTGGTCAGATTTGGCAGGGGTCCAGAGAAAACTACGGAGTCCCACATTGTTTTGGCAAAGAGGGTGCAACACACCGCTGCAACATTAATTTCAGTGACTCCAATTGGCGTCATTACCGTCGACGTGAATAACTATTTTACCGTATTTACGCTCCTCCTTAGCCAGCAGTTTTAAATAGGATTCTATGTTGCCCGCTCTGGCCCCTGGAATACATTTGACTATGGTCGCTGGTGCTGCTCCTCTGTCCTGCCAGGATGCTGTGGAGAGGATGTTTTATTATTGTATATGGACCAATATTGAGCCACAACAGGTCTCGCAACTACGGTAAGCAGCCGCCGACTTCATTTTCTTCCATAGAAGAAGAAGCCTGCGCGCTTCTTCTTCACAGCACGCGGTGCATGCTGGATATATACCGGTGTATATATATTCCATTTCCATTTGTTTTTTATGTAAAGACCCCAAAATGGCTCCTATTAAGAGACACGCATATAACGCAGAGTTTAAACTCAAGGCGATCAGTCACGCAGAAGAAAACGGGAATAGAGCAGCAGCGAGAGAATTTAACATCAATGAATCAATGGTGCGAAAGAGGCTAGAGCACATCATCAACATGGACGAAGTTCCACTCACCTTTCATATTCCCGTGAACCGCACTGTGGATAAAACGGGAGCACGTACGGTAAATGTTCACACCACAGGGAATGAGAAGTCATCCTTCACTGTAGTCCTCGCTTGCCAGGCTAATGGCCAGAAAGCCCCCCCCCCCCCCCCCCCCCATGGTTATTTTCAAGAGGAAGACTTTGCCAAAAGAAAACTTTCCAGCCGGCGTCGTCATCAAAGCTAACTCGAAGGGATGGATGGATGAAGAAAAGATGAGCGAGTGGTTGAGAGAAATTTATGTGAAGAGACCGGGTGGCTTTTTTCACATGTTGATCTACGACTCCATGCGCGCCCATATCACAGATGGTGTCAAAAAACAAGTGAAGAAGACTAATTCAACACTCGCCGTCATTCTGGGTGTCAATACAAAAGAACTCCAGCCGCTAGATGTCAGTGTCAACAGGGCTTTCAAAGCTAGACTGCGAACTGCGTGGGAACAGTGGATGACAGAAGGCGAACATACGTTCACCATGACAGGTAGACAGCGCCGGACGACATACGCCACCATCTGCCAGTGGATCGTAAATGCATGGGCTGATATATCAGTCTCAACTGTGGTCCGAGCTTTCAGGAAGGCAGGAATTGTCACTGAACTGCTGGACAGCAGCGACACTGACTCGATCAATGACGACTTCGAAGAGACGGAGCCGGGCATGTTGGATCCCGTATTCGCCCAGCTGTTTAATTCGGACACCGAAGAAGAATTCCTGGGATTCGTGGATGAGGAATAACTTAGTAAAGTGAGCTTTACGTATTTATTTTGTGTGTTGTGTGATATTAATATTTAATCAACGTTGAGTTATTGATATATTGTTATTGCTTTGCACTATTTCGAGTGTTACTATATTTTGATTATTATTATTGAATCTTTATATATGGACAAAGTTTTAAAATAGGCCATTCATTGAAGGTGCGCTTTATGGTGCGGAAAATACGGTAATCTCAAATTCCCCTTGCAAACTCCTGCCTCTCTGTGGCCATGATGTTGTCATGTTTTTTTTTATTTTTTTGCAGTGATCCCTGCCAGCTGCCACAGTCTGATACTGTCTATTTAACCTCTTATATTTTTGTACCTCAGCTAGTGAAAATATGGTTGCCACAAAGTACAATGGAGAGGGGGGGGTGGTTCGGCTGAGGTTTCTAAACTAGGAATATGTTTGTGCTCAGGCATAAAGAAATGTTTATTAATTAAATGGTGATGTTTTCCCATGTCGTTCACAGGTACACTCTCACAGTATGGACTGGCCAAAATGATGACTTTACACTTCAGGATTTGCTGCCCTACAGAGAAGAGTTTGACATGAGCAGGATCTATTATGACCTGCCAAATGCTCTAAGAACAGAGCTCAGTATGACATCACAAAACTATAACTGAAATGTCTGAATGTTGTTTCACAAATCTCACAGAAGACTGATGTGCTTGAGAAAGAACACACCTTTCAAACAATGTTCTTCCATCGGGTAATATTACACTGTTATAGTGCTTCCTAATGTAATCATTGTACTGTACAATAAACCTTAAGAATTATCTGACGATGAAGCCTATCTGTGTCATTTTTGTGTTACTAATGGATTACTTTTGTCCACAAGGAAATTTTAGGGTTTTGTGATTGGGTGTAAGAGCCATTTGGGCTATTGTATATTTGAGGAGACGAGATGTAACTT
This sequence comes from Leuresthes tenuis, assembly GCF_036924035.1. Lineage (NCBI taxonomy): Eukaryota > Metazoa > Chordata > Actinopteri > Atheriniformes > Atherinopsidae > Leuresthes > Leuresthes tenuis. The sequence continues at coordinate 34,822,485 of NW_027325360.1, forward strand.
TATTTAGTAAGATAAACAATTTCATAAAATGATAAAAAATACCACTAATCAATACTGCTGTATATAACAGTAAATCATAAGATAGCACGCCTTTGATCACATTCACTAATTCCACAAATGCCTTTATGTTGCACAGATGATTTGGAATTTACAGGAAAGGTTCGCAAAAAAGCTTTAACATTGACAAATTTTAGGTTAAAATGGCGGAACTCGAGACGTAAAGGAAACAGATTTAAGAGAGAAAGCTAAACATCCGTCTTCCTGGTGATACTCTCTCGCTCCTCCTGGGTTATCCCAAGGCATTCTGTGGCCAGTAGGGGTGAGTAATCCCACCAGTGCAGTCTGGATCTGCCTTGGGGCCCCCTGTCAGTTGGACTTCCACGAAAAACCTTCATTCTAATCAGATGTCTGAACCACCACAGCTGACAGCTTTTGATGCAGAGGACCAGTGACCTTTATTTGAGTTCCCACCATATAGTTGACGGTTAGGGGTTCGCCCAGCTCCTGAAAAACAACACACCATAATCCCCCCTCCATCAAACTTTACACTTGGACAAGTACCGTTCCCCTGGCAACTGCAAAACCCAGACTCCTTCGTCAGATTGCCAGAAGGAGAAGCGTGATTCGTCACTCCAGAGAACGCGTCTCCACTGCTCTAGAGTTCAGTGGCAGCGTGCTTTACACCACTGCATCCGACCCTTTGCATTGCACTTGGTGATGTATGGCTTCGATGCAGCTGTTCGGTCATGGAAACCCATTCCATGAAGCTCTTTATGCACTGTTCTTGAGCTCATCTGAAGGCCACATGAAGTCTGTAACGATCGACTCTGCAGAAAGTTGGCAACCTCTGAGCACTATGCGCCTCAGCATCCTCTGACCCCGCTCTGTCATTTTACGTGGCCTACCACTTTGTGGCTGAGTTGCTGTCAGTCCTAATCACTTCCACTTTGTTATAATACCACTGACAGCTGACTGTGGAATATTTAGTATCGAGGAAATTTCACGACTGGACTTGTTGCACAGGTGGCATCCTATCACGGTGACTCGCTAGAATTCACTGAGCTCCGAGCTCCAGCCAGCGAGTCACCGTGATAGGATGCAACCTGTGCATAGGGTGACCAGATGTCCCCCTTTGTGCGGGACAGTCACGCATTATCATTACTTGTCACACGTCCCGCAAATTGAGACGTTGTCCCTCATTGTTATTTACAGACTCCTGTTTTGAAATGCGTGTCTTATAATCTGGCATTCATCAAATTGCTGTGTGGAGAAAGCAGTGAGGCTGTCATCAGGGGGCGGGGCGGGCTGTTTGATTATGTCCATCAAACGGTAACGCGGACGCAGGCGCGCCCACCAACAAAAAAACAGTGCAAATCAGGTCAGAACGGCACCGGCATGCAGCAAAGGGAGAAAAGCACGACTCGACACGAATCATTTTTCCCTTTCACACGGAGGTGAATCTGACATGAAACGACACAGACACCGCAGACTCACAGAAAGCTCTATAATTGAAAGGACAATTGTAGTCCTGACTGTCTATTCTGCTCAGTTGTACACAGTCTGGTGTGTTAACTCGAGAGGGACTGTGAAATAGCATGAAAGCTCCATGCTGACTATGTTTTCTTACCTGAGAGAACCTGGGAAAGTTTTTATTTGCAGTCTGTTATGTGCTACTGAATCAACCAGATGGCAAAGCAGAGTAATGTTACAAGCCAAAGGGCGGAATAGAGAGGTTTTTTTTTTTAAAGTTATTTTAGACCACCTCGATGCATTGCTATCCCACACTGTCCCACACAAACACAGTCTTTGTCCCACATCTGGGGCCTCGTGCACAAAGACTTGCGTGAATTTCCTACTGAAACATGGCGTACGCTCAAACCAAAATGCCCTCCAACGTACAAAAATATCCGGATGTAACAATGTGTGCGCACGCATGAATCCAAGCACATTTCCTTTGTACATCCCAATCAATGTGGAATTGAGCGGACATGTCGGAGTACCCAACTCCTCCCTGTCCATGTCCTACTTAAATATGCAAATCATATTCAAATGAGCCCTGCACCTGCGATTCACCTCTCTGCACGATCAGAAAATAAAGAATAAAGAATGCGTAAAACGGAAAAAAGAATAACTTAACGGAAAGTGAGATGGAGGTGCTACTTTCTGAAATGGAGGCCCGCAAAAATGTGCTCTTCGGCACGCTGGCCTACGATATAAGCAGCAAACGTAAGAGTAAGCAGCAAACGGATACCTTTAATGCTGAGGAGTTGAACAGAGAGTCGACACAACTATGGGTGACACTGCTCTCTCAGGGGTGGTGGGTGTGGGAATGTGGGTGACTCTGATTACCCCCAAGGTAAATACCTATATTTGTGTAACTCACAACAAACGTGTTCATACAGTAATCTAGAGCAGAAGTGCGCTGGGGAAAAGGTGAGACTCATTGAGACATTTCACAAGCACGGGGTTATTAACATTTGCACACAGAGACGATCAGGGGCTTGTTAGAAAGATCTTAAGCTGTTGTTTAACCAGCAAAAAAACAGGAAGTTATTAACTTTAACCACCAACTATGATGCTGTGAAGACGGGATAGAAATTGGGGGCGCACATGCTCAATGCACGTCACGGGGAATAATATTAGGACAATTACACGGATAAAGTTACTCACCAAGAAGCCACCCAGTGCCAGCTTGTAGTCTGTTCCCAACAATTCTGTTACTGAATGTATGAATCGTCCGTTGAACCAGTCCACCTCGCCACAATGTTAGTTAAGTGCATTTGCACATCACAAATGATCTGTACATTGATGGAATGGAATTGCTTCCTGTTGACATACACAAATTCATCATATGATGGCGCTTTTATAGCAATGTGTGTGCAGTCGATAGCTCCGATTGCATTAGGAAAACCGGCTGTCGCTGCAAATTGCGCTTTAATGCACGACAGGAAACAGAAATTATTAATTCATTTTCATGCAGTACCCTCTCTCGCCACATGGCAGGCGGCAGCTCAATCAGCTCAGTCAGCAGGACAGGAAACAGTTTTGATTCGTTCACGACTCAATTCCTCGGGTTACGGCTCCTCGCACAGGAAACAGTATTGATTCGTTCAGGACTCAATTCCTCGGGTGACGGCTCCTCGCACAGGAAACAGTATTGATTCGTTCAGGACTCAACTCCTCGGGTGATGGATCCTCACACAGGAAACAGTATTGATTTGTTCAGGACTCAATTCCTCGGGTGACGGCTCCTCGCACAGGAAACAGTATTGATTCGTTCAGGACTCAACTGCTGGCGGCTAAAAACACTGTGAGATCGGGATGTAGCCTAGCGACCGGATGTCAATAAATGATGTGGAAAGGAAGCTCAAAGAAGGTCTTTACAGCACAAAGACAAAGCAAAGCAAGTGGGATATTTGGAGAAGTTTCTCAATTGTCCGTGAATCTCTTTATCAATAGCCTATAAAATGATGTGTTTTCTCCTGCTGGATGGGAGAAGACACAAAATCAATACATTTCTATTATTTTATGGGGGCATAAATTCTCAAAGTTTTGCGGCTGCGGCCGGGAGTGTAACACACACGTTGCGGGCGGTAATGGTCAGAAATTCATCGGGAGCGGGGTGAAGAAAACAGTCCCGCGCAGGGCTCTCCTGTGGACTGAGAAACGAAGGAGGAAGTGAATGATGTCTGATTTGTGATGTTCATTCATTTGTCATGAAATCATAATTATGGGTGCCAATGCCAAAGGCAAGGCACACATATTGCTATTGTGTGAGACTATTATTATTCTCCCGCTTCCGCCCCGAATTTCGGCGCGCTACTCCTCCCGCAGCGAAGGTCCGACCAAAATAAAAAACACATCGCTGCGTGCGCGCCAATGGGCAGAAGTGTGCTTCTTTTTTCTCTGTCATTACTCGACCGGAATAGCGGAAAAATGGGAAGAAGCAGGCAAATTGTCAATGGGAAAATGCATTCAGAAGGCCTCTTCGAGCCCAAAACTGCCTCCCCTTGGAGGCCTTAACTCAGCCATACAGCGTCTCACACACACATCATTCAAAGTTTGTGTGTGACAGGAAAGACTCAACTTTAACTGTGGTAAAGGGCTTGTTAATAGCTTATACACCTTTGACACAACGGCAGTTTACGTTTTAGGTAGCCAGAGGAGGTCGTCTCATGCCGCTCACACTCTAACTCCCACTCTAAAAATCTTTAAAAAAAGATTTCTGGAACAAATGTCTCTCACGTCCAAAATATCTGCCTGATCTGGATGAATTTTACATCAAAACGTAGGTATTTTAGTTGTCTTTCACCCAATGTGACTCATTGAGCTTGGCCTCACAGATTTCTCACAAATTACCTCTGAGCGCAGAGAGGGAACATTCCATCCCATTATAAAACGGCCGAGCCCTGAAATCAGTCGGAAAACTCATTTTTTAAACTGCCATAAAATAGGAGCCACAGACAGTAGAAGAATAAAAATTACACCGCTGGCTTCCCCCATCCCTTGTGGCGCTTACGGTGAAAGAATTATTCGGATACGACTTCTACTTTTCGAACAGCAACCGTTTGTTCCAGACTTGTGCCTCAATATGAAAACCCCATGATTTTAAGGGGACAAAGTGAGGTGCAGATTTGACAGTTGACAGTCACAGCTGTTGCCCATAGCAACTAATGATGACCTCACCCAAGATGGCTGCCCTGTTCTATCACAGCTGATGAAGCCAGAGCCAAGATGGCGGATGAGGGCAGAGCCAAGATGGCTGATGAGGGCAGAGTAAACATGGCAGCAGCAGGGCAGCCAACATGTTTAAAGTGTTAGAACAGCTTCATGCCAGCTGCTCATGAGACAAATGCGCGCGATAGCGCGCACTCACTCATATGTTTTACATTATTCTGAACAGATTAACAGGTTCGTGCCAGCCGCTAACGAGACAAATGCGCGCGATAGCGCGCACTCACTCATATGTTTCCATTATTCTGAACAGATCAACCGGGCCTTATGTGTCTAAAGCAGGCAGATTTCACCAGAACAAGCCAGAATCTCATATATCAGACTGGATTATGATCATATAATGTTTGACCTTCAACTCTCAGCACAGCAAAGCCTCTCTGCCTCTCTGTGTGGACGGGCAGCAGCTTGGCACCCATAAAAATGTCTTCAGAAATGTTCTAGTTAATTAGTGGTCTTCGGTTCTTGTAGATATGTATAGTGTTGTTGTGTATATAATGCGTGAAGTGTGTAAATAGATAAATGATAATGTAATAATGTGAATAGATACTTTTGAAAATTATATCAACATATTGATTTTGTGTTATACTCTACCATAAAATATAATATAATAATAATAACTAGAAAATATCTGGAAATTTTGATATGGGCATGCCCTACTGCCCATTTCTGCCCCCTTGCTGCTTTGCTTATGAGGTTACAATATGTTGTGGTCCAAATCGTCTTTAAATGTTTGAACGATGTGTGTACAATAAACTATGGCCGAGCAAAAGGCTTCTGAAATCAGCATGTGTATTCATTAGCATTCAAATTACGATAGAATTAATGTTGAAAATTCTCAAAAATTGTAAATGCCACCCTTGCGAGACTTAAGTATGTTGTAGTTCAAACTGTCCCGAGTCTTTAAATGTTTGAACGACGTCTGTACGATAAAGTTTGGCCAAGCAAAACCTCTCCAAAATCAGCATGTCAATCACTAGGCTCCCCCTTAGGAATGCATAGGATTTGTGTTGCCACGGTAACAAGCCTCATGTTAACGTTTGGGCAAATTTAAACGTTAAATTTCTCAGAAACCACAATAGCCAGCATAATGAGACTGATATATGTTGTAGTACAACGCGTCCCGGGTTGGGGAACATTTTAATGATTTTTCTACAATGACCTGTTGCCTAGCAACAAGCGTCCAAAATCAAATTTACACTTTTTTTTTAAATTTAAACTTGGCTATTGCAAAAACCGGAACACCTAGCGTAATGAGGCTTAATGACCATTTCGTACGAAGCGACCCAAGTGTTTGAACGCACGAATGATAAAGTCTCTACGATAAAGTTGGGCCAGGCAATAAGCGTCCAAATTTCTTCGCTTCCTGGCTTCAATCGTTACCATGGTAACACTTTTGATTGAGACAAGTAAGGCCCATCGAGGCACGATGGAGACGCAGGTAATGACGTATGCATTACATGGGTTGCGAGTTTCGGTTCGGGCCGAATTAACAGATACATTTCTTTCGTTTTCGTGGTAACAAAATGTTCAGAATCCTCATAGAAATGCATTGGGACGACTCGACAAAAAAAAAAAAAAAATTTAATCACAGCTTCCTGAGATTTGAATATGTTGTAGTCCACAGTGGGGCGAGTCGTGGAATATATTAATGATGTCTCTACGATAACCTGTTGCCTAGCAACAAGCGGCCAAAATCAAAATGACGGATTTTAAAAATTCAAAGTTCAAAATCTCAAAAAGCGTAATAATTCGCATAATGAGGTTGTACAGGCGCTTAGTACCCATCAGCCTGAGTCTTTGAAAGTTTGAACGATGTCTCTACGATAAAGTATAGCCGAGCGATAAGCGCGCAAATTTTCAACCTTTTTTCCGGTTTTCGGCACCTGGCGTTGCCACGGTAACACTTTTGAACAATAAAAGTATTGCCCATCGAGGCATCGTGGAGACGCACGTATTGATGTATGCCATATGTGGCTTCACGTTGCAGTTCGAGCCGCATTAACGGACGAAAAAGCGTGCGGAATAATAATAAATATATAGCGACTATATGAGACTGGAATTTATTAGTTATGACTTAATAATTGATTATTAATTTAACATACCAGAATCGTAAGATTCTGTCTTTTTCCTTCGATTGAAGGTGGTGCCTTAAATCCTTATATCTTATCACATCACACTACGTGTGTCCGCTATAAATATATATTGTTGGTGCCTTGTGTGCCGGCGATATATAATTTGGCTATAACATCTGTGGCCATGGAAGTGGTTAGAACACCTGAATTTAATTATTTGGATGGGTGAATAAATATTTTTGCCAATATAGTATAAATCCTCCCTCTGGCCTCCCTCCAGCTGGAGCTCCCTTGCAACCCTAAGCAGGAAACGGGTTAAATGGGTGTAGAAGATGGATGGATTGGTGGAAGACTTGCAAACCATCAGTTTTTATTGGAAAAAAGACTGTATGCAACCATGGAATTACAAATTTTCACCAGTATGTGTTCTTTCACTGACAAACATTTTTGTCAAAATATCCTCCCTGAAATGTGAATGTGATTAAAAAAAAAAAATAATTTTTAAAAATGAGGCATCAGTGTTTAACAGTCTGGGTCTTGTGCTGAGTTTCAGAAAACTGAAGGCCCGGTTATCATTCAGACGTACCAGGAGTTTATCCACAACCCAGTAGCAGGTGGACTGAGGCCAAGCAGTATACTAAAATAAAATGGTTCAAACAGCTTGGAAACCATTTATTTAAATTCTGAGAAAAATAACAAATCAAAAATGCATAATTCAAATTATACCCATGGATTTCCCCCGAAATGCCAAATCATTGCTCGATGCTCTCATACACCTCAAATCTGTACTGGATACCATTCTCCTCCTGAAGGTCAGATGGCACACCTGGAAACCTGTAGAAGAAACAAGTCTTTTATGTGTTCCAAATGTGTACAGAAGCATTTTACATTCAATTGAAATGACAAATGTGTTCCACATTTGGTTTAAACTATGGAGCAGTAAGATTCTTGTTTAAAGTTTGAAAAAGTCAACACGGGAGCCTCTATGCTAATACAGCTGGTATTGATAGCAGGTCCTGCTTTGTGATATTTCTGCTGAACTTTACATCGTTTTTCATTAGTTTGCTGAATGTGACTAGACCTTAGTAGATGTAAGCACTGATGAGCACAAAAAACACTCAATCACCCACAACAACGTACTGAACATAAGTCCTTACTCTGGCAGCTGACGATATTTGCTGGGATTGATTTCAGGGAGGAAGGTGTCACTCTCAAACTGCTTCAGGATTCGAGTGACAAAAAGTCTTTTTGTTCCTGGACTCTTCATTAAATCCTGGGTAGCCCAAAGCAAAGAAAAGGAAAGCGTGAATGAAAAGAAACACAATTAACCAAATTAACATAAGCAAATAAATGAATGAATCAAGATCAAATAAGGTAAGTACCTTGTAGAGAGAGCTGCCGCCTATAATCCAGATCTGGTCAGCCTTCTCAGCCAGCTCCGTGTCAACCAACCTTAGGGCTGAACTGAAGTCTGCAGCCAGGTGGTGTGCTCCTGCAGGGGGCTCCCTGAGGCAGAAGAGTCATTACAACTTTAGAGTAATACTTCATGCAAAACACCTCTTCTCGATAGTGCCTCAGGCCAAAAAACATACACTTATGTGGTCTTCATATGTTATTGTGCTTTTCTACTGTAAGGAGGGTTTCCTGGGTAGCTGTTCAGATGTTATCAGGACCATCAGTAGATGAGACTGGAAGCAAGTGTCTTTAGGAGAAAATATTCTTTAACACTGTGTACACAGGGTCATACAGTTCACATGTGTCAGATATAAGACCTCTAACACAAACCCTAATGACCATTCAAATGTCACACAGCATCACTCAGGTCTGGCTTATCCCAAAACATGCCATCATCTACTAAGCTTTTTTTCTGTGGAAAAAATTTCCAACATTTTCATATTAGGATTTTTATTTTATTTTCCACTGACATTCAGCAACATTGCGAATCCATTTCAATCAATAGTCACAAAATATCAGCCAAAATGTCCTCAGAGAGCAAAGCCGAGAGCAGAGAGCAAAGCAGAGAGCAAAGCAGAGATCAGAGCATAGAGCAGAGAGCAAAGCCGAGAGCAGAGAGCAAAGCAGAGAGCAGAGAGCAAAGCAGAGAGCAGAGCCATTTACCACTGCTCCACAAAATTACACAAACAGTAAAGCCGGTGACAAAAATAAAAGAAAGAGGCAAACACATGAACCGTGAGTCTCCTTCGCCTCGAGCCTTTCCAAACTGACCAGAGCTGCTCCGGTGCAAAGTTAGAATTCTGGGTCGGATTTAGCCCTGGTCGGAATACAGGGATTACTTTGGACGGAGCAATGGGCCTAGGAAAGTCGGATTAATGGGTGGTCGGAGAGGTGAGCTTTTGGGGCGTCTGGCGTATGCTCCCCTTGATCCAGTCGTAGCGGTGAAGTGTGCAGCCTGCTAGCTCCACCGTAGCATCGAGTATATGTGGGCGCAGCCAGGACTCGCTAACAATCAACAGACAACACTCGTGGATGAGACATTTGTAGGCGATCTGTGACTACAGCTCATCCATCTCGTTCACAAGGGATCCGGCGTTTGTTAGGAAGATAGATGGTAGCGGAGGTCTGTATGGTTGTTTCCTCAGCTGAGCTAGCAGACCTACCTGGCATCTGCATTTCTGCTTCCTCTGCCTGCCGGGCCCGACAACAATCCACGGGGCGCCTGGCGGTCTTGCCATCTCCAGTGGGATGTTATGGGTCCGTGAAAAGGCACTTGTAATTTCTGTTTTTGCCTGAAATCCAATGTCTATTAGTTCTTGATGGTTGTATGTGGGGTTGCTGTACCAGGAAAAGACTAGAAAAAACACAAAATTCTGCAAAGTAGCGGGAGCCGCTGCATCTGTGCGTGCCACCATCTTGAACCATCATATTTGCGTTAGCCACTCTTCCTCCGTTATATCTATTCCTCCCTCCGTTTCCCATTTTGTTTTAATATACGAGGTTGAGCGTGTTTCCAGGTTTTTCAGCCCTTATATAGGCCACGGATAATAGCTCTCTTTGTTTGAGCTATATGCCCATGTAAACAGGTCTATCAGCCGTTTACTTGATTCTGCTACAGGTTTTATCTTATCACTAACAAAGCGTCTCATCTGCAGACAATGATTAAAGGCCTGTGCTTCTAGTGAATATTTTTCTTTCTTCATTATCTTACATACAGCTATTGAGCCTTTATCTCAATCTTTGAATCCAGTGTCTAATTTGTTTGGAGCAAAATGTGTATCATATGCACACCCCTTAATCTATATTAAGTGATGTGCTGCAATGCTTTAATTTTATATAAATGTGCTGTACAAATACATTTGACTTTGACAGTTTTGGCTTCTCTTCATTGGCTCCCTGTTAAATTCAGAATAGAATTTAAGATTCTTCTCCTCACATATAAAGCTCTTAATGACTGAGCTCCATCATATCTTAAAGATCTCATTGTAAGATATTTTCCTAACAGAGCACTTTGTTCCCAAACTGCAGGTTTACTTGTTGTTCCCAGAGTTTCTAAAAGTAGAATGGGAGGCAGAGCCTTCAGTTATCAGGCCTCTCTCTCGTGGAATAAGCAGACACCCTTTCCACTTTTAAGATTAGGCTTAAAACTTTCCTTTTTGATAAAGCTTATAGTTAGGGATGGCTCAGGTGATCCTGAAGCATCCCATAGTTAAGCTGCTATATTTTGCTCCTTATTTCTGCTAGATTTTTGCAAGGCGGCCATACAGTACGGTCACCAGGACTTGATCGACCTCGTCCTAAGGTTAAAACACAGAATATCAGCACACACACGATATTCCCAAAGACATGTGGGAGGGCAATGGTATGTACGTGGATGGTAAGGCTGCCCAGCAAGCCACGGATCCATCACACACAAACTGGACGATCTGGAGCTTATACTTGCCACGAACAGTGCCATCCGGAACTGCAGCGTTATTTTTATCACGGAGACCTGGCTTCACCCACTGATGCCCGATGCTGCAGTCCTCTAACGGACCGCATGATACACCAGCACGACAGGAACAGAGACTCAGGTAAGAGCAGAGGTGGGGGACTCTGTGTCTACGTACATAACAACTGGTGCTGTGACAGCAGGATCATTGACACACACTGTTGCCCTGATTAAGAGGCTTTGGCAGTCTCGTGCAGACCTTTTTATCTACCAACGGAGGGAACGGTAGTCATTGTGATGGCTGTTTACATTCCCCAGATGCTAAGGTTAACACAGCCCTGAGCCTCCTGCCTGCAACTAAACAAACTACAGCTCGCCCACCCCAAGGGTGTTTTTATTGTTACCGGTGACTTCAACCAAGCATGCTTAAAGAAGTTTACTGCAATGTTTACTGCAACATCAGACATGCATACAGAGCCACCCCTCGCCCCATCTTGCTGGATCAGACCGTCTCTGCCTGTACCTCACCCCCTCATGCACCCCCCCCTCTGGACACAAACAAAGCCACAGATAAAGACCATCACAGCGTGGCCTGAGGATGCTCTCCCTCCGTTAAAGGACTGTTTTTCAAACACTGTTCGGGACATTTTTAAACACCAAAACCTCCAGGAATATACAGACGCTGTACTAATAATATACAGATACTAACATTCCACTTTCCTACATCAAAAACTGCGTGGACACGGTCTCTGAACAGATTCAGGTTTTCCCGAACCAGAAACCATGGATGACCAGTGATGTACAGGCACTCCTCAAACTCCAAAACACCGCCTTCAGGTCTGGCGACAGGACCCTCAGTGCCGCCAGAGCAGACCTAAGGAGAGGCATCAAAGAAGCCAAGGAGGCCTACAACAGGAAAACTGAGGACCACTTCACTGAAAATAACCCAAGGAAGCTGTGGCAGGGAATACAGCACATCACCAACTGTAAAGACAATAATCAGGTCAGGACTGTGAATGGTGACGCCTCACTGGCAGTGGAGCTAAACCGCTTCTTTGCCTGTTTGAGACTGTAAGACCAGACACAGTCACACCTCAGGACAGAGGTGAGATGGTGCCGGGAGAATAACCTCCTGCTGAACGCCAGCAAAACCAAGGAGCTGATAGTGGACTACAGGAGGAGGCAGCAGAGTGACATCCGTCCGCTCTGCATCGGCGGGTCTGAGGTGGAGAGGGTGGACAGCTTCAAAACCTCAGGTGCATAATCATGATCCAGGTTAATCCAGTATCCAAGATATTCAAATCCACGTTTCTGCCAGGCCACCTCCAATATTTCTTCTTTCGTTCTGTTGGCCATTTTGGCAACTATGGACCGTGGCGCCGTGTTTGGTGGTGACTTTGACACCAGAGCACAATTCCTCCTCTGATCCTTCTTTGACGCCATGTATTTGAATGTTTTCTCTTCTGGATTGTCCCTCCAGGTCCGTCAGCTTGGTATCCATTTTGATTTGCAGTTTGAGCATCTCCGTTACTGCTTCCTCATTAAGTTGTATTTGGGTTTTAGCATCCATGATTCTTTTGTTTTATTCATTTCCTCTCTGATTCCGTTCAGCTGTGCAGTTATCTTTTCTCTCAGTAGAAGGTCCAGGCTTGCGGTCCATTAGCATGTTGTTTTCTTCAATGGCACTGCTCGAGGTGAGGTCTGGGCATCTGTCTCCCTCGTGCAACTCGTACTGCATAGATTTCGTACTGTTCTTTCCTCTTGGCATCTTGAAGCCCTCACTCTTATTTCTTACTTTTACAAAATCGAGTCACTGTTGGCCGTTTTAAACCAATCGAGTGCGTTCTCCCATCTTCTAGTAGGACAAACTGGAACCCAGGGCCGCTAGTGGATGAATTTTGCTGGGAATTTTGTTACCTTTTAACATATATAAGTAAACATACCAAAGGGCAAGTGGTGTATGCATGTGGATGAAGAGGAGCTTTCATAATTCCAACTAATATCCCAAATCCAGATGAGTTGAAAAGGAGATGTCTTGAATGCAGAGCAGTAACAAAACGGAGAGAAAGGAGAAGGAAGTTAAACAAGAGGAGAAAGAACGGAGAATGGGTTCGTCAATGTCTGTGCCAAGAAGTTGTCTACCATAAGTCTGTGGTGGAGAGTTCAATCTGCTTTGCAGCCATGAGCTCAGGCAGCAGCAACAGAGCCAGAGACTGGACAAACTGATAAAGAAGGCTGTCTATGAGATGGGGACTGCTCTGGAGCCCTTGGAGCTGATTATACAAAGAAGAATATTGCAATTAGCCGCTCAACATAATGGACATCATTGCACACCCTTCATATAACAAATATCAAACAATGGAGTGTGTTCAGTCAGCATCTTTTCTGCAACAAAGTACTGTACAGGAGGTTCTGCAATAACCCTAATACAATGACTGCTTATAAAGACTAATGGCTATTATTCATCATTAATACTTCAATAATGTATTTTATTACAATTCAAAACAGAAGATAAACAAAATCAGAGAAGGAGAGCATCAATAGTTGAGTACAGCAGAATGACCTGTTCTGCACAGCAACAGTAAATTGTCACATTTTGTTGGTACACACTCAACATGGTTACATGTACAGTTAAATAGAGCTGTGCTTATAGGTCGACTTGGCCATTCGATTGGACCACCATCCTTGTCTCAATGCATGCACAGGAGTGAAATCATGTTATTCCCAATGTCCGACTCTGCAACGTTTCAGACGAGTTCAAACTTTAAGACATTCTGCAGCTTCCAACTTTCTCTGTGAGGGATCATCGTACATGCAAGTACAATTGAATTCACTGCACAGACATTGTCTTTGAGTTACTTGTTATTTTGTCAGATGATGCTACAGTTACAAAAATCGGGATTTTATTAGAGCAGAGTGACAGTCTGGAAATGCTTAAAGCGACCAAAAGCAGAAAGGTAGTCCGATTGAAAAGCACTTTGAATGGTCAGCTATAAAAGTACGGTCCATTCACTTAGATTTTACTGTGTGTGTGAGACATACTTGTACTCCCTGCTGAGAACTATGTTGATCCTGTTGGTCAGTGGTCGGTTCTTCTCTGGAATTGAAAACCATGTCTTTCTACCCATGATCACCACATTCTGCTTGCCTGCAGGATTGCAAGGTTGGAATTTGGTCATTCATTGAAATTGATCTACTTCAAGATTTACTTGCCAGTGTGCCTTAGACTAACTTTACTGTGAGTATGGCATTTGTGGAAAGTCACGATTTTCATTTTGGCATGTTAAAAGATCAGAGCATCCACAGGGGCTGCATGAGACATGCCTCAGCTGCGACTCAAGTTGCAGTTTTGGCGTGGTACCTATTTTCCAAGCTTAATGTCAGAGAAGCAGTTTTTAGCAAAATCCACAGTAACAGAAAGTGTTGGTCATCACATCGACCTATGAGCTACAGTACTGTATGTCAATGTGAAGGCAATGTGCCACATTACAGCTTACCTGTGCAATGATGAGAATTGATTTTCAGTTTGTTTTTAAAACTGAGTGCGACTGTCCTCAAGTGACAGCTACTTTACTTTCATGTCTTGACCGAGTCATGTCAACAATAAATTACACAAAACTCAGAATATTACTGGTCATTACCAGAGGCGATGCTGTGACGATTGCTGAGCCAGAGCAAAGCCGCAGGAGAGTATGGAAAGACGAAGGGGATCATAATTTGCTGACAAGCACCATCACACATTATATATGTGCCACCTGGTGTTTATTAGATGCTGAGTGATCTTCATCCTCAGCCAATCAACTGGAATGTTTTTCACCCAGTGAGTAAACAACACGGTCAGACCTTACTAATCAGGATATGATCCTGGGTTTGTAGTCCAGAGAGACTTCTGTATGCATTTGGAGTATATATTCTCAAAGATGTACACTTTTAAAGTGAGTTTGTTTTACTCCTTCCCACCTCAAAAAAACATTCAAAAAAGTTTCAGTTAACAAAATACAGGCAAAACACAACCAGAGTACTACAAGTACCAGTGACATCTGACTAAATATTCACAGGATAAAAGTATTGTATTTGCCTTTATATTGTGCAAACCACTTGATGACTATCTAAAAGTGTTCACCGTCATTCCGCCGCCTGCTCAACGGTTTAGAATGCAACTTTACTGGCAGCACCAGCAAGTGGTTTATTCATTTTTGACTTCCCCTCACCAGGCAAATGAGGACCTCATTACAAGCAGTGAAGTTGGTGACTGGTTCAGTGTTAGTTTATGTAGCAAAGAATTCTGAAGCGCAGTCCAACACCTTTGTTAGTAATCGGACAGAAAGTGTAGAAATGTGTACTAACAAGTAAAACATGCAGTTAACAGGGTTCGCAACGGCGAGATCTTGCTGGCATCTGCCTTATCATGTCAAGAGGGACTTTGGCAAATGTTCTGACAAAAGACCAAAAAGATAATGGTGCATTATCTTGCGTGACAAGCCAAGAACCCTGGTTTCCCACTCCACAAGTAAACATTATGGTCAGAGTTCACCCTGGGAGGTATTTTCCAAAAAGTTGGGTTTCTGTGGCAAAAATTGTGTTACTCTTTGGAGAACAGTCACAAATGTACAGAACATTTGCGAGAGCTGCCCTTTTAATTTACTCAGAGTGAAAACATTCAACCATTCACTGGCTGAGGGTGACAATCATCATGAGACACCCATGGGTATTGAATAGTTGTTTAATAAACAAGGTGGAGCGTAATTCACAAATGACTTCCCTCTTGGCTTTCCACACTGGTGTGAATACACACTTGCAGCTACGATGAAGCAGAGTGCAGATTCCTGGTGTGAAGCCAGTGTCGTGCCAAGGTGGTTATCCCTAATAGCAGGCGTCTCCCCTATAAGCTGGACTGCGCACTCATTCAGTAGAGGGAGATGAACATTATAACGATTCCATTTCACCCATGTAAATACAAACTTAGCTCTTGTGGATCTTTTAACTATCTGCTAGTGGGTTACTCTGCTAGTGCTTCATCTTTGATTTGTCTCTATGTGTTATCAAACTCAGGTAATTGAGGACACTTTCTGCAACAGTAAAAACAATTGTACAACAAGCCATTTTCCCTGTTCAAAAAAAATTAACAAAATGTTGATAAAGAAAGTGACAAGAAGCGCATTCACCAACTTTCTTTATCGACATTTTGTAGTTAAATTTCTCCACTAGCTGGTAATGAATGCCAAATCGTGTGACCCGGATCAGATTTTTTTTTCATGATAGCATAAACAGCACAAGTCACGTGGAATCTGATTTTTTTTCAATTCGTCATTACGTCATTGCCGTGAGACAGACGTCACAACTCGTGATGCGGCAAAATCAAATGTAAATACTGGACAAAACAAGCACTTGTTCATAATTTTGTTGGCTCAGATTGCACAGCTTCAGATTTAATGTTTTATTGAACAAATTAACAATACACGGCAGAGTGCAAAAGGAACCGACACAGCAGTCCGTTCAAAATTGATATACACACGCTGACAAGTGTAGCTTCCAGATTTACTTTAGTGCGCAAATGGTCACTTCAAAACCTTGCGCGTGTCCAGTAAACTAGCTGAGCCAAACAAAGTGTAAAATCATTATCTTGACAACAGTAGCACGGTTCTGGACTTCCTGGTGATATCGGATCCTGCTTGTTTTCAGAGTTTAACTGCATAATGTATATCATAATAGGCCTTCATTATGACGCTGTTAAATGATCAATAGAACAGTGGGTAACACTGAAGCGCTGTAGTGTGGATCTACCGCGAACGAGTGCGCGCTTCCGCGTAATGGGGTATACCTACATTGACGCGACACCTGTCTAAACTTCGTGAGAGCATCTTTAGGCTAATCATCCTTCTTTTTTTAGTACGCAACACAAAAAACTGCTCATGAGTCATGAGCAGTATTTTTAAGAGCCCTTTTCCCAGTGCATGTTGTACATGATTAACTGTCAAATAAAACGATGACCTCTGAACATTCGACCTGAAGTGGAACTTTATTTAACCCCAAAAAGGAGACGTGTGTAAGTTACCTTTCGCAGATGAATTCGCTGTCATCCTTCGAAAATGGGCAAATTCGTTGCTAGCAAAAAACAATAAAAAGGAAATGATATAAATCAGTTAATTGATCCATCTTCCCCTAACGTTATCACCGCGTGAGCTTTTCCAACTTTGAGCTCAGCCTAACTGTAGGTTACAGAAAGTTTTTCATCAGAAGTCCATCTAACTAGCTATCAACGTGACTTACTTGAGTCGAACTGGATGCCAGGGCAGGTTTCCACTCTTCCCTATACCTAGGTCTGGACATACCGCCACGATACCGTTCAGAATTCGGGACATTGTTTGCGGTCTCTGCAACTTCGCCACCGTCCTGTCTGTTTAGATGCAATATGGTTACTAATGCCATTTCCCGCCAGAAGACGTCACAGACTCACCGGAAATTACGATTCATTCTGCCGCTGACGAGGGCAGATGAGATATTTTCATCACATTTCATCACCGCCGCCTGGTGGCGTGCAATGGCTCCTTCAGTCTTAATAAAAATGTCATATACCTGTCCAGCTATCCCTCCGAACCCCACCTATCTGTACTAAAGTGTAAAGTATAAACCAGGTTTTAAAACTTCAGCTTGACCCCAGAATTCAAAACAATGCAACATACAACAGGCCAAAGAAATGTAACAAGTACAAAATGTTTTACTGTGTTTAAACAATGCACACACAAACTACATCTGACATACAATAAGTGGTTAATTCATTCATCAATGACTGAAGCTTTCAGTTCCGATCCAGATCAGATTCAATTCTCATGAGTCTTGTTCCAACTCAGTCCTGGTTTCAGTACAAAAGCAGCTCCTTCACTCTTCGTCAGACAGGTGTACACATCAAATAAAAGGATTCATCAACATATACCTCCGACACGGTTTCAGTTTGTGTCACGTCTCAGCTTCACAAAATGCTCTGGCTGTGGATACAGCAGGGGCAGCAGTGCAGCGAATCGTGGATAAAGACATCACACTCCATACAGAACACACTGTGGCACGATGGACAGGTGAATATCTAGAAGCCCAAACACATAGGGAAAGAAAAGAGATAATGATTTGGACTGTTGGGGAATTCATGGGTTTGACATAAATGACTGGTTTAAATTAGTCTGACAGTTTAATGTAGCCTGACTTTAAGCCCAAACCCTGGATCCTAATGTTTCAACCATGCAACTTGACAGTGTCAATTTTCATTTAAACACCACTACTCTGTTCTCCAAAGCATGCACATTGTAGCTGGATGGTTACATGTAATGAAGAAAACAACTATGACAAAGGCTGAAAGGAACAGAGAAAATAGAACAGGTTATGTGAATGGCCAAATCAATAAACTTTATCAACACAAGTTTACCCATGGTTGTGGGTTTTATTAAATAAAAGAGAGAAAGGGTGAGCCCTAATCCATCAGATGCATTAAAACATTTGAATGCAACCCGCAGAGTATGACGTGCTTTCAGCTCACACACTGCATAGGAACATGGTGCTGATTTTTAAGTTGCAGGAACTAACCACATCAAAGAAAATAAATATCACTATGTTTCTGTTAGTATGTAGTCACTTTGCTAAATCAGTTACTTTTTAATCAAATAAAACCAAAGCATTTATATCCATTTAAGCAGCTGGGCCCTTCATGGGGCAGCTGTGGCTCAGCTCAGCTCAGTTCTCATCCTCTGATCAGAAGCTCCACCAGCCCCTCCACGTGTCCTCATATTGCCCCCTATATGCTCATCTGTGTGTAACCGTAAAGAAAAAAGATCTGTATTTTCTACACAAATCATCTAAAACATTTACACCACTGACAGGTTGTAGTGAGAAACAGTGCTCATCGTCTGCTACTTCTTGCTACCTGCCGAAACATCCTATGGCAACAAAGAACAAGCCACTAATCCTGCTTCATAAAACAGGTCCACGTCACTTTGCTTGGTAATCACTCACACCACTATACCAAGAGATGTTTTCTCAGTCTTAGCAAGTTACTTCAGAGTTAAAGAATCTTTTTAACAACTTTTTATAAAGACCAAATGATTTTGGAGTGGTCCCATGTTGCAGAGGAAAAGTAGCATTTGCTCTTCTATCTGAAAGGCCTAAACAGCTCCAAAGTTGAAGGTAGTCTACTTACACTTTTATCTTTCACCTCCCCTTGACATGCTTGACAGAACCTGTGAATAAACCACAACAGTTTAGACAGGCACACAGAACATTATGTCTGAATAAGAGAACATGTGAGTTACCCGTTTCCTTTGACTTCTATCACTGGACTTTCTATGAAAGCTTGAAGGGGGAAAAGATGATGGAAGGATCTGGCCAGATGGGGGGCAGAGACCAGAGTCAAACCTGAGACACGACACAACACATACATACATACATACAATAGTAAAAAGTATGTTATTTCCACATAGTACTTTTAATGAAGAAAAAAGAACTGCAGCATTTGCCATCTTCCTTGAAGTTCCATCAGGTATTACATCTTCACAGAACAAGACACTAACTGAATCCTCTCATCAGACATACCACAGACTTTACATTCCACAGGAAGTTCTGTGTACTTTGCATGGCACTGTGGACAGAAGTACCCTCCCAGAGACAGACCTGAACCACTGCTGCTATCCAGATGACTGAGAGACAAACACTGGGATTAGCACAATACAGAGAGAATTCACTCTAATAAATAGTAAACATATTTTTTGTACTTACGACATACTAAATGAAGGCTTGGCATCCTGGTCTGTCAGAGAGGCAATGGTGTGCTGAGGAAAACCTGAGAAAGCACATGATTCATTTTCAGTGGACTTATTTGGGGGTTCTGAATTGCTAAAAAAAAATTAATGAATTAAAAATGCCTTAACTGTGATCCTCTGTTGAGGACAAACAAGGTTTTAATCATTTTAACAGCGGTATTGCAGTTCTGATGTGCTTGTGTTATCTTACTGTAGAGAATGAGGAACTGATTTCATACACTTATCATATCATACTGACCCATTCGTATTAAAGAGCATTCAGAGGAGGAGCTCGCTGGAGGGGGTTTGACATGCAGCATCAGCAGCTCTTTGAAGTGACTTTCATCCAGTATGACATGGTATGAGCCGCCCGTCTCCCTGGTCAACACTGTACACACTCGAACCTCTGCTGACAGGCCGATTACCGACACCCGTACTTTAAGAGACTTCAGAGTCTGTAAGAGGACAAGCAAAGTTGTCCTGTGCAGTTTGCTAGAATGTTTTATTTTTCTGAAAAAAAAATTAAACAAGTAGATACAGCACACCCAATTGAACAACTGAAAAAAACAAAAAAGAAATTGTATCTGGTGACCAGTTTACTAAAGAAAATGTTCTGATAGTTAACAGAGTGGCAAAAGTATGCACGCTCATGAAGGAAAACGTAGAATGCAGAATTATGTGTTTCACAAAGACGTGGCAGCAGAAGCAGCCAAAGCCGCCCTACTCAGCTTTCAGAAGATACAGGCAGACAGAGACATCAGGAGCAGCGGCAAGAGCAAAGGTGGAGATGTTGCAGTGCTCGTTAGCAGCAGATGGTTTAATCCTGGACATCACTGTGAAGGAGAGAATCTGTACCTGGGACACTGAACTGTTAAGTGGGAGTTTGCATCCATATCATTTACCTAGAGAGTTCACCTGTGTTATTCTGGTAGTGGTTTATATCCTAACTGGCACTGCTGCTGACCTTGTCTGTGACAACTGTCTGTGAGTTTTCCAGGCTACAAATACAGCATCCCAACACTTTCATTGTGAATTCTGCTCATTTTAACCATGTTTCCCTCTCTGCTAAACTTCCAAACTTCAGGTCAAGTTCCTCAATGCCCAGATGGGGCGGTTGCCAAATATCTGTCACAAAGACATCACATCACATTCCAGACATGACCACACCAAATTAATTAAAAGTCAGGACATAAACCAAACTAGCACCACCTCCACCACCACCCTTTTGACCACTCAATAACTGTCAGATGCCCCAGGTGACCCCCAGGATAACCAGGCCTAAATGGCCAATACAAGTGACATGAAATACTGACGTCAATCTCAGATAAATACTATTCATAATTTTCCTCACTGATGATAGTTCACCCCTAGAAAAAGGTTTAAGGTATCACTTCACCTTGATTAGCTCATAGATATTGGCTGGATCACATGTGGTGAGGCTACTGAGGATTACCAGGATCTCTCGGCTTGTATGTCCAGGCATATGCCTTCATAAAGGGAGAAAGAAAACATCTTACACAATTATTCAATTACAAGAGTAAATCAATGAGCAGTGCTTAACCTACTTGAGAGTTTGTATGGCAAGGCTGAGCGAGTTGTACAGAGACGGCTCTCCCACACATGAAGTGTCCACCGCTTTCTTCAGGGCTGCCATGTGCTTCTTCGGGTTTCCTGGTAGTCAAACAAAAACCATCCCAGTAAATTAAAGCTGCATAAGGGACCTTCAGAGCCTGAAGGAAAAAGCTCTCATCCAGAGGTGAAAAGTTGGAAAAGATGACATAAACAAAAGAAATACAAAACAAATAAATCAATCAGCTGATTTAAAACAAAAAATGATGGCGTTGCCCAATGCTGTTTAGTCCTTTATATTATCAAGGCTTAATTAAAAAAGGACTTCCATATTCTGAGGTTTCCCTGTCCCCTAAAACATATTTTCTTAGCTTCTGATGAAACTAGAAACATGAAACAAAACGATCTCTGAATTTTAATCTTTAGCTTTTATTGTAAATTATTGACTTTGCCCTCACATTAATCAAAATTTAAATAAATGTTGGTGGGTTCAGAAAATGCTTGGCTTGAAGGATAATCTCCTATTCTAAGAATAAGACATTATCAGTTACCACCGGTTGGAATAAGACACCCTTACACTGTTAGTATGTTCTTTAAAAAAATGCTGAATGTCTAATGTAAAGCACATTTAAGCATTACACCGTGATCATCACCTGCAAGGTCAGTCAGCTTCTCAGCTCTTTTGTTCTTTGAGATGATTATGCCCACCTGTAAACAAAAACAACTAATGTAGTAAGGTTCAGCATTTATAACCTTACAATTTCTGCAATACAACAAAATGCTGCACTGGCTTTGTGCATCTTGTAAATTATGACTCTAAGACTCTAGGAAACCCATTCCATGAAGCTCTCGACGCACTATTCTTGAGCTAATTTGAAGGCCACATGGAGGTCTGTAGCAACTGAATCTGCAGAAAGTTGGCGACCTCTGCGCACTATGAGCCACGACAATCTATCACTACTGCCTTCTTCTATAGTTTGTTGACCACCACAATGTCCGGTTGGTTAGCCATCACCTGTTTATCAGCCTGGATCTGGAAGTCCCACAGGATCTTAGCTCCGTCATTCTCCACTACATTTTCAGGTGTCTCCCATTTTGACTTTGGGACTTCCAATCCATACTCTGTACAGACGTTCTTTCATGTTCTTCTTCCTGCTCTCAACGAAGACGGTCGCATTTCTCTTCTCTCCTCTATCTTTCCTCTCCCTTGTCTTCCCTGCTTTTCTTCACGTCTTGCTCTGTCTTGTCTCTAACTTTGGTGCCTCTCTTCGCATTGCTCTCAAAATTAAAATCATGGAATTGGTTAACTGGTCTCTTAACGCAATTGACAAAATTTTCTCGACGAGAAGCTCGGGTTCGGGGGAACCTGTCTGCTCTGTCAGAACTTTTGCTGCTGGTTACATGAGGGACTCCTGGGAGAAGTGGAGGGTCGTGTGCCTGGCGATTCTTTCTGTTGAGGACATCGAGGATCTTTACATATTCAGAACCATGATAACGGGCTATCTGCTGACTGGATTAGACATTGCACTCAGGTATTGAGAGTTTGTTGTATTTTCTGACTTCTTCATTGCAACTTTCAGAAGACCTGACCGCTGGCTAACCTTCACTAAGTTGCCCTGATTCCATGATAACCATGATAACGGGCTATCTGCTGATTGGATTAGGCATTGCCCTGGTGTATCGGAAAATTCGGAAGTCGGAGACAGAGGTCCGAGGCCCCAAGCTGCCCGACATGTTTGAAGCAGTGGGCTGTAGCAGTGGGCTGCAGTCAATGACTGTGGTCATTGACTGCAATATGGAAAACATCTTGGAGAAGCTTGTGGCTTTGCAAAGGCGTATGGAACATTTTTGTGACCAGAATGGACAAACAGAGTAAGTCGTGTCCATTGCTGTAACAACCCCCCCTGAGATCACTGCTGTGAGACGCTCTGAACTACTTCTCCCCCTCCCTTTCTTCACGGACACCTGGTGATTGTTGACTCCATCCGGGACCCAATCAAGGACTTCTCCATGGCAACCTGATGTGGTATCACAATGACATCCTGTGAGACACTGGTTGAGAGCCAGACTTAGCAACTCTCTGGGCTTACCACCATCCCATGACTTCAAGTTGTTTTGTGTTTTTATGTGTGAAGCGAGCAAATGTTTGCTTATGTTTGGAGTCCATGTTGGATGGTGAGCTTATGTTTGCTGTTCTTGATGTTGCTGAGGTTTTTTCCCGGTCCCACATTGTACTCCCCAAGGTGCATAGTCTGGATGCATAGTCCCCCCCCTTGCAACTCTTTAATGGAACGCATGTAAGCTGCCCGTTGCAAAAATAATTTCCCCCTCAGGGGATTAATAAAGTATTTTCTGATTCTACTATTTCTCATCAGTTGATTATGGCTTCCGTGTGCTGGACTGTATCAGAAGCCTCTTCTCGATAAAAGCCACTTCTTTCATCTGTTGGTGGTACATGCTGCGCAGAGGCTTATCCTTCCACGACGGTTCCTTCTAGTTGTTTTCATCAGCCTGAGACACTCACTTAGCAGTTCATCACCGGGGGCCATCTTTTTGATGTATTCCAGATTATTTGTCGTCTCATCCTGGATAGTGGCTCTGACACTCACTCCCCCCAGCATTCCTCATTCTGTTTAGCGAACAATTTGGGGTGAAATCTTCTGTGCATTGTGAGGCGCTTTCTTGTCTTGATATCAGTGGCTTCTTTCTCCTCCTTTGGCCAGGTTAATTTACCAGTGGGGTATCTGATGACTCGCAACCATATGTGTTGATGGCTCTGACTTTGTTCTTCCCATTCAGCAGACTCTTCAGGACCTGCCTTACTCTTTGTAGGTACTTGTATATGAAAGACCTCCTTGTGGCCTCCTCCAATGGTTGCCATTTGCCTAAGTGATCCCAATGTATTTCTAGCTGGGCACCAAAGTAGACTCTGGTAGTTCAATGCCTTCAGTTGTGATCACCTCACCTCTCTTTGATATCATTAGGCCGCATTTATGTAGTCCAAAATACATTGCAATGTCCTTGCTGTAGATCCTAGTGAGGATTATCAGCAAGTCAAATGTTTCGCTCAGTCCGAGCGTAACGCTTGATGTTGTTCATGTAGAGGAAGTGGCTCATGGTTGCTCCACTTTGGAACCTGTATCCATAGCCACTCTTTGTGATAATGTGGCATAGTGAGTGCAAGCCTATGCAGAACAGCAGTGGGGATAGAGCATCTCCTTGGTAGATACAGCACTTGATGTTAACCTGTGCAGTTGGCTTGGAATTGGTCTTAAGGGTAATCTTCCAGAGTAACATTGAGTACTTGATGGAGGCTGTTAGGGGCCTGTTGATGTTGTAGAGTTCCAAGCATTCCAGTATCTGTGTGCAGCATTGAGTTGTAGGCTTTCTTGTCGTCAATCAAGGCTGAGCGCATATTTGATGGATATGCATCATCTTATTACCTTGCTACTGATAGTACACTTTGAATGGTTCAATGAAGAACATCCTATTTATTCTCTCGTGTACCCTCTCAGGCGGGTAGCCAGCAGTTGCTAGCAGTCTCCAGTGTCTCAGGTATTGAGAGTTTGTTATATTTCTTAAGAGTGACTTCTTCATTGCAACTTTCAGAAGACCTGACAGCGAGCTAACCGTCACTAAGTTGCCCTGATCTTGGCCTGCACATCTGGCATGGCTTCAATTTTGTCTCTCGCTCATATTAGTATTGTGGTTGCTACAGGCATGCTCCAACAGATCCCAGGAGCAACATCGGAGATCTCTGTCCAGAAGAATACAGTTCTAGAAGCAGCTAAGATACTGCTTAGAACCATCTACCCTCTGGTAGATGAACTCAGCAAAGTTTCACATCACAAGTTATGAAAGGTAGAAAAGAAAGATTTTCTCTGTTTGCTTATTTTTTGTTTAGTCACTGGTAAAAATATTCACTTTACAAAGAATTCTTTTAAAAAATTTGATCTCATTGTTAGTA
Organism: Leuresthes tenuis; assembly: GCF_036924035.1. NCBI lineage: Eukaryota > Metazoa > Chordata > Actinopteri > Atheriniformes > Atherinopsidae > Leuresthes > Leuresthes tenuis. The sequence continues at coordinate 34,847,496 of NW_027325360.1, forward strand.
CAGATTCTCTGTACAGGAAACAGAGTAGTGACACAGTGAGAAACCTAACAATATTTACATACGTACAACCTGATGTTTTAAACATAAACAAAAGAATATGATTTTTTTCAGCAATAAACTCAGATGAAATAAGGAATTCAAATGTATATTGAAGTCATACCTGACTGATGGGATTTTGGTCGAAATATTCATCAACAAATTCTTCCATCAGCTGAAGAAAAGAAGAAAAGAGACTGTTTGACATAATCATAATGTAGCGATTCCTAGTATAAAGTGTTTGTGATATCTGTAACTGAATTTACCTTTAGAGTAGATGCGAGACGATTTGGTTTCAAGTCCTGGTCTTCCATACTCCGTGAACAGTCAATCACTACAAAGAGGTGACGCATCTAGAGCACAAGACATCCATCATACCACCTGGAAGATTTGTAATGTTTTTCTGAAAGCACAACACACTACTTCTTGGAAGGTACTTACTGTTGAGCTACAGCTGCGTGTGAAAAAGTGCTTTATATAATCACCTAGCACCACCATCATTCCTGTGCATTAAACTGAGCCGCTAAACAATAAACGGCTGATACTGCAAGCTATGAACTTATTAATGGTTGGTTAGTAGATTTAGACTTTTGTTTTCAAGTAGTCATTATATACAGGGTGCGATTTGTGAAAAAAACCAGAGGGGAGGATCATTTTTGAGAAACATTTTATTCAGAAAAATTACCACACAACAGTGTGAAAACATGAAAACTGTTGATTCTTGTGTAGATAAACCTTACATTTAGGCTACATAACTTAGGCGGTAGGTCTATATTGAACGTGAACTTAACCACTGCATTAGCAGAAATCTTTTCTCAATATATTGCTTTTAAATTTGCCAAATAAAAATAAAATTTTAATTCTTTCCCGATATCAGTTCAACAGAAAACATGAAATACCACAATATGCCGTCAAGATGTTTTTTTTTTTCCCCTAATGGTTAATCGGGTAGACTATAGGTCAAACTATGATAACAGTCTGCTCTGATGACGCACTTCAGTCTTGTTTTTCTGCTTTTCGGTTGGCGAACCAATAGCAGCGTGGTGTCCCCACCATCCCAATCGGCAAATCGCACCGCACCCTGATTATATGCAATGTACCACAGTGCTGTTCAAGCGTATGTGATTAATATTACATTTTAAAATAATAGCTAAAATGCACTTTGGGCTTGATTTTTGTCTGAAAATATGACCTCAAACGTATCAAAATGGTGATCATCCACATCTAACATGTTGACATGATATCTAGTGACTAGATTTATATGAATAAAGAGTGAGGCACTAAGGAGCAGTGAAACTGTAATAATCTGAAATAAATACAAAAATATGCATGACTTGATGAATAAATTAATACACCGTTAAATGCTCCTAAAAGAAAAGGATAAATAAATCTATGCAATAATGAATGTACAGCATATGAAATAAATTCAGGTTTTCTGCTTTATTTTCAAAAGCACAAACCTGATCACGAACAGACAGATGACTTTGTCACCTTAATATAGCTGAAAAATGCCTCTTTGAAGTATGACGATACGTCCAAAACTTTTTTATGCTCTCAAGCTGTGTTTTGTGAGTTTTCCTCAAATAAAAATTAGGTACACTTAAACATCAGCAAACATGGCCAGATGTTGATGTGTTTGGTCTGCAGGTTCTTTGGAGGGTTTCAAAGATCCTGGTTGAGACCATCAGCCTTGAATTTAAGATGAAATTAATTTGTAATACTCCCAATCCCAGCGCCAGCCATGTTGAATGTTTTGCCACTCAAGAGCCGACAATTCTTGCACTCTGCGTGCAGCTCGATAGAACAGTGACATAGGTGCATACCCTCCATAACTTGAAGCAGATCTGTTAAATAAACTAGGGATTTGTATCAAATGCCAGACAGGAAGTACTGTTTTTGCCATCATTTTGTAAAATAGGATCTCTGCACTGTAATGATCAATCAGTAAGTGAGTTGAGCTAAGGACACAGTCTGAAAGATCATTTTCACAATGAGGCAGAAATCCATACAGAAATATAAAAACGGAGACCGAGAAATGTAGGAAGAAAATGAGGAAATCCATGGGCTTGGAGAAATAGATGGGGGCAGAAAATAATAGAGACTACTACTACTTTTATAAATTTACAAAAGATACAATAATTTAATTAAAAAACACATTTAAAAAATACATGAATAAATAGGTTGATGGAAATAAATAGTGGAAAAACAAAGTAAATGTACAAGTAAAATAAAATATGTGTAACTTAGGTAATACCATAAAAAAAGTATTTTTTTAATTATGAAAATATAGGGTTATTAATGCAAAGTTAAATAAAGCAGAACAATTGATTTCTTTCATTTAACATTTATTTTCAAAGTCATGGATATTTTCGTATTTATTTCAGATTACGGCAGTTTCAACACACCATAAGATGCAAAGTACAGCAGGAAGAATGCAGAACTCACTCACCATCCCAAGCCTCACTTGTCCATGGCTCTCTGTCACTCTATGAAGTAAAGAAAACAGAGGGGAGTATACATGTTCTCTGTTCAAAAGAGAGATTATCTGTTGCATAGAAAAAAGAACTGCAGCGCGAGTTAATACATCTTCTTGACATTATGGAAATAATAATAATACTACTAAGAAATCATTCTAACATTAACACAGACCTTTTTCTTTTTGACTGGTACAGGATCTCTTCAACTGTGGCTTTGAGTGACCCCGATTCATCCTCCTTCAGCACCTCCCTGTAAAACAATGCATATATTCCACAATACATGCCTCAAATTGAGAATTTTCATCATTGAACGGTCTTACCATGTTCTCTCGTAGCCACCTTCCCAGCGCTTAGCTCTCTCTGGTTCTTCATCCATTGTATTTTCCCACCAGAAGTTCAACTGACACTAGCAGCAAGAACCAAGAAATACTGTGCATATTCTACACTTAATAAATCACAAGTTGCAGTAATATCAGTGGCTGGAAGTGTAAAAACATGCAAGAAGGAAAAGCAAAATATTGTGTATATAGGCCTTACACTAACATTAGTTTTCTACACTTGAAAACAATACTGCTCAGCTCTGACACAACGCAAAGGGGGCCGAGAATGAGTTTAACAATAAGTATGAACATATTTTCAAAAACCTAGTTCTTCCTGCATGTTTCTATACTTTAAGTCACTGAGATTGTTAACCTGAAAGTTTCAGTTTGAGTTATTGTCAAATCAAAAAGAATTTCAATGAAAAAATACATCACAAATCGGGCTGTGAATTATTTAACGGCTACATGATGTGCGATAGAATGATTCCTGAATGACCTATTTCATTATATACATCTGTTAAGTAAAACGTTCTTGGATTCATTCAGTGGTAAACACACGGAATGATATTTGACATGACCCTTATCTTAACAGAAATATAAACGGACATTTTAGCAACGGAAAAGTAGTTAGTTTTTAAAGACAGCTGATGTTAATCAATAAGTGCGTGCACTTATTTGTGCTACAGAATGTACCACAGATGCTAAGAAACTGTTCCATAAAGTAGTCATTTCAAGTAGTTTAGCTCTCACAAGTAAATGTTTTCTTGTACAAGCAATTCGAGTAATACATTCAAACTTATGATACATACCGACGCTTCTACGTTTCTAGTTAGTTATAAAGCTAACTATGCTAGCTTTGAAAAAAAACGCCTGCGTGCAACAGAAAATTCCTTCCGTCTGAAACATGTGTTAGAAGTCGCTGGGACTGTGATGAGAGGAGGAGATACTTCCGGGGACGGATAGTTTGGTGGAGTGCGGTAAATTTAAAAAAACAACACGAGAGGAAAAAAGTGAAATAAGGAGTGTTTAACATCATCACTAGAGTATAGAAGGTAGGTAGAAAAGTAACTTACGGAGAGTAGAGTGGGGGATATCGGCCGACGGCCTGTACAGGTCCGGTAGCGATATCCTAGCGCTACTTTTGGTAAGCGGGTGTAAAATGGAGGGGGATAAAGAGAGCTGTAACAATACGGAGATGAGTGAAGAGGAGTTTGAGATTGATAAAGAGGGTGGTGAGTGGGAGCAAGTAGGGAGAGGAGGAAGGGGTAAAGAGGAAAGTGGGAGAAAGAGAAAGAAAGAAGATAAAGATAGCGTAGAAGACACGGAGAGTGAGGGACAGGAAGATGAGGAAAGGAATAGGAAGAAGGGAAACCTTAATGTAGTGAGATTTGAAGGTGAAGGGGGAGTTAAAAAAAATGGATCCATTAAAAAATTACAAAAATAATCAGAACACAAGTAGGAGAAGTCAAATACGCTAAAGTGTTAGGAGATGGAAACTTGCTAATCGGGTGCAACACAGATACACAAGTGGAAAAAGCTCGGAAAATGGTGAGTGTAGGAAAAATGAAAGTTACAAAAACGGTGAGAGTTGGAGAGCAGAGAAGTTTTGGATGTAAGGGAGTGATAACAGGGGTTCCCCTTGGAATCAGTATGAAAGTTGTAATAGAAAACCTGAGAGTAAGAAATACAACAGTTAAAGATGTTAAAAGAATGACAAGAGGGCCTGAGAAAAAAGAATCAGAAACAGTGGTTATAGAATTCGATGCAAAAACGATCCCAAAAGAAATTTATTTTGGATTTGTAAAGTATAGTGTTAGAGAATTTGTCCCAAAACCAATGAGGTGCTTTAACTGTCAAGAGTACGGACATATTGCTAGCAGGTGCACAGGGAAAAGAAGGTGTGCAAGGTGTGGAGGGGATCATGAATATGGGAAACGTGGGACAGGTGTGAAGCCAAAATGCTGTAACTGTGGAGGAGAACATAGTGTAGCATACTGGGGATGTGAGGCTATGAAGAAAGAGATAACAGTCCAGCGGATGAAAGTGAATGAGAAAATATCGTATGCTGAAGCTGCCAGGAGAGCGGGAAAGGAGAATGATAAGCAGACCCATAGAGAGAAACAAGTGGTGACGGATATTGGGCAAGAAATTGAAAAGAAAATGGTGGAGGAGAAAAAAGATTGGTGACATTTGTAGCAGGGGTCATAAATGCGACTGCAGATGTTAAATCTAAAACCGAAAGAATACAAATCATAGTCAAAGCAGCAGTGCATCATCTGGGTATGAGAGGGATAGGATGGGAAGATGTGAGAGACGAGTTAAGTGTTCAGGCCAGTCAAGATTCATCATGTATTGGATAGTATTAATAATAATGATAATCCTTCAATGGAATGCAAGAAGTCTAATTGCTAATGGTCAGGAATTTAAACAATTCATATATAGTCAGCAGGAAAAACCAGACATATTGTGCATACAGGAATCATGGTTAAAACCAAATTTAGATTTTATTATCACAGGATACATGGCAGTCAGAAGGGACAGGGAAGAAGGGGTAGGAGGTGGGTGTTTCACGTTTGTTAAAGATGGCATTCCTTACAGGGTTATCGATATTGGAGTTGAGATGGAGAATATTATAATAGAAATATGGATAGGGAAGAGAAAGTTGGCAATAATAAATTTTTATAACCCATGTAGGAAGTTGGATATAAAGAAACTGGAAGAAATGGGGGGCAAGAGCAATGGAAATACAGTGTGGTGTGGAGATTTTAATGCTCATAATACATTGTGGGGGAGTGAGAAAAATGACAGTAATGGAGAAATAGTAGAAGAAATGTTAGATGGACAGAATCTGGTTTGTGTGAATGATGGAAGAGGGACAAGGATGGATGTAAATACTGGGAAGGAGTCGGCTATAGACCTGACAATAGTGACCAATGTATTAGCACCACTGTGTGACTGGAATGTGTATCAAAAAGGGACCATAGGAAGTGATCACTACCCTATATATAATAAAATAAATATAGAGACAGTACAGGACACGGAGAGAGTAGGGGGAAGATGGATCTTAGAAAAAGCAAATTGGGTAGAGTTTACAAAGGAAAGTGGAAAAAATCTGGATCGGGTTAATGATAATGTGGAGGTGGAAATGATGGAGAGAGACATAAAGCAGGGGATTATATCAGCAGCAGACAGATGTATACCTAAAAGTTCAGGGAGAAAGAAAAACAAGTTAGTACCATGGTGGGATGAAAAATGTAGACAAGCAATGAAGAGTAGAAATAAAGCGTTTAAATTAGTTAAAAGGTACCATAACTTTCAACACATGATTCAATATAAGCAAGCACAAGCAATGGTAAGGAAAACAATAAGACAAGCAAAGAGGTCGTATTGGAGGAAATTCTGTGGATCTATTGGGAGCAAAACTAAGATAGGAGAAGTATGGGGAATGTTGAGGAAAATGGGAGGGGATAGGAAGGATTGGACTTATCCAGTCCTGAGTTCTGGAGAGGAAGTGGCTATAACTAATAAAGAAAAGGCGGAATGGTTAAAACTTTTGTTGCGGTGCACAGTTCAAATAATTTAACTGAGGAGGGAAGAAATGGAAGGAAGAAAAAGAGAGACGAATACAGGGAGGTGTTAATAAGAAAAGAAAGTAGAGAAAACGAAATAGATGTACCATTTACAATTAGAGAAATGAAACGAGCAATAGAGAATACAAGAAGGAGTGCGCCAGGCAAAGATGGGATATGTTACACTATGATCAAACATTTAAGTGAGGGGGGATTAACAAAGATATTAACATTATTCAATAAAGTCTGGAAAGAGGGGAAAGTACCACGAAGTTGGAAGGAGGCAATAATAGTACCAATTAGGAAGCTGGGGAAAGATCATAGTAAGACAATAAATTACAGGCCCATAGCACTAACATCACATATAGGTAAGATAATGGAAAGAATGATAAATGAAAGAATGATGTATTATATAGAAATAAGGGGATTGGTAACTAGACATCAGAGTGGGTTTAGAAGAGGTCGGAGCACTATTGATCCAGTAGTATGCATTGAAGATGATATAAGAAAAGCACAAGTAAATAGAGAAACAGTGGCAGCAGTGTTTTTTGATGTGGAAAAGGCATATGAAATGTTGTGGAGAGAGGGATTGCTAATTAAAATGCATCGAATGGGAATTGAGGGAAACATGTTTAACTGGACTATGGATTTTTTAAATGAAAGAGTTATACAAGTTAAGATAGGGTCGGGGGTGTCAGAGAGCTATGTGGTAGAGAATGGTACACCCCAGGGGAGTGTGATAAGTCCAACGTTATTTACAATAATGATAAACGATATATTCGACAGTGTACCAGCAGGAATGGGAATATCTTTGTTTGCAGATGATGGGGCGTTATGGAAGAGGGGAGGCAACATAGATCACATAGTTAAGAAACTACAGGAAGGGATAGATCAAGTGGAGAAATGGGGAGAAGAGTGGGGTTTTAAATTTTCAGTGGAGAAAAGTAAAGTAATGTTCTTCTCAAAAAAGAAAATTAGTGAAAATAAAAAGTTAAACTTGTACAGAAAGAACTTAGAGAGAGTAAGCAGCTTTCGATTCTTAGGAATCATAATGGATTCTAGATTAACATGGAGGGAGCATGTGGAGGGAATTGTAGAGAGAAGTAAGAGAGTATTGAATATTATGAGGTGTTTGGCTGGGTTAGAGTGGGGTGCTGATTTTACATAATTAAAATATATATACATCGCATTAAGGTCTAGAATAGATTACGGCAGTGTGGGATATGGATCGGCAGCAAAATCAGTCCTCTCGCAATTAGATATAATCCAAGCCACTTGTCTCGGAGCAATAAAAACAGCACCAACATGTTCACTACAGGTTGAAGCAGGAGAAATGCCACTAGGGCTCAGAAGAAAACAGCTAATAGCCAACTACTGGATAAATTTAAAAGGACACAAAGAAGAACATCCAGCAAAGAGAGTTCTGGAGATGTGCTGGGAAAAGGGGAAGGAGGAAAAAACGAGTTTTGGGTGGGTCAGTGAGGGTTTAGCAGAACAACTAAAAATACAACATGTGGAATTCAGCCCAACAGTTCTATGGACAGTAATACCAAAATGGATGCTACAAGAAACAAATGTAGACTTAAACATGTGGAACATCAAGGAAAGAAATAAAACAGCAGATCTAGTGCAGGAATTTTATAACTATGTGGAGGAAAAATATGGAGAATATGTGTATATATATATACAGATGGGTCCAAAGAACAGGCAACAGGAGTAACAGCAGCAGCAATGGTGGTTCCCATTTATAATAGGACAATTTCAAGAAGAACATCAAATCATTTAAGTATATATGCAGTAGAATTATGTGCAATATTGCTAGCAATAGAATGGATGGAGGAGGTGAGGGATAGGAGAATAGTTATATGTAGCAATTCATTTTCATCACTCTTAAGTATTAAAAGCGGAACAGCAAAAAACCATCAGGAAATTTTATATGAAATACAGTTAAAAACATCCAGGTTAATGCAACAGGGGAGGGAAATAGTGTTCATGTGGGTACCAGCTCATGTAGGAATAAATGGAAATGAAAAAGCAAACAAAGCTGCTAAGGATGCAGTAAAGAAAGAGGTGGTGGAAATGAAAGTAAAATGATCAAAAACAGAAGGGAAAAGTTTAGTATGGAAAGAAATAAATAATCAGTGGAATCAATATTGGTAGAATCAGGAAAAAGGAAGACATTTATATAAATTACAAAGTGTAGCAGGAGAGGCAGGGTGTTATGGACAGAACAGAAGAGAACAAGTCATTATTAGCAGGATAAGAATAGGTCATTGTAAACTGAATAATACACTTAAGATAATGGGGAAACATCCAACTGGACAGTGTAGCTGTGGGGAGAGGGAGACAGTGGAACATGTGTTGATAGCATGTCCCAGATATGGAAGGGAGAGGGAAATAATGTAGATAGGGCTGCAGAAGGCGGGAATAACAGAATGTAATTGGAAAAATATAGTAGAATCTGCTAAGTCTAAAGAAGGGAGGAGAATAACAATAAGATTCCTGGTAACTACTGGAATAATTAAAAGAATATAGAAAAGAAGAAATGGCAAAAAAAAGAAAATTAGTCCAGTAGATGGCGGCATATTTAACACCAAGGATGCCAGCTGCCATTTAAAAATCAAAGAAGAAGAAGATTTTGATTTTTAACAGCACTTTATTTACACTTTGTATCAAAACATTTCACACAATTTACTTAATAATAAAAGGATCAATGAATCAGTTTAGAAAGCCCAGTGATGTGCAAATTCAGCTATGTTGCCGGTGACTCTGTGGAAGCAAAACTCCAGCCTCAGTCTGGCTTTAACGTTGTTAAGGTTGTTGAGTATGCAGCTGGCAACGTCCCGCCACACCAGATCTTCAGGTCCAGTCAGATATCTCTGAATGAACTGGAGCCTGAAGGTGGCGGTCCTGCTAGCCAGGTGGACCAGGCCCTGGCCCCCCTCATCTCTGGATAAAAACAACACACACTGCGGTACCCAATGAAACTTCTCCCAAAAGAAATTAACCATCTTTGCCTGGATCTCCGCAACAAGGCCTGATGGAGGGTCCAGGCAAGTCAACCTGTGCCATAATAAAGAGGCCACTAGGTTGTTCAGGACCAGCACTCTGCCTCTAAAGGACATTTTTGAGTGGAGCCATCTCCACTTAGGCAGTTTGCTTTCCACTGTTGTACTGATATTGTCCCAGTTTTTCCTCATGAAGTCGTTGTTTCCCAGATAAATACCAAGGTACTTTAACCCTTCTTTCTTCCATGTTAGGCTTTGAGAGAGAACTGGGAGGCCTTCACGCCACTCGCCAACAGCCAGGGCCTCGCTCTTCCTCCAGTTCACCCTCGCAGCCGACACAACAGAAAATTTTTCAACAACAGAGCTTAAAATACTCACATCCTGTTGGTCCTTGATAAAAACAACAACATCATCTGCATAAGCAGATAAAACAACACGGCTGTTAAAACCAGGTAAAAACAGGCCTTGAACAGATGATCTTATCTTCTGCAGGTGGGGTTCCAGGGAGAGTGCATTGAGCATCCCAGACAGTGCACAGCCCTGCCGGACGCCTCTATGCACCCTAAAAGGAGCACATAAGCCACCATTAAACTTCAGCACACTCTCATTGTCACTGTACAACACTTTGATCTTGGCTATAAGACCTGCGCCGAACCCAAACCTCTCCATGACCTTCCAGAGGAAGCTGTGTTCGACGCGGTCAAAAGCCTTTTCTTGATCTAATGAGATCAATCCAGTGTTTATGCCTAATGAACCGGAGACCTCCAAAACATCCCGAATGAGGTAGATATTATCTACCATAGACCTGCCGGGTACACAGTACGTCTGGTCCCGGTGGAGAGTCTGCTCCATGCCTCTTCTCAGCCTGTTGGCTAAGACTTTGGACAGTATCTTATAGTCCGTGCAGAGGAGAGAGACAGGACGCCAGTTTTTTATGTCCTGCAGGCAGCTGGTTTTTGGCAAGAGGGTGACTACAGCTCTCCAGCAGGACAGTGGCAGTGACCCAGACACCAGGCTGTCTTCAAAGACATCCAGGATGTCTTGGGCCAAGATGTCCCAGAAAGCCTTGTAGAACTCTACAGTGAAGCCGTCTATACCCGGAGCCCTTTGCCCCTGCATGCTCTGCAGCGCAGCTCCTGTGGGGTTGTCGAGCTGTGAGTTGACAGCTGAGGAAGTCCACCACAGACTTCCTCCATCAGCTCTTCGTCCTCCTTGTGTTCACTTCTGAACAGCGAGGTAAAGAACTCGACAGCTCTTTTCCGTATAAGACCCGGCTCTGTCAGCTCCTGTCCTGTCTCGGAGAGCAGAGAGTGGATCTGTCTCTTCTGCCCTCGTCTCTTCTCCAGTGCAAAGAAGTAGCTCGATGGAGCATCCATCTCCCTGATGTCTTGTACCCAGGACCGGACCAGTGCACCCTGTACTTTAGTGCCCAGCAGGTCGGCCAACGCCGTCTTTTTTGACTTGAGGATTTCGATATATCCTCGATCTCCTGTGGACTCGCTCTCACACTCGAGATCCACAATATCAGTCTCCATATCTTTGATAGATCTGTGAATGTCACGTGTGACATTGAGCGTGTACTGTTGACAAAGAAGTTTAATCTGAACCTTTCCATGGGCCCACCACTGCCTCAGACTGACGAATTCACTTTTTCTCTGTCTAAAATCATTCCAGTAAAAGTTTAAACCCTCCCTGAAAGATTTATCAACAGTTAAAGCAGAGTTAAAATGCCAATATGCGCTTTTGGGTAAAATATTCCTAATAAAAGCGCTACATAAAACCAGAGAGTGATCTGTAAAACCAACCGGTAAAATCTTACACATCCTGACGACACTGACTCTGTGTTTAAAAGCATAAAAGCGATCAAGTCTGGCCGAGGAGATTCGGTTTTCGCTAACGTGGGACCATGTGTACTGTCTGCAGCTTGCGTGCATCCTTCTCCACACGTCCACCAGGCCAAGGGAGGAGACCATGCCTCAAGGCATGCTGGGATGCTGGATGAGGCTCTGCGTGGTTGCGGTCTAAAATGTCATTATCAGTACAATTAAAATCCCCGCCCATGAATAAAAAATCCTCCGAGCTGCAGCTGTTTAAAACATCATTCAAGTTCTCCAGGAAGCGTTTCCTCTCTGTACCGTTGTTAGGAGCATAAATATTGATAAAAACCACTTTAAAACGCTCAAAATGGGCTTTGACTAAAAGGCACCTCCCCTCCACAACGTGCTCCAACCTCTGTGATTGAATAGGAAGACCACTCCTCCACTGAGGTTGGTATGATGGCTTAAAATCAGCTCCCCTTCCCATTCTCTGCTCCAATCTGCCTCATTTCCATCATCACAACATCACAACATCAATGTGCTTCATCCTCGCTGTGTCGAATACCAGTGCCCTCTTCCTCTCTTCCCTGGCACCATTGACATTCAGACTTCCTATTTTAAAAGTATCCATAATGACGACAGAGATGTTAAAATACACAGTGAACACAAACAGTGAAATAAATAGAAATAAGATGCGTGGTTTGTTTATCATTAAAGACCGAGTTGTTTCCTGACTTTGATAATTTGTTTCCTGAGTCTGTATATTTCCTGCTCAGTCAGGTCTGAATCAGCTCTTTGTTTTATTGTGGTTCTGGCGGAATTATAAAAACCCTGCAGGTCAGGGAAGTGCTGTTCTATTATGAGACCTTTCATGCCTTTGGTCTTCTGTAGGAACACCTTCAGCATGGTAGGAGGATACACCTGAGCAGCAGCCTGCTGGGTGTGAGACAGCACGCTGCTGCTGTCAGACAGACAGGCAGGCCTGCTGTCTGCAGCACCCGGTGTGCCTGCCAGCCGTCCGGCCTTACCGCTGGCCATCACAATCACCACATTTTTCCTTTTGGTGCGCTTTTTTTGAGGAGCAGAACTCTCTCCAGCCTCACAGGCCTCCATTTCCTCAGCTACTGCACCCCCCTCGCACAACTCATTTGCTTTTATTTCTGTTTCACTGTCTCCATTGCTTTATCTGTTTCACACTGGTTGCCTGCGACCTCGGACTCCTCACACAGTCCTCCTGTTACATTACCTGCCTCTTCCAACACACTTACTACTTTATGTCCCCCACCCACTTCACAACCAACATTACCCATCTCACTCCCCTCAACCGTTTCACCCACCTCTGTGATCAATTCACCCGCTACTTCACCTACATTATCATCTGTCACCTCACCCGTTTCACACCCCCCAACTTCACCACTCACCGCTGTGCTCCCTCCAGCCTGGCTCTGGGTCTCCTCAGCCTGCTGTTTCTCTGTAGTTCCTGCAGTTTCTTCCGCAGCACCGACCCCCCCGGAATCGGCTGCGGCCGCACCGCCGGACCGGGTCGGCCGCCGAAAACCGCCGCCCACCGCCTACCGGGAGCGGCCGGCTCAGCGGCTGGAGTACCGTTGGAGTACCGCGGCCGGGACGGGCCTTGATCAGGTGTCCCTCCTCACCACATCCAAAACATTTGACCGTGGATGATGTCGCAAACAAAATATATTCAAAGTCCTCCACACGGACACGGAACCGGTAGTCAAACACCTTGTTATTGAGGATCATGTATAGCTGCCTGCGGTGAGATACTACGTGTCTCAGCAGGGGAGACTTACAGCCCGACAAGACTTTTCTAATTGGCGACGTCACCTTCCCGTGTCTTGAAAGTTATTTTATTAAAAATTCATCACTGATGAAAGGGGGGACATTCGACAGAGTCACCCTAGTTGCCGGCTGCGTTAACTACAGCACCGGCTCAAACATCCCATTTACAGTGATGCCTGTCTCCACCAACCTTTTCACCTGCTCCACTGTTAGCCCGGTTTTTTCATTGGAAGCCCAAGAACAAGCTGGAGAAATCGTTTATTAAAAAAGTATTTATTAGTGGTCACAAGTAGAGTATATTGCAGCGCTGGACTCGGAGTGCCAGAGCTCCCGCAGGAAATCCGTCAGGCCGAGCCCCGTTATCCGGAAACATGTTATATTTATATTCAGCTTTATCTCACAGAAGTTGTATTCACACTTGTCAGAGTATAATTGGCCAGTTTTGGGTGACATGCTCAGGCCAGCTGCTGTCCTTGTTGTGTTCTTTGGATGTGATAAACAATGTGTGTGTGTGTGAGTGCTGTTTTAGGCGTGGATCTAATGGACCAGACCTATCTGCCCTAATAGAGATGTTTTGTCTGACCCAGTTGTTTATGTCCTTCTAAGGTCTTGGACCATTTAAGGTCATCTGTTGTGCAGTATGAGCAGAGTGGAAAAGTACCAGCTAGGAACATAGGTTATTTAGGAAAATACAGAATATGAATTTATAATGTCTAAGATCAAAGCCAATTATAACAACTCCCCCTTTTGACATGATTTAATCATGTCAACTAAATGAGGTAGGAATGTTATATTCTGTATTGTGTAACACCTGTTAGCGGCAGCCAACTTAGCAGGTCCCCAAACTGCAAGTGGCCAACTACCTTGAGGTCCAGCACAACCAGACAGGAGATTCTTGTTATCCCCCTTTTGATATAACTTCATTATGTGAGCTGTTATGTGTAAGCTGTTCTTCTTTGCGATTATCAGCAGCAAGCAAGTTTTCATTGCATATGCATGTGTAAAACAATTGTAATGCGTTAGCTAAACCTTTCTGTATCAGGAGTGTTTATCATGATGCTGGGAACAGAACCTCTTTCCCAGAATAGTTCAACCTTCATTACTCAACTGATCATAACTCTGCAATGAGCACATTTCATAAAAGCTATAAGTATCACGCCTGTACGTGTATGCAAGGAATAAATCAATAAATGTTTCAATATGTCTTAAAATTAGTGTGTGTATGTGGCCCCGAACCCAATCTCTGTGTAGAATCTTAGTTCATTTTGGCCCAAAACTATATGTGGTTTAAGCAGTGGCAAGACCCTGCTCACCCATAAGTACCATTACAACACATAATAATAATTAACTAAGCTACAACAATTCATAAAATATTGAAACCCAAAAAGTGCTTAAGGCAATTAACATCACCATCAGGATCGTCCACTGTTCGCAGCGAATAGGAGCGAAAAACCCGATGGCTGATATCCGGGAAAATTCTCCTATGGCCCCATTCCCCCTTGGCGACCGACCACTTAATTACCTTTCAGTGCCTAAGGTCCCGCTCCGAACAGCCGATTCACACCAATGGCAATGGACATATTTATGATTGGCTATGATTAGTACTTGGTCTACTTAAAATCATTAAAGTACATAGGAACATCACAAAACACAACACACAAAACAATACAGTACAGACATTTAAACATGATGTGAATATGAAGATATGACCCTGTTGAGAACAGATGAGTAATGATAGATGTAGTGTAAAAACTGACAATTTCTTTTGAGTGAAAATTTTATGATAACATTGTGCCGAGTGGTGCAGTGCAGCTCAGTCTCTTCTGGTCCAATCCTGTCACTGCTTGGTGTTTGGTTGTCCTTCTGGCTGAACCTCAGTTCAGCAGTCTGAGCTAACTAGGAAGGAGAGGTTACCAGCACTTCACTTCCACAAAGGGGTCTTTACCACCTGTTTTCCCTAACTAATCTTTTTCTTTGGGACAATTCAGGAGATAATTCAGATTATTTTGTTGACAGTGGTTGAAGGTTGTATGGTTGTTCAACCATTATCTTGGCATGATGATCATGCCTCCCAGAATTTCAGACTGATGTCTTGTCAGTCACTTGGCTGTGAGTCCTTTAGAGGTTCTGCTGCCGATGCAGTTCATTTAAGCTGTGGATGAATGTTAGCAGGAGAGAGAACCGAGCTGCACATTTCATTTTCACAATGTTCTATATTCAGGAATTCCCTTTTAACAGATTCAATCCCAGTATTCATTGGTCGACCAATTAAGTTTTCATATGAACCCCAAACAAAAACAAATAAATAAACCGAAAAAAAAAAATAAAATAAAATAAAATAAAAATAAATTAAATGAAAAACAAAACAACTGGCCAGTTGATAGAAACCATGTTTTAGGACAGTACCGTAATACTCACCAACCTGCTGTACAGCATTAATGAGAAATCCAGTACCATCAACTTTTTCTGTGGAAAAAAACTTCAAACCATTTAGAGAACACAGCAAGACCAAGACAAAACACAAGACAACATAGAACAAAAGACAAAAGGAAGACAACGACTCACAGAATTTTGGGAAAAACTTGAGAAGTGTTAGTAAACTATGATTAATTGTTGTATCTCCACCCCCCTGATGAGACTTAGTCTCCTCCGTATGTTAGTTCTGCTGAACTCTTCCACTGCAGTTTCTGCTCCTGTGTTGTTGCTGCAGGACAGAAATGTTTGTGGTTAGATTTCATTTTGGGAGCAGCACAGCATCAAGAAAGCAGCCATTTCTTCTCAATGAGTAACTGATTAACCTTTTTGGGATAAATAGTGTCTGTCCTCTTAATTCAACTCAGAGTGCTTTTGATAAAATTTCAGCATGATCTGCTTAATTCTCACTTGTTACTTTATACTAAATTCTATTTAATTCTTACCAGTGGCTGTGTTTCGTGATGCTGAGCCATCCACAGACAGTTCAGGATCAGCATTAATTTTTAATTTTTTAATTATTTATTTATTTTTTTTCATTTAAATTAGAAACACTTCATGTGGTACCAACAGTGTGGCATCAGAGTTTCTTATAACATCACATGATACAATAACATATTTCCATACAAATTAGAATCAAAGACAAAGGTTTATTCTATTTTTCTATTTGTCTTAATTCCTCATTTATTTATTTTTTAGATGAGCCATGTGGCCTTGTGCTGCTAACTTTTTCCTTAGCAGTGCCACAGCATCGTGCTTGTGTTGTCAGACATCAGATCTTTGGTTGGTTATTGATCACTGTTACCTTGCATGCATGCTTTGACCTAAGGGCCCAGATTCTTGATATTATTTTGTAATATTTTTCTTTGCTCATAGCAGTTTTGGAATGTTAGCTAAATTGTTCAGGATCCTTCTTGTTTTTCCTTGACATGAATTAGACCTTTAATTGTGCAGTTCAAAGCTCTGTGCTTTACCTTACTTAGAGCAGCTCTGCCTCAGTTTATTATGTTTTACTTAATCTTTACTTCTTTCTTCCAGTATGTGTGGATGTATGCGGGTGTGTGTGTGCGTATAGATGTGCGTGTGTGTATGTGTGTGTGTGTGTATGTATGTGGCCTTGGGTTTCACTGTTTTGTTTTATTTTCTTCTATCTTGTGAAGCACTTTGTGTTACATTTTCTTGTATGAAAAGTGTTATGAAAATAAAGTTTGATTGATTGATTCATTGATTAAGTGCACCAGATTAAACAACTTGGGTCATCTCCCGTGTAATTTCTCGAATGGACCAGAGCACATGATTAAAACTGTTCTCACAGAACATTTTATTCATCCCATTCATATCCTTTTCTTTCGACCAACATGTCATGACTGACCACAGATTGGATTGTACATGTTGTTTCTCAATAAATTGCAATTGAAGTGGATTGTTGCCATTTTTCAGAGATCTTTTAGTCACCTGGTGTGGCGTGGTGGGAAGAGAGGGTGTGTCCAGATTATTGTTGTAGCTCTTTGTCACTTGAGCTTTTAATGTCTGACTTTCACACAGGAGAGGTGTGAAAATTAGTTATTGTAACCTTTATTGTTTCTGCTACTGTGGTTCTACAGTCTAGTCTCCACAGTGGTGTTTTCCTTTGGTTTCATAGTCAGTGGTCCGTTCAGTCTCTGATAGAGTTTTAGTCCCCGTGGTCTAGTCTTTGTCAGTAGGTGAGGTTCCTAAGTCAGTCCGGACCTCAGTTAATGTTCTTTCGGCAGGATCTTGAGCCTGAGTACAGTGATCCTTGTGGATCCAGTTACTCAGTCTATTCTCAGTCCACCATACCTTTACACAATGTGTTGTAGCTTCTGCGTCCTGTCCATATAGGAGAGGACCAGTTAAGTTTGTTCACTTTCCTGGTCCTGTTCCTTGGTGAGTATTTATGTAACCTGTTGAGATATCCTCATCACCGTGTTATTCAGTTGTTTCACATTCACACAAGTTTCCATACTGTAGTACAACAAGGGGTCAGCCTGTTGGTGCAGTTGTAAATGGACAGGGTGTTTCCTCCCTGTCATGACCTCATGTGGGACAACATGACAACATTCATGGTGGCATTTGGAGTAAATCTTAGGCTAACACAATACGTAGAGCTTCAGCCCAGGTTAACTGTGTGTCTGCACAGACTTCTGTTCGGCCTTCTTGATGGTTCTATTTGCTCTTTTCACTAGTCCTTGTAAAGCTGGGTGAGAGACTGCACCGAGCTTATGTGTAATTCCAAACATCTTTTCTACTTCTCTTAGTTCTTCATTAGAAAAGTGAGTGAGTACCATTGTCTGATCTTATCACTTCTGGTACCCCAAATCTTGGAATAATTTCTCTTGTAAGCCATTTAATGACTTCTTTTCCTTTTTCGGTTTTAGTAGGTGTGGCTTCTACAAATCTAGAAAAGGGATCCACACCCACTAGAAGATATCGTTTACCTTCAGTCCTGTTTGCTGCTCCCATGTCAGTACAATCAATTACTATCTGCTTCCAAGGGGCATCAGGTACTGGGAAACTTGTCTAGTCCTGCTTTGAGATTGAACAGCTTGCAAATTTCACAAGATTGCACAAGATATTTTATCGTGTCTTTTAGGTGGGGGTGCCACCAGTGTTGTGAAATGAGCGCTGTTACTTTTGAGCTAGCACAGTGTGCTCTACTGTGTGCTTCTTGACATAGCAAGTTTAGTAGTCCAGTTGGAGCTACTATTTTGCCTTCATGATTCCTCCAGAGTCTTGTGGAATCCTTTTTTATTTATTTATTTTTTTCCGTTCCATGCTTGCTTTTCAGATGGTGCCGCTGCTTCGTGAAGTTCTTTAATGTTTTCTAAACATAATTCTCGTTGTGATTTTTCCTCCAATGTTTTCTGAGACATCTGGTTAAATGCAGTATACCTTGCTTTTGTTTTTGCTGCCTTATCTGCCGCATTGTTGCCTCTCGCTACTCTCCCATCTCCCTTTTGATGTCCTCTGCACTCGACTCTAGCAACTTGTTTTGGTTCAAGTATGGCATAATATAGTTCGAGTAATTGATTTAAGTGTTTAACCGGGGTGCCTGCTGAGGTCACAAAGCCTTTCCTTTTCCAGTGACACATGTCTGGTATAGAGGCATGTCTTTAACTGTAAACACTGTTTTTGTTTTCATTTCACTAATTTATTCAATGTTTATTGTTAGATTAATTAATATTTATCTGCAGGGTTAGAATTTGCTAATAGTATTAATATAGTGTTCAGATGTACAGCTCTCTGGTTGCTGTGGCTGTTTTTAAATGTGCCATGAAAACAAACCTTGACTTGACTTGTTATGAGTCAGACTTACTGCAGCGCAGCTGTCTTTAAATTTCTTTTAGAGTTTTCTTCTTTAAGAAACTCATTGGTGATATCTGACTCTCGTTGTGCCTTTTATTGCCGTGTTTTTGTTAATTTCCTAATAATCTAACTCACTTTAAACCTTTCTGTAAAGCACTTTGCTGCTCTGTTAAGATAACAGATCAATTGATTCATAGATCTGCTGCAGTTAAATAGTTAAATGGTTTAATGAGATCAAATATAAATACTGATGATGAATATTAACTCAGAATTGGTGAAAATAAGCAGAGGAGAAGTATTTAGATCAGCTAAATTTTAAGTCATGTTACTGTGATCTCTAACACAATAAAGGCTAACCTTTAATGCTTTAAGATGGTAAGAAACTGTCTGACACCTATCTGTCTGACCTTGCTGTTAAATCCTGATATTTTCTAATATGTCATATGGTCTGACTGTCCGGTCTCAGACCTGCTTCAGGTGGAAATCATAAAGTCTCAATTTGTAGAACATCTTTTGTTCAGGCAGTTTTTCCATTAAAGGATCAAAGATTTAAATGCTGTGTTTGTTTGTTTGACTTTAACTTTTTAAGAGAGCTGTTAAATCTTAATTCAACAACAAACTGGTTCTAATGTTTAGTTTTAAACAGTCTGTTCTTCCTGGATTTATTTTGGATTTTTTATTTTGTTATCTCTTCACTGTGATACGTGCATTGAAAAGCGGATTTCAGATTGTCCATTCAATTTGGTATTTCTCCCATTCATCCATCCATCCATTTTCTATACCGTTAGTCCGTTAATCGGGTAGCGGGGGGGAGAGGCTGGAGCCTATCCCAGCAGTCATCGAGCGAAAGGCGGGGTACACCCTGGACAGGTCGCCAGTCCATCACAGGGCCACACATAGAGACAAACGAGACAAACAACCATGCACACTCACTCCTAAGGACCATTTAGAGTCACCAATTAACCTAACATGCATGGTTTTGGACGGTGGGAGGAAGCTGGAGAACCCGGAGAGAACCCATGCATACACGGGGAGAACATGCAAACTCCACACAGAAAGGCCCCAGGCGGGGATTAAACCTGGAACCCTCTTGCTGTGAGGCTATGGTGCTAATCACCACACCACCGTGCAGCACCTTCTCCCATTCAAATTTATTTTAAAATAAATTAATTGTTGAATTGATGATAAATGCTCTAGTAAAAACTTCCATTATCATTGTAAATTTTTCGACTAAATAACTATATGTAACTCTGGTACTCTTTAAGTACAGGCCAATGATCAATCAGAATCTGTCCTCACTCTCAGGGCTGAATGAGGGAAGAGGGAAGCAGGGTTGGGATGAGATAATCTTAGGGTGAGAGCATTTATGACAAAGCTAAGGATATCTAACCTTGTCTTTTCCAATTACACATGTCCACATGTACAGCCTAAGCTGTTTATGCTGAATCTGTATAAATGGTCAGTTTTTTCTTTTGCTAAATGGCATGCTTCTGTTATTGAGCATGCGCGATGTTGGGAAGAGGTGTCTTATCTTCTAGTGTAGTAGGATGTGTCCCTGGAAAAGATGACGTTGTGTCTGGCACATGCTGTGGTAGAGGTGCAGAGGACTGCGTCTGAATAGAGAATTTAACTTCTCCTAAAAATGCTGACAGTCTGCAAGAAATGTTTTGTTTTTTTCCGTCTTTATCTGCCCTTGCTTTCTGGAATAAACCTGCCTCCTTTAGCTTTGCTGTTGCTTGATTCCTACTGCCTGTTGCTTGTTTTAAAAACATGGAGAAATCCCTCAGTAGCGGTGGAGCACTTTCACACCCCCCAAACATTCCTCTCTCTTGCATTTCTCTCGTGCAGTTCACAACTCTCTCAGTCCCTCCTTTTTCATCTTCTCTTCGAACCTTTTTTATCCATCTAGTCAAGGTGTTAAACAATACCGACCCCAATGAGCCGGGTTTACCTGTTTTCCACTTCTCAACTATGATTTGTGACATGTTTAAATGTTTTACACGTGTTAATCAGAATGGGTGAATGGTGCAATGCCCGAGTGTTGGACCCGACCAAGAAGCTTCTACACAGAATCTTTTACTCTGTGCGCTTGATCGCTGGGGGTTCTCCCAGTCCCTTCACTCGTTTTAATTCACCAATCTCTGTAACACCCTAACTAAATTCCCCTTTATTTTCTATTCCAATGCCCCCCTTTTACAGAACCACTTGAGATCTGTGTCAGTGTAGGAATTCTCGATCAGTCTCGACTGCTCGATACACTTCCACTAACACAGTAAAATATCAACCAAGTAGCAAACCACCCCACATTTTCATGAAAAATAATAAAACTTAGCCCTGTGTCCTTATGCAGAGATAAACCCTTAGTATATCGTCTATGCACAACATCTGCAGAACCACCGCCGATTGCGGAGAGAAAAAAACAAAAACAGACACACCGCCAATTGCGGATTTTACAGTCCAACCACCAAACGTGAAGTAATACAGACCCACCGCCGATTGCAGATAGAGGTCCAAGCGCCCTTGTGCGCAGAAATTACCCACACAGTCTATTGTGAAGTAATACAGACCCACCGCCGATTGCAGATAAAGGTCCAAGCGCCCTCGTGCGCAGAAATTACTCACGCCGCCTATAGTGCAGTAATACAGACCCACCGCCGATTGCAGATAAAGGTCCAAGCGCCCTTGTGCGCAGAAATTACTCACATCCGGTCATGCAGTAATACCGAGATTACCCACACCGCGATAGCGGACTAATAGACCCCCGCCCATTGGCATCTAATTCCTATTCAATTTAGAAGACAGGATGAATTTATGTTATCTTAATTTATGTCTTTTATTTGGCCAAATTGTACTAAACTAGGACACATATGACTCTCCCTATGTGAGACTATGTGTTTATACTTTACATGTGACCACCTAGTAAACCTGCAGACACAAATTTTGTGCTTTTGATTTAGTGATCGGAGGACATCCTAATTCAGACAATTTAGTTTAGAATGACCAATGTGCAGAAATTTCACATATCCTGATACAAGAGGTTTTCTGCTCACCTTGTGTTTTAGGCGCCTTGAATTGTCTGAAGAAGGGTCCCCTCCAACCAGCTCCGGAAGTCCTCGATCGGACACGGTCTCAGAGTCAGCCAATCCGGGTCACGGCACCAATTGTTAGCCCGGTTTTTTCATTGGAAGCCCAAGAACAAGCTGGAGAAATCGTTTATTAAAAAAGTATTTATTAGTGGTCACAAGTAAAGTATATTGCAGCGCTGGACTCGGAGTGCCAGAGCTCCCGCAGGAAATCCGTCAGGCCGAGCCCCGTTATCCGGAAACATGTTATATTTATATTCAGCTTTATCTCACAGAAGTTGTATTCACACTTGTCAGAGTATAATTGGCCAGTTTTGGGTGACATGCTCAGGCCAGCTGCTGTCCTTGTTGTGTTCTTTGGATGTGATAAACAATGTGTGTGTGTGTGAGTGCTGTTTTAGGCGTGGATCTAATGGACCAGACCTATCTGCCCTAATAGAGATGTTTTGTCTGACCCAGTTGTTTATGTCCTTCTAAGGTCTTGGACCATTTAAGGTCATCTGTTGTGCAGTATGAGCAGAGTGGAAAAGTACCAGCTAGGAACATAGGTTATTTAGGAAAATACAGAATATGAATTTATAATGTCTAAGATCAAAGCCAATTATAACACCACCTTCTCCACAAACACCGCCTTGTTTATTCGGGCAGCGGACCTTACTGAGCCGTGCCCTATCACCTGCCCCACGGCCAGCGCCACTTCTTCCACGCTGCATGGAGAGCCGGCACCAACCCTGATGTCGTGCTTCCGGGACAGCATGGAGAAGCCACCGGACGCCATTGTGGCCTCCCAGCAAGGCTGGGAAGCACACCAAACAAAACAACAAAAAAACTAAATTAAACTTTCAACACACTACACAAAAGACTCAAAACCAACACAACTAATGAAACATTAAACAAATTAAGACAAAGATAGAGAAAAAAGGTAAGAAAATTACTTCTCTCAGCTCCACTTCCACACCTCTCACACGAAGAAGAAGAAGAATGCTAGAAAAGAGTAAGGCAAGGCAAGTTTATCTGTAGAGCACAATTCGTGCACAAGGCAATTCAAAGTGCTTTACAGCTACATAAACAAGAAGGCAAATAAAATCATTAAAACATAATAATAATCATTAATTAATTAAATTAAAAGTGAAGAGTGCAGATAAAATACTTTCAGTTGTCATATGCACAGCTAAATAGAACTGATTTCGGCATGAATTTAAATATCGTCACAGTTGTGTCCTGTCTCACATCTTCTGGAAGACTGTTCCAGACTTCAGGAGCATAAAACTGAAATGCAGCCTCACCTTGTTTAGTCCTGATGATTTGAAATCATGTATTTCTCCGAGACATGGCTGCAGGAGCATGTACTAGACTCCAACGTCTCTCTGCTTGGCTTTCAGATGATATGGGTGGAGAAAGACATCAGAAGTAGTGGCAAAAGCAAAGCCAGAGGTATTATAGTGGAAGACCCTCCTTTTCTGGTACCTAAAATAATCTCATTCATCTGTCCCCAGTGACACAGACTTGTTGTCCTAACATCCTACATCATAAAAGTCTTGGAGAGACCGATACTGGCCCTTCTTTTAGGTCTTCAAGCAGTTTGGTTATCATCCTGGAGTTGGGATTTAAAATGTCATCACCTGCTTTAGCAAGCCTGGTTAGAAATGGACCAACCTAGTATTTTTTCCCCACTGTCTCAAGTACTCCACTGAATTGCAGGTTCCGGCACCAAGAGTGTTTCTCCATCTGTAACTTGAGCCCCCAAGATGTAATTTTGTTCTCTCTCCTCTTGGAGAGTTGCTCATACTGAAGAACTTTTTGCTCGTATTTAATTGACTTTCTCGTAGACACAGCAAACGTTTACTTTTAAATTCACTTTTTCAGTTTTATTGTTGCATATCAGCAACTCTAACTTATTAGAGTGTATGTTAGTTAACTGGGCAAAGGAGGTAACATCATTAGGAGTGTTGTCTTTGTCGGTTTTACCTGGTTTACATCATCCATCCTTTTATTTAAGGTTGATTATTTTTACAGCTTAATCATGACAGTTATCCAATAGAGCACGACATCCAGGCATAGACTTTGGCTGAGTTACAGTTTGATGGCTCCTCTGTGTTACGAGTAGCGGATCTCCCTCTTTTGATGGACCTTCTTTCTTTTGTAGGATGTTGAAAAGGAGCATCTATTTCTCCACCAGGAATAAGCTCAGCCATTACAGTTAAAGTTAGGGAAAGATCATCTGTGTACAATCACTCTTTAAGAAGAATTAATACCATATTTGCGTAGCCCGGAACAGAAAAAGTTTCTTGTGGTTGCTTTTACCTAACACTAAAAACAAGAAACAAGTCAAGTTTTGTAAATGTTATGAACTCAGTGACACAATGTACCAATGAATTACTTTTTATTCGAATCTTACATTGTGTCCTATACAAACAGATATATATGTTCAATATTGCAAATCAATGCACACATCAGTGCAGAGCAAAAGCCAAACTGCTTTGGATCATTGACAAAAAAATCAGTGGAATAAGCTTATAATAAGGTGGAATAAGGTGTTAGGATTCTTCCATTTCTTTTTAGATAACTTGGTAATCAGTTATATTACAGTCATGACAACAATAGACAAGACAAGTAAAGTCTTGATTTCACTTAAGCTTGTATTTTTAATGTCTCAGATAAACAATCAAGGTTTTGTTATTTACATAATTCTAAAGAACAATTTCAAGACTAAAAATGAAAAAAATATTTTTACAATAAAAATGGACTTAAATGCCACATAAGTCAAAGTCTCATCCTAGATTTTCCAATGAAGCAGTTATTGCTTAATTAAAAGTCACAGAAATAAAACAACTCATTTTCTTAATTCAGTAGAGGCTAAACAAAATACACTTTATGCATCCTGTTCTTCAAAATTGGTCTTTGTGATACGATGAAGTTGGATGAAAAGTTAGACAAAGACTATTGTAAATACAAGAATTTTTTTTACTTTTTATTCACCTCTTCTGTAGTACTGAAAAACTTTGCTGATTGACTTGATTAGAAAATGTAGATCAGGGCAATAAAAGATGTCTCTTTTTCCATAGCAAGGTTACAGGTGAAGGTTCATGGGCGTTGGTCGTATTCACTGATCTTTCTCTTAATGTGCGAAAGTTTGGATCGGAGATATTTACATCTCTTCTTCTTAAGTTGGTAATCCGGGGACTGTAAAAGAACATAATCTTTTTCATCAATTTGCTTTTGTTTTTTAGTAGCAAACACACCTGAGACATTAAGCAAATCAGAGTCCAATTCATTGTGATACAATCATAATACAATCAAATACAATTCATTAAATTTCAAATTAGTTGCCTAGCTAAGGAAACCCACAGACTGCACTGAAACTTCCTTTCAATCTAAAATCCCATTCTGAGCATGCTCCCTTTTAACAGGGAGAAACCTCCATCGGAACCAGACTCAGGGAGGGTTACATCCTCCAACTGAAAGGTTAGCATTTCAATCTCAAGCCCCATCATGTGTCATATTGTACATGGAAAATACAGTGAACCCCACACTACTCCACTTGCAAGTTCAAGTACAGAATGAATATGGAATATCCTTGGAATAAGTGCTATATGAGTGTTTGTGTAAATGGATGAATTAGGATCAAACTATAAAGCTCTTTGTAGAAGCCAGATAAGGTTAAAAAGGCACAACATATGTGTGGTCTATTACTTTCCACCTTCACCCTTTTTAGCAAATAAAGTCAACTCTGACTTTAAAATGATGATAATTAATTTTGACTCAAATGTGGAAAACCAGAGGCTCATCCCATTTGTCTAATCTTTCTCCTCTTGTTTTCTCTCTCGTCTGTGCTGCCTGTGACCAGGAGATCGATCTCCACAGAACATTCTGAAGGTAATTTAATTTCCTAAAGTGCACCTGGAGGAGCTACAAGCAATGAGTATCTTTTTGGCTTCCAACAATGTAAAAAAAATCAAAGACAAAAATATATGTTTTCAAAAACATCCTTTATGCCTGTCTGACAGAACTAATGAAATACAGCAGTGGCTTGCAAGAGAACAACAGATAGATGAAGCAGCTGTGTCACATGTCATATAGTTACTTGCTTCAAATCAAAAGACACTTAATTTTGTTCATTGACTGTCACTTGGCCTGTCCTCTCCTCCAAGGATGAACAAATTGGGAAATATAATAATCGTCAGGTTTCAAAACGATAGTTCACAGATCATTGAAATCATGAGGGCTACATCTATTATAATTTCACAGAACAGAACAACTCTGTCAGAAATATGTGTCTGTGCCTTACCTTCTTGAGATTTTTCAGTCTTGTGTATTCATTTAAGGCATCCTGAAATAAGAAGTATTAGTACACATTAACGAATCAGGAGAAATCATCAGACAATATAAGGTTGTCAGAGTCATTTCAGACTCACGGCCAGGTGTTGATCCACCTTTACTTTGCATTGAGCTTCAGTAGGATTGCGATATAGTAGAATTATCCATATGTCAAAAATATCAAACAATGTGTGAAGACATCATCTGCAATACCTTGAAGCTATTAAGCCACCAATATGCATAATCCCAACACCAAGCATAAGAATTATTTTCCTACTATAGATATATTGCTCTCCTCAACTCCATCCCAATGAAGAAAAAACTAATGAATTACAGCATGTTTCTGACATACTGATAGATTGCCAGAAACGTAGCGAGAAATGCAAAGAATTGTTAGAAGGTGCTTTTTGGACTGTTGTCAAAAGCTAAAGGGTACTTGCAGTATATGGATCATTTTCCTTACTGTGTTCTAATTTTCTTAACATAGTTCTGTTTCTAATGAAAAAAATACAGCTACCTATACTTCAAATTGACAGAATGGGACTGCTATCCTCACCAGGAACTGTGGACTGCCCTCAGGGTGCCTGTCTAGTTCTCTGTCTAGGTCAGCTAGGTCCTGGTTTACACTGTCCAGCTCAGCTTCCAGACTCTTGTACTCCAGATGATTCCGGTCAAACTCTCGTTTGAAGTTCAGTCGCTCTTGCTCATTTACAATGGGCGGAAACAAACTACAGACAAGAACAGAATTTAATTTGCTACATTACTGATAATAACCTGTAAGAACAAAATTAATTTATGGTGAGAGAACAAAACTCTGTACAAGTCAGAGCCAGTTATTATAACCATTAAAGAAGATGTCCCAAACGTCCACTCACACACTGAAATCCTTTTCCTCCAAGTAGCCTCCAGACTCCACAACAGCGTCCTTCAGCTTAGGCTTTAGACCTCCCACTGAGCTGCTTATGTCCGAGTCCCTGCAAATAGAATTCATTTATTAATTATGTTGCAGTGAATTGGACTAAAATTTGAATTTGGTGCTGTATAAATAAAACTGAACTGAAGTGAACAGAATTCTGTACTGGTTTTTTTCAGACTGCATTTTCTCCTCACTGTTCCTCATCCTGTTCACAAACAGTTGTGTACCTCCAGTCACTAGTCAATCAAATTTAAAACTGGGAAAATAATCCCCTGCTTAACTAATGTGGACAAAACAACTTGGGAGTTGAAACTGTAAATTTAGTGGAAATGTGAATGTATTCAAAACAAGTCCAGTCTCGCCTGCTCATAGGCCTCTAAAACTCCCCATTTTACTGTTTTGATGAAGCCACCCATCATTGCCTGCTGCCCACCAGTCGCCTCACTAAAAACTCACAAGATATTTCTTAAAGAAGTTAAACCTGTCAAAGTTTCTTCCCAAGTGCAGTTGGCTTCATTAGCAATGCACAAGATCCAGTTTTAACTTGAACATATTTACATCACAATTTCAAATTTGTTCTTCTCTTATTTGCATAATTCTCTTTATGTGTTACTTTGGCTATTATTCACCTCAGAACAGAGGCAAATTTAATTAATGGTTATGTGTCTTTGTTCTAAATGGGTTTATTTTCCCTCATTTATCTAGTGTGCACTTTCAGTTTCTGTCCAAAGGGCCTTCTGCATGCACATGCATATATTTAAGCCAGAGTCAATGTCCTGGGGGTGAGTTGCACAACACAGCTCACCTCCAGCCGACTGTAACAAAACCGTTTGTAAATTCACACTCATAAACAGTTCTCTTGGATATGAAATTCATCCTTCCAATTCCATTCATTTTCTGCCACCTAACTGGGACTTGATTGCAGGGTCATTTTTATGCTCACCAATGAGAGCTCATGACCACCGATGAGGGTTAGAATGTACATCATGGAGAGCTTCCCATTTTTGGTTCAGATAATGTCTGCATCACTGCTGATGGTGCCTGTCAATCATCTGTTCATCTGTTCTACCCCCACCCAGTAACAATCACCTTTTTCTGATTCTGAACGATACAAGCCTAAGTCAGCTAAAGAGCTGGTCCAGGGTTCCAGGACAAAAACGGCATAGCTCCTCCTGAATAACAGGATTGAATATCTACCAGACTCTTCACTTCAGCACCCTCTTGAGAAGAGGGATCACCACCCAGCTCTGCCAATTCAGAGACACTGCCTTTGACCTCCACACACAGGCATCCCCAATCCCCATTCAGCCTCTATGTTAGGTGAATCCACAAACACCTATGGTGTCCACCACTGGCCTCGGGGATGCCATCATAACAAGCACCAACCAGAGTGGGATAAAGTCCAGCCTCTCTCCAAGAAATTTGTTTTAGAATCTCTGCTGTGTCGTAAAGGTGAGCCCAACCATATCTAGCAGGTATCTCTCAAATTCCAATTATAAGATTGGCCTCCTTCTCAGTCAGTGTAAAACTGATCCAATTCCTTTGCAGTCACAATTTCTGTTCCTTCTCCTCAATTATCTCAAGCTTGTGTGACCTGCACAGCTCTTACTGCGTGCAATCTCACCTCATCCAAAGTAAGCATGAATGGAGTAGTTTTAACATTTTGGCTTTGACAGAACGACAAATATGACACACAGCTTACCCTAGTAAGTATAAAGGCTTGTTGTAGTTCAGCTGGTCCAGATAGTCTCTAGAATCCCCAACTTTGTCATTGTAGTCATTAACCAGCACCTCTGGGTCACCAGACACATTGGTCACCTGAAGCGAGAAAAGTTTTAGTTACTGCTGATGGAAATTTGAGACTCAGCTTCGGTCAAACTTAGCATCACTGATTCAACTCAATAAAAAGTCCAGTTTTAGATTTAAAGAGAGACACTTATTTTAGCAAACTGGTTTAATAGTGAAAGTGCTTCTGTCTGAGAAACTGTTACTTTTACAATCAAAGAGTGTTTAAAAAAAGTGAATGGAAGTAGCTGCTGGTTATAAAAACTCTACGTTAAGTGTTTTTTTCTCATTATTCAGTACATTTTTAATTATGGTCATTAGTTCTTCTCACTTATTAGAATTACTTGTGATTATTTTGAAAACAATTCCATAGTTAGGGGGAAATCTTTTTTTTGTACAAATCAGTTTCAAGTATCACTTGAGTTCCCTTATCTTGTCCCTCTTCCCCTATATGATCACCTTTGGTTTAAAAGCAGCCAAGATGGTGACAACAATATACTGAATTCAAGATGCAAAAACAGTGGTTTACAAACCCGTGTATAGCAACATAACGCTTTTCTCCATTTCTTTAACAGAGGCATTTAAGTCAGTCAGACTGGTGCTTGCCTTGCACTTCTCTACCTGTTCTACTTGCTCTCTGTTGTTTAAAATTATGTTCTTACTACTTGCCCCAGGAATTCATACTGTACTCAAGCGTCAGTGCTATTTCACATGTAAATTGCTTTGGACAAAAGAGTATTCCGAAAAACTAAACATACTTGTAACAAAATGTATAACTAAACTAAGATAAACAGTCCACAAACATGGCAGTAATGATCAGAGTATAAAAACTGTTATATAACAATGTAAATGTCCCTTAAAACAACTTCCATGACTCTGAACTGTGAAAAGATAAGCATGTTAAAATGTAACAAAAAAATCTACATCTAGTTGCATATGTTTAATAAAAAACATTATTATTACAATATATTAGATAAATGAATGAATTTTACAGCAGTGTGTTTTTCTAATTTGTCATCAAATGAAATAAATAGTTCATTTGTACTTCTAGGTTTATTTATTTTAGGTAGCTTTTGTCTAGTTTCAGCAGGATTCCTAAAATTTAGGCTAAAGTAACACAAGAAAAACACTGTGGGTGTGAGAGCAATTCACCTGGACCAACTGGTTTGTCTAGTCTTTCCTGCATGCCTTAATACCACAGATACTAACACTACCATCAACCGCAGCCCAGGACAATGTCTTCCAGCCACAACAACTGCTTAAACTCAGGTCTAAAGGTGCTGCTGGGACAGTTCACACACTTGAAATGAATGCTATGCTGCTATTGAGATAGTTCTCAGGTCACTGCCACTTATCCTGACAGACAGCACAGGACATCATGCTGAAACTAAGAGGCTAAACAGACCACACCCAGAAACTGCAAATGAAACCATCCTACCCTGCTTCCAGACTCATCTCTCTGACGCACACACACCGACTACACATGTGATTAATCCCCATTTAGAATATTAACATTCCAGATTGTTGTTGTCTACACCTCTACAATATATTGTAGGCCAATTCCCATAAATGGGAAGCTTTGCCACAGCTGATCTAAAAGGTAGCATTAATTAGACCCTGCACATCTGCAGAGTCCCAGTAAGTTTGCTGATACAGCAAACCAGCCTAAACCAGGCAGAAACCAGCCTAACATTTCCTTAAGAAAATGTCATGTCATAGCTGCAACCACATACTTAAGGAAAACAAAATCCTTTTATATAGTTGTTTTTTTTATAAGCTGTGGTTTTAGTCATTTTATAGCCTTAGGATATCCATCCATCCATTTTCTATACCTGCTTAATCCAACTCGGGGGGGAGCTGGAGCCTATTCCAGCTGTCATTGGGCGAGAGTCAGGGTACACCCTGGACAAGTCGCCAGTCCATCACAGGCCTTACGATATCCCGACAATATCTATAGCTTTATGTGTTCAGTACTGCATTTTCAGGTTTACGTGTTACAGAACAGTAATTTCACAACAAAAATTGTACATTAGCTACATTTCCTTTTTAAGTTCTTTATTGGACTACAGCCCACTTCAGTTGTAATGGAATGACACTGGAGCTTGCAGTGTAATGACATTGACAGCTGCCATTCATGACCTGGACAACAATACCAGGGGATTAGGGATGAGAAGGGGGTGATCGGTGGTATTAAACCTTCACCCTTCAAGCAAGAGATCATTGCCACATCCTGTTCTGCACAATCTTTTCCACATTCCATTAACTTTTCTTTTTCTCCTTTCTGCGAATAGTAACTTTTCTCCCATCTGCTAATGGTTAGGGTTAGGCTTTAACGATACATGGTTACTATTAGATGAATATATATAAATAAGATATAGGATACAGAAACATATCTGTATAGGATCTGTGTGTAGTCTGCATGTTCTCCCCATGTATGCGTGGGTTCTCTCCGGGTAATCCGGCTTCCTCCGTTCAACTCTGCAGTTATCCAATTCTTGGACGGTGGAAAATAAAAAGTATAAAAAGTCAAGCTTGTGTTGGTTCAACCTTTCAAGCTAAATCTGCTCTCTTCTCCATCTTACCAACTGTAGCTTTAAGGTCCCACCACAGCATTTCAGTCAGGCTGAGGTCTGGACTCTGACTGGACCATTGCAACACCTTGATTCTTTTCTTTTTCCCACATTCTGCTGTAGATCTGCTGCTGTGTTTGGGATCATTGTCCTGTTTATGAGCCAGTTTCAGCCCAGCTTTAGCTGTGGGACAGATGGCCTCACATTTGACTCTAGAATACTTTGGTATCCAGAGGAGTTCATGGTGGACTCAATGACTGCAAGGTGCCCAGGTCCTGTGGCTGCAGAACCAGCCCAGATCATCAGCCCTCCACCACTGTGCTTGACAGTTGGTATGAGGTGTTTGTGCTGATATGCTGTGTTTGGCTTTCAGCAAACACAATGTTATTTATAGCCAGACATCTCTACATTTCGCTGCTATCATGCCATACTGGATAAGCAAACTGAGTTGTTATTCTCTATAAACAAGAGGTAAACTGTAAACTCTAACTTGTTTGTTTTCTCTGTAAGGTGCTTTATAAACAAGAATAGAATAATTGAAACATTTTACATTAATAAAAAATGCCTAAATCCAATCCCACCTTTCACTAAATCCAGGTACTAAGGTTTTTAAATAGCTCCAAAAACAGGTGTCTTCTTTGTGTTATTAAGGAATGTATTATAATAACTTAAATAGCTGATAATTTCAACCAGCACTTCCCTTCAGTCAGGGACTGTTTTGATGTACAACTCTAAAGGTGACACAAAGCCTGTGACTTGAAACCAGAGTACGCGATGCTGTGCATGCTCAGTCCTTTGTGCTGTTAGTCTCCTGTTTTCACACTGAAACATTATGGGTTATAATTAGGTTTTCTTTGTAATGCATGAAAATACTTGCATGTTTGGTGTGACAGTATGTGAAAACCATAAGAGAGTTGGAAATGTATGACAGTAGCCACATTTTACTTAACAGCGCTGTTTGGAACTGTTCACTAATGAACACTGGAACTTTTCAGGAAAAGGCCAGACGGTTTGATCTGGTAGTTCCTGTTCACGCAAGCACGTCACAGCTTTCTGCTGGAGATTCACTCTTACAAACACAAAGGTTTAACCATTCAAATGTTTTTTTCTTCAGATTTATAGTTTCTTCAGAGGCTGATAATTAAAGTTTTGCTAAGCACCTTCAGAGAACACTTAGGATTAGGAGGCTGTTTTAAGTCACTACTCAGGTTACAAAATGCATTCTCAAACTAGGCATTAGCTCTGAATGGTTTAAGCAAAATGTTCATATGATATTGACATACCAACTCAGACACACACAGACTCACCCACTCTCCAACGCTGTTGTGGAGACCAACATTCACGATCTTTACTTCCTCCCAGAGAATTCGGTCCCGGCCCCAGCGCCTTATCTGTGAGCGAGTTTTAACTGCAAACACCAGCAAGATGATGAGGGCAACAAACACCAGAAAGCCCAGGACAATAGCTATGGCCTGCAGGAACAACAGGAGTCAACATCAGGGATTGGAAATTACATCTGTTAACAAGCATAGTTAATGACAGGGATGTCTGAAGATGGAAGGTGACCCAGAACTTTAAGTAAACAACATAAACTGAGTGAAACCAAACCTCTACCTGCACATGCCACAAGTTAGAGGGCAGTGACAAAGTTATATTACAAAGAAGCTTTTGCTAACGCTTCTCCAAATGACAGAGATTTATAGTTTGGCTTGGTATTTTACATTTGAAGTACAAGTCTGCATTTGCATGTACTCGGTAACAACTCAGTTACTGTCAGCTTTCTTCTGTTGCCTGATTTCTTAACTATGAGAGAGAGAGAGGGAGAGAGAGAGAGAGAGAGAGAGAGAGAGAGAGGGCTGAAATGTTTTTCAGAACCAAGAAAATTAAGAGAATTATGTAATCTCAAGATTTGGAAATCAAGACTTAATCTACATACATTAAGATTGTAGTTAGTGACAAACATTTACAAGGAAATGATGTCGTTTTAATGGGATGTTTAATTTCTCTGAAGCTCACAGAAAATCTTGAAGGTGGCATCAGACAAAATATCCACCAGATATCCATACAAATGTAAAATTAAATTTCAATCCTAAATTTTCATGTGCTTTTCTTAAAACTAGAAATGATATTTTCATGGCTGAATTGTTTGAATGGAGCATTCTTTGAGCACCAGTATCTACAATTCCACTCTAACACACAATTATATTAAATTAGATTTGTTGGTCTCTTTTTTTTTCTCTTTTTATCATGATTTCTGCTCTTGGCACCACATTGTTCCTTTAAATCGGTGTTCCCCAACTATGGTCCACAAGGCCCACAGCCCTACATGTTTTCCATGTTTCCCTGTTCCAGCACACCTGATTCAGATAAATGGGTCTTCATCTGCAGAGCGTAGAGAGCTGAAGATCAGAACCATTTATTCGAATGAGTTATGCTGTGGGCTTTGTGGAAAAAAACAACCTATAACATAATTTCTGTTATTCTTAGTACATTCACTCTGGAGCTTATGGCTAATTGGCATATTTGTACTAAACTCTACCACAGCTAAAAAAAAAGAGTCAATAAATAGATAAACCAGTAGATATAATATAATGAAACAACAACAACAATAGTTATAATGATAAAAATAAGAAGGAAAATAAATATTTCTCACCTCCTGGGGCTCCACCACACAGTAATGGTAGAGGTACTGGTTGATGAAGATACCCTGGGCTTGATTCTGGCTCTGATACTGTGCACACAGCTGGCGTACTTGGTTATAGTACATAGACCCTGAGGATTGTGCTGTTGGATTCACCGCCACAAGGTACACAATGGTGGAAATGATCATCAGAACTGCTAAGATGGCACAGATGATGATGGTTGCGAGGTAGAACTTTGAGGAACGGGCAGCATTTTGCCTCGAAATAACCAAGACAAATATGATGAGCACAGCTATGAAGGTAATTGCAGCTATGGCGATAATAAAGCCTTTGCCAGATTTGGGATCCATTTGTGTTCCTCCATAGCCATAGCTAGAGGAACCACTGCCAATATTGCCACCATATGAGCTGCCATAACTGCCACCATAAGAGCCACCATATGAGTTGCCGTATGAGGATCCATAACCTGGTATTAAACCAGTTCCACCTCCCATACCCATAAGGCTCATATCGTAGTCCCATGCCAGAGTGGAGGCTACACAGGCAAACACAGCCACGCACATGATGATGATGATAATACACAATATCTTCATCACACCCGGAGGTGAAGTCCAGAGATAGAAGTGAAGCATCTTGTCTCCTGGATTGTAAGGAAAGGCTGGGTTGGACATAAGCTCACTGTGTCTGTGTTTGCTGCTGTGGCTGCAAAACAAGAGGGCAGACAAGCTTTGATCAATCTCTGTAGATTAGACGTGGTAAAATCTATTAAACTAAATAATGACATGAAAAGGAACCAGCAAGTAATACTGATCAGGACTCATGTGCATCTTAGACAGCCAACAGTAAATGTTTTACAGATAAAGCCCTCTCGTTTCATGATTTATCAATTGGATCAATTCAAAATTTTATCATTTTCCTGCTGTCTTGAGTGAATTTGGATGGGATTAACATGACTGGGGAAACCTATTTACTCAGCAAGATAATCCAAAAGAATCAACAGTATCTATCTTTAGCTGAGATTGTTAAGCTTTTATGGGGTCTCCCTCACCTGATGGCTTTTCAACTATTTTTCTTTCATTATATTGTTTGTCTTGTTAGACCATATGACAGTATAAAGGGGTAATGTACGACTTTGGCAATGTGGATAAATATTGGAGAGAACAATAATTAAAATACAGATGATTTTCTTAACTAACTAAAGCGTTAGTCCACATATCACAGGTAATTTTGTGGTGGGTCAGATGTTCCCCAAGAAATGTAAACTACATCTACATCAGAAGTTTCGGTGCAATCTGTTGGTTTCCTTAGCTAGGATATTGTTTTTGAATTCGCTCTATATGCGTGAATTGGATTATTTTGAAATGAATCAATTGGATTTCATTGGATTATGATTACAATGAATTGAACTCCAATTGACTTGAACTGGACTATATTATTGAAGTGCCTTGAGATGACAATTGTTGTAATTTGGCGCTATATAAATAAAACTGAATTGAACTGAATCTATAAGGTTACAGTGTCAAGCTACCCATTCACTTATGTCCTGAAATTTTAAAGAGATGTCCTAAAGTGGCTTCATGTTGGAATGTATTGGTTAACATCTCGTCTTGACCAAACTGAGATTATCCAGCCTAGTAAAAAATGTGGAAACTGTGGCTTCATGAGCCTTTTTCACATTACAAGTTTAAAATGGGAATGGAACCCTTGTCAGTCAGCTGATTCTGCAGCTCTCTATTTGTAAATTCCCACTGATATTCAGTTAACAAAGCTTAGCAAGAACATATTTCTTTGTAAGGATATGGTGTAACCACTATGTGAAAAGGCCTAGAGTATTTTCTGCTGGCCTATATGTTGCTTTTCACTCAATATTTGAAGACATCTAATATGAGCTTTATCCCCTAAATGACTTTTCTTTTTTCAGCCTGTAATGTCTTCATAGTATTATGACTTGATGGTTTTATATAGTTGCTAAGGGTTATCTACTGATTAATTTACTTCAAAGTCAACGAAAAGCAGGAAAGATTCACATGCTAACTGCTGCAAGAATAAATATAATTTTGCTTAGAAAAGTCCTTAATTCATTATGACCTGTTTTAATATATGCATTATTTCATCTTTGTGTGAAATAACCTGATGTGAAATGTTTGTTGCATCAAAGCCTGAGATGGCTTTTAAGCAGCGCCTTAGGTCTCAGTGAGTTAAATAAGTAATAAGCTATCAAAATACACTGCCTGGTGGAAAAAAACACCTGGGTTTAGGTAAGTAAATAGGTAAAAACACAACAACACTCCAACAGGAAAGATACTGCAATGAGTAATATGTTTCAGCTGGCCACAAGTTATTCAACCCTAAGTGATGCAGTGGGTACCTTTCAATTTCTTAAACAACCATCCTGTGCTAATGGAAGAGATGGTACACAAGAAGGCTCAAACTGTCTGAATTAAGTAAATAAAACATCTGAGACTAATAAAACTGTGCTAAGAACTGTCCTGCAATAGGTTTTCTTTTGAAATATTCTTAAATCATGTGCAAACTATCTTTAAAATCATACATGCATGTCTTTGAAAGAAATATGTTTATTTTCTCTTTCTAATGAAATTACTACGCTAAGTGGGAGGGTCTAAGGGTGTAAAAGGGGCTATCATGGCCCTGATGGAAATTAGAGATGAGGTAACTCAGATTTTTTTAGTAACTGTCATTCTTTATTTTTTTTGGTATGTTGCATACTCTCTGATATACAGAATATAAGTGCAGTGTATTTAAGTATTTTTACCAAAGCATTTTATTAATTTCTCTCTTTTTCCCCCTGTTTAATTTCTCAAATGATATTATGTACATGTGACATTATTGTGGTTATTAACTTGTGTTTCCCTGTTCCAACAGGTATCCTTTGAATGGTGTTATGGTGTTTTTCCCCCCTCTTTTCCCTCTTTTCTGTCTTCTCAAACCCCAACTAGTCGAGGCGGATGGCCACCCTTCCTTAGTCTGGTTCTGCCAGAGGTTTCTTCCTGTTAAAAGGGAGTCGTTCCTTTCCACTGTCGCCACAGACACGCTCAGGACGGGAGATTGGACTGAAGACAAGTTTCGGTGCAATCTGTTGGTTTCCTTAGCTAGGATATTGGTTTTTGAATTGGCTCTACATGAATGAATTGGATTATGATTACAATGAATTGAATTCCAATTGGCTTGAATTGGACGATATTATTTAAATGCCCTGAGATGACAATTGTTGTAATTTAGCGCTATATAAATAAAACTGAATTGAATTAATTCTATCTTGCACAACTTCTGGTTCCGGCTGAGCAGATTTTACAGAAGGTTTTATTGTCTTGTTTTGTTTTGTTTGTGTCTTTGCACGTTTTTATCCTTTCATCCTTTTATTCTGTTCTTTATTTTGCTGCTATGTAAAGCACATTGAGTTGCACTTGTGTGAAATGTGCTATACAAACAAAATTGCCCTGCCTTGCCTATCACATTTTCTGTCAAGCAGCTAATTAAACAATCTTGGCTGTTCTATGGACCTTATAATCTTATCTTTGTCTGACTTTTGAGGCATTTTCCAAGAGTTGGCCTGCCAAGTCAACGCTGCCCTATAGTAAACATACTGTCAGTGTCAGCAGTCAGGAACAAAACGGAATAAACTTACTGTTTGCTGCCACTTGGTGGGTACAAAGGGTTGTTGTGCTTGTTGCTCGGCATGCTGAAATGCAGCAGGTGCTCTACCTATTAAAAAAAAGAGATAAACCTTCAACAATAAATGTCAACTCTCACAGTGACGACACTGTAGTGAGTGTGGCCCACGTGCCACCTGACTGCACATTTCAGACCAGGAACAAAACATCAAGTAATAGTGTGTGTTGAGTTTTTCAATTTCTATTCTATTTGAAAATTAATTTAGCAATACTTCACAAATTGATAACATATCACAGTTTAGCTGATAAATTTCAAGGACACCTTTGAAACCACTCAGTACCTAAAACTAAATTGGACTATATGAAGTGAAATTAAGTGAGTGTTATTTGCCAATATCACAATTTTTTAAATATCTCACTTTGACAAATACAAAACTCTTTTTGTATTCTACATGATGATGCTAAACTGTCAAATGTTGCCTTATACCATATACAACCTATCTATAACTCTGTATAAGACTTATCAGCAGATGGAGTGATCTGAGTTAGCTTTAGACATTCTGATCGTTCCATACCCAGACCTATTGAGGAGCATACAAAAAACATTCAAAGTGAATTTGTATAGTTATGGTGATGGCTTAGTGATGTAAATGCTAAATTTCATTGTCAAGAAATCCTCAAATATTGACCTTCATCACTGAGGTGCTATTAAGTTATTCTACAATGAGAGGTGAAGCCTGCTGCTTGCTTATTGCTCGGACCTGTTTGTGCTGAAAGAAACTGGGTGACGACACACACACGTATATATACTATTACTTTACGCTATTACGAAGTTCAGTCAAACAGCCTACTATTCAATGTTGTCAAATAAAGACAAGAGAGTAGCCTGCAGAAAAACAAAAGAAAAAGCTCAGCGAACGAAGACGTACAGCCTTGATCATTTCTCGTCAAACGTCTTTTCATGAACGTCAGTAAATACCACTCTTCACAGAGAATTCAATAGTCTTATGCATCTCGTAATCAAAAAAAGATTGTAAGTTTTAGATTGACCCACCTTGTGATGAATCTGGTCCTGATGAACAAAGTACTGTCCTTCAACGTCAATAAGTCCAACAAGCGCACGACCCCACCTATCCACACCTTGACGCTCAGGGACAACAATGCGCGTCTCATTACAGGTGCGTGCCCATCACGTGCACGTCCCCAGGTCATACAGGTCTAACCTGTCTTCCCCCTACAGCTATCACACCAAACACAAGGAAATGGTTTGATACTCCACAGACCTGCAGTCCACACCCTGTGTCCCCGGAAAACTCCCCTCTGAGTTTCAGCCAGGGAACAGGTTTTCACTAACTGGAACGAGCCAAACTGTACCTTTTGACGTTAAGATGGGACGTTTTAGCATCAATGGACAGGCTCTTAAGTTCACACATGCTATTGATTAAACAAAAATAGAATTCGTATTAATCAATTAAGATTAATTTAAAAGCATTTTCAATGTTAATTAAATGTTGGTTACCAATGAGGACTTATTTACTGGATCTGGAATATGGGCCCTTATTATTTTCTTATCTAAGGCCATCATGATGTTTCACCGTTACTGAGGGAGATCACAAAAAATACCACAACTATTGTGAAACTGACAAGCAGATAGCTATTACACCTCTGTCAAGCAAAACCAGTAATCCCAGCTATGCTGGTAGATTAAAGTGACAACAGCCGCCATTTTAGAAGAGTGACTGAACTACATAGACATGTTTCTAAAAATGGAGCTCTGCCAGCATCATCTCCAACCCTTGTTCACACGTCATAGGCTGGAAGACTAGTCTGTGTACCAACTCCACACAACTCCGTGTGTGTGTGTGTGTGTGTGGGGGGGGGGGGGCACATCAAGATTTAGTGGGTTCCTCTACCTCTTTTACTATTTTAATTGATACAGTTTAATCTGTGGTTGTTATCAATTAAATAAAATTTTGCCTCAACAT
Organism: Leuresthes tenuis; assembly: GCF_036924035.1. Taxonomy (NCBI): domain Eukaryota; kingdom Metazoa; phylum Chordata; class Actinopteri; order Atheriniformes; family Atherinopsidae; genus Leuresthes; species Leuresthes tenuis. The sequence goes on from NW_027325360.1 coordinate 34,887,249, forward strand.
TTTCAATGTATCTGCACTTTTTTCACAATCTGAAGTTAGTGAAGTCCGCAATCATTCTCTGGGAAAATATCTGAATTTCACAATTTCTTTGGGAAATCGTCTTAATCTGTAGGTTAATGACAATTATATATATATAATGGTTGAGCAATTCTACCATAAATATTAACTTAGACTCTTATATTGTATATAGATCAAATACTTACAAAACACATTTGCAGAAGCTAACTAAGCATTTAGAGGTAGTCACAGCTTTGGTTTCATGGTTAAAGTAAAGAAATTACAATTATAATTATACAGAAAGGATCTTTATTGGCATAAACCAGATGGATATACTGCATGTGATACAAAATGATAAAATACTCATGTCAAATTTAACAGTGTACAAGTAACAGAAAAGTAGCGGCTAAGTCATTTCTGAGAAGACAGAGGAAAATACAAAATTCAATACAAAATAAATAAAAGTGTGTAGAATGATGATAAGTCCACACTATAATACATAGAAAATACAAAAATAGCCATCTGACCAAAAATAAAAGGTTAACTTACAACATCCATCTGCAATATTATCACTCTTATCAATCATCAAGCTTTCATGTATTCACAGCTGCTTTTTGATCTGAAATCATATACAAAGCATTGTTTAGCTCACCAGCTGAGACAGTGAGCTCTAATGGAATCTAATTATTTGTGTTAAAACAGCCACACATTCTTAACAAATGTAAACAGTCACTACTCAATGTGAGTAACTGATGCAAAACATGCATGCACAAACACAGGTACTATTGGGGAACAGAGATCTATATCTGTGGTTATCTATTGGTATCAAATCTGTGTACTAAGTGTGTAGTTAATATTTTCTAAGATGAATCTTAACTTTAGGAGTGAGAACTTCTGAAGATGGATGTCAATCATTTTTCCAACCGTATTTGTGTAGACAACAGAAGTAGGCTCATTTCATTTGTGTCTCAAATTAAATGAGAGGATGCTGTCCTTCTTAAATACATTATCGCCAGATGAGGGAAGTGACTACCTCGCTGAGGCACTTGTGCCAGTCTTGTCTAAGCACAGATGTCACATATGCTAGTGACTCACATCAGGTAGTGACAATACAGGGATATTTTTATGTCTTCTATAATACAAGAATCAGATGAGAAAGATATAAGTTTCCACTCCAAGATTAACATGTTGCTTTAATCTCTTTTTTAAGGAGCTGATCGAGACGTTTCTCTATGCTAAGTCAGACTAAACACAGGTTCATTTTCTTAACTTTAGATAAAATTACTGGCAAAAAAGAATCCAAAATTGTTCATATACAATATCATCTGTATGTCGTATGCAAATACTGTACATATGACATATGTGACATTATCTATTACTTTATATAGACTTGCAATATTTTCAAATCCCCATTTAATTTCAGTCTTTCATTATTTGTTAAAAAGAAACTGATTCTGGGACATTTTTTATTTTGTCATGATGGCAATGGTGATGGAATTCATCTTAATCATCTTAAAATGATTCAATTCAATTCAATTCAGTTTTATTTATATAGCGCCAGATTACAACAATTGTCATCTCAAGGCACTTAAATAATATAGTCCAATTCAAGCCAATTGGAATTCAATTCATTGTAATCATAATCCAATTAATTCATATAGAGCCAATTGGAAAAAATAATATCCCAGCTAAGGAAACCAACAGATATCACTGAAACTTGTCTTCAGTCCAATCTCCCGTCCTGAGCGTGTCTGAGGCGACTGTGGAAAGGAACGGCTCCCTTTTAACAGGAAGAAAATGATAATGGCATAGCTATAATCAACAATTATGGGTTAACAAAAACAGTTTTTGTCTGACTGCTCCATTATGTGCAAGACAGTGTTTTCTTACAAGTGCAGACAGCACGTGAATCGAATGTGTGTTAACTGCAGCGTTTAGTTATTTTTATTCAAGTCCACGACCTTGTTGTACTCCTGAATCTTCTGTTTGATGTGAGACAGCTTGTTCTTTAGGTACTCACACCTCTCCCTTTTTTCCAGATATGTAGGGTCCTAACAAGAAATTGAGAAGACATGAATGGATTGATGGATGAGTTGACAGACAGATTTCTGAAAAGCTCTCTGTCTTAGCAATGTTTTTTATACCAAGGACACCTTTCCGGCGGGTCAGAGAATATCAAATAATCTGGGGTAATATATCCTAGAGCAATTCAGTAAACCACAGTAAACCATTTGACAAATAATGCCATCAAAGCCACATGTATTAACAGGGACTTAATATCTGCCCTGAAAAAACTAAAAAATAGGTAGAAACCTCCATTCACCTCAACAGGAAAAGTTTGAATTCCAGGCTTTTCGCTATGAGTGTAGTGTGTAAATTTGAGCCAAATTATTATTTCACAAAAACTATGAAATGTATCAAATTTGAGAAGCACTAATTCAAAGCATGCTTAATAAAGTTAAGGGTTATTTGGAGGAATGGAAGCCAGTGCTCGCATTTATTTGACCACCTGGTGTAATCGCAGTTTCAGCATCCCGTGGGAAATTTATCTCTCGAAGCTGTGCATCATCTAAATTGTGTCAGGTTTTGCCTCCTCTTCTCAGACTGCACCAGAGGAATGAACAAACAAATGTTTTGGTTTTGTCAGGTTGACAGGATGACCACATTCCTGAAATGTGACTCACCTGCTACTTTATTCATTGCAAGCATTGTACCTGTTTTTGGGTCACTCACGTAAGACAAGCCTCAATCTTTACTTTGGATGCCACGGCACTAATTATGTCACCCAGACATCTAACACACTATCAGAGAATTATATTTTAGATGAATAAGGAAAATGTAATGTTATTCCTTAGTATAATCATAGAAAATGTGACAAGCTGAGAAAGTTGCCACCAACCATAACATTTTGATTTAGCCTTTGTACATGTGTACAGAAAGGGAATTGAAATATGTTCAAATCAAGTTTATTATTGAAGGTTTAAAGGATGGTTAAATTGCACTTGTAACTTGCCTTTGTAATCCTGATCACCAGGTTTACAAGTAGTCAAATGTTAGAAATTGAGAGGGTAATGGGGGAAAAGCTAATTGGAAACCACGATAAAAAAGCAAAAAGTGTGCCCTCAAAACATCTTTAACCATCTCTGGAAATAATTTTATCTGGGCTTTTCAGTTTTTCATTACAAAATTTTTTGAATGAAATAAAAACTGTGAGTACAAACCTGTCAGTATATAACCAGTATGTATCCTAGCTTTTGTTTTTTTAGACTTTGCTACATTAATTTCTATGCCATGCAAAAGAGGTACACATGAATATCAGGAAACCTGGTTTATGCCCAGATATTAACATCATTGCTCAACAAAATCTCTGGTAGGTCACACAGATCCTTGTTGAGACCAACAACTTTCAAATTACCTTAAAAAAACCCTTCCTGTCTCTTTCTGCTTAGATGTGATATTTGCCTTCTCAATTTCCGTAAAAAAAATTCCTTAAAAAAAAATTCCTTAAAATAATTAATGTTCAAGTCGTAATAACTAGAGTAGCCCTTTTATAAATGAAAGATCAAAAGTATGGTCTTGTAAGTAATATTTTTTTTTGTTCATAGACATTTAGCAATGGATAGATTTTGTAGAAATAAAAAAAAACTTTCCTCAAGATGCTAAGCATACACACAAACAGTTGAGAGTATATGGATAACAAATCCCATTTTATCACGTATACTTACAGCTTTTTTCCGTTGATATTCCATTAAAATGCTATTGATCCGTTCCGTCTCCTGAAAAAAACAAAAACAAACTGCAATTGGACAAAAATATGCATTCTGCATCCAAGTGTGTGTGTGTGTATGAATGTGTTTGTACACATGCTGTGTGAAACTGAGGGAGAGCTGTACCATCTGGCTGGAGGGCCTGGAGGGGAGGTTCTGCATCATTTCATCCATCTCTTCAAACTTCTTAACCATGGCTTGGACCTCACCATGCAGATCCTTGTACTCAGCGTACTGATCATTAAACACTGCCTTGTATCGGTCCCTTTCCTCATCTGAGGAGATGCTGGGATACTTCCTAAGAAACAGGACAGGAGACAACAAATTTGTTCGGGCAACTGGTTGCATTTAGCTCAGTGAGCCTTTCCATAAGCAGATTCTTTTTACAGTGACACTACAAATTGTGCCACAACAAGTACTGTTTTTTCCTTTCTTTTCTATTTTTCAAATTGCAAGACAAAAGATATTTGAGGGATGAGACAATACAGGACGATACAACACAGTACAAGAGAGTACAGCACAAAATAGGGAATCAAAGAACAGATAGAAATTGTGTAAGGAAACAAGTTTTTATCAGTTAGGAAACAAGACTTATCAGTTATATATGGTTTTATTTAATGTGCATTGCATTCAGAGACACCCTCAATTATGGAAACATATTTAATATATGCTCCCCCCTGAGCTGACACCTTATCGTGGTGGGGGAGTTTGCGTGCCCCAATGAGTCTGGGAGCTATGTTGCCCGGGGCTTCAAGCCCCTGGTAGGGTCACCCAAGGCAAACAGATCCTAGATGAGGGACCAGACAAAGAACAGCTCAAAAGACTCCCTATGATGAACAAAAAATTTGGACCTTGTGATCCCTTGCCCGGATATGGGACACCGGGGCCTCCCCCCGGAGCCAGGCCCGGGGGTGGGGCCCGGCAGCGGGCGCCTGGTGGCCAGGCCTATGCCCATGGGGCTCGGTCGGGCATAGCCTGAAATGATGACGTGGGTCCCCCTTCCGACGGGCTCACCACCCGTGGGAGGGGCCAAGGGGGTCGGGTGCTATGTGAGCTGGGCAGCGGCCAAAGGCGGAGGCCTTGGCGGTCTGATCCTCGGCTACTGAAGCTAGCTCTTGGGACGTGGAATGTCACCTCTCTGTTGGGGAAGGAGCCGGAGCTGGTGCGCGAGGAGGCTGAGCGGTTCCGGCTAGATATAGTCGGACTCACCTCGACGCACGGCTTGGGCTCTGGAACCAGTCCTCTTGAGAGGGGTTGGACTCTCTTCCACTCTGGAGTTGCCCGTGGTGAGAGGCGCAGAGCAGGTGTGGGCATACTTATTGCCCCCCGGCTGTGTGCCAGTACATTGGGGTTTACCCCAGTGAACGAGAGGGTAGCCTCCCTCCGCCTTCGGGTGGGGGGACGAGTCCTCACTGTTGTTTGTGCCTATGCGCCAAACAGCAGTTCAGAGTACCCACCCTTTTTGGAGTCTCTGGGGGAGGCACTGGAGAGTGCTCCTACCGGAGACTCCCTCGTTCTGCTGGGGGACTTCAATGCTCACGTGGGCAATGACAGTGAGACCTGGAGGGGTGTGATTGGGAGGAACGGCCCCCCCGATCTGAATCAGAGTGGCGTTATGTTGTTGGACTTCTGTGCCAGTCATGGACTGTCCATAACGAACACCATGTTCAGGCATAAGGGTGTCCATATGTGCACTTGGCACCAGGACACCCTTGGCCGCAGTTTGATGATCGACTTTGTGGTTGTATCATCGGACTTGCGGCCATATGTCCTGGACACTCGGGTGAAGAGAGGGGCGGAGCTGTCAACTGATCACCACCTGGTGGTGAGTTGGCTCCGCTGGTGGGGGAGGATGCTGATCAGACCTGGCAGGCCCAAACATATTGTGAGGGTCTGCTGGGAGCGTTTGTCAGAATCCCCCGTCAGAAGGAGCTTTAACTCCCACCTCCGGCAGAGCTTCAACCATATCCCGGGGGAGGTGGGGGACATTGAGTCCGAATGGGCCATGTTCCGTGACTCCATTGCCGAGGCAGCTGATCGGAGTTGTGGCCGTAAGGTGGTCGGTGCCTGTCGTGGCGGCAACCCCCGAACCTGCTGGTGGACACCAGTGGTGAGGGAAGCCGTCAAGCTGAAGAAGGAGTCCTATCGGGCCTTTTTGGCCAGTGGGACCCTGGAAGCAGCTGATAGGTACCGACAGGCCAGACGGGCCGCGGCTTCGGCGGTTGCTGAGGCAAAAACTCGGGCCTGGGAGGAGTTCGGTGAGACCATGGAGAATGATTTCTGGACGGCCTCGAAGAGATTCTGGTCCACCATCCGGCGTCTCGGGGGGGGGGGGGGGGGGGGGGCGGCTCACAGTCAACACTGTTTACAGTGGGGACGGGGCCTTGCTGACCTCAACTAGGGATGTTGTGAGTCGGTGGGGGGAGTACTTCGAGGAACTCCTCAATCCTCAAACTTTTATGGACAGAATTTCTAGGCGGAGCCAGGGCGTTGAGGGTGTCCGATTTGCTTTTTGCAGATGATGTGGTTCAAATGATCAGCTCGTCATCAAGCTCTGCAGTGGCTTGATAAGGAGCCATTCATTTGAATCAGGTGTGGTGGAGCTGGGAAACATCGAAAACATGCAGGGTGGTGGGTCATGAGGACCGGAATTGAGAAACACTGTTCTGAACTGAAACTACTGGAAAGCCTGTTCAGCTCATAAAAAAGGCTCCCAATCAGGCTGATCTCTTCTCCCCTTGAAGCCTGCGATTCTCTACTTCAGCTTTTTTCTGTACATTCCTCTACCACCCTGTCTCCTTTCCCTTATTTGTGTTTAGCAGCGTTTTAGGTCATTGCACAGCCAGGATTTTTTACTGGGGATGTGCCTCACTGTCCTTTTGGGGATAATATTCTCGACACAGAAGTGGATGTAGCCCATCTCTTAGTGTAGATTTTCAGTCATATTCAACTCAGAACTGAAGAGGCCTTGTGGATGAGGGGTGAAAGAGGTGATGAGCAGCAGAAAGGGAGTCTTAGTTGTGGTATGTGCTTATTCACACATTCCTGTTTTGATATGTATTTGTATTAATATTACTAAGTTTAAAGTGATCTTTACAGTTCCAAAAGATATTGAACTAACAAAAGAACTCTACTGGTCTATCTAAAACCTATTGTAGAGGCAGGTTGATGATAGGGTCGTTGCTCTCAGAGACAAACAAAACACACAACAACTTAGAGTCAGTGTGGATGATAATTGTCAAATTAGGTGGATGTGTAGAGACAACTGGCAGCTCCCTGACAGATGTGTCAGCAATAGCTCTTTGGTCTTTGTCATTCATTCATGTTCATCGTTACAGATTCTCTGCTCAGAAAAGGGTAAAGCTTGTTACAGTAGAGGAGGAGTGAGGTTTCATTTGTTTCTCATGGTAAATGGACTGTACTTGTATAGTGTTTTTCTAGTCTAGTTGACCACTCAAAACGCTTTAATACTACATGCCACATTCACTCACACTTATCCAGCACATCTTAGTCAGTGCTTTATTCTATACACAAATCTATACACATTCACCAATGGATGCATTGGTGGGCAACGTGAGGTTCAGTGTCTTGCCCAAGGACGCGTCAACATTCGGCCAGGGGAAGCTGAACCATCAACCATCTGACTGGGGGGTGACTGCTCTCCCCCGTGAGCTAAAGGGGACCTTTTTAGTGTTTACGATCCACTGATTTGTTAGTGGATTGTAAATACTGCATCTGTTCTATAATGAGATCCATGTTGGAGGGGTTTGTGGGGTTGGCCTCTTATTTTTGTTATATGGATGGACTTATACAACTCCCAGCTGGGGCCTTTCTGTGTGGAGTTTGCATGTTCTCCCCGTGTATGCGTGGGTCCTCTCCGGATACTCCGGCTTTCTCCCACTGTCCAAAAACATGCATGTTAGGTTAACTGGTGACTCTAGAATTGTGTTTAGGAGTGAGTGTGAGCGTGTGTGTGGTTGTTTGTCCCGTTTGTCTCAGTGTGGCCCTGTGATGTACTGGCGACCTGTCCAGGGTGTACCCCGCCTCTCGCCCACTAACCGCTGGGATAGGCTGCAGCCCCCCCACGACCCGACGGACAGATTAAGCGGGTATAGAAAATGGATGGATGGAGTCACTTAAGTTGTGCTGGACCAGGTACTGACTTGAATGGATGGCAACAAGATCTATCATCTTGGAACATGGATCATGGAGCTCTTCATATGATGTGATCTCTTTAATGAAAACTTGTGTCTGCCTGTTAGCATTTTGTCTGGTAAGTGGAGTTTACAATGAGGCAATAAATTACTCACTCTCATGTATTCTAAGCAACATTTTCAATTCTCTTTTCAAGCTCTCCTATCATTTTGCATTTGGATACATGAGTTTAAGAATCTGTGATGGACCAGGAAACTCATCCTGGGTGTACCCTGCCTCTTGCCTGATAGTAACTGGGATAGGCTCCTGGGACAGTCCCCCTGCGACCCTGAACTGGATTAAGTGGGATGGATGGATTTTAGGTTGTAACCTTCCAAATAATTCCTACAGGAACGTGAGGGTGTCAATTATCCAAGTTTCTGTCAGAAGCATAAAACATATCTCAGGTTGCTGGGCCCCTGACTAAGACAGGAGGACCTCTCAATGTCTTTTATAATGTGTGTTAGTGGTACAGGTGAAAGAGGCTTGGCTTGTTTGTAGACTTTTCTCAAAGTACAATTATAATTTTGTCCCATTCTAAACTCCCTGTGTTTTATTTAATCAAAGTAACCAGTAATATTTTGGTATGGAATAAGGAGGGAAAAAATGTATGGAAAAAAAGTGCAAAGCAGTCTACAGCAGCTAGAGATCTGGAGAAAAATTAAGATAAATGGCACAGTTGGATGCATTCTGTGACAAATGAAGCTTGTTCATTCAACTTCTGAAACTTTGTCACCTCACCCACAAAATTCATTAAATTTTATTCACAAATGGTGCTCAAAAATCATTCAATTGGTGCTGACTTTGTCTACAGCCTCCATGTTGCTTTCTACAGTTTTCTAAAGTGTTTGAAGTCAAACATAACACTGTGGGGTATGTGGGTGTCCAGCTAAAAAATGCAAATATAGAAATACAATCAATTCAATTCAGTTATATTTATATAGCACCAAATTACAACAAATGTCATCTCAAGGCACTTAAATAATATTGTCCAATTCAAGCCAATTGGAATTCAATTAATTTATTTCAACATATTCCATTTCATTCATATAGATCCAATTCAAAAATAATATCCTAGCTAAGAAAACCAACAGATTGCACTGAAACTTGTCTTCAGTCCAATCTCCCATTCTGAGCGTGCCTGTGGCGACTGTGGAAAGGAACGACTCCCTTTTAACAGGAAGAAACCTCTGGCAGAACCAGACTCAGGAAGGGTGGCCATCCGCCTCGACCAGCTGGGGTTTGAGAAGACAGAAAACCTTCCATGTAATATTTTCTAAGTAATACTTACGCAACATAGTCTGCTATAACAATAGGTTTGGGGATGTGTCCAGCTGGTATGTGACCTCGCAGGATCTCAGGCTTCAGTGCCATCAAGGATGAAGCCACATTGATGCTTGGAGCATTCATGATGTCCGGTTGCATGGTGGGAAGGGGTGTCTGCTCTGAGGCCCTAGATGCTGAATCCAGCTGTCGTAAATAAATAGAATAATTCAGTTGATATATATCGTGTGCAATGCAGTGCTTACTAGAGCAATTATGAAATAAGTCCTTGAGACTTACTACAGACAGTGGAACCGATGTCCCAATGGTTCTCATCTGGGTTTGTCATGATGGGAGGAAGAGATGGGAAATAATTTATTAGAAATTTGCATTGTGTTAAAGTTAGGGAAACAATATTCTAAATGTTATTACACTTTAGTTTCAATAATAGATTTTAACACAACCTTTTTATGCTTACCTGTGTACCCTGTAACACTCTATAGAATAAGAAGCTCATTATGTGTGTGAATGGGTGAATGTGGCTTGCAGTGTAAAAGATCTTTGAGTGGTGAACTAGAAAAGAAAAGCACTACCAAATGCTGTCATAACTATAAGATAATCTGCTGCCATTTTTTGACGAACACTCACAAAAACCAACAAACACCCCACAAAACCTAACTCCATATCAACATTGTAGCAAAATGTTGAAAAGAGCTATGTCAAAATGAAGGATTGGTGTTAGTATTTAGTTGAGTTGGTTTAGGGTAATGCAATATTGCAAAAAAAGGGTTTGCAGAAATAATGTAGGCAGAAAAACGGATATGTTGGAGACAGACCTCCTGTGCGAGCCCTTCCTTCTTCATTCTGGCTGCTTCATGCCTCCACAGTTTGAGACACACTCCTGCACTAATGAAGTAGAGCACCATGGTGATAAAAAGGAAGACAATAGCTGCTGTCTGACCTGCCTCAGTACGACAGAATGCACCATTTACTCCATTATTGAAGACCGGGATGTTGCATAGCCCTCCTCGAGTTGTGTCCCTCACATAAACTACCCCTGCTGCCAAATAGAGCACAGTCAACACCAGGTTGATGGAACACTCTGTGAGAGGCCACCAAGAGGAGTCCAAAAGGATGACTCTGTAGTATAGGGACATCCCAAGAACTACCAGAATAACAGTCACTATCCATGCAAGACCAGCCACCACAAGGACAAAAGGTGTCTTGGGACCTGTGTAGGAAGTCCCCCCATGTCCAAATGCACCAGGACCTCCACCAAGCCCTCCAAATAGCTGTGGCTGGGAATATCCATACATATTGAACCATTCATTGTCCTTATGAACATAAGCACAGACACAGGCAAACACAGCTGCTCCAAGCAGTAACTGCACGCAACCCAGGATCCTGAGCAGGCCAGCCCAAGACTTCATGTAGGCATAACGTTGATGATACTCCTCCACTCGCTCCTGGTATGTTTGGGTCGAGAGATTACTGGGCAATGTTGATGCCAAGTCTCGAGCTTCGGCACCCAGCAACAGTCCATCTCGCTCCTTCTGAGATGTGTAGCTACCTCCAGAGCCACCATAGGGATCCCGATAGGAGCCAGGAAGTGAAGGAGATGGGGGGGCAGAGTGGGGCGGAGAGCATCGGATTCCTGCTGTGGTGTGGCAGTTGGCACTCTTTCTGGATGAGGGGGTGGGAGAGTGAGGAGTAGGTAGAGGGTGTGTAGGAGCGGGAATGGACCAACCCTTGCTGCCCCGGTTAGTGCTATTGCCACGGAAAAAGTTCTTGATGGAATCTGGGATAAAGCGGCGAACTGGTTTAATGTCCATTGTATCACGGTCAGCCTCCACTGGCTCATCATCGTTAGGAGGAGAGAAGGATTTAGGTCCAACAGCTGATTGTTCAGGGAGAGGAGGAGGGGGAAGGGGGTCTAAACTGACTGCAGACACTGTTCCATGTAGGGCTGATGGTGGAGGGGGAAGGTCCATGTCCCGCCATAGGGAGCCCACAGGCACCTGGTCATAGTGTGGGGTCTCCCTCACCCTGTCAAACCTAGTGACAGAACCCATTTCTCCTGACGACATATGGATCTGGATACTTCACCCTCTATGGAAACAAACACAAAGGATTAACAGTCCATTCATATTTTAAGAAGCTGTTGATCTTAGTTTCGTAGCACTGGATTTCTACAAAATATATTTCTAACCAAACAAACAAAAAAAAAAAAAATTCAATTTCCTTTGGAGTCCCCAAGAAAATAGTGATACTTGAACCAATGTAATTTTCCCTTTGCATACCCCTTTCTGATCTATCTTTAACATTGAAACATAGTGTCTCATTTCGTAGTTATGCCAATGACACTTTACCAGCCTTTGAAACACAACAGCTTTGTTTAACTAAAACCACTGCTGGGGTGTCTCTGAGAAATACATTTGGGAAACATACAAGCCAAGTAGTCAAAAATTGTTTCTTTAAATTGAAGCTGTTATCTAAAGTCAAACCGTTGTAATCGTTTAGTGGTTTTGAAAAGGCTTATTCATGCTTTTATCACATCCCAATGGGACTATTGTAATGCCCTATACATTAGTGTTGGCCATGCCTCCCTTTCACAGCTGCAGCTAGTTCAGAATGCTACAGCTCATCTGTTAACATTAACATGTTAGCATGAACACAGCCTTCTATCCCTTGCTTCCTTTCACTAGCTCCTGGTACATTTCGGGAGGTTTTGTTAGCTCCTTTATATCTTTCTGATCGCTTACAATCATCCGTGTCATTAATTGCTTTTAATTGTCCCGAGATTGAGGCTAGCGTACAGAGTGACCAGGGCTTTGCTGTTGTAGCCCAAAAACTTAGGAACCAATTGCCCCTGCATGTTCAGCAGCCTTCAACACTTTCTGTTTTTGAAGTCTTGTCTTCGAACATAATTTTGTTCCTGGGCTTTGAATTCCTTCTAAGAAATCAATACTTGATATTTGTTTCCACTTATTTATTTTATTTTCAGTTTTTGACTTTTATATAAATCTTTGTGATGACTTTATTACTTAAAAGTGCAGCCCTTGTACCCATGGGTAGTTGTTTTCAATGTACTATATAACCAAAGTTGATGTGAGAGTATGTTTTAACTGGAGAACAGATCAGAACAACCGAAAGAGCTCATGACAGCAGTACCTGCTATTGACAGAGAGAACATCATCGCCAATTTAGTAGCTGTGCCATTCCCGATAATGACTTTAAATAAAGTTGAACGTAATGGTCAAAGAAGACCACATTAAAGACAATTTTGGTGCACAATATCAAGGCTTTTCAGCAGCCTTAGTTAAATATTGGAATAGCTTTATGTACTGCAGACAGCTTTTGGGCAGTAAAATACTAAAATATAATAAAGAACTTGAATTTTTTCTTAAGGACATACAAGTAACAAGCCTGTATTGTTAATGTTGCAGATACAGCTTTCGTTGTAGCTATAACTTTTCTAAGATGATTGAAAAATGTCAGCAAGCAGTATTCATTGGTGCAGTGCTGAGCTACATCTGTTTGGTATGTATGAATTATAAAAGGAAGAATATGTGGGTTATGATTTTTTTATTATTAGCTTTTTTGTTGTCTTTCCTGGTCAAAAGGTAGTACTTTTAGGATTTTTATCTGAGCTCTGTCTCCTCAATTCATTCTAGAATTCCCAAGATATGTCTTGAGTTTGAATGTTGTATTTCTAAACATGAACAACTATTCCTGTGGAACAATTATAAGTTAACTGATGACCTACTGTAAACTTAACAGACAGAAAAGTGGGAGTAAAATGCTGGAAACAGTCTACAAATCAGAAATATTCACCCTCGGATGTTTTTAAGTTCAGAAACAAGTCAGATATTTATTAAGATTCATTGATTAAATTAAAGAAGATCAAATTAAACGAGCATACCATGACTGGAACAAGCATGAAAATCATTTTCAGGCCTCCTTGACCAACTTCCTTAGACAATTTGAAGAAAAAAAATTTAAAGTTATTTAAAGTGTTTCTGAAAATATATGGGGCACGAAATAAGCCATGCATTTGAAAAATGGAATATTTGGAAACGGGACGATTCCTTTTTGAAGGGACAGTTGGAAACCCTAGTTTGGAGGCAGGCAACACCTTGTTTTGTGAGATAACTTAGTATGGACCCTCCAAGCCAAAGGCCAAGTAACGCATCACAATGACTCGGCTACATATTATATCTGAAGATCCCAAAGACGGTCGTTGTTCTTTTTGTGAGTGCTGGATATAAAAGTTATACATTTTTGCTCATTTACAGACCAGTTTAGTCAACATGTAGCTTATTGTAAAGAAATTTGTCCAAACTTTTCCTCAAGGCGGGTTGACCACGCTTATGGAAAACCGTCTCTGCTTCCAAAGTAACCTCTCTGATCCAAATCAAACACGTGCAGTTAATGTTTAGATAAAAAAAACTTAACGGTTTTACATCAACAATCTATAGTCCTATCAACAATAAAGAAATGATTTGATATTTGGACGTCACGTACCTGCTGACAACCCTCCAGCACCGCACTTTCAGGCTGATCTCAGGAAAAGCATCACTGCGTCCGTGGAGTCACAGACAGCTTAATGCGGAAAAAGAAAACTGGTCCCAGGTCTCCGCCTCACTGAAACTCACCAAGCCAGTCTGATCAGACTCGTTGAGTTCATGTCCTTCACTCATATCCGATTTCCCATAAACAAATTTCAACATAGTACTTGTTAAATTTCTGTTTGCTTTTTATTTACAAAGTACCCAGTGAGCATTAGATATCTCCGATAAAAAAAAAATCTAATTTAGTTCAAGCAGTGTAGTCCTTACAAAAACTGCATTTTTATATTACATAATTGTAAAAATGTAAGATGTCTGAAAAAGGATGACAAAAGTGAAGTCTTACATCGGTCAGATCATGTCTCTACTCCAAATGCTTCAAGCACAGCTTTAAATTGACTATAGGGATTACTTTTTTAGGCAAAGATTGCTGGAATTTTAAGGGGTTAAATACGTAAATGTAAAGAAATTGTTGTCATATCATAGAGATATTTTCCTTGTCAGTCTCTGACAAGGAAAGGCATAGCATACAAAACAAAAAACTAGCACTTTCCCCACAGATGTGAGCTAATTAAAGTGAAACACACTTAGCAGTTTAGTGTATTATTGAGTCTTCTCTTCTCGTTTTGGACCTAACCGACAATTAATCATTTGCTGTTGTTTTGTTTGTTGTATCTTGGGTTTTTTCAGCTGTAGCAAAGCAATTCGACTGGAATTGTGTTAGTGTCCTGACCAATAGGGCAACACAAATGATAGAATAGAATAGAATAGACTTTATTCATCCCCCAGTCGGGACAATTCAAAATGAGTTCAGTAGCTCAAAAATGTTTCTTTTAAAAAAACAAAACATTTCCAATTATTATAAATTAGAACAATATACGATTTTACAATACAAATGATAATAACAACAATAAATAACATATTATCAATTATGTTAATTGTAAATGGTGTTTGGATATTCTCAAAATTAAATCTGAGTATTAAAGGCGTGTTTTCTGTAATGTTTTCCATTGAGGTAGTCTTCAGAAAGGTCTTTTATCAGTATTTTGTTTTGATAAATGTTGAGCAAAATATGGCATAACAAAAAAAGTTAACAGAATATGATCTTGTTTTTTTCATTTAGAAAACTGAATGTAAAATGCCTTATTGATAATCTGAATTAATATAACTTCACAAACATAATTTGATGATTAAAGCAACAGAAATTTAGCTTGGACTGACTTTTAGATGACAGCACAATGAATATTGATTATATATCAGTTCTTGTAGAAAATCTACATACATTCAACATCAGTTATAACAAGCACTTTTAATTTGGTTTAAATGTCACACATCAGTGTAGACTCGATATTTATGGCTGATGATGTTTCTATGTTGAGTCAGTTAGATTCTGCTATATGAGAAAGTGGTGACTACAACTGTTTGAATCTGCTGCTACAAGTGACAAACTGTGTTTTTCCATTCACAGCTCCAAGTTCTGCACACTCTCACTTTTGCACCAAATATACCAATGAAATGTGGAGCAAAAGTGATTTACTTCTGTATAACCAGGGACAAGCATTGTTCAAGGGTTATACCTTTTACTCAATCAGATCTCCTTGAGACTTGTGTCCACTGGAGCAGGAACAATAGGCAAAAAGAAGAAGGAGAATTGGGGGCGGTTTGCAACAACCACTTAGACATCAATACTTGCAGGTGTCTTGCCAGGTTATCAGACAGCACCATTGCACCACTACACCACCATTACAGTGGCATTGGAGAGATGAAGAAAGAGACTCTAGAACCCATGCACCGTAGTGGCCACATTTTCTAGTAGCTCCAATCACATTGTATGCCCTTTGTATTTTTTAGATTTAGAAATGGTAATTGGACTGTATTTATATTGCACTTTTACACTACATGTCACATTAACCCATTCATTCACACAGTACATCTTAGTCTATATAGTTTCTCAGGCTACAGGGTGCTTTGTTCTCTATTATACATATTCAGACACGATGGATGCATCAGTCGGCAACATGGTCTTATTCAGTGTCTTTGACATGTGGCCAAGAAGCCGAGAGTCGAACCACCAAGTCTCCGATTGGCAGGCAGCTGCACTTCCTCCTGTGCTACAGCTGTCATTTATTTGATTTGATTTTTGAGAGACTTTTCTTGCGATGGACTCTCCTTATATGTCTGACACTTTTCTATTTGCTGTTATAATGAGCTGCCATGCCGGTGCAGCTGACAGAGCTTTCCAAAGGCCCACTAAAGAAAGACCCAAAGATTTCAAGAGGAAACGCCATGGATATTAGGCAGAAATAAGAGGGAGGAATAGGTGGAGGAATTTCAAATTTTAACAAATAAAAGGGATGAGCTTGGAGGGCTCATGAAGATACAGGAGAATCAAATCAAATTTTATTTATATTGCACCTTTCATATTTAAAAAGCAACACAAAGTGCCTCACAGAGGCTAAAAAACAACAATGATAGAACATACCAACCCACCCACCCCCATGAATACCCAGAGAGACACAGAGACAAACAGACACACACACAAACTCAGACCCACTGCACCTATCAGACAGAGACATGGCGGCACCTAGACCTAAGGCAAGGAAAAAGCCACTTTGGGGGCCCGACCACACTGAGAGGGCTCCTGGCCCACGACCACAGGGAGCGCCGCCACAGAGACAGTTCTGACCCGGGCAGACAAGAGGCCCCACACCAAGGTGCAGAGTCCTCCAGCCACCCGAGCCAGAGCAGTCCACAGGACAGCGCCCCCATCAGTGGACCAAAAGCATCTCCCAGTGTGGTAGGCTCCCATGAGGAAACACTGAAGCTAAAAACTGAAAGACTAAAACAGAAAAATAAGATAAAAAGGTGTAAAATGAACAAGAGATAAAAAGCGTTTCAGCTCATATAGTTAAAATGTCTAACTAAAACATGTAATTAAAATAATATAGAACAGAAATTAAATATGATAAAAAGTTTGATTAAAATGAATAAAGGGCATCAATAATATCAAATAAAAAAATGAGTCTTGAGCCTCTTTTTAAAAACATCAACAGTCTCTGCGGCCCTGAGGTTCTCCAGCAGGCTGTTCCACAATCGGGGGCCATAATAACTAAAAGCCGCCTCCCCGTGTGTTTCAGATCGAACACGTGGTATTATTAAAAGCCCAGTGCCGGAAGGCCTCAGGGTCCGTGAGGGTTGATATGGTAAAAGTCAGATAAATAAGAAGGCCCAAGACTGTTAAGACATCTAAAAACAAGTAAAAGAACCTTAAAATTGATCCTGAAGTGTACGGGGAGCCAATCGAGCGATTTTAAAACTGGTGTAATGTGCTCCCGCCCTCTGGTCCTCGTCAGCACTCGTGCGGCTGAATTCTGTAGTAGCTGAAGATTAAAGATACTCTTTTTGGAAGACCAGAGAGCAGGACATTACAGCAGGGTTCTTTAACCCTGGTCCTCGGGACCCACCACCATGCATGTTTTCGATGTTTCCCTCCTCCACCACACCTGATTGTAATGATCAGCTCGTCAAGTTCTGCAGTGGCCTGATAAGGAGCCATTCATTTGAATCAGGTGCGGTGGAGCTGGGAAACATCGAAAACATGCAGGGCGGTGGGTCATGAGGACCAGGGTTGAAGAACCCTGACAAGAGATGAAAGCATGCATCAGCACCTCCGTGCTGGCCTGAGAGAGAAACGGGCGGACTCTGGCTATATTCTTAAGAAGGCAAAAACCTATCTTTGTTATGTTTTTGATATGTGGAATAAAACTAAGCTCAGAGTCAAAAATTCACACCCAGATTATATCAAGAAATATCAAGATTGTAGTATTTTGTGTTTCACTGACACATGGCTGCAGGGGAATATAACTGAATCCGATGCCTCTCTGAATAAGAGACAGAGACAACAGGAGCAGCAGCAAAATAAAGGGCGAAAGTATCACAATGCTAAAAAACAGATGGTGTAATCCTGCAAGCTCAAGCAGAAGAGCAGAAGAGATGTATCGTCAGGAAAAAAAAAGATCACAAGCTTTCAAGTGAAAGAGGATCAGAACAGAGCCAATGAACTGAATATCTTTTTCAGAGGTTTATTTCAGAACAGCACTCAGGATTCTCCTCACCTGCCTCTAGCCTTCAAAGACTTACCACCCTATCTGCAGACATACAGTAGCTTCCCTGTCGCACCTTCATAATGTCACCCTGTACCTCAGTCATTGATCTTTACTCAGCCTAGAGAAGTGCAGCAACTGGTAGTGAGTGAAATGTTATCATATCACTACTTGTACTAGTCGCATCGACATATAAACTAGTAAGCAGCTTTGACAAACTAGTAAGATGAAATTGTCAACCAGTGCAGTGAAGCTGTCAAATAATGCAACAAAAAAGTCCAGATTGTTTAACAAATCTCTTCCTAATTCTGCACTATTACTCACTTGTGCTGAGCAAGGCTTTACTAGTTCAAGGAAAATCCTTACATTTAAGAAATTGGAGAGTCAATTGGAAGCCTCAATTCCCATTTCTGCCCACCTCCTCATTAGCATTTGGTATAACTCGTGTGATTAATGCACATTTTGGTTTCCACTAGTAACAACTAATAACATGTTTTGCCTCACTAGTTTACGAGTAAAGTCAAAAGACCCTTTAGGCAGTGTGACTCGTAAGAATTTTGGCTTTCACTAGTTCAACCAACAAACATTTTAGGCAACACCAGTTAACTAGTGAAGTCAAAAGGGCTTTAACCAGTGAAAATTTGAACTTCCAGTAGTTCAGTTTTATTTATATAGCACCAGATTACAACAATTGTCATCTCAAGGCACTTAATTATAAAAATAATAATACAGTCCAATTCAAGCCAATTGGAGTTCAATTCATTGTAATCATAATCCAATTAATTAATTTCAAAATAATCCAATTCATTCATATAGAGCCAATTCAAAAACAATATCCTAGCTAAGGAAACCAACAGATTGCACAGAAACTTGTCTTCAGTCCAATCTCCCGTCCTGAGCCTGAGGGACTGTGGAAAGGAACGACTCCCTTTTAACAGGAAGAAACCTCTGGCAGAACCAGAACCAGGAAGAAACCTCTGGCAGAACCAGAACCAGGAAGAAACCTCTGGCAGAACCAGACTCAGGAAGGGTGGCCATCCGCCTCGACCAGCTGGGGTTTGAGAAGACAGAAAAGAGGGAAAAGAGGGGG
Organism: Leuresthes tenuis; assembly: GCF_036924035.1. NCBI lineage: Eukaryota > Metazoa > Chordata > Actinopteri > Atheriniformes > Atherinopsidae > Leuresthes > Leuresthes tenuis. The sequence goes on from NW_027325360.1 coordinate 34,906,231, forward strand.
GGGAAAACACCATAACACCATTCAAAGGATACCTGTTGGAACAGGGAAACACAAGTTAATAACCACAATAATGTCACATGTACATAATATCATTTGAGAAATTAAACGGGGGGAAAAAAGAGAGCAAAGTGAGGAAAGGTGTGACAGATGAGGTCCCCCAGCAGTCTAAGCCTATAGCAGCTTAACTATGGGATGTTTCAGGATCACCTGAGCCATCCCTAACTATAAGCTTTATCAAAAAGGAAAGTTTTAAGCCTAATCTTAAAAGTGGGAAGGGTGTCTGCTTCCCGGACATTTACTGGCAGCTTATTCCACAAGAGAGGGGCCTGATAACTGAAGGCTCTGCCTCCCATTCTACTTTTAGAAACTCTGGGAACAACAAGTAAACCTGCAGTTTGGGAGCGAAGTGCTCTGTTAGGAAAATATCTTACAATGAGATCTTTAAGATATGATGGAGCTCGGTCATTAAGAGCTTTATATGTGAGGAGAAGAATCTTAAATTCTATTCTGAATTTATCACGGAGCCAATGAAGAGAAGCTAGAGGAGAAACATTGTTGAGGGTTCTGCCCTCTGTACAGTGTAGTTTCTGAAATACATATAAAATAAATAAAGACTTTATCACTGTGTACTCCTGCAACTTAAATACTGTAAATAAACAATTTCAGTAAATTTACTACATTTATATCAGTTTCAATGACATAACATTCATAAATACTGTTTAAACTTAATTATGTAGCACACACATGTACACCGAAAGTAATATGAAGGCTGACAATCATAGAACACTCATTCAACTCTGTTAGCTTAAAGATGCTAATACGCGATCCTTTAAACAATTGAAAACGGACATTTTAAGGAGTGCAAATATACACCAGGAGCAACAAAACACTATCAGAAAAGGTGACTAACATGTACACATTCCTTTCACTTTCTTACGAACAGAACTTACATCTTCAATGACTACGTACCACTGTAAACAACAGATGAATCGAGTGAGGCAGGAAGAGGAACTGCATTACACCGTCTTCAAAATAAAACCCACTTCAAAGCAAAAGCATGAACGAATTACATTTATCGTGAAGAATTCTTAACAAACATGATCTCTGCTGTTAGTTCTCATCAGAACTCTGGCTGCAGCCAGGCGGTCGCCTGGGGCGCCATCTGCTGGAGGGGCGCAAAATTTGAATGATCAAAATGGAAAAAAATTATATTCTAAGATATGAATAATCAATTTAAACCTATCCTTCAAATTTCTTGACACTTTTTCTTTTAAATAAATAATAAAAAGAACAGAAACGCTCAATATGAACAATCCGGCTGACATGCGCCCTGAACCTGAGGCTAGTGGAAGGTGGGGTGGGGGAGGGGCAGCGCATCCCAGCTTCTTCAATTAATAAACAAGGACGTTGTCGTGTTAGTTTTTTTTTTCATCTATTATAATGAAAAGGGCACCCAAGCTGTCAGGTGCTGCTTTTAGAAAGCGAAGGAAGGAGGAGGAGGAGGAAAAGCTGGACCAAAGCAGAGGTATGTAACGTTAATTAACTTTGAAAGCATTAGGTGTTGATTTCTTCATTTTGGCTAACAGCTACTGCAAAGCTAAGCTAGCTGTGTTAAATAGCAGCACTATACTGTCGTTACTACTGCTAAAGTTACTACTCACAGACAGGTTCCCTAGCTATTATACATTTACAATATACTATTACAACTATTAGAATATACTATTGTAAATGTCTTGTAAACGGCTGCCAAGCGGACATTGTCTGAACTTGTGCAGTAAATAGAGGGTAAAAGCTTCAGAATAAAGCCTAAACACCAGGAATGTATGAGAGGAACCCTGAGATAAACTCTGTTTATTGTCAGCTTGGCTGTTGGCTGCAAAGTAACCTATTATCCAAATAAAATCCATCCATCCATCCATTTTCTATACCGTCAATCCGTTAATCGGGTAGCGGGTGGGCTGGAGCCTATCCCAGCAGTCATCGGGCGAAAGGCGGGGTACACCCTGGACAGGTCGCCAGTCCATCGCAGCCAAATAAATCAATGTTTACTATTTGGATTTTTCCAGGTGCAATGAAAAAATATTTGAAAGCACAACAGACACCTGAGGAGCCTGCGTCACAAGAGGCCTCACATTCTTCAGCTGAGCCTTTCCATGAAGAAGAATGGAAGCTGATTCAGTTTTGGAATATGACGGAAGTACAATCACTTTTCATGATGTTTTTAAGAGTTTTGCTGCAAAGTAATATATCAAAACAGGAATGCAGAAATTTCCTGGCACTGATACTTTAAAATGTTTGAATTCTACAGTTTTTATTGCCTTTGTATTTGGTGATGTTAGTGCTATTTTATCGTTTAAGATTTATTTTGTAGCACACTATGTTCATCGTTTTTAAAATATTTTCGGTTTTTATTTGCACCGATATAATAATAAAATCATCTGTATTATTTCAAAGTATTGGTTTACGTGCCGGTGGGGGGGTGACGACTCACGCCTGGAGCGCCATATTACCCAGAGCCGGCCCCGCTCGTGTAATTCGTGAGGAGTTGGGCTCTGACTGGTTAATCCTCACTGGTTTTTGCATTGGTTAACTAGTGCAAAAAAAACAACAACTGTAGGTTAGTGGTAAACTTATGAGTTGAATAGCTGCTAAATTAGTTAGCATGTTGGAACATTTGTGTCTTAAAAGTTAACAAGTAAGACTTTGAGCGCTATCAGTTTGGCCCAGACGGCCTTTAGCTTATCAAAAAGTTGTACAGTTTAGATGTTGCTGCTACTAGTGCAGCTCCTGGCGTCGCTAGTAAGGATTGTGTTGGTACTAGTCCAACAAAAGTGTGAATAGTCGCTGGAAAGGTTGTCATTAGTATTGGTTTATGTTCAACTGTTGGAAAAAATGTCTAACTAGTGTGACCAAATATGCAGCTAGTGGCGACAAAGACTGAACTAGTGAAGGAAACTAATGTTCAATATCAAGGATATGGAATAAATGCTCAGATGGCTCTGCATAAATGCCTGGATTATTGACTTGCTCACAAACAAACCATGGGTTTTGAGTCTGAAGGCTTTTGTGTCGAGAAGGTAGTCAGAAGCACCACAAGCAACCGTTTTCTCATTGTGTCTCTTCACTCTGTACACCTCAGACCTCCAGCACAACTCAGTGTCCTGTCATCTCCAGAAATACTCCAGAAATGACTTTGCGGTTTTTGGGTGTGACAGTGATGGACAAGAGACTGATTACAGAGAATTGTTTGATCATTTTGTGACAGGGTATGGGCACCGTCACCTCATCTTGAACATGGACAAAACGAAAGAGATGATTTTAGGGGAGCCAGGAATAAATCAAACACAGACTCCATTCTAGGAGTGGAGGTGAAGGTGGTGGGCAACTACAGATAGTTGGGAGTGACCTTACCTGGACAATAGACAACACTGACACTGTCTACAAGAAGGGACACAATAGACTTTACCCCTTGAGGCAGCTTAGGTTCTTCAATGTTTGCTCTTGATGTTGTTTATATTCTATAAGTCTGTGATGGAGAATCTAATTTGCATTTCAGACATCTGTTGGAACAGCATCAGAATCAGAACCAATGACTCACAGAAACTGAACAAACTGATAAAAAGCTGATTTAAAAAAAAAAAAAAAGCTTTCTCTGTCCTGGGAACTGCTCTTGAGCTCCTGGAGTTGATTGTGCAAAGAAGAATACTGCATAAGTTAATGAGCATATTGTACAGTATTGCACTCCCACTACATAACACAGTGATGAAACTGCAAACTGTATTTAATCAGAGATGTCTTGAGCTCCGCTGCATTACAGAGGGCATTCCTGCAGCAATAATTAAACACAATGACAGCTTATTGATGGAAAATGAAATACTGTGACATTAGAATTTGCCTGTGGGATTTATTAAGTATTTAGTTTGTCTGCTTAATAGAAAGACAATTGTTGTATTTTGAAGAATAACTAAAACATTATTAATATATGAATATATATTATTTTACAGCTCTCAATGATGTAGCTATTTGGTAAAAATCACTTTAATCCTGCAACTACAACCGTCATCCCCATCATCAGAGCAATAACTTCTCCACCCCTTGCCTATTTATACTGCAGTATTAACAACTATTAAGTGTACATTTGTATCCTTCCAGACCAGAAGGCACTTAGTTTGTTGCCCACAATGAATTATTTCAGAATCTTTCAAAATCAATTATCCTGTTTCTCTCTCTGCTTCCACACAGTTTTATAGTGAATTGTGTCATTTAGTCACTGAGCTGTGGGAGGCTTGTGTTGGAGCCCTGCGTTTGCCGACTGAGATTCTGAAACATGTCTCTGACGAATGCAGCACTTCAGATCCATAGTGTCAGACTAAAGCATCCAGGTCAAAGTCTCGTTGATAGGGACAAGCCAGTTTGTCAGACATTACTGTAAGATTACTCAGGGTGGCAGCAGAGGACCATTCAAACACAACACTAAGGTCATGTGGGTTTAAACTATTAAATAGTAAGGAATGCATTGTATTTCCCTCTCCCAGTGGTAGAAGTGAGTAATGTTGATGTTGTGAAGTTTAACTGTAAATCCTAAAGTTTACATAACATGTTTATTTGTGTGTTCTGACATAAAGATTATATTTGTGTTAAGAAAATTGCCCATTTGTTTTTGTAATCAAGCTGAGAGACAGCAGCTAGAAATAACTTTGTGTCAATATTCATCTAAAAAAAAGATGATTATTTTAGCACAAGGTGGTTTGAAAATACAGTTCCTGTGTTGAGTGTTTTCTGTCAGTTAATATGGATTATTTTCTAAATACAAAAGCAGAACATAGACAGTTCTAACTCTTAGTACTGTTAACACATTATGAAGGTTTACTACAAGTGTTTTAAACCTCTTTGAAAACTATTATCTTCATCCCTGTACCTAAAAAGTTAATATCGACATTATATATCACGGGTTGTTTTGTAAGTGTTATTTCTTATATGCATAGGTTGGAAGAATACAACAGAGGTCATCCATTTCAAACCACGTTGCCAATTACCAAGACTTGAAAAGAAGATATGAAAAAAATCGTTGATACTTTATATGAATAATGCATAGACCTGTAGAATGACTGACCAATCAATAACTGTTTTGATGTGGTAAGCCTTTTTTCCTTGAGTTGTTCGGAAATTCTATTATCTGTACTGAATTGAAAATGTCAAATGTTTTAGTCACACTGTACAAGTGAATGTAGCTCTGATTTGTAAAATATAAAATTGTATCTTGCAATAATAGTTTAACTTATATTATATAATATATTATACAATACATCAGCCTTAGCTACAAATGACATTTTACCGTTTGAGTGTTTTTAGTATCTCCTCCAGTCTCTTCTCCTCCTTTAATCTGGTCTAATACAAATGCCTACTGACACTGCACTTGTCAAGTGGGAAGACAAACTAAACAAATGTGTGCATTCCCAGGTCAAAAGAAGAAGTGTCGTTGTCCTTTCATACTTGAATACTTGCTTTAAAAAGTATAGGCTTTCTAGCAAGTTTCAAATAATAGAAATGAAAATTTGATTTAATTTCAGGTACAGTGTATGTTACAAAAACAGAAAAAAAAATCCTTTTTATTAATTTAAAATGCTAACATTCATAAAAATTCCAGCAATTGATTTATCAAAATGAAGTTTCATCTCATGGCACTTCAAATACACAGTCCAATTCAAGCCAATCATAATCTGATTTATTAAAATACAATCACAAATCAAATGAATTAAAATCTAAATTGGTCGAATTCATACAAAGCCAATTCAGAAACGGTTGCATAGCTAAGGAAACCAACAGACTGCATTAAAGCATCTCTTCAATTCAATCCCCTGTTCTGCACATGCATGAGGTGACTGTGGAAAGAGAAAAATTCATTTGAATAGGAAGAAACTTCTGGCAGAACGGGACTCAGGGAGGGCAGCCTCAACTAGCTGGGGGTGGAGAGGACACAAAAGAGGGGACATCAAGCACCATAATACCAGACCAGGGATACCTGCTGAGAGAGAGAAACGCAAGTTAATGACAACAATGATGTCATATGTACATGGAGAGTAAAGAGAGCAGAGGTGCATCATCAGTCAAGGTCTATAGCAGCATGGTATAAGGAAGTTTCAAGGTCATCTGAGCCACCCCCAACTCAAAGTTTAAAAAAAAAAAAAAAAGGTTTTAAGCCTAGCCTAGTTAGCTCTATTAGTCGTATTGGTCGTCGATTTAAGAGTGGCTGGGTGACTGTCAGGAAGAGGAGTTATAGTCCTAAAGTCAAGCCCGGTTCACCATCAACCTGTCCACGTTTCAAATAGATTTTCCCCACTCAGCGACACACCCGCTGAGGACAAAACCCTGGTAATTGGCAGCTCTATAGTCAGAAACGTGGCTTTAGCGACACCAGCGACCATAGTCAAATGCATTCCAGGGGCCAGAGCGGGCGACATAGAATCCTATTTAAAACTGCTGGCTAAGGATAAACGTAAATACGGTAAAATAGTTATTCACGTCGGCGGTAATGACACCTGGTTACGCCAATCGGAGGTCACTAAAATTAATGTGGCATCAGTGTGTAATTTTGCCAAAACAATGTAGGACACCGTAGTTTTCTCTGGACCCCTGCCAAATCTGACCACTGATGACATGTTTAGCTGTATGTCCTCCTTCAACCGCTGGTTGTCTAGATGGTGTCCAGCAAACAACGTGGGCTACATAGATAATTGGCAATCTTTCTGGAGAAAACCTGGTCTGATGAGGAGAGACGGCATCCATCCCACTTTGGAAGGAGCGGCTCTCTAATTTGTAGAAATATGGACGAATTTATTAGTCATCCAAAAACATGACAACCCAGGGTTGAGACCAGGATGCAGAGTTGTAGTCTTACACACTTCTCTGTGGCTTCCCACCTGATGCTGCCCCCCCCCCAAATCAAAACACAAAAGGAGCAAATCCTCTTGTGCTAAAAAAATTTTAAACAAAAACTTTAACTGAACAAAAACATCAAACTATTAAATGTGGTTTGCTGAATATTAGATCTCTCCCTTCGAAGTCTTTTGAAGTTTAGTGAATGATTTGATCTGTGATCATCATATTGATATATTTTGTCTTACAGAAACCTGGCTGCAGCAGGAGGATCATGTTAGCATTAATGAATCAACTCCCTCTGACTATTTAAATGTTCACGTTCCTCCAACCACAGGCAGAGGAGGAGGAGTGGCAGCTATCTTCAGATCAGGGTTACTAATCAGTCCTAGACCCAAGATTAGTTTTAGCTCTTTTGAATCTCTGATTCTCAGTTTTTCCCAAAGTGGAAATCACAAAAACCTCTTGTGTTTGTTGTTGTGCATCGTCCACCTGGCCCTTATTCTGAGTTTCTCTCTGATTTCTCAGAGTTTTTATCCCAGTTAGTGCTGAGTACAGATAAAGTAATTGAAGTGGGTGACTTTAATATTCATGTAGATGTTGAAAATGACAGTCTAAATATTAACTTTAATTCTATATTAGACTGTATTGGATTTTCTCAAAGTGTTCACAGACCTACTCACTGCCTTAATCACACCCTTGACCTTGTGCTGACTTATGGCATTGAGAGTGAACAGTTAACAGTGTTCCCTCATAATCCTGTCTTGTCTGACCATTTTTTAATAACTTTTTGAATTTACATTACTTGACTATATGGCTTCTGAGAAGAATTCTACATATAGAAGGTGTCTGTCAGAGAATGCTGTAACCAGATTTAAAGAGTTGATTTCATCATCCTTTTCTTCACTGCCATGTGCAGATATGACAGAGGACGGCTATCTAAATTTGACTCCAGTAGAACTTGACTCTCTTGTTGACAACACTATAGCTTCAATGCGTACAACACTGGACGATGTTGCCCCTCTGAAAAGGAAGGTAATCAGTCAGAAGAGGTTGGCTCCTTGGTATAATTCACAGCTGCGTGCTTTAAAGTAGACTGCAAGAAAGCTGGAGAGACAGTGGCGTTCCTCTAATTTAGAAGAGTCTCAATTAGTCTGGAAAGATAGTTTAATAACGTATAAGAAAGCCCTTCGTAAAGCTAGAACTGCTTATTATTCGTCATTGATAGAAGAGAATAAGAATAATCCCAGGTTTCTTTTCAGCACTGTTGCCAGGCTGACAAAGAGTCCGAGCTCTGTTGAGCCATGTATTCCTTTAACTCTCAGCAGTGATGATTTCATGAGATTCTTTATCAATAAAATAGTTTCTATCAGAGAGAAGATTAATGGAGTCCTTCCCACTATTATCACTGATGTATCATCAAGTAGAGCAGCTTTAGAAGTATCTTTAGAACCTGATTTGTATTTAGACGGCTTCTGACCAGTTGATCTCTCTGAGCTAACAACAGCAATAGTCTCTTCTAAACCATCAACTTGTATTTTAGACCCAATCCCAACCAGACTGTTCAAGGAGGTTTTCCCCTTAATTGACACTTCCATATTGGATTTGATCAATCGGTCTTTGTTGACAGGATATGTACCTCAGACTTTAAAGGTTGCTGTAATCAAACCTTTACTTAAAAAACCTACTCTTGATTCAGAAGTGTTGGCTCCCTTTTTTTGTCTAAAGTTCTTGAAAAGATAGTTGCAGCTCAACTTTGTGATCATTTACATAGAAATAATCTGTTTGAAGAGTTTCAGTCAGGATTCAGAGTGCATCATAGCACAGAAACAGCACTGGTGAAAGTTACCAATGATCTCCTCTTAGCCTCTGATAGCGGACTTGTTTCTGTGCTTGTCCTGTTGGATCTCAGTGCTGCATTTGATACGATCGATCACAGCATTCTGTTACAGAGACTTGAACATTTTATTGGGATTAAAGGAACTGCATTAGACTGGTTTAAGTCATATTTATCTGATAGATTCCAGTTTGTTCTTGTAAATGAAAAATCTTCTTCATACATCGGAGTAAGTCATGGAGTTCCTCAGGGTTCTGTGTTTGGACCAAATCTTTCTTACTTCATACGTGCTTCCATTAGGTAACATTATTAGACAGCATGGCATAAATTTCCATTGTTATGCTGGCGATACTCAGCTGTACTTATCTATGAAACCAGATGAAACCAATAGGTTGGTCAGACTACAAGCGTGTCTTAAAGACATAAAGACCTGGATGACTCAGAACTGTCTGCTTCTAAATTCAGACAAAACTGAAGTTGTTCTCTTTGGACCTGAGCACTTCAGGGAGAAATTGTCTAGTTATATAGTTACTCTAGATGGTATTTCCTCGGTTCCTAGTTCTACGGTGAGGAACCTTAGAGTTATTTTTGACCAGAATTTGTCGTTTGATGCTCATATAAAACTGGTTTCTAGGACTGCCTTCTTTCACCTTTGTAATATTGCTAAAATCAGGAACATCCTGTCTCAGGGTGATGCAGAGAATATAGTCCATGCATTTGTTACTTCAAGACTGGGCTACTGTAATTCCTTATTATTGGGCTGTCCCACATATTCTCTGAAAAGCCTCCAGCTGATCCAAAATGCTGCAGCCAGAGTTCTGATGAGAACTAACAGGAGATATCATGTTTCTCCAGTTTTAGCTTCTCTTCATTGGCTCCCTGTTAAATTCAGAATAGAATTTAAGATTCTTCTCCTCACATATAAAGCTCCTAATGACTGAGCTCCATCATATCTTAAAGATCTCACTGTAAGATATTTTCCCAACAGAGCACTTCACTCCCAAACTGCAGGTTTACTTGTTGTTCCCAGAGTTTCTAAAAGTAGAATGGGAGGCAGAGCCTTCAGTTATCAGGCCCCTCTCTTGTGGAATAAGCTGCCAGTAAATGTGATTGGTCAGGTGATCCTGAAACATCCCATAGTTAAACTGCTATAGGCTTAGCCTATAGTTTTTAGCGGCCACTGTAGTTTCATATGCTTGCGGGGGAAGGGTTATCGGAAGGGTTACCTTCTCCCTTTTGACACACAGGCCATGTTTCTGTTTCAAGGCACATTGTTCTGTACCCAAACAGCTGTCCAGGCCGGAGCAGCCCTGATACAACGGCCCTTCTGTCTTCAGTTGACGCTGAGTTATGCCCCGTTTCCTCAGTCCTAAATCTTTCAGTCGTGCCACAGGACATTTTAATGTCATGATGGATCAAGAGCATACATTACATCATATATATTGTATGTCCTTTGTTAAAATACTCTCTTATCAATTAAAGCTCCTTTTCCACCCTTTCAAACTGGGTTTAAATTTTAAAATTTTAAAAAAGGACACTGCTGAGAGTAACAGGAAATGTCATGTCATGACAAGTGTTGTCCCCATGGTTCCTACCCTTTCCGTAATCTGAAATATTTTCGTGTTTCCTGAAATGTCGTTGTGTTTTCTGAAATGTTGCGTTTTCTTAAACTTGGCGTAGCTCTTGCACCTGTAATAAGAGTAGACATAGTGTCATAGATAACGGAAGGATCAGTAAAACAACAGTTTCGAAAACTATTTAGCGCTCTAGCAAGAATGCAAGGGGAATACAAACTGATACCAAACTATTTGCCCTGTCAAAAGAGTTAGCACATATGAAAGAGTTTGAGAAATCATTTCCAAAATGGAAACCTGTGTCTTGTTGTCATCTCTGTGTTCAATATATATTCTCCTGGTTTTCCTCAGTTCTTTGCCAGATTGTCACCTCTGCTCCTGGCATGTCCAACACTCTCTCAGCCTCTGTTTTTCCTCATGTTCTGCTTTCATCGTCCTCCTTACTTTGTTTTGTGTAAGTTTATTTGTTACGTTGATTTTTAGTTACCCCTGTGTTTACTTTATTAAATACTCTGAACTATTACTATTACTCTTTGAGTGGTCAGCTAGACTAGAAAAGTGCTATACAAGTAAAGACCATTTTATTTCAATTGGTCCGCACTACAACTATAACCAATGACTGCCCCCTGCACGAGTTGGTGTTTACAACAGCACATGACACTGGAATCCGCAGCTAAAAAATGTCGAAACGTAAATGTAAATTCATGCACGAACTACAGAAAAAATGCCTATGTCTTGGTTGTGATACATGGGAAGCTCAATAATGGACAACTTATTGATTTCCTTATTTTAATCTGTTGTTTTTAACATATATATATATAAAGGGACAAACATTGAATAGAAAAAAATTAACACTTGGCCAAAAGTTATCTTCTTAGAGTACATTAAAGCACAACACTGAAAGTGGACTGAATGCCACAGCAAGATTTTTTTACCCACGTCGTGGTCATTGGTTCTCCTTGTAGTGCTGGCCAATTGAATGTTTGAAGAAAGAAGGGGATTGACCAATGATGGGTTAAATTGGGTGACATTGGGCGTTATTGGGTGAGAGTCACAGGGCCACACAGAGACAAACGAGACAAACAAAGAAGCACTCACTCAAGATCAATTTAGCGTTGTTTAGGGGCTGCACGGTGGTGTGGTGGTTAGCACCGTCACCTCACAGCAAGAGGGTTCCAGGTTCAATCCCTGCCTGGGGCCTTTCTGTGTGGAGTTTGCATGTTCTCCCCGTGTATGCGTGGGTTCTCTCCGGCTTCCTCCCACTGTCCAAAAACATGCATGTCAGGTTAATTGGTGACTCCAAATTGTCCTTAGGAGTGAGTGTGAGAGTGCATGGTTGTTTGTCTCATTTGTCTCTATGTGGCCCTGTGATGGACTGGCGACCTGTCCAGGGTGTACCCCGCCTTTCGCCCGATGACTGCTGGGATAGGCTCCAGCCCACCCGCTACCCGATTGACGGTATAGAAAATGGATGGATAGTTTTTGTTTATGTTGTGGAAAGTAGCTGATATAGAGTTAGTTGGAAAGTTCAGTGTAAAGTAGGCCTATTGGCTACAATGTTCTTAAAGCTCATTATCATACACAGAACCCTTGACAGTGGATTTATTTGTATGTAGTCATATGGTCATGGCACCACGTGCTTACACTATATCTCTCTACCCAGTAACCCACCCACCCTGAGGTGTCCTCTTTTTCACAAATTAAAATCTGGTCACCCTAATGTCTGTGGGATAGTGGTAGCTATGCTGGCTGTATAGGGAGCAGTTTAGGGGTTGTTTCATACTGCATAAATGGTGAAACAAACTTTTAGTATGCATAATGTAAGTTTAATACATTTAATTTTTGTATATTTTAGTTTTACAGTTACTTCATTGGGCGGCACTAAAACACATTGCTGGAATCAGGAAGTCTTGAGATTGATTTGGAGGACAGTTTAGCTATCTCACAAAGTCAGCACTGATGTTCACAGAAGGCAAAATAGTGTTAGGGTGTCATGTGCCTTACACCAATTAGGGCCTACATGGATGATATGATTTTGGTGACTACAACAGTGCCATGTATGAGGAGAATACTGGAGACTTAATAAAAATATAAAGTGGGCTGGTATGAAAATCAAACCTAGAAGGATCTCAATAAGTAGAGGGAAATCAAGTGATAGAAAGTTTGTAATAGAGGAAGAAAAAATTCCAATAATTAGGGAAAACGGAGCAAAGAGTTTAGGTAGGTGGTACCAGGTAGACATGAATGATGGAGAGCAGGCAGTGCAGTTTCTGAAAAATGTTGCTGAGGGACTGGATGGAATAGATAAACCAGGGCTTCCAGGAAAGTTGAAGCTGTGGCGTCTGAAGTTTGGATTGTTTCCTCGGTTGATGTGGCCACTGTCTTTGTATGAGATTCCATTATCTGATGCAGAAAAAAATGGAAAGATTAGTTAGCTTTTACATTAGGAAGTGGCTAGATGTTCCTAGATGCTTAAGTACTGTGGCACTATATGGGAAAAGCATACTACAGCTCCCAGTATCTTGTCTAGTAGAGGAGTTTAAATGTACTTAAGTTAGGACAGAGCTCCTGTTAGCCGGCGAGTAAAGATGTGGTAGTTAGTAAGGTGGTTCCAAACCAAACCAAGGGGAGGAAATGGAATCCAAGAATGGCAGCTCAGGAGGCAGAGGCAACTCTTAGACATACAGAGATTGTGGGTAATGTACAAATAGGCCGGGGAGGCTTGGGGCAAGTGATCATGAGAGTAACTGACTAACTGAGTAACTTTAATTTTTTTAAAGCCAACCAGAAAGTGATGAAGATTTATTGTAACAAGTTGTGTGATCATGTAACCAAGACAACTAGCAAATTGCATCCAAGAAACGTTCAGTGTACATTTGGATTGAGTTATCTCGGTGTCTTAATGGCACTCGTTACTCATGTAACCCCACTGAGTGTTACAAGCTACACAGTGTTTTTTCTCTCTCTATCACACACATTCACACACCAATGGACGCTGTGGAGGCAACATGGGGTTCAGTCAGTGGGGTTACATGAGTGCCATCAGATCGGATTAATGGCTATTACAATAATTACAATAAGTTATTCAGTTCATGTAGACACCTTAATCTGACAAAATAAACTGATCAGATCGGGTTACTCGCAATTGGATTAAGACCCCGAGATAACTCGATCCAAATGTACACTAAACGTGCTTGTAGACAGCAGAAGCACGTGGTGGATTGGATTGAGCGTTCTGCACATGCTCAAGATTTTTTCCAGGAATCGTCACCCGGAAGTCGAAGGAGACGATATTACTGTTGTTGTCGACCACCCACTTACTGTAGAGACTAAGATGTGCTTTATGAATGGGAGTAATGTAAAAGTGTTCTGAATAGACTAGAAAGACTAGAAAAGCACTATTTAAGTACAATGCATTTACCGTTTGAAAGACTCGTTGCAACAGAACAAGTACATACATGTCAGAGACCAAAGTTGTTCATGTGCACGTTTGCAACTGAGTATAACTGGCCTCAGTAAAGGATCTCAGGCTACACTAACGTCATGGATGTAATAGTCAACTAAGTAGAAAAAAACAGGCCATTTCCATCAATGGCTTTTAAATTATGATTTATATTTTAAAATCTATTCTAGAGCGCACAGGTAGTCCATTTAGGAAAAGAACATTTTTATTTCTATTCCTTTTTTTTGTTAGAATGTGGGAGCATTCTCGCAGCAGCATTTGAAATAAACTTAAATATAAAAGAATTGTGTTTACTAATGCATGATTAGACTGAGTTACAGTAATCTAGATGGAATGTGATATTGACCCAGCTCTGGGACTGCGTCTCTCCTCTTCTACACACAACAAGCAGGAACAAAAGAGAAGAGTAGCCAGGCAGAGATGCAGGATGTAATCTGGAGCTTTTTGGGCCACCTGCATCCCCAGGGCAATGTATTTGGGGCATTCTGGACCTCCAGGACCTTAATTTTTTTGCATTTTGGAAAATATTGACAGTCTCTAAGCTCTCAATCCTGCATCATTGATTTGGGCTTAAGCATCACGCTTTCACCCTGACCAAAGCTGCTCCATAGTATTGGCGTGATTAATTAAAAAGAAAATGGTTTTTAGTATGGCTGGCTGCACAGACAGAGGCAGTAGCAGTTAGGAAGAGGGGGAGGGGATGTTATACACATAGATCCATTCATACACATACACACTGATTGGCACAACACAGAGGGTGCAGGGTGAAGGGAGGTGTAAGAAAAAACATTAACCCACGATGCACTGCAGAGTTTTGACAGATTTCTGCTCCAGGGCCACTGAATTTATGACCCATTACTCTGCCAGCCCAAGATCTAGTTGGTGCATTATGTTCCATGTCATCTGTCATTAGTTGTCTAGTGACTGACATCCATTGAGAGAGCCAATGCTCTCTGACACTGGCTAAACATGGCATGCCTAGGCTTAGATGAATTCCACACATAATTTTTTTTATTCTTGCTTTTCCCCTCATGTGAGTCTGGTCTATGCCTGCAGTTATCATGGGACAATAGTGCAACCTCCAAACCCTCAAAGCAGCCGTTGTGCTCTACATTCAGGTCCACTTGGCCTGTTTCCATTTTTTCAGGACACAATGAACTTTGGTTGTTTTTATTGTATTTTTTCATTAATATGAACAGTAATTCAGTTGCATTTTCATGTTTTAAGGCACATAATATGACATCAAGAAAAGAAAGCTCAGAGTAAAAAGTGAAGTCTCATTAGGAAGTGGAAGAAATGAAAAGCAAATACTACCACATATACTTACACTTACCTATACATGAGTTAAAATCTGCTCACAAGCTCAGAGAAACAAGTTGGCGTTTGTCTAATGTTCTGTCTTAGTACAGGAAGAAGATGCATAATATTGTCTTTTTTCCTTTTTTTTCACAATTTGCAAAAAAAATCTTTTTTCTCTTCTTTTTCACACATTACTATTTCAACTGCTCTGAACAAATTTAGCTCTGAAACCACATCAAACACCAAAGCAGTACAATTATGTCCATGTACACAAATTGGCTAAACAATAATAATTAAAAAACAAATCAGCTTTTTTCAGGATTCATGTTTACTAATTGGCATGTTTTCCATATTCACTATGCAACAGTACCAGTTGATCAACAATGCCACTCACCCAGTTCATTCTCATTTGTCCACAGTCTAAATAGCTCTCACATGGGATTATTGAGGTTAATAATGGATTATCTAGTCTTATCTGTTTACTTTTAAGGGAAGGTCAATGTATTGACTCATCTGTTTAGGGGGTGAGCATGACAAAAGACCATATAATCTGTGTGGCCATGATGTTCCATTAAATGATCGATTCAGCCTGCTCAGGGGCTAGGGTTGCTCAGGGACTATGAAAAGGTCAGTAACTGTTAGTTAATTAGTGGGGTGATTAATATATCCATAAGAGTACTACAGAGGTCAATTAGATTGTTTCAGAGAAAGTCGCGATGCACCTTAAAAGAGCTGAGAGTTGGATGAGAGGCAAAAAAAAAAAGTAGGGTATGCAAAGATCAATCAAATTGTGTAGCTGATCTTAAGACTGACCAATACTACAATTCTAAACATCAGGCAAAAGCCGAAATGTTTTTGGCTTTTTGGAGACTCGTGATACATGATACCAGTAGTGTAGTGAATGTAGTTATGCTTTGTAGTGGGGGTTTATGCTCTTTCCCATCAGAAAAAAATAAAGATATCAGGTTGTTCCTGATTTCATAGAGGTGTGTAACTCCCCTCTGAAAAGTGTAGCAGTAATATGTACCCTATTTAGATATCTGCCGCTTAAAAGCACGTTTCAGTTTTTTTCTGAATTAGCCAGTGGGCACATTACCTTCTGATTTTCAGTTACTAACTGACGTATGCTGTTTGCTGCATTCAGTATGAGTGGGATTTTCTCCTTTTTCCCCCACCAAACTAAACAGTAGCAGGGTGCATGGTATATTTCCTGAACACAGATTTGGGTAACTGGGTTAAAACCTCCCAGTATCCCTGACTCATTTTAACCTGTTCTCTTTGTTGTGTGACAGACAGAAAAAAGACTAATAACATACAAGTAAAAATGGTAAAGGTGTGTAAAAGAGGCAAGGATTGTCCTGTGCTAAGCATGCTCATGTATGTTTTTTCCTTCACTCCTTTAGCTATACGTGTGACTTACTTTTGTTTATTCATTTGCTCTTGCCACTTTTTATATCTGAGTTTGCATGAATCATGATCTTTGTTTTGTTTAAAAATGTTGAAACATTTAATTAAAAAATGGTGAAAAAAACAATCTAGATAAACAGTTTAATGGAGCTATAGATTCAAATGTATATCAATGAAGACTTGCATTGTGGTTGCTCATGAGAGCAAGTTTGTTTCTGGAAATAAATAAATGCACAAACTAACACTAACGTACCAAAACCAACAAACAAAAACAAACGATGCCTAAAATTTACACATGGAACCCCAATTAAAGAAATTCAAATGACTTGTAACATTGTGATAACAGTGACAACAACAGACAGCGTCAAACTAAACTTCTTTCATCTGTGTCACTGAGCCTTGATGCTCTATTGGTTACTCTTTTAATGGAGACTGTGGCAAGTGATTGAACTGTACCTTCCTCAACATATCCTACTGTTGATCAAGTTGATCAAACAAAAAATAGCCTATACCATACATCTCATGTATTTGTGAAACCGTTTATAAAAAGTTACTTGTTTTTCAGCATGTTACTCGCCTTTGCAGGACTTGCTGCACTTCCATCTTTCACCAAGAGGTGGCAGGAGTACCCTATGCCTTAAAGGAGGTTTTGTCCCTGGGTAATGGAACAGATATGGTCATCACATGTTTATTGACTAATGCATCTGAGTATGTTGAGTGGATTTCATTGGAAATGGTAACATTTCCCATGGAGGCAACTCTTTTGAATGTTTTCCTCTAAGTAGTGAAAGGATGAGACTAATCCTCCATGCAGCATAAGGGGAAATGAAGGCACACATGCACAACCAACCAACCATCCAACACACACACACACCCACATGCAACTGTGTGTTACTTATGTGAATTCTGAGTGTCTACTGTAATCTGGACTAGAATAAACCAGGACCAAAGGCTGTGGAAGATGAACTAACTACAATCCATACAGCATTATGTGAGCAAATATCAACACTGCTGTTTTGCTTCAAGCTAAACTAAATATTAATATGTGTTCCTCTCATTTTTCCTTTGCTTACTTTCTATTTTTTTCCTCTGTTTTTCCCTCACAACATTCAACTAGCAGTTTGGACAGGTCCCAGGAGTGTTCATCATCGTGTCACAAAAGCTCTGTGTCAGTAGTGACCATTTCAGTAATGGTGTCAGTCGAGACTCAGCTGCCACAGTGCATGATAACAAGAGCAGGAGGACCCAAACACAGGAGTGAGCAGGCAAGAGGCAGACAGGTGTCAGAACAAAAAGTGTTTATTAAACAAACAAGAAGCATAAACACAGCAGGATATCCAAGACGCTAAAAAACCAAACAACAATGAATGGAGCCTGGAAGAAAGCACTAGAATGGCTGCTGATGAGGATCTGGGAGTGATAACCAGGACATATATGCAGTAGAAAGGACTATTGGATGACTGAATGCAGGTGAGTAAACAAGGAATAAAGAGGTGGTAACATAGCAAAGAAAGGGCAACTGTGGATCTAGAGGCAATGACAGGAAACATCAGAGAAAAAAATAATTCAACTGACCACAAACCAGTAACAGGAAACTAATACACAGGAATACACAAGAAATAATGCTGCACAAATATAAAAATGAATTAAAACAGATATAATATGAAACTGAACAAAAGCAAAGAACAACCTAAACAAAAAGGCAAAATAAAACCAGAAGATCAAATCAAAAATATCAAATCTAAGAAACCAAAGGATATCAAACCAAAACTCAAGAAAACATATAGACCTTAACACTACTACATCTACTATACTGCTATAAGAAAAGCTCTGTCTAAGACCAGTCTAAAGAAGATCTAATGTCAACTATCATCAGTCTTTCACACAATTAATGGAGCTATGATGGAACTGATTTGATGTAATAGTTAACATTTTTAAATAGAAGTAGCGTATTTAATTAAAGAAAAAAAAAACACAAACTCCGATTAAGAAGAGTTGTTAAGGAAGACAAAATCACTTTTTCTCCTTGTACCAGGAGGATTAGTTTCCACAAGTGTACATGTTAGCCAAGAAAAAATATTAACACAGAGGCTGTGGCAGTGGCCTCTAACTGCAAAAGGTGCACTTACAAAGATGTGATTGCAAACACATTCGTTTGCTGTGGTAATGTGTGGTTAAACACAGCAAGTCATCAGCCTCCAGCACATCTATGGTATGTTCCTGTAAACTGTATAATTTCTACTGAAAACAAGACTCTTAATTGTGGTAGTATATTACCATCAAGCTTTGTTGGTAAATTGTGCATTGACAAAAAGATTTCATTTCCACCAATCACATCCTTTTTTCAACTTCAGAGACCCTGAACACCATTTAGATAACAGCTATTCTGGAACTTGGCAACATCTATACAAACGGTGGTTAAGTATGTGATATTTAACCACATATGTTTAGAGGATGGCTCAATTGGTAATAACACAATACAAAAAAGAAGAACCATGAGAATATTTAGAATGATCTTGGAAGTGAAGGAACAAATGCAGCTGATACGGAAGATGAGGTGGGTATTGATACATTCATGGAGAGAAAAAACAAACATGACTAATATTGAGAAAATAGTGACGTAGTATGTAACGAATGTGAACTTCAGATTAAGATAGAAAAAAACAATTTTTTGAAAACATTTTTGGAGCAAGTCTAAAGCTCCGTCACATATGACATTGGTGAATTTACTGGTTACGTGGATGGTATTATTGATCTCAAGCCGGGTCTTTTGAAATGTTGCATGTTGGACAATGACAAATTCATTCTATTCTTGTCTGATTAGTGGTGGCAATTTTACATATGTACTTCTTTATTAATGTATTTCAAGTTACATTTCAGTCTCTAACATACTGTACATTAACAACAAGTAGCAATGAAATTAGGTATACTGTCTATTACTCATAGTGCCAGGAGGATTAGGTCTAATGATTGGAATTATCCTTCTTATTGTGCCATACCTCTCCCCAGACACTGGCCTGTATTAATAAATCTTAATTAAAAATCTTATAATTAATGTTCTGGGTTTCCAAAATATAAAATTAGAAAATATCAAGAACTCAGTTTGCACAATATGTACCTCAAAATCTTATCAGTGATTTGCATAAAACGTATTTAGTTTCCCAAGTAAACACTTTTGAATTTAATGCTGAATTCAGACACAGAGGGACTTTTGTTCTTTTATCAGACTACAATACGATTCAAACATTCTTGCAATAACCTGACTACAGGTTATACACAGACTATACTAAGTATGAGGGTCAGCACTGTGTTACTATGCATTAGCTGTGGGTGGCTGTAGTTACCAATCACCCACCAGCCTACGCCTACTGGTTGCCTACCACTCGGAAGTCTGGTGGTTTGACTCTCAGCTTCCCCCACATGTAGAAGCATCCTTGGGCAAGACATTGAACCCCACCTTGCCTACTGATGCGTCCACCAATGAATGAATGTGTATGAATGCATAGAAGAAAGCACTGACTAAAATGTCCTATATGAATGTGTGAGGGAATGTGGCATGAGGTGTTAAAGCGCTTTGAGTGGTCAACTAGACTAAAAAAACACTATACAAGTACAGTCCATTTACCATTTGCTAGGAGTGATGAACATGTGATCAGACAGCTGAAGGAGGATAAGTAAGTGCTTCACTGGTGTGATAAATATGATATATTCTAACCTATCAAGTACTGTATAGTCATGTGAGAGACATATTCATTTCTAATCTAAAATGATCACTATATATTACCATTGAAAATAATTTCTCTTGTCCTCGTTTACAGCTAAGAAAAGCTTTCTGCTCTTATCATATGACGTATGACTGTGAAATTGCCTTTGTTGGATATTCTGTGAGGTGTCTCATATCCTTCATCTGCTGCCATGACACGATATGTGACAAAACTAGCAGTTGTTTCCCCTATTTCTTTCTTTTTAATTCTTTGGAAAATATTTTAGAATCACTTTGTATTCTACATGCAAAAGCGTGTCAACCTGTCCAGGGTGTACCCAGCCTCTCACCTAATGAGACAGGCTCCAGCCCTCACACAACCCTTAATAGGAGGAGGAAGGTATGAAAAAGTAATAAATAAAGTTAAAGTTAATGACTTTGCATTATCTCCCACTGTTTCATCTAATTAGGGCAACATACACAAAGGCTGTTATGAAAGCTGGTCTGTATCAAATGTTCTCTTTCTTTACATTTCTTATGAATTTTTTCCCCTTCTACTTAATACAAAGACATACGGGGAACCATTTATAATGCAGAATAATTCAAATGAATGACACTACAAAATAAATAATGTGGCAAGTTATTTGTTCAGACAGTGAGGTCAGTGTTAAGCGTTGTGGTGTTTCACAATTTTTAATCCTCACCCTGTCAACTGTATAAAATGTTAAGGTGCAGTTTACACTCCTTTAATGTTGGTCTATGCATTGACTACAGTAAACTAATTTAATGGTATAACAGAATATAGGATATAAGAATTAAAAAATTTCATTAACTAATATTTCACTCATAATAGAACATAGAAAACATCCAATGATTAAAGTGACAAAAAGGTTGGGACAGGGCCAAACCTACCACTATGCATTCCATTTTCTTTTAACAACAGTCTGAACATGAGTAGACCAGTTGCTGGACTGTTGGGAGAGGAATTTTGTCCCATTCTTGTCTGATATCGGATTCTAACTGCTCAACGGTTCTGAGTCGTACTTTTCATTTGATGTGCCAAATGTTTCCTGTTGGTGAAAAATCTGTACTTCAGCTCTTTAAAAAACAAAAAGTAATTTGTTTTAGAAAATCAAGTTGAGGTTGAAGTTGAAAATGTCAATGTGTCTGACTGAGTTTTTTCACTTTACAGAATATATTAGAGGAAGGGTCAAACATTGGATGAGAAGTTTAAAAGGACAAAATAACATGGTTAGAATAGAAAAATACTAATAAATAAATAATAATAATAATTATGGCTCTCTGGCTGTATTATAAATCAGATTGTAGCTAGGAACCAACTTACAATGGCATTCTAGCACAAGCCCTGAACCAGCACTGTAACTGCTTTGGTCAAAGAGGGGCAAAATCGCTTTTCTTTGCATGATAAAGCTTTAAACTGCATTTATGGATGACACAGCAAACTGCGTTTATAATGATTTCTGTAAGTGTTACTGAGCCCATGGTTTCTACAGCAGATTGTCTGATTTTAATGCAGTGTTGCTTGAGGGCCCAAAGATCACAGGCATCCAATACTGATAGGTGCTTTGGCTGTGTGTGTGTGTGTGTGTCTCTTGTGCAAAGAGGTCTCTAGATTCTCAGACTTTTTTGAAAATACAAATAATAGTAGATAATAGAATTTTCAGTCTTTACAATTCTACATCAAGAATAGCTTTTTTCTGTTTGGTTTCAACAGATATAGCAGGTAGTTGTCTGGTTTTGTCTTGTTTTTCATAGTCTTCTCCAATAATTTCTTTCTTTCTATCTGTCTCGTTTCTCTTTCTTTTACTTTGCTCTCCCTCTTTCCCTGTCCCCCTATCTACCACTATTATATATAAAGTATTGTAACAAAAAAATAGATAAATAAGCAGTACTTGGGAATCAAGGGGAGCTTTACATCCATAAAGCCTCCCTTGGCAAAGCAAATATATTTGGCATAACATGGTATTCAGTTTACAATTCTGCTGCCATGATGCTGGACAGGACAAGGGGAAAAAAGAAAACAATAAAAAAAAACATGAAGAATTGCTCCACAATATGTAGACAGAGTTTTGTGCAGACTGCTGATCATCTGACTATACTTTTTATACCTAGTCATGTTACTGATCTGTTGCTGATTAAACTGTATAATTTCAACATGTTTCTACAGCCGTTTCTTTTTACTACTACTACTATTGAAATCCTTCCTCTGTCCCAACTTTTTTGAGAAGTGTTGCTGCCATCAAATTCAAGATGAGCTAATGTTTTTCATTAAACAGAAAAAATGTCTCTGTTTCAACATTTGATCAATTTAAAATTTTATATTGTGAATAAAGAAAGTAAATTAGATTAGTAAATTGTAGCTTTTCTTTTTAACTGACATTTTATAATACAACATTATGGCTGGATTTGGCCTCTCCAACTCAGGGGCGTAAGTTTTGTCTTAGCTTTGGTTTGGACACTTCCCAGCAACCCCCCATGTTTCCATAGTAGAGTGAGTGTTTACGTTAGGCTAGAATGCTAGCATAGTGTGGGTAGTTAGCTAGTACTTACTCTCTGGGTGGTGAAATAACTTTTAACTTCTCTTTTTCTTTTTCGGTGACATTTCCTATTTACAAACAAAAATGTTTATACCAAATGAAATATTAATGTCAGGATTTACTTCTGTGAGAGTGGGGTGTGGGTGTGACGTCGAGAGAGGCGCCATTGTTATTCTTGTCAGAGTTTGCGGGTGTGAGAAGAAAAATAAGCGGAGTGTGTTGCTCAGCTCCAATGAGCAGGGCCGGCTCTGGGCATAGGCGAACCAGGCAGTCGCTTGGGGCGTCATCTGCTGGAGGGGCGCAAAATTTTAATTATCAAAATGAAAAAAAAAAGATACTCTAAAATATGAATAATAATAAATAAAACATATCCTTCAAATTTCTTGACACTTTTTCTTTTAAATAAATAATAAAAAGAACAGAAAAGCTCAATATGAAAAATCCGGCTGACATGCACCCTGAACCTGAGGCTAGTGGAAGGTGAGGTGGGGGAGGGGCAGCGCATCCCAGCTTCTTCAATTAATAAACAAGGACGTTGTCGTGTTAGTTTTTTTTCTTCATCTTTTATAATGAAAAGGGCACCCAAGCTGTCAGGTGCTGCTTTTAGAAAGCGAAGGAAGGAGGAGGAGGAGGAAAAGCTGGACCAAAGCAGAGGTATGTAACATTAATTAACTTTGAAAGCATTAGGTGTTGATTTCTTCATTTTGGCTAACAGCTACTGCAAAGCTCAGCTAGCTGTGTTAAATAGCAGCACTATACTGTCGTTGCTATTACTAAAGTTACTACTCACAGACAGGTTCCCTAGCTATTATACATTTACAATATACTATTGTACATTTACAATATACTATTGTAAATGTCTTGTAAACGGCTGCCAAGCTGACATTGTCTGAACTTGTGCAATAAATAGAGGGTAAAAGCTTCAGAATAAAGCCTAAACACCAGGAATGTATGAGAGGAACCCTGAGATAAACTCTGTTTATTGGAAGCTTGGCTGTTGGCTGCAAAGTAACCTATTATCCAAATAAAATCAATGTTTACTATTTGGATTTTTCCAGGTGCAATGAAAAAATATTTGAAAGCACAACAGACACCTGAGGAGCCTGCGTCACAAGAGGCCTCACATTCTTCAGCTGAGCCTTTCCATGAAGAAGAATGGAAGCTTATTCAGTTTTGGAATATGACGGAAGTACAATTACTTTTCGTGATCTGTTTTTATTTGTAAATATAATATGAATATCAGCTTGTAGACATGTTCACTTTTTTTAAGAGTTTTGCTACAAAGTAATATATCAAAACAGGAATGCAGAAATGTTTGAATTCAACAGTTTTTATTGCCTTTGTATTAGGTGATGTTAGTGCTATTTTATCGTTTAAGATTCATTTTGTTGCACACTGTTCATCGTTTTTAAAATATTTTCAGTTTGTCTTTGCACTGATATAATAATAAAATCATCTGTATTATTTATTTATTTTTTTCCCCTTGTCCTGTCCAGCATTATGGCAGCAGAATTGTTATCTGAATACCTTTTTACGCCAAACAGATTTGCTTTGCCAAGGGAAGTTTTATAAATGTAAAGCTCCCCTTGATGCCCATTTATTTATTTTTGTTTACAATATATAACATGTAATAGAGCTGAACCGGACCGGGGGACAAGGAAAGAAGAAGAGTAAAGAAGAAGAAACAGAACAAAAATAGAAACAAAAACCAGACAACCAGCTGCTACACCTGTAAAAAACAAAACAGACAACAATCCATGGTCTCTGTTGGGAATCCAGCCTTAGAGCTACCAGGAGCACCTGAAAGCAGACAAGCAGAGAAAAAACAAACACACAAACAAACAAAAACAAGCACAAGTAGCAGCAATCGCATACAACACAACTGTGGATATAGATGACCTGAGACGACATGATAATACATCAACTGCTAAGCGTGCATGCCACTGGACAAATGAATGTGTGTGTGTGTGTGAGAACATGCAACACCCCTGGCACAGGACCTACATGATAACCGTGCTTAGTTATGAGTGTATAGTGTACAGGGCCACAATCCACAGCCCCCCAAGCAATCAGAAGCAGGCAGAGAGGGCCACAAGACCCAGGCCATCAGCAGCCCCAACGGAGCACAGAACCCAGGAAGCCCACCGCAGGGGCAACCACGCATCCACCCAGAAGACTGCAGAGGAAGCCCCCGGACAGAGCCTCCATAAGCATAGGACAGAGGCCCCCCGGGAACCAGGGGCAACAGCCCACCGACCCCGCCAGGCCCCAGCCACCCAGACATGGGCCGTGCACCGGACCCGGAGCCAGGAGCCCGAGTGCCCCCAAACCCCCCGGCAGAGGCCCCACCCAATACCCGAGAGGGCCAAGCGCCCCAGACAGCCATAGTGGGCCAGCGCCTGCCCCAGTGCCCCTGTCCAAGTGCCCTGGGAGTCAAGACGTGCCCACAGGTAGGTGAAGTCGTGAGCAGCAGGGAGAGGCAACGCGGCCCCCCCATTGGGAGAAGCACAAGCAGGCCAGGCGACAGCAAGTCCCAGACCCAGGCCCAATCATCACCACACACACCAAACAAACAACAACAAAAAAAAACAAACAAACAAACCACCCGGTCACACCAGTCGCAGCAGCCCGGGCCTGAGACTCACCATCACCCAGGCCCCCCCCAACAGGGGAAAAGCACCGCCTCACAACTACTAAAAAAAACAACTACCTGCGGACACATTGGAGGTCCCAGAGCAACAAGCCCGGCACCAGGACCTGCACCGACCCACCCATACTGTGGCGTGTCAAGGGCAACCCAGACCCCCCAGGCACAGGTAGGGCCCCCCCCCGGGCGCAAGGCAGTGCCCAGCCACCAGGGCCCAGGCCCAGCACCACCACCCACGCCAGAGCGGCCTGGCCACCAGGTACAGAGCCAGCAGCCCCACCCGCAAGCCCCCAAAACTGTCCTCCAAGCCTGACACACAGTCCCCCCCAGCAACGACCAACCCGGTCCCCACGACCCGAGAGACCACCAGACGCCCGAAGCCACACAGTCCCCCCCAGCACACACCCAACCGCCCAGAGCGGCGGGACAGCAACCCACCACCACCACTATGTGATAAGCGGGGACCAGAGAGAATGAAATAGATGCATAGATTGCATAGATGTCTGAAAATGAAAAGCAACATTTTGAATTGTACACAATAGATCTTCCTTTTGTTAGGGGTGATAGAAACATCACATGGAACATCACTGGACAAAAAAAACATTTATTCATCTCAGAGGTGCCAAAACAGAGAAAAAACAGAAGTAAAAGACAGATTAAAAAGTACCAAATGGAGGCAATAAATGCGTGCCATGCAAGGTGTTGATCAGAGCACCTTCCCACTATTATCACTGATGTATCATCAAGTAGAGCAGCTTTAGAAGTATCTTTCGAACCTGAATTGTATTTAGACAGCTTCTGCCCAGTTGATCTTTCTGAGCTAACAACAGCAATAGTCTCTTCTAAACCATCAACTTGTATGTTAGACCCAATCCCAAACAGACTGTTCAAGGAGGTTTTCCCCTTAATTGACACTTCCATATTGGATTTGATTAATTGGTCTTTGTTGATAGGATATGTACCTCAGACTTTTAAGGTTGCTGTAATTAAACCTTTACTTAAAAAACCTACTCTTGATTCAGAAGTGTTGGCTAATTATCGACTTATATCCAATCTCCTTTTTTGTCTAAAGTTCTTGAAAAAATAGTTGCAGTTCAACTTTGTGATCATTTACATAGAAATAATCTGTTTGAAGAGTTTCAGTCAGGATTCAGAGTGCATCATAGCACAGAAACAGCACTGGTGAAAGTTACCAATGATCTCCTCTTAGCCTCTGATAAAGGACTTGTTTCTGTGCTTGTCCTGTTGGATCTCAGTGCTGCATATGATACGATCGATCACAGCATTCTGTTACAGAGACTTGAATATGTTATTGGGATTAAAGGAACTGCATTAGGCTGGTTTAAGTCATATTTATCTGATAGATTTCAGTTTGTTCTTGTAAATGAAGAATCTTCCTCACACATTGGAGTAAGTCATGGAGTTCCTCAGGGTTCTGTGCTTGGACCGATTCTTTTTACTTTATACATGCTTCCATTAGGTAACATTATCAGACAGCATGGCATAAATTTCCATTGTTATGCTGACGATACTCAGCTGTGCTTATCTATGAAACCAGATGAAACCAACAGGTTGGTCAGACTACAAGCCTGTCTTAAAGACATAAAGACCTGGATGACTCAGAACTGTCTGCTTCTAAATTCAGACAAAACTGAAGTTGTTCTCTTTGGACCTGAGCACTTCAGGGAGAAATTGTCTAGTTATATAGTTACTCTAGATGGTATTTCCTTGGCTTCTAGTTCTACGGTGAGGAACCTTGGAGTTATTTTTGACCAGAATTTATCATTTGACGCACATATAAAACTGGTTTCTAGGACTGCATTCTTTCACCTTCGTAATATTGCTAAAATCAGGAACATCCTGTCTCAGGGTGATGCAGAGAAACTAGTTCATGCATTTATTACTTCAAGATTGGACTACTGTAATTCCTTATTATTGGGCTGTCCCACATATTCTCTGAAAAGCCTCCAGCTGATCCAAAATGCTGCAGCCAGAGTTCTGATGAGAACTAACAGGAGAGATCATGTTTCTCCAGTTTTAGCTTCTCTTCATTGGCTCCCTGTTAAATTCAGAATAGAATTTAAGATTCTTCTTCTCACATATAAAGCTCTTAATGACCGAGCTCCATCATATCTTAAAGATCTCATTGTAAAATATTTTCCTAACAGAGCACCAAACTGCAGGTTTACTTGTTGTTCCCAGAGTTTCTAAAAGTAGAATGGGAGGTAGAGCCTTCAGTTATCAGGCCCCTCTCTTGTGGAATAAGCTGCCAGTAAATGTCCGGGAAGCAGACACCCTTTCCACTTTTAAGATTAGGCTTAAAACTTTCCTTTTTGATAAAGCTTATAGTTAGTGTTGGCTCAGGTAATCCTGAAACATCCCATAGTTAGGATGCTATAGGCTTAGACTGCTGGGGGACCTCATCTGTCACAACTTTCCTCACTTTGCTCTTTTTCCCCCTGTTTAATTTCTCAATTGATTTTATGTACATGTGACATTATTGTGGTTATTAACTTGTGTTTCCCTGTTCCAACAGGTGTCCTTTAAATGGCGTTAGGGTGTTTTCCCCCCCTCTTTTCCGTCTTCTCAAATCCCAGCTGGTTGAGGCGGATGGCCAACCTTCCTGAGTTTGGTTCTGCCAGAGGTTTCTTCCTGTTAAAAGGGAGTCGTTCCTTTCCACAGTCGCCACAGGCACGCTCAGGACTGGAGATTGGACTGAAGACAAGTTTTGGTGCGATCTGTTGGTTTCCTTCGCTAGGATATTATTTTTTTGAATTGGCTCTATATGAATGAATTGGATTATGATTACAATGAATTGAATTCCAATTGGTTTGAATTGGACTATATTGCTTAAGTGCCTTGAGATGACAATTGTTGTAATCTGGCGCTATATAAATAAAATTGAATTGAATAATCTACATATGTCTTCAAGTTTAGTGAATGGATGAGTTTTCAGCTAGCAAAAGTCAGAGTCAAAAGTCAT
This sequence comes from Leuresthes tenuis, assembly GCF_036924035.1. Lineage (NCBI taxonomy): Eukaryota > Metazoa > Chordata > Actinopteri > Atheriniformes > Atherinopsidae > Leuresthes > Leuresthes tenuis. Next base: position 34,934,578 of record NW_027325360.1, read on the forward strand.
CAACAGTAATTACTTAATTAAAATCTTAAAGATTGTACACTATATTGCCAAAAAGTATTCACTCATTTGCCTTTACATGCATAAGAACTTAAGTGACATCCCATTCTTAATCCATAGGGTTTAATATGACTTCGGCCCACCCTTTGCAGCTATAACAGCTTAGTTTCTGAGCAAGGTTTTCACAACGTTTAGGAGTGCATTTATGGGAATTTTTGACCATTCTTCCAGAAGCGCATTTGTGAGGTCAGTCACTGATATTGGACGTCTGTCACAGTTCATCCTTCCTGTCTCCTCTCCTATCCCTCTCCCTCAGTTATTTTCCAGTCACCTGCCAGCCACTCCAACCTAATCAGCCCAACTACACTCACCTGCAGCTAATGCCTTACAGCTCATCAGCCCTGCGTATAACCCTCTCTGGCACTCTGCCAGATTGTTCTACTGCATCCATGCAAGACTTTCCAGCGTTTATTACCTACCTGATCACTTGTTGCTGACCCCATTTGTCTCTGACCTGCCCTCTTCGCCTGCCTCTCAGTGAACTTACCTACGTTCTGCCCCATACCACGTGCTCTGCCTCAGCGTCTCTCGCATTTGTATGTTCTCCTGGCTTCGACTCCTCTGCCTGGCCCCGGCTCCTCTGATTCTCGCTCCTCATCGGCACCTCTGCATCATCGGCCAGCTCTTCTGACTCTGGACACCTCGCCTCAGCTACTTATTCTCCCATAAGCCCTTTCCCTTTACTACGGGCAGCTAAAGAACTGTTTGCCAATTTTCCTTATCTGCTCAAGTTCCTATTTTTCTGATATGAAAGTCATTACCAACTGTTCCTGATTTCCAGAGTGCTGCTTTTGGGTCCTAAATACACCTGTTACAATGAGAAGGCCTGGCTCGCAGTCTCCACTCTAATTCATCCCAAAGGTGTTCTATCGGGTTGAGATGCAGGCCAGTCAAGTTCTTCCACATCAAACCTCCTCATTCGTGTCTATATAGAGCTTGCTTTGTTCACTGGTGCAAAGTCAGTCATGTTGGAACAAGAAGGGGACATCCCCAAACTGTTTCCACAAAGCTGGGAGCATGAAATTGTTCAAAATCTCTTGGTATTCTGAAGCATTCAGAGTTCCTTTCACTGGAACTAAGGGACCAAGCCCAGCACCTGAAAAACAACCCCATGCCATAATCCCTTTACACCAATGCAGCCAATGCTTTGCATTGCACTTGGTGATGTAGGGCTTGGATGCAGCTGCACGGACATGGAAACCCATTCCATGCACTGCTATTCATGCACTCTCTATGCACTGTTCTTGAGATAATCTGAAGGCCAAATTAAGTTTGGAGGTCTGTAGCAATTGACTCTGCAGAAAGTTGGTGACCTCTAAGCACTATACACCTCAGCATCCACTGACCTTGCTCTGTCATTTTACGTGCCCTAGCACTTTGTGGCTGCATTGCTGTCATTACCAATCACTTCCACTTTGTTGACAGTTGACTGTGGAATATTTAGTAGCATGGAAATTTCACAGCTGGACTTGTTACACAGGTGGCACACGGCACCACGCTGGAATTCACTGAGTTCCTGAGAGTGAGTCATTCTTTCATAAATGTTTGTCGAAGCAGTCTGCATACCTAGGCGCTTGAATTTATGCATCTGTGGGCATGGAAGTGATTGGAACACCTGAATTTAATTATTTGGATGGGTGAGTGAATACGTTTGGCAATATTGTGTATGTAAAGCTCCCATTTTTTTTTTTAATCTGGCTGAAAGTGCCTTGGTATACTCACATAAGAGACACTCTCCTCCTATATGAGGACTCATAGGAGAATACCAAGGCACTTTCAGCCAGATTAAAAAAGTTCTTGCAAGATTTCACTGGTCTTGTTTTTTTTTTCTTGTATTTTTGTAGTCTCGATGTCTGGAGTCATGTGCCATTTTTGGGATGGACTCATACATTCTGTCATCTCAACCACTTGTCTGCATTTTTCTTGTTTGTCCCCATTTACCATTCAGTTATCTCTGGCTTCAGAGTGTCTTGAGTATTAGTAACCACTTATTTATTTTCCACTACTCAACCTCTCTAGTGTAGCTTTATTCAATTAATCTAAATTTCATATTCACTCACTACCTTACAAGAGAAAGCCCATTTCCTTTTGTGTCTGGAACAGGGTCGATGGAACTATCCCATGAAGAACCTTGTCTTGTCAGATTCATTATCAATCTTTTTTAGAAAATGAGCACAGAGGTCCATCACATCCTACAATCCAGTAATGTAGTACAAAGTGTTTGTTGCAGACATGGAACCAGCAGAACACAGGAAGAATTTAATCCAACTGACCAAGATGGTGGCACGCATGGGTGCAGCGGTTTCTAGCTCTCTGTGTTGGTGCATGTTTTACCTTTTCTTATTTACTCTTAGTACTATGTAGAACAGCTCTCACCTACAGCCGTCAGAAACTAATTGACCTTGGCCTAAGGTACAATTTGTCCATAAACACGGAATATCAACACAAACATAACATCTATCACAACATAACAAGATTGCCGGTATCTCCGTGGATGGTCTGCCCCCCAACCAAGTGGTGGAGAGGGCGGAGAGAGAGGAAACAAAAGCAGAGGTGCCACTCGGGCTCGGATGCTAGGCTACGTAAACAGCCACACAGGCCAGTGTTACCGAGTGTCTTCCTCACCGACGTCAGACCCATTACCATCAAGATTGACAAACTGGAGCTACAGTCGCTGCAGTCGAGCTAGCAGGTCACACAATACACTGACAGGACAGGAACACAGACTATGATAAGAGCAGACGAGGGGGGCTTTGTGTTTATGTGCATAACGACTGGTGTTGCAACAGTAGGATCATTGATACGCACTGTTCTGATGATTTAGAGGTTCTGGCAGTTTTGTACAGGCCTTTTTACCTACCAAGAGAGCTAACTGTAGTCATTGTGATAGCTTTTTACATACCACCAGATGCTAACATTATCACAGCCCTTGGCCTCCTGCTCGCTGCGGTAAAAAAACAACAACTCGCCTACCCCAATGGAGTCTTTGTAGTTGCCGGCGACTTCAGTCAAGCGTGTCTTAAGTCTATGCTCCCCAAATTAATCCAGTATTGTATTGAATTGTGAAGCACTTTGATCAATCTCTGGTTGTTGTAGGTGCTATATAAATAAATGTTGATTGATTGAGTATGTAAAGTGTGCCAAGATAAAACCTTGGATCATGTTTATTCCAACATTAAACATGCCTCCCCCCTCCCCCATCTTGCTGGATCTGATCATCTCTGCCTGTCCCTCACCCCCACCTACACCCCCAGGCAATCAAAGCCACAAGCAAAGACAATAAAAAGTTGGCCTGAGGGGGCTATCTCTCAGTTGCAGGACTGCTTCTCAAACACTGTATGGGAAGTATTTGACCACCATAACCACCAGGAGTACACCGACATCGTACTTTTATACATGAAAAACACTGTAACTGTTAACAAAAGGATCAGGGTTTATCCAAACCAGAAACCCTGGATGAACAGCAAAGTCCAGACTCTCTTAAAGAGCCGTAACAATGCCTTTGGGTCAGGGGACTGAAAAGAGGGATCAGAGATGCCAAGGCGGCTTACAATGCTGAAAATTATCCTAGGAAGATGTGGGAAGGAATAAACTACATCACAAAATACAGAGGCAACAATCAGGCGACTGCTAGGACTGATGCTTTGCTAGTAGAGGAACTAAACTGTTTCTTTGCCTGCTTTGAGGTAGGAAGGCCCTCAGCAGACATGCCACAGCCGCCACCATCCAGCATTGACACGCTGACACTACAGGAGCATGACGTGAGATGGGTGCTGAGGTCATTGAACCCCAGAAAGGCGGGTGGCCCAGACGGGGTACCTGGAAAGGTACTCAGAGAGTACGCTGAACAACTGACTGGAGTTCTCACTCGAATTTTCAATCAGTCCCTAGCACAAGCCATTGTCTCACAATGCTTCAAATCCTCCATAATCATCCCCATCCCCAAGAAGACAGCAGCAGACAACCTCAACAACTACAGGGCAGTTGCACTCACACCTGTAGTCATGAAGCGCTTCGAAAGACTCATCTCACAACACATCAGGGCCTGCCTGCCTCCTTCTCTTGACCTTCATCAGTTTGCCTACAGGCCAAACCGATGAACTGATGATGTCATCAGCATAGCGCTTCACACTACGCCGAGCCACTTGGAGCACAGGGGAAGCTACGTCAGGATGCTCTTCCTTGACTTCAGCTCAGCCTTCAATAACATCATCCCAGAAATCCTAGTTGAGAAACGCTCTGACCTGGGCCTCTCCTCCCCCAACTGCCACTGGATCAAGGACTTTCTGTCTAACTGGCCACAGTCGGTTAAACTAGGCCCACACCTCTCCCCCACCCTTACACTTAGCACTGGCTCTCCTCAAGTATGTGTACTGAGTCCCCTTCTGTACACCCTGTACACTCAAGACTGCACCCCAACCCATCTCTCAAACACTATCATCAAGTTTGCTGCTGATACCACCATGGTCGGGCTCATCTTGAATGGAGAAGAAGCTAACTACAGGGATGAGGTAAATAGACTGACAACCTGGTGTTCAGCAAACAATCTTATGCTGAACACTGTGACAACACAGGAAATAATAATGGACTTCAGAAAGGGCAGAGCACATCCGGCCCCGCTCATCATCAATGGGGAATGTGTGGAAAGGGTCCACTCTTTCAGATTCCTGGGTGTGCAGATCTCTGACGACCTCTCTTGGACTGTCAACACCACAGCGGTGGTAAAGAAGACCCAGCAGTGACTCTACTTCCTGAGAGTCCTCAGGAAGAACAACCTGGAGAAGGGAATTTTTGTGACCTGTTGCCCTCTGGACGGCGCAACAGGTAAAAAAATCACATACAAACAGACTCAGGGATAGCTTCTTTCCCTGAGCTATAACCACAGTTAACCATCACGGTCACTCACAAATGCCTCACAAGACACAAACTGCAATAACACTGTTATGTACAATAACCGAAATTGCTCTTATGTGCAATAACAATACCACTGCCTATTTATTACTGCCACTGTTTTTGGTTACAAGGGACTCAATGTTTTAATTGTGGCTCTCAAACAAATCTGTAGCCTAAATTTGTCACAGTCTGCCCTATCTGGTTATGTTATATCACAGTTTATGTTTAATCATGTTTTGTTCTAGTCATGTTTTCCCCTGTCACGTTCAGTTCACTCAAGTCACCTGGTTAATTGTTCACAGCTGCACTTCATGTCATTGATCACTCCCCTCACAGTATTTAGCTTCCTGGTTTACTTTGAGTCACCGCAGAATCCTCACTATCCCTCCATGCTTCGTTGCACAAAAGATAAGTCTGGTTTTCCTGCCTCATAGTCTTGCGTTGTCATAGTCATAGTGTTTTGTCATAGCCTTGTTTTGTCATAGTCTTGTTTTGTTGGTCATAGTCCTTTTTTCAAGTTAAGTATTTTTGATCCGGCTCCGCTGCGCCTTTCGTTCCTGCTGTGCTCCCTGTTTTTTTGTAAATAAACCTTTTTGAACTAAGAGAGCTGCATCTGGGTCCTACCTTCCCATCGATCCTGACAAAATTATTGTCATTGCTTTAACTTCTTACTGTTACAATTTCTGTACATTATTTTATTTAACTTTATTTTTATCTTCTAATTTTGTTTTTGGTGATAATTTGGTGATAATTTGGTGATAAAACAGATTTTTTATTATATGCACTGTATATATATATATATATATATATATATATATATATATATAATGACAATAAAGGCTATTCTATTCATTCTGTTCTATTCTAGACATACCCCTGATATTGCGGCACTGATTACTTGGGTTGATGTCAGAACTTGATAATTGTGTCAGTAACGTTGGTGCAGGAAGGGAGGACCCAGATGCAGACTTCACAAAAACAAGGTTTATTAACAAAAGCACGAAGGGCAAAAACAGAAAGCGCCGCTAAGCCGATTATGAAAAAAACTTAACGTTAGAAGCACTAAGCAAGACCATGGATAAATAACAAAATAACTATGAATAACAAGACTATGAGATAACTGTGGCTTTGGTGGCAAAACCTGACTTCACAAGATGTTGCGTGATCATGAAGGGCCAGTGAGGATCAAAACATAAACTGTGACAAATTGTTTGATTAATTTCAATTTTCACTACAGTACAAGATTAATCAACATACATTTATTCATGCTTTCCCCTTAGAAATAATTGATTTAATATGATCAATTAATTGACTTTTAAATATTAGGTACAGTGCTGATGTTGCTGCATCCCATCCAATGGTGGCTATTACTGCTCTGGCGGGCCACTGTCTCACTATAAAGAATGACCATTGAAGTACTTCTCAGTCATCTACTGAATCTGCCTCGGTTGGAGGTTGATCGGAAAGTAAAGAGGAGTCAACAAGCACCATAACACCAGCTGCTGAGAAAGAGAATCACAAGTTAATGACAACAATAATGTCATATATGCATGAAAAGTAAAAGAGAGCAGAGAGAAGAATGATGCATTATGGGAGGTCCCCCAGCAGTTTAGGCCTATAGCAGCTTAACTAAGGGATGTTTGAGGGTAATTTTCTGTTTGGAAAAAATTGAAGTGAGAGATCTTGAAGATATGCTGGAACTTGGTCATTAGAAGCTTTATATGTGAGAAGAATTTTTAATTAAATTCTGGATTTAACAGGGAGCATGTTCTCCCCAGTCTCCGGCTTCCTCCCACCATCCAAAAACATGCATGTCAGGTTAACTGGTGACTCTAAATTGTCCTTAGGAGTGAATGTGAGTGTGCATGGTTGTTTGTCTCATTTGTCTCTGTGTGGCCCTACGATGAACTGGCGACCTGTCCAGCTGGAGGCCTTTCAGAGAATATGTGGGACAGCCCAATAATAAGGAATTACAGTAGTCCAATCTTGAAGTAACAAATGCATGAACTAGTTTCTCTGCATCACCCTGAGACAGGATGTTCCTGATTTTAGCAATATTACAAAGGTGAAAGAAGGCAGTCCTAGAAAGCAGTTTTATATGTGCGTCAAATGATAAATTCTGGTCAAAAATAACTCCAAGGTTCCTCCAAGGAATCAATCAACATGTAGTTTTGGTTTAGCAAGATTTAACTTTTCAGTTTAAAACTTAGCCAACATTAATAAATTGGGCATTAATTAAAAAAAAATAATCGAGCATCCAGTAAGGTGTCAACTGCGTAGAGGGGTTCACTTTCTATGCTGCTGAATCGCCTGCTGACAGCTTGGAGGAGCATGCTTTTCATTGTTTTATGTTGATGTCAGTACTCTTCTCCTCGGTGAGCAGGCGATTTAAAACAGTGACTGCAGGGACTGCATCGGCTGCAGTGGAGGCCCCTGAACTGATTTTCCTCGTAAACTCCTCGAAGGGTTCCAGCACCATCATTGTTTTTTTCCAGCAAACCCCACTCGTTGGCTGACAGTGTTGCAGTTGTAGTTGTTGAAGTTGTGGTTGACAGTTTATGCACAGGGAGGTCACTTGTCTGTCAGAGGACTCTTGATCAAATAGAAGGAACTGTTCCATCTTGTTTGAACATCTTGAACAAGACGAGATGGGGTTGATACCGTGCCGTTCATGCTGCATTTCTTGCAAGCAAGAGTGCGAGTTGTGAACGCTTGAAATGTCCTACAATGTTTCTGCTGTTTGCTAATGCATCACTAACACTGCATTGTGACATCAGCCCTTTGTGCACAAAAAGCTGCGGCGTGTGTGCAAAACAGCCCATACTAGGAACTGCCATGTCTTCCAAAGCAGCCTTTATGTTGCTCGCATTGTCCCGTAGAATGTGTGGTGTATTGGGGATGGTCGCCTTCAAACAGCCTGTGTGTAGGTGATGCAGGAAGAACTCTGCTGACACAGACTTGGTTGAACACAGAAACCTTTATTGTCAACCAGGTCCGTATCAGAATTACAGAATGATGCATCAAGTCTGGAGAGATGTGTCAAGCCCGGATTCCCCAAAATCTCTGACTTACTGAGGGTGCGGTCTTCGTTATGTAGAATCTGTCTGTTCCTAGTGACCTTGAAGATGTTGCATGTTCCCATCACTAAGCACAAAGCCCGGACATGGTGTGTGCGTAATTTTGAGCCTATTCTTGGACAAACTTACTGGGGAGTATGTTATTCTCAAAATGTCCTGATTTATACCCCTAACTCCCTTACACAGATGGCAATTAACAGACTTCTTATCATTTTCCCAAGGCAACTTTGCACAGGTGGTAGACATCAGACACTACATATTCCCCCCTTCGGGACTATTTAAGAGTCCCGAGTCTCAACCAATGACCAAACTCTATCTGTGGACCCGTGTCAGCAAACATTGTTCGACATTATCTGTAACTGAAAGTCCTAATGTTTATAAATCCTCAATTTCAGAGACAACTAATTAACTAAGGTCCTATTTATATCCCTATGCGCACATTATTTTAACTATTTTAGACTACATAAACTAAACCTATGTAGTGATTAGACCAATCTTAAACCACGATAAAACCAGACTACAGGCCTCCTTCCAGTCACACAGTTTGTCACTCTCCTGACATGGCGAAACCTCCATGTCTCTCTCACCTATGAATTCTGCATGATCCTGTAAGGAACCTGCAGGTCAGCCGTCGTCCACTCAATAAAAAAACACCCTACATAAAAGGTTGGGAAAAAGAATGAACGACCTAAGGGAATCTCACTCTTGAGCCAATCTAAGCAAGAAATCCCTGTTTTATACTAATAATTAGCACTACTACTACTGCCTAATTTTAGGACCTTTATGGCCAATTCGGTCCGGTTCCAACCTATTATCAAATATATGTCCACAAATTGTGGTTCCTACTGTACTACTGAGAGTAAGATATACCAAAAAGCATTATAGCACCAAAATTACAGTTAACATAGATGTTTACAATCCATGACAGTATATAAGAAGATTAAATGATTAATAACAACAACAAAGATTATGGCATTTCAGATTACGATATCAGAGATTATAACGAAATCAAAACAAAATCAAAGAGTATAATCTTAAGATATGAAAATAACAATACAGAAAAATATCAATGCATTTGCAGTGGAGTAGCCGTGCAACTTAATTTCCGTCCTTCGTATCAAGATCAGTTTTCCATTATTGTATTGTCCTGTCCAGGGGCCCACAGTCCATTTTCATTGTCCATGCTCGAGTCTCTGAGTCCATTCCGAGTTTGGGACAGTTTTTCCCTCTGGGTTGGTCTCCCAGATATCCTCCTGAACAAAAAGCAAACACCAACCAGTATCTTGCAAGAAAATTAAACTATGTTACAATATGTTGTAACTTGACAGCTCCCCTTGCTGTGTAATTGTAACCCGATGTGTCCAAATTCTGCTTCCAGAGTCCAAATAACTGCGCATGTATCTGCTGTTTAATAATCCCCTTCTTATTTCTATATCAGTGTGTATGTGGAAAGTGTATCTGTTTATGTCCACCCGTCCTGTCCTGCTAACTGCAAACTCTAGACTCGCTCTTTCCCCCCTTATATCTGCTGAAACTACTTTACAGAGCTGGGACACCTCGGTGTCCGGCAACACCACTGCAATAGTAGGTCATTTAGTAAAAGTGAGGAAATGTATTCAAATAAAGGTAATTCAAATCAATCTAAATCAATTATATGAACAACCCATCATGCATTCAAAGAACCAATAAATTAAACAATTGAGCGTTGGCAATGTTAACGAGATTAAATACTTTCAGAAATAAGGGATCAAAGTGAATATAGAAATGTCTTGCTTGGTATAAAGGAAACTTAAAGAAAACATGGACAAGATACAGTTTTTTTCTATTAGACCTGAACAACTGCACAAAAGATATAGGTTGAAAATAACTGTCTGATGCTGACATAAACATTCCTCTTACAACAAATAGGTCGTAGTAATGTTGGAGTGGACCACGGTCAAAATAACAAACAAAACAGGTCTATCTTGTATGCAGGCAACTTTCCTGACCAAAGGAATGCCAACAAAAATACAATCATCTTACCTCCCTGTAGCAACGTAAACAGGAGAAAACATGGTTAACAAAAAATGGCAGTACACTCCTACTGCACGATTCCTTAAGTCGCAACTTCAAAATTTATACACAAAGTCATCCGCCAGCCAGTGGCTGGTTTGGATCATGATCATAACAAAAAAAATTGGATACATGTCAATGATATCATCCTCTGCTCGCTACTCCTCTGTGTCTTTATCACTTATTTTTTTTCCTGAACATTATCAGCTGTTATGTGTTTTTGCTGCTCGCAATCAGGTGATTCTCTGCCTGTTTCCTCACCAATGATACATGATGGCACCATATCCTTCTCCTCCAAGCCTGGTGGTTGGATAGGTTGTATCGTGGTACACCCAAAAACATTAGTACTGTTTGAGATAATGATTGTTGTTGTCACAGTTCCCAGAGACATTGTAATCGTAGAGGATTCTATATTCACCCCCTCATTTGAGGCTTTGGCCCTCACTGAAGTGATAACCTGTGTAGTACCCGCTGTTGGTGTATTTATTCCCTCAGTTGTTCCCCATCTGGATGCAGGGGTTGGTGGCGGAGATGATGTTGAGATGTTTAATGGTTGTATTTCTTCAAAAAGTCCCAGCTTTGTATCAAAGCTGCGATTAATTACTACTAAAACCATCATTTCAACTTTGGTTTCAAGTCTGTTGCTTAACTCTAACCACCTAGGTTGGGAGTCATAATATATACACTTATAGAGACTATAAAGAATGCAGTCCCCTTTTCTTTTTCACTCTTCTAACACCACTGAGTAGTACATACTTGACTGGAGAGGAGATGTTTGAGAAATCTATCAGTCTTCCGTATTTGTCTTTCCAAGGCGCTCGAAGAAGTCTGTCAAGATTCCATGCTGTGCACTGGCATGGGAGCTGAACTGACTTACCCAGGGTCACTTCAGCTCTGGTTCTCGTAACGCTTGGGCTTGGTATTTTTATATGGCTCTCTTGTCCTTCTCGAAGTGTCGTTGTCGAGTCTTTGTCGGATCGCCTTCCGGAGGGGAGGCCACCGTTGTTCCTGGCACGTGTTGGTTGCAGATTGATGACACTGAATCTTCTTCTCTGTTCATTGCTGGCATCATCCCCAGGATCGTAAGTGTTCACGGCATCGTTAGCCTCTTCTTCTGGATCTTGATATCGAGCATCCTTTTTTATTTCTGGTTTGTCAGTTCTCTCTCTTAGTCCGCCGGAGTCTTTGTCTCTTTGTCCTTGAGTTTTTTTTTTTTTTCTTCTTTTGATGCCTTGACACAGTGTGACAGGTGATACCATGTGGGAGATCCTCTAACTTGGACTGCTGTCCCTGTGCTGCGAAATGGCTGTGCTGCTCAAATGGTCTCGCTTTTATCACATACACAGTTATTCATACATCACCTTCCACCATGAAGCGTTGTCCCTTTTTGTTTCTCTCTTTGTTCTTAAAATGCTGTTATGCATGTCTAAACCAATCCATTAAATTAGATAATTATATGTAATAATTTTGTGATTTCCTACAAAACTACACTTCTTCTCCCATCAGTCTGAGTATTTAATATTGTCTGGGTCCTGTTAAAACATGTATTTTTCCCATCTAATTCCTTGTTTGCTTTAAAACAAGTATTCCCCATTTTCTATCCCTTCAGTAGCCAACCAGTTTGTATGGAGTACTCTGGAGCAACTTGTCTGATCAGTAAAACACTGCTTTTGTTGTCACCGCAAGGCTTCCCCCGTCGGTTGTTTCACTGAGACACTACTGAGTAACTATAACTCAACACAGTTTATACACATAACATTCATATACATACTAACAAACAAACAAACAATTATTTATCGCAGTTTTCTCATCTTTGTTTTAACATACACCCAGGTAAATATTCCTGTAGTCTTCTCATACGACTATGGACCCATTCATTGTTTAACTTCACTGTTTTGCAAATCCTAATTATTGAATAATACACATTGACATTGAACTTTACTGGATAAGCAGGTCTTCATTGCATTCAGCAGCCTATATGTGAGCATCTATGTGTAAGCTGTTCTTCTTTGCATTTATCTGCAGCAAGCAATTCTTCATTGCACATGCATATGAAAATAGCAAAACAATTCTAATGCGTTAGCTAAACCTTCTATATCAGGAGTGTCCATCATGATGCTGGGAATAGAACCTCTTTCCCAGAATAGTTCAACCTTCATTACTCAACTGATCATAACTCTGCAATGAGCTCATTTCAAAATATCACTCCTCTACATGTATTCAAAAATCTATGTATAATTGTTTAATATTTCTTGATGTCATTCTATGTGCATGTGGCCTAAACCCAATCTCTGTGTAGCGATTTTAATTTAAACAAGTTGAACTCTGCCTCTGATAATTTAAAAAAGGTGTGTACAAATATCAATCTTTCTCAGTAATTACTGATCCTACAAAAACGAACTTAAAAGATCCTTCAAGGTCGTCCCTGATTGGCTCAATCTTAACAAATCAAAGGTAGAAAATCTGCAGTATCTGAACTTGGTGTTAGTTATCACTGCTCAATAGCCTGTATCAGAACTGCCAAAATGAAAACATTTGGTCCACGCTTGGTATCCAGGTGGAACCTGAAACATCTCCATGAGATTTTTTTAACTGATCTGTTTAATAGTTTTACTCATGACACTGTTAAAATCCCAGATGAAGATCTAGCTCTAGACCATTTTTGTAAATCTTCTAATTCCATAGTTGATAAACACGCCCCTTTTAAAAAGTATAGAACTTAGAACAGGTCTAGTCCCTGGCTTTCGGCAGAACTGTCTTCTTTACTTAAAAAATAAATAAATCTTGGATACTAGCTGGGCATATGAGGGACCCCGGTCGTTGTCTTGCTTTTAGGCAGCTTAGAAATAAATGTACTGCAGAAATAAGAAAGGCCAAGTCTGATCATTATCTAAATGTGATTCCCAAAGCTTACTCAAATTCCACAAAAGTCTGTCCTATTGCTCCTGTTTTTAATTAGACTTCTATGCTTTTGCAGTCTATCTTTGTCACTCCTTTTAAGCGTATTGTATGTTCTAAATGATGTTTTAATCGTGTCTTCAAAAGTTTTTGTTTTTTCTGTCTCAGCTATATTGTAAATTAGGTTGTTTTCTCCATATATCTCCAAGTTTAAATAAATGTTATTACTAGTGTGGCACCTGCTATGTCAAGGGGACAGTGGTGGTATGCTGTCCTGCATCATCTTTATTTCTGCGAATCCATGCTTCATACCATAAAATTGGGAATACTATAATAAGAGTAATGATTAATAATACACAGCTGGTTCCTCTTAACTCACAATCCTGGTAATCGGAATGAATGCCATGGCCTTTGTCCATCCATTTTTCTTATTTTAGCCACACCCTATGTTCTCATGTTAGCCGTTGTTTTCTTCACTGAGGTTGAGATTAACCTCCTCCTGTTGAGAGAATTCGCCTTTGTAGTCAGACTTTTGCCTCAGAGAATAGTGGTGGGTAACTTATCTTTCCCTACTTCTGCAGGTCGTGGTCCTACTAGTTTATAGTGTGATAAGTGAATCCTGCAGGTCGTGGTCCTACTAGTTTATAGTGTGATAAGTGAATCCAGGAAGTCCTTTAGCTGCTGTGGGTGATGTAAGTAGTACCTGATATGGACCTTCCCCCCTTTGGGCTGGACCAGTTCTTTTTCCTTATCACTTTGATGATGATCCAGTCTCCGGGTTTTACTGTCTTCAGAGATTCCTTCACCAGTTTATTCTCTTTTTCTTTTCTTCTTCATCATGTCAGTTGAATGGTTTTAACTGTGGGAGGACAAATGGTCTTCCATACCTTTTCTCAAATGGAGTTCATCTTGTGCTAGTTGGAGTAATATGCATTTTTAGAATGGTAAACAGTAAACCCAATATTTCCCATTTCTTCCATGATTTTTTTTCAATCTTGACTTAATTACCGTATTCCATTTTGTCTCTCCATGAAACCTGCTGATTGTGTATGATATGCACAGTGGTTTCTAAGGTCTATTTTAAATTTTTTTTTTGCCATCAGTGAGATGACTTTGTTTACAAAGTGTGTCAAATTATCACTGTAGATCTTTTCAGGAATTTCAAATCTAGAAATTATTTGTGCTTTTGCTACTGAGAGTGCATCTGCTTGTGCAGATGGAAATATTTCAGTCCATTTGGTAAAAACCTCTGAATCACTCGGAATCGTTTCCCTTAACATTAATTTAGTTCAATGAAATCTACACAATAATGAAATAATGAAATCCAAACAAAGATGTTGAAAAAGATACACTGGCTTAGGCAATTATCTTTGTTTTGGTCTTAGATTGCCCTGTTGATTGTATTTTGCACATATTTGACCTGTTAGACAAAATTTTATTAATTTATTTATTATACATTTTTTAAAATAATTAGTTAAACCATATGCTGTATAAACCTTGTTCATTATTGCTTCCATCCCTCCTGTTGAGACATGACATGGTCCATGGCTCAATACTGCAGCATGTTTAAACAAACTCTTTGGCAGTATGGGTTTCCTTCTGGTCATTCATACAAGTCTAACTGTGCATTGTTGATGGTACTTTTATTCTGCCATATCTGTCTTTCTATTTGTGGAACTTTTTTTTGCATATCACATAACGCTTGATGGTTTATTTCTATGTGAGGTTCTTCCCCTCTTTTTTTCCTCTTTTTTTCTTCTTCCTCTGCTTCTCTATTACTATTTGAGACAGAGTCAGTGCTTTTGTATGTGCAGCACATTTACAAATTGCTACTTTAGCTGGCAATTGAATAACATCTAATAATGCTAAAATCTTTATGGTTTATAAATTTAGCTGTAGATGTCAACATACCTGTTTTTCCAATGCTGACTGTCAGTGTAAATGTTAACAACCTTTTTGTTATTTAATTTACAAACTTCAGTTAAAGCTAGTAATTTTTTGGTATTGGTCGTTTTAAGAAAACTTCAGTTTCTGTTACTACTGCAAATCCTGTAGCATTTATGCCATCAGGGTTTTTTGCTTGACCTGGCCAACAAATATAGTTATTTCTGCATTTTCATAAGGTATCAGTTAAGTCTGGCCTGGATAAAACACTGATGGTTATTTCTGACATGCAATCATGAGGCTTTCCATCTGTGGGGTAGGCAGCAGTGTGGATGGATTAAGTGTAGCACATCTCTCGACAACAAGGTGTGGCTGTGAAAGAAGAACAGTTATGTAGGAGAGATGTCTGGAAGGAGACAGTAGAGGTATTTTGTTAAGTAACCATATCACTGCCACTGCATGAGGTACCTTAAGTGTTAATGGGTGACAATGAAATAATTAATAGTATTAATTGAATAACACTATAATTGTTGATGCCTGCACTGCCAAGGTAGCAGGGCTTCTGGCCATTGATCAAAAATACGATCTCGTCACTTTTCCCCCCCTTCAGTGGACACTGGCCCCTAATTACCACAATTCAGCAGGGGGTCTTTCATTAGGAGTGGACTCCCCCGTGCACGGTTTCTGCTCCGACCCTGGACGGCGGAAAAAATCACTTTGAATATACTTTAATATTCTTCCTACAAAATTCCGAGCGGACTGACTCATTGTCGTTCGCTTTTCGCCACAGTATCCACAGCTTAGACAAGATGGCCGCAGGCACTTCCGTGAAGTCTGACGTCAGTCAAGTTTCATTCAATATATTCAGAGTTTCATTCAATATATTCAAAGGTTCATTCCATATATTCAAGGTTCATTCAATATATTCAGAGTTTCATTCAATATATTCAGAGTTTCATTCCATATATTCAAGTTTCATTCAATATATTCAGAGTTTCATTCCATATATTCAAGGTTCATTCAATATATTCAGAGTTTCATTCCATATATTCAAGGTTCATTCAATATATTCAGAATTTCATTCAATATATTCAAGGTTCATTCAATATATTCAAGGTTCATTCAATATATTCAGAGTTTCATTCAATGTATTCAAGGTTCATTCAATGTATTCAAGGTTCATTCAATATATTCAAGGTTCATTCAATATATTCAGAGTTTCATTCCATATATTCAAAGATTAATTTCCTGAACGTCATGCCATAATATATATATATATATATATATATATATATATATATATATATATATATATATATATATGAATAAGTGGGTAGCTACTGACGAACAACCATTAAGCATGTCACACAGCCCAAACATATAACATTTCAGAACACTTAGACCACACAGTTAACAACAACAGTGAAGCGTGTCAAGCAGCCCAAATGTGTAACATTTCAACAGGACACTTACACAACACATTCAAATCAAATAGTCAGACAACATACAAGAACATTTACCCCAGCCGGCATTGCTCCCTGCCTATTTGCCTATTTAGTAAACCGCAAAGGATGGCCCTCGTATGCCCTCCAAGCCGTGGTGGACGACCTGTATCAGTAAGTTTGAGCCAAACACCTTTATTTAGTTGTCTTGGTATTTAGGAAATAATTGTTTATGCAATTACTGTACAGTTTATGCTTGTTTCATTCCACAAATAAACACTCATGAAAGTTGTAGTTAAGTGTTTTATTTATAAGACAAATATTAAGCATGAACGTGTTTAGCACGAACCAAGTCTGCTCATCTGTCCAGAAGTGCGTGTTGCTTCTTGCATTCTCCATCGCGTTGTTTGTTTAATTCTGAGTAATATCGTCTCCTTCGACTTCCAAGTCACGACCTTGGGAAAAAAATCTTGAGTATGCGTAAAATGCAAAGTCCAATTTCCAGTCCAATCCGACTGCTACCATTCAACTCTTATTGTAATTTAGCCATTAATCTGATTCTTTACAGTGGCATGTAACCCCACTGACAGAAATGAGACATGCCTCCGTTCAGGAAGTCCGTTCCGCAGTTTGCTGCCAGCTTGTAGACTAGCCGGCAGGAATCGCTTGTGGAGTCATTTCAGCTTACAATATTAAAGCACAGATATAACTCATGGATCGGAAATTTCTGCAGGTTGGATTAGAAATTTCCGATCTGTGAATTAGGCTGGCAAGGACACAGTACAATTAAAACAGAGACAATAAAACAACAAATAAAAAACAGTTAAAAAAACATGGGACAGTAATTTGTCTGGTGGGAGAGAATTACAGAGTTGTGTGTCAAAGGACAGATCCATCCATCCATTTTCTATATTGCATTAGACATATGAACGCATGTTAGTACAAACATCATGGTTACACTGAATGAAAGGGTAGCTAGGAGGGCTAACAATACTTTGTACTATTAAATTTATGCACAAGACAACTGAACGTATCCATTTGTTGCTTCTACAACTGCTCAGAAACATGAAGTTACTCATACAACCAATTGTACAATAGCAGGCACAGAGCATATTTACTAAATAGAGACATCCTGCTGTAATCTAATCTACTACAAGACAGCACCGTGCTGCTCAAATTGATATTTGGGATCTGATTCTGACACGAATATGTACAGCTGGATCTAATGTCTTTTCATGCTTTGAAAAGTAGCATGTTTCTCAAATAGTTTTGTTTGGTTGTTTTTGTAGCTTCCTTGTCTGCACCTACTATAATGCATTTTCATGAGTGACCATCCCCTTCCGCGCCCCCGCAGGAACCTTCCGGGAATTTGACCAATCAAAGGACATTTTAGCCTGATCCTTCTCAAGAGGAGGCTTCCCTCAAGAGAAAGCTCTCTCTCGTTCTGAAGTAATTCCAAACTATTTGGAGTTACGAAGCATGCAAAGCTAATACAGAGGTACACATGATAAACAATTTTATGACGGGACATAATGATATAATGTCCACTTTAAAATCACCCCTGACAATGACTTTATTTGTACTCAGCACTGACTGAGATTAAGAATCTGGGAATTTGGACAGAAACTCAGAATAAGGGCCAGGTGGATGATACACAACAACAAACACAAGAGGTTTTTGTGATTTCCACTTTGGGAAAAACTGAGAATGAGAGATTCAAAAGAGCTAAAAGTAATCTTGGGTCTAGGACTGATTAGTAATCCTGATCTGAAGATAGCTGCCACTCCTCCTCCTCCGCCTGTGGTTTGAGGAACGTGAACATTTAAATAGTCAGAGAGAGTTGATTCATTAATGCTAACATGATCCTCCTGCTGCAGCCAGGTTTCTGTAAGACAAAATATATCAATATGATGATCATCAATTAAGTAATTTAATAACAAAGACTTAGACAGGAGATATCTAATATTCAGCAAAAAACATTTATTTCCTTTATGTTCTTGTTCAGTTAATTGTTTTGATCTTATTTTGATTATGTTTTTATTGTTATGATTTTATGATGAGACTTTTCTGATTCATTCAATTTTGGTGGTCTGTTAGAAGATACAGTCTTGGGGTTTTGAGGGGTGGCAGCAGGTGGAAAATTGCAGAGAAGTGTGCAAGACTCTGGTGTCTCAACTTTGGTATCAAGCCTATGTTGTCATGGTTTTGGATAATTGATAAAGATGTCTTTGTTCAAATACAGAAAAACCCTTTGTCTGTTTTTGTCAGACAAAGGGTTGTCAGCAGGTTCACAATGTCAAAAAACAACATTAGTCAAAAAGTTGAGACTTGTAATATGAATAATAAATCTAGATCTAAATATAGATCTTCCAATTAGTGTGTTAGTGTTATGTAGATTTATTTAAGTTTTCTTTAGGTTTGTGTGGTCTTTAAGAAGGCACAAAAGTTCCCCTTGAAAATATATCCTATGGAAAATAGACAAAAACTGAACTGACACTTTCAGACAAAAACATAAACAGGGTGGTCTTAATCCTTTGGTTTTTGTTCCTCTGAAAGAAGATCAATGTGTACACACCATGACCCTGGTTGAGATTTTATCTTGCCATATGGGTGTTTTACTGTGTGTTTGAGGCCAGACTACTACTACTGTGGAGTCTTGTTCCACAAGCAGCTGTTCAGCCCCCCCGCCACACACACACACACACGCACACGCACACACACACACACACACACACACACACACACACACACACACACACACACACACACACACACACACACAGAGGTCCTGTTCTACTGCTAAATGGTTGAGCTGCTGATGGATTAGCAGAATGCGATGATGAGAGAAAGTGTATGTGTGTTTATCCACAGCTCATAGCAAGCTGTAAAAAAATCTTTTTATAGCTATCCCCCCTCTCTCAGATCACAGATGACTCTTTGAGGACGAGTTTGGGCTGATAATCTCTGTCACAATCAAAAACACACTTTCATTTTTCCCTTAATAAAGCAACACATTTTTTTGTTGAAAAGAAAAATCTCATGAAACAAATCTAGATTTGTTACAAGACAGTGTTTTAATAAACATTATTTATTTATCTATTCTTTTATCAAATATTTGACTGTAAAATTAAATAGAGAAGCACCACACTGCAAACAGAATGTGAACTCATTGTCCTTAGTTAGTCCTGAGCAGTATACTAGTATACAGCATATAAGGCTAGTGTTGTTTTCCCCCACTGAAGTTTGTGTGTGTACAGCTACTGGAGCAGACACAATCACAAGGATTGTTTTTTTTTATTACTTTTGCCTTTGTTTATTTTTCAGTCTGTCTGTGGAGAGGTCTGTCATGGTCTCCAGCCTGCTTCCTGTGCTGACCTTATTTGGTTCATCTCCTCTCTGTCTAAGCTTCCCTCGCCTCCCTTCTGGTAATCAATACTGATCATTCTCACCTGTCCTCTCCCCTTCTTATGCAGGCTGGCCGCTCTTGTCTTTTGCCAGATTGTGCCAACTTCATGAAAGTTCACTCTCCAGCCCTGGCATCTGTTTTCTTGACTACCTAGCAATATCGGACCCTGGGCCTGTTTTTGACCCTGATCTCCACCCAGGCCCTGATCGGTTCTGTAAGTTTTTGACCTGTCTGCCCTGTCTTGACCTTTTGTCAGCTTCCTAGATTTTTACCTTTCGATTAATACTTCTGGATTGTATGCTTAGATTTATCTGGAACCCTTGGACCTGACCTTGGACTGGATCTGGATTTGATCTTGCTTACTCCCTGAACTTGTTTTGAACAGTTTTCTCTACAGTGTGAATTTGGATTCCTGTGTTCCCCACCTGGCTTTCTGAATCATCTGTTTGGAGGAGGAACTTTGGCTCCCAAAACTCGGACCCCTTGCCTGCCACCTACCTCCATCCATCCCACTCCTGTGTCTCCCTGGGGAGGAGTCAGCAGTCAGTCCTAGTATTCCTTCCAGTGTTTTTCCCTGAGCATCAATAAACATTTTTTACTCACCTCCTTTGTCAGTAATTTTTGAGCCCAGTCACCACTCAACCATTACAGTACAATCTAGCCACAACATGGCTCCATGGTGAGAGGAGATTGGAGGCTCTAGTTAAGGCAGTTTTAACCATGTATGAAGGTCAGTTCCAGACTTTAATTTCTGCCATTGATGAACTCACAAGACACTTAAAGGATTAACATTGACTCTATCCAGCACAACGGACCACTTTGCAGGCCCGGACCGAGAATGGGGAGCAGCAGAGTGGGCCAGAGACTCCCCTATCTGCAACTCTGTTAAAGACTTTTCAGAAGAGCTTGGCTGGACTTCAGCTCCACTGAAACCGAGAAAAGAGGCGGCTCTCGCAAGGCAGCAGGTCAGTGGCAGACTATGCTATAGAGTTTCGTACATTGGCTGCAGCCAGTGAGTGGAATGAGACTGTCCTGTTTGACATGTTTTACGCTGGTCTAGCAGATGGAATAAAGGCTGTGAAGGAATGCGAGAAAGCTTCCTGACTCGGTTAACCCGCTAAACATTCGACGTCATGTAGATGTGCAGATCATGTCCCTATTGCGTCCGTTCTGTACTTCCACATGACCTGCAAACTATTTGGACGTCTAACTATGACCCCACTTCAACGTCAATATGCAGTTGAAGAGACTAGGTCACTTTCTTTTGTATGTCTAATACAGATGTAGGAAATTTACATTATTTGTTATTATAAAATGTTTATTTTCAAATTTATGATCAATATAAATTTGTGATTAAACTAATTCTTTGAGTACATGATATTTTGTTGTCTATTTAATTCAATTTATGTATGTTTTTATTTATTTGGAAATGCAATTTGTGGAAAGCTATGGTAGGCCTAAGAATTGTGTGTGTGTGTGTTGCGGTCCTAGCGCCTAGGTCCGCAAGCCTGCCAAGGCTTGTTGAAGAAATTGGAGTGAGAAGGTTAGCGGTTTCCTCCATAGACGTATTCTCTATTTTTTACTTCCTGCCCTCCATCAGAATTTGTGCGGGGACACCCGGCAAGATGGCGAGTTGAGCAATCGCGTTTTTCGGCGCTCGTCTAACCTAGTCCCAAAGTTTATTTTGAAGTTGTTGAAAGTCCACTGTGAAGAGACGTCATGGATTTATAGAAACAAATTAAACCAGCCAAACTCATAAAGGGCTCCAAAGAAAAGAATATCCCGATGGAAGTCAGAGGGAAAGACGACGTTCGTGTTATGGAGCACGACTATGCTGTGGAAACCGCTCCGCTAAACAAGAGCGAACGTATTGTCGACTCCATACCAACTACGCCAGTTAAAACTCCCGCTGGGAAAAAGCCCAGGCCAGCAGATGATGGAGAGAGAAAGTTTCCAACGCCATTTTACAGGCAATACTGGGCCTTGAAAAATGAGTGGATGTGCAGCTAGCAGGAGCAGACGTAATAAAGTAGTGTTATGATTGCTTGCTTAGCAAAAGCAGTCCAGGAGGAGATGAAAGAATACAAAAAGAAAGTTGAAGAAACAAAACAACCAGCTTTGTAAAGATAACAGCGAACTCAAAGACAGAGTGAGAGAGCAAGAGAGATGCAGGATGAGGTGGTGTTTGCAGATCAAAGGTTTGGAAGAAAAAAAGAGATGAGAACATCTGAGAGCAAGTCACCAAAATCCTCCGGAAAATCGCACCAGATCTGGAGTTGAAGGTGGAGGATGCAGTTGACGTCCATAGAACGGGGAGAAAGATCAATAACAAGGTCAGACATTTCGTCGTTCTGTTTGCAAAGAGATGAGTGAAAGAAGAAATCTGACGTTGGACCAAGAACTTGCAGGTCTGCAAGGATAAAGGCATCCGTTTTGCTGAAATGTTTCCATGGGAGGACTGTGAGGACGCTTGCAACCACGCTTGTGGTTGCAAATTGAACAAGCGAGGCGCTCTGGAAAGCTGGCTTTCTTTACGGGGCCACGTGGATATGTAGACAGCCGCTGGATTTGAGATGACAGGTGGAAAAATTAAATATGATTGTGATAGAGTGGAAATGTTTGTAAAGGGTTAAAATCACTATCCAAGTGGACGAAGTAAACACGGGTTACATTCACCGTTTACTTTTTTTTTTTACTGTTCATGGAAAATGTTGACATTTATTTTGGTTCGTTGAACGTTAGGGGCCTGAAAGACATTGTGAAAAGCACTTTTTTATTTTGTAAAGGGCAAAGATCTCAGTGTTTATTTTTGTAAGAGTCTCATTCGGCTGATGTGGACGTAGCTTTTATGGACTAATCAATGGGGAGACAAAATCTTATTTAACCTTGGCTCTAATCGTTCGGGATCCGTGGCAATGTTTCAATAAATGTCCTGGAGAAATTAAAAGTCAGGGAGATGGTGACTGGCTAACGTTGGTATTGAAGGTTGAAAGTTTGTTTCTTATTATAACAAACATTTACGGATATAATAATGATGGACAAAATAAAACTCTTGGAAAATATAAGAAATGTTATATAAGTGTTGTACCCCACTAACTTTGTTTTAGTTGGAGGAGAATGGAACATGACTCCGGATGAATGGGTGAATAGGATGCCTCCAAGACTGGGTAAACCATATTGTTTTATTATAGTTTTATGACAAATAATAATTTAACTGATGTATGGAGATGTCTCAAACCAGATGTCGAAAGTTATTCATGGGTTAAGCCCAATAGGGGTAACGAGTCCAGAATCGACTATTGGATGGTGAGGGATGACATTGTGAGAAATACCTTGCATACTAGAATCTCTAAAGCACACTTAACTGATCACTATTTCATAGATTTAGTTTTAGGACCCGCAATGAAGGAAGGTAGGAATAAAGGGTATTTGGAAATTCAATGCCAGATTGCTAAAGAATGAAGACTATTGTGATCAGATTAGAGAATTGGTAAAAGAAAATGGAAAATAATGAATTGATCAGAAATAATATGGGTGGGGGAAATTGACTAAGTTTAAGATAAGACAATTTTCTATTAAATTTAGCAAAGAACTTGGCAGGAAAAAAGGGAATATGAAGAGAAATAAATATGTGCTGTAGTAAAGCTGAGCTAAACTCAAGAGAAGAATAAATTAATGGAGTTACAAATCAAATTAGACGATCTTTATCTTGAGAAAGCTCAGGGAGCCTTCATAACATCCAGAGCAAAGTGGATTGAAGCGGGGGGGGGGGGGGGATTCCTCATATTCCCTCTACTGCAGTAGACTGCAGAAAAACTCTACAAGTCTAATAATTAATGGAATAGAAAATAAAGATTACATTCCTCTTGTTATTCTGTAGTAGATATCGACATCCTGTTTGATAAGATTGCAAATTCTATGCCTTGCATTAAAGGGGAACTCCGGTATTTTTAAACCTAGATTGAAACCTTATTTCTGACATCAAATATGTTTATCTACTCACTGAGAACAGTTTGGTGAAAGTCGGCGTCCATTAGAAGCTATTTAGATAACTCGCGATCAGCGTATATCCATCATAAAGGCGTGAACAGGGCAGGGACGATGCAGCCTCTAAATAAGGCATTATCTGTCTTTATTTCACCAATACTTTAAGAAGAATGAATGAATGAATGAACGTGTACTATAGCTCTGTTAGCTCATAGGTGCTGTTATGTGGCTACTTGTGGCTATAGGAGAGCTAACAGAGGGATTTCTTTGTTTATTTCTTTATTGTTGGGGTTGGCTCAGGTGACCTTGATCTGTCAATTTTGTTGTGCTGCTATAGGTCTGAAATCTGGTTGAATGCTGTCTTTTGTTTGGAAGGTTCCCAATTGAGTCAAATGACTCAACCATAATTAGAACTGTCCATATTCTTGTAATTCCCAGGAAAGAAACTTAATTGCTCCCTTTACTATCTATTTTTGCATGGTTAAAAAAAGAGGATAATTATGAAAGGAGATAAAGAAGATAAAAATAATATAGTAATGATACAGATAATTCATAGCTTTTATAAATCTGTGGTGGAGAGTATAATCTACTTTGTAGCCATCTGTTGGGGCCGGAACATCAGTGACTCAAAGAAACTGAACGAATTGATAAAGAAGGCTGGCTCTGTGATGGGGACTGCTCTGGGGGCCCTGGACCTGATTGTACAAAGAAGAATAATGCACAAGTTAATGAACATAAAGAACATCTCTACCCACACTCTACATAACTTAATGTTGAAACAAATGATGGAGGCCATTCCTGCCCTCAGCAATATCCACACTTAATGACAGCTTATATTGACTGTTGATTATAATAATTATATTGGGAACATATAAGGTAAATTAAAAACTGTCAAAAGTTGAGAAAAGGGGTCATACAGATGGGAGAAGAGGGCACCTCCAAGTCAAAATTTGAAACATTAAAAAAAAACCCACAACACTGTTGTCACCCTGCTGCCATGTCTGTTTCTTTGCACAGAACTAGTGAAGTGCCCCTCGATGCTGTTACAACTAAATCCTTTCACAACTCTACAAATTTTACTTGAATTGAACTTGTTAACTTTTCTCTGTACAGTGCCTTCAAATGAGGAACACAAAGAAGGCCAAAGCAAATCAACAATTGTTTTTTTTAAGGAGTCAACATCAGAAAAAAATTCTGTTAGTTTAGCCCTCGTCCATTGAACTCTTAGGATTTCAAGTTGAAACTGAAATCAATTTTCTCTGATGTGGAGATAAAGAGAAAACATTGTCAGTTGTATTATTTGAAGACAAATCTGGAAAGGAGGAAATGCTTTTCAGCACAAAATGTCTTATTTAGAGATATTTATGGGATTTCGGCAGGTCAAAGGTTATGCACCAAATTATCCAAATCTGCCCTGAATAAAGGGACTAGAAATGGAGTAAAGGCTGTTTGCTATCCACATCTTACATGCTAAGTCCAAGGTAGAGGGTTGAAAATTATAGTTATTTACAATGGGGAAATTAATTGACATTGTTGACAGGTTAAATGTCTCTTAAATTATGACTGATTCTAATTGAGTTAAAGACCATTAGAATAAAAACTAATCAGAGGGATGGGGAGCATATCACAGAACCTAAGTGGACCAGGAAACTCAAAATGTACCTAGGCCTCATGCTCATCAGGTTGAAAGTCCTGTGTCCAGAACATTTTTTTTTAACATAACAAGGCCAGTAATAATAGATGGAAAAAGGGTAAAGCTAAACCAGCTAAACCAGCATACTTTGGTCCAGAGTTTTAAAAGATTTCTTCCTGATCAAGATGAAAGAAATATCGACACAAATATTTCTATACGGTTAATACAACCGACTATAAAGAGTGCTAGGCTGGACCACCTAACCATGTCTTATTTGCATTTTTTTCAAAGAGCACGCAAAGTTCTTTGTAAATAACAGTGAAAAAGTGGGGGTGATTTATTTATTTTTTTTTTAACTCCAAGGTATTAAAGTCTGAACTACTTTGAATCAGAAACGTGGTGATGTAATTTGAGTGGCAATTTGAATGAAAGGAATTTTTCTGGAAATTAATTCTGTAACCAGATAATTTTCCTAAATGATTTACAGTATTAACAATTGAAGGAACTGAAGATGTAGGGTTGGATGTGTACAATAGAAAGTAATTGGCATGGAGGGATAATTTATGTGTAACTTCATCACATAGTATACCTGGAAACCAATCAGAGTGCAGAGTGCAGAGGGCAATGGCTAATGGCTCTATTGCAAAGGCCAAGAGAAGGGGAAACAGAGGGCAGCCTTGACCAAAGGAAAATATATACAGACAGCTGACCATTGTTGAGCACATGAAAGATGTATCCAGGATATCATAGTCTCATCAAATCCAAATAGTTTGACTGCTAAAAACAAGTAGTTCCATTTGACTTGCTTAAATATATTTTTGGCATCCAGTTAGATCACCATTTCAGGAACAGGGACTGGAGAAGAATACACAAGGTTTAAGAGTCTTCTCAAGTTGGAGCTAGAGTGTCCAAAACAAAACCATTCTAGTCTTTTAACATTATTTATGGTAATAACAAATTTTGCCATAATTTTCAGTCATTCATTATTGAGGTGATGCAGTTTTTTAGTGACTGGTCTGTTATGAATGCTACTATAGGTATAGCAACAGGGAAAGTGGTTGGGGGTGGCAGTTGAGGAAAGGCAACTGTGTGACAGTGGATCAGTGTAATTCCTCCCGGCAGATGCAGGGGAGATTGGGTGAACAAATATGTTACCCAAGAGCATTGACAAAAGACTAAACAACAAATGCATGCAGGGTGTGTAATACATTTGTGTGTGTGAGTGACTGACAGGCAGAGAGATGAAGAGATTTTGTTTCTGCTGTTAACTGACTGGAACACCAGCAGGATTCTACTACTGAGAATCACCAAGGCCTCTTACAGCTGTTGCTACTGGAATGGAAGCAGCACTGTAATCTACTGTTCAAAATCAAAACAAGACCATGTAATTAAATCAGTACTACTCTCTAAAATAGTTTTCAAACTTCTGCCTTAACTTCATTAACAAATTTATTATCTCACTGGCTAGTTTATTACATCAGTCGAACTTGTTGTCCACTGAGATGTACATTTAAAAAAAAAAAAAACTTTCTTCAAACTGAAGTATTTCTGTTAACATGATGATGATAGTGATAGATGAAAAGAAAAAATACTGCAACTTTAGAATTTTCTTTTGGGATTTCTTAAATAATAAAGTTGAATTTTTTCATTGCATTTCATTAACATTTATGTTTTTTATATTTTGTTTTTCTTAGCACATTTCATATATTAACTTTATAATGTTCAGTTTGTCAACTTCTGTGTTTCTGAGCAATGGAATCTTAAAATACATCCTCATTATATAAAACATTTTATTACATTATTGTTAAACACATCACAGATCGTATCACAAACTGCTTTCAGATGTAGAAGGCGATTTTATTAGAGCATTTTTAAGAATAATAAGTGTGATAAGTATAGCATTGATGTCTGTTTTGTAGTTGTGAAGTCAGAACAATAAGTATTAAAAAAAAAAAGCATCTGTTTATAAAAAAATGAATAAAAAAAACAAAGGAAAAAAAAACACTGATAAGGTCAGACATAACATGCAGGCTTGTTTTCTGTTTGAACCCTCCAAAGCTTTTCCCCATATGAATGTCCACAATCCCCATTAAAGAGAAGATGCAATACTTGTAATAAAAAAAGGACCAAATCCATAAAAGAGGAGATGAAATAAGACAACATCCATACAAAGTGTATCTGGCATCTGTTGGGAGGCTCTATGCTTGCAGAGTGAAAGGAGATTATATTAAATCCTAAATGAGGCTTTTACATCTTTTTAAATCCTGCAGGCATAATCTAATCTTATCCATCTCAATCCAATTTTTAATGCTGGCTACACACATTAAAATAGAGCAGTTTGCTTTGTAGGCCATTTCACAGTGAAGCAGCATCTGTTGCTGATGGCTGGAAGATGTGCAGCTTAAGATTGGCAAGAACAGGATCATAGGTAACTCCACAAAGTTCATTAGCACTGAACAAAACCAGTATTGTATATAGTACCATTTAAAAGTTTGGACACATCATACTTTTTGACTGGTGTGGGGACATGATAGAAGGTAGTTTAATTTGTTTATTTTAATTAACACCTGATATAGCAGTATCAAATGTCCAGTAGTCTTTATGCAACCTAGTCACCAACAAGTTCAATTCAATTCAATTTTATTTATATAGCGCCAGATGACAACAATTGTCATCTCAAGGCACTTAAGTAATATAGTCCAATTCAAGCCAATTGGAATTCAATTAATTGTAATCATAATCCAATTAATTCATATAGAGACAATTAAAAAATTAATATCCTAGCTAAGGAAACCAACAGATTGCACTGTAACTTGTCTTCAGTCCAATCTCCCGTCCTGAGCGTGCCTGTGGCGACTGTGGAAAGGAACGACTCCCTTTTAACAGGAAGAAACCTCTGGCAGAACCAGACTCAGGAAGGGTGGCCATCCGCCTCGACCAGCTGGGGTTTGAGAAGACAGAAAGAGGGAAAAGAGGGGGGGAAAAACACCATAACACCATTCAAAGGACACCTGTTGGAACAGGGAAACACAAGTTGATGACCACAATAATGTCACATGTACATAAAATCAATTGAGAAATTAAACAGGGGGAAAAAGAGAGCAAAGTGAGGAAAGGTGTGACAGATGAGGTCCCCCAGCAGTCTAAGCCTATAGCAGTTTAACTATGGGATGTTTCAGGATTACCTGAGCCATCCCTAACTATAAGCTTTATCAAAAAGGAAAGTTTGAAGCCTAATCTTAAAAGTGTCTGCTTCCCGGACATTTTCTGGCAGCTTATTCCACAAGAGAGGGACCTGATAACTGAAGGCTCTACCTCCCATTCTACTTTTAGAAACTCTGGGAACAACAAGTAAACCTGCAGTTTGGGAGCGAAGTGCTCTGTTAGGAAAATATCTTACAATGAGATCTTTAAGATATGATGGAGCTCGGTCATTAAGAGCTTTATATGTGAGAAGAAGAATCTTAAATTCTATTCTGAATTTAACAGAGAGCCAATGAAGAGAAGCTAAAACTGGAGAAACATGATCTCTCCTGTTAGTTCTCATCAGAACTCTGGCTGCAGCATTTTGGATCAGCTGGAGGCTTTTCAGAGAATATGTGGGACAGCCCAATAATAAGGAATTACAGTAGTCCAATCTTGAAGTAACAAATGCATGAACTAGTTTCTCTGCATCACCCTGAGACAGGATGTTTCTGATTTTATCAATATTACGAAGGTGAAAGAATGCAGTCCTAGAAACCAGTTTTATATGTGCGTCAAATGATAAATTCTGGTCAAAAATAACTCCAAGGTTCCTCACTGTAGAACTAGAAGCCAAGGAAATACCATCTAGAGTAACTATATAACTAGAAAATTTCTCTCTGAAGCGCTCAGGTCCAAAGAGAACGACTTCAGTTTTGTCTGAATTTAAAAGCAGACAGTTCTAAGTCATCCAGGTCTTTATGTCTTTAAGACAGGCTTGTAGTCTGACCAACCTATTGGTTTCATCTGGTTTCATAGAGAAGTACAGCTGAGTATCATCAGCATAACAATGGAAATTTATGCCATGCTGTCTGATAATGTTACCTAATGGAAGCATGTATAAAGTAAAAAGAATCGGTCCAAGAACAGAACCCTGAGGAACTCCATGACTTACTCCAACGTGTGAGGAAGATTCTTCATTTACAAGAACAAACTGGAATCTATCAGATAAATATGACTTAAACCAGTCTAATGCAGTTCCTTTAATCCCAATAACATGTTCAAGTCTCTGTAACAGAATGCTGTTAGAACAGAAGTTATTCTGCCATTATACATTACTGGACCAGAAATACATATATTTCTATGTTCTATATGCTTCTTTTTCCCCACATTTTTTGTCTTTTCACAAATGTCAGTAATGGTTTTACATTTTTTTTGTTTTTATTATTTAACTGTTGAGACAGATGCACCAACAATTTCTGGCATTGCTTGAAAGTCATTGTTATCAACCACAACAAAACAAGGACCTTTCACATGCGCTATCAGAGGCCAGTTACTGCTATATTATAATACATGTGGACTTGACCTTGCATAAAACAATTAGCTGGTGTCACGGCTCATAGGAGCTCAACTGGCTGTTGTGTAAGTTGTGGAGGTGAGTTCGCTAAGATATGCAGGGATTAGCCATGAGCGAAACTGGCAGGGCTGAACTGCTGATAAGAATCAGCATTGGGTTCCACAGAGGAAGCTGGGGGACAAAGGGAAATGCAGGTAAGGCAAGGATTAAATTCCGATTCAGGTCTCAGTCACGAGAGCAGCCTGATTACCATGTGAAGGACACTGACAATCTGGTGAGGACTGGCTGCTCCTGCTGGTCTTTAAGAAGGGCTCCTGATAAGGTAGAATTAGGCACAAGTATGCATGCAGGAGCCCGCCAGACTCTGCCCAGGAAACCCTTTGTAACCTATGACTCAGACCACCCAACACCACCACCATAGCCAGGCATAATCATGACAGCTGGATAGATTTGTGAAGCAAGTACATATCAGTACCTGTTAGAAAATGACAGATATGCAAACTTTCAGAATTATCTTTCAGAACCCTTGAATTAGTTTTTTTTTTTTAATTGAGGAATTTTAGAAAAATTCAAATAAAATCTATCTATCCTCTTACAAATAATTCCCGATAGCTTTAATATTAGGCATTTCTTCAGAATTCAAAATAATCTTTCATCAAGAAAATTAAAAGAACAAAGCAAAAGATATGAGGTGGGAATATTAAAAAAAAAAAAAAAAAAAAAAAAAGCTTCTCACCCTATCTCTAAGCTGAGCCCAGCCACCCTCCAAAGGAAACCCATTTCAGCCACTTGTATCCGCGATCTCGTTCTTTCAGAGGATCCAGATATCTTGACCATAAGTGAGGATTGGAACAAACATGGTTCAGTAAATCGAGAGAGAATAAATCATTCACCACAATGGACCGGAGCAGCGCCCTGATTACTGCTGAGGAAGCCCCAATCCGTCTGTTCATTTTTCGTTCCAACCTGCCATCACTCATAAACAAGATACCTATATATTTAAACTCCTCCAATTGAGGCAAGGACCCATCCCCAACCCGGAGAAAGCTTCCCACCTTTTTCCAGATGGCTCGTACAAGCGACTCCAGTAACCTATACTCCCTCACCACTCCCCAGACATGGTGGAATGCCCTCTCCGGGTTGGGAATGAGATTCTTCCCCAAGTGAAGGGGGAAGGATAGTTAGTTACTTTATATGTTAATTATGTCACACACTTGATATTGTCTTTAAAAAAAAAAAATAAATCACTATGATCTCAAATGAGGCCAAATGGTCTCACTAATGTTCCCTATGGAACAGCAGTAAAGCTCTCAACACCAATAGTCTCAAATCGATTTTTAAGACATCAGCTGGGACACTGAGGGCCTGATTCCACACCCATGGTGGTCCTTGAGGTGTGTGACATACAGCCAGGGGAAAAAAAAAGTGGCACTACGTTGAGGTTAAAGTTCCGAGCTCCGCAGTCACAGGATGGGAACCCTACACCCAGCCTCTATGCATACACAAAGGTCAAGTCTATAGAAGCGCAGTTGTCCAGGGAATAGCAAAGTCTTGAAGGATGGTCTGATCATGCAGAGTGGGTCTCGCAAACATAAGCCAACACACCCTTCCTGATTGTATGCAATGCTCCAGGAGACCCCACAATGAAGCACCAGGGAGAGTGGATGAGAGGCTGGGTGGCCGAAGCATCGAGGAAATGTCTGACCTGCTGCACCACCCGCCACCGGTGCCTAACAGGGTGGGAGAACTCTTTGGCCAACAGAAGCAAACAATTTTTACCCCTTGATGAATAGATAAAAAAAAGATTAACATTGTAGCTTTGGTGATAGCTTGGCATTCCTTGCGAGTGGCCTGTCAATATTACGGTGGTACAGATAGATAGACTGGACATTTCTGCTTTTAGCTAATTTAATATTTAATATTTGGATAGAATGAGAGGGCCAAATAGGTTCATTCAACTTACACAGCCTAAACTACCCTTTTCACATGCTCTGTTTTAGGACAGCGATTACAGTTAAGCGACAACTACAATCAATAATTATCCAGTAAATATATTCATATAAATTAATTTTGCATAACCTGTGGAGAATACTCCATGCAGTGCCTGAACTTGTGTATGTTGGCAATATTAAGACATTTTGGCTGTATGGGCTACCATACAAAATTGCCCTAAAATATAACACACCAAATTATTACTATTATTTGTTATTTTATTTCTTATTTTAACCCTTATATGACCATCCTGTTACTCCTTATAGTGACAGGATTATTCTCATTACTGTAACTCCTAAATGGTTGTTGCAAATAAAAAAAATTCAAGTGGTTTCTGAAAGTAGAATTTTTTTTTGGGGATATGACAATATGGTAAGCATATGTTGACCAAGGGAAGCTAATTATTCGTTGTAAGAGGGTTGTTTTTTTTCTTTTTATTAAGTCTATCAAAATAATTTTACACATGGACACATTAGAATCGCTAAACATTAATATCTAGAGATTTTGTTTTAACCGTCAACCTCAGAAATACAATAATTTTAACATATGCATGTTCATGCAAGTCCTGACGAACACAGATCAGATTACAGTATCCTTTTATCCATACTCTCTAGCATGGGCATTACAGGGAGAGCACACTCCTGGTTTGAATCATACCTCACTGGTCGGTCATTCAAAGTATCCTGGCTTGGTCAAACTTCTGCAGTGTACCACCTCACCACAGGGGTCCCCCAAGGTTCAGTACTGGGACCTCTTCTCGATCACATGGCTTCTCATACCAATGTTATGCTGATGATAGCCAGCTCTATCTGTCATTCCCACCTGACGACCACACGGTCTCAGCACAAATCTCAGACTGTTTCTCTGACATGTCAACATGGTTGAAAGACCATCACCTCCAACTTAACCTCTCAAAAACTGAACTGCTTCTCTTCCCAGCCAAACCAACCATACAACACAGCATCTGCATCCAAACTGAATCCCTATGTCTTGCTCCATCAAAGGTTGCTAGAAACTTGGGTGTCATGATGACCAACTAACCTTCAAAGATCACGTTACCTCGGTTG
This sequence comes from Leuresthes tenuis, assembly GCF_036924035.1. Classification (NCBI taxonomy): domain Eukaryota; kingdom Metazoa; phylum Chordata; class Actinopteri; order Atheriniformes; family Atherinopsidae; genus Leuresthes; species Leuresthes tenuis. The sequence goes on from NW_027325360.1 coordinate 34,967,506, forward strand.
CTCGTTCATGTCGCTTTGCATTGCTAAAGATAAGAAACCCTAACCCAACATGCCACCCAACTCCTGGTGCAGGCCATGGTCATCTCCCGCCTTGACTACTGCAATGCTCTCCTAAGTGGTCTCCCAGCCTGTGCTGTGAAACCTCTGCAGATGGTCCAGAACGTGGCGGCGCGTCTGGTCTTCGATCAGCCTAAAAGAGCACACGTCACCCCTCTGTTCATTGAACTCCACTGGCTGCCCTTAGCCGCCCGCATCAAATTCAAGTCACTGATGTTAGCCTACAAAGTGCTTAATGGAACGGCTCCCATCTACTTGAATGCTCTTGCAAAGGCTTATGTCACAACTCGGTCCCTCCGTTCGTCGCAGGATTGTCGTCTAGCAGTGCCTACACCACGCCTAAGACAATCCAAACTCTTTTCATGAGTCATTCCACGATGGTGGAGTGACCTACCGAGCGCTACCAGAACAGGGGTGTCCCTGTCTATCTTCAAGAAGCTCTTGAAAACCGAGCTCTTCAGAGAGCATCTCCTATCCTACAACTTACCTTATACTTCCCTACCCCCTCTCTCTCTGCACTTTATCTTTCTGCACTTCCCTCTATCTCTACTCTGTCACCTCTGATAGAGTTGGACTAGTGGGTTCCTTCTATGTAGTTTATTGTTAGCTTTTTATATAGCTTGTTATATCTTCATTTGTAAGTCGCTTTGGATAAAAGCGTCTGCTAAATGCATAAACATAAACTTTAGCGCATGGATCAGTTTGTGAGTGGACTTTCAAAACTACTTTCATACCTCACACCTCAAAAATGCATGCTGCGTTAAGTACTAGTGGAAAGCCGGGCCATATGGAATTTTCATCGGATTTGAGTGTTATGTACCTCTGTAAGTTACCTCAAAGTGGGAGAGGCATTTTAGGGTGTCTTTAACATAATTTAATAGATCCAAATATTGTTCATATAGACATGAATTCCTTTGTACAAATGTAAAGAGATGATTTAAATAAGCTACGCCAGAGTGTTATTAGCAATCGATCATGTATTTTTTTAAACAAATAAGGAACCATTTTCTGATTTTTGTGTGATCATTAAGAAAATAAAAATTAATGTCCTGCATCTTCCCATGTCAAATAATAATCTCCCATAAGAAATTACATCTTTTAATTCAAAACGGTCCAGGTGTCTTGTCTAAATTACAGTTAAATCTGGTATAATGGTGAAAGTTTTCTAAACCTCTAAACTGAGCTAAAGACCTTTTAATGGTCAAATTTAGCTAATATTTCACATGGTAATATGTATAGGACCTACACACGCAGTGGTTAAACTCAAGATTTTGCTTTGTGAATGCTTCTTGCAACCCACTAAGCTGTCACCATCAAAAAGGAGTGGGCACAGGAGCTTTTGAAAGTCTGTTTAACCAGTGTATGGTGTGTCTGTGGAACAGTTGCAGTTGACATTAGGATTTTTTACATTTGAGTGTAGTTTCACATAAAAGAAATTCCTATGAAATTTTTCATCTTTCTGTTGACCACTTGTCATCTCCATGTTTCAGATGAGTTTGGAAAATATATATATCTTCATCTTCTCCATAATCGTTTCTCTTTTAATCTGGACCTGAACAATATTTGTGTTTGACATGTTGATGTTCCAGCTGCATTTTCAGCGCCTGTGGTTAAAAAGGTACATAGCCACATAGTCTGTGCTGAAATCCAGCCTGGCCTTCTCTATGATTTTATCATGATTTACAGTTTTGCATGTTAAGTTTTGACAATTTTTGTCTCATGAAAATTCAGTTATTATAAGGACTAAACTGTTTGGGCGAAATGTGATTAAATTTACATAGGGATAGTCAGGACAAAATGCAGGCTACGACTGGAAATCATTTCTAGTTCTCACTGCAACAATACAGTTCTATAAAGATTTTAACTGAATGATTTCTGGTAAATATAAACTGATTGAGCTCTGCTGTTCATGATTGTTTGGAGACATAATGTTTTATTCAACTTGACTGAAGCAGAATTTCTTTGATAGGAACAACGTTATGAATATGACTTTGAGGGGGAAAGTTTTATTTAAAGCTGCAAAAATTACTGTCAGGGCAAAAATGCACTGTTAAATTCAATCAAATAATGTATGCTGTACATCTTTTTTGTGTTTGTAATAAAACATAAATACTGAGACGTACATGCATCTGTTCAGATGGCCATGGTGCCCATCTTCCAGTGTTTCTTAACTCTTATCTATCATATATGAAGGGGAACTCAGAGAAGTTCAGTAAAATTTTTTAAATGAATGGGGGGACTACTTTATTTTACAACTATGAACTTCAAATAGTGAACTATGAACTCAAAATAATTTCAGCTGCTATCTGAGTGAACTAAACTCTGAACTAATGTGCTTGTACAATACTACTTTAAAATGATAATGGTAGCATTGCTATTGTTTCTATAGTTCATTTGTGACATTCCAGATATGAGTCTAATTTTACACTGAAAAATCGCCATTATAACCACAATTCTTTTTCCTCTGCCAGATCTGGTTGGGTCACACCCTCCCTTATTACTAAGATACACATGAAAAGCATAAGCTGCTTTAGATTGACAGAAATAAATTGTCAACCTCTTGTTGAGCTTATTTAGTCATATCATTAATAACATAAGAGTGGTGATGGCTATTTTTGAAAATGAAAGTCCAATGTTTCCTCATTCTTAGCACACTAGCTTAAATACGGTCATATAAAGTTAACATGATGAGGATCAACAAAATACACAGAAATCAATGCCTGGAGGCAATATTTGTCTGGCCATTAGTTATGGAGAACTTTCTCAGAACTATGTAGAATTTTCTGATAGAATTATTCAAAATCACTCTTTCAAAACTCACTGTTCAGTAACCTCGGAAAATATCAACTGAATGAAAGAATAGAGAAGGTACAGCATTTAAGCGAAAAAATTCTGAATGACAAAATGAGGACTTTTATTATTCTATTTAGAGACTTGAGTTCATATACTACATGTTATTTTCCTTCTCTAACACTAACTGTGAATGAGTAATTGCTTCAGCTTCACTGAGTTCTTTCATGGTCTCATCTGTTCATTGTGGTAACAAGGGTGTTTTCTGTTAAAAATCCCATTGATCCCTTTGCATTCAAGCCAAGATGAGCTAGTTTGTAAAGGCCTAGTCAGCTTGCAGGTGATACTTAAGGTGTTTAGATAAGCTGCTTGGATAATGATATATGGGACATGCTGACAGATAGTGAGAGAGAACAAATATTTGAGGGAGGACAAACAGCTGTTTGTCAGGATGCCATTAAGCCCACAGGTTGTGTGGCACCTTCAGTTTAATCCATCAGTTATTATCCTCTGACATCAGTACCCCATAAAACTCAACCATTACTTGTTCAAACATGACACAAATGTGTAAACTATGTTAAAAGAAATGCATCAAAAAGTGCACTGATCAGCAAATTAAATGTAAAGTAAATTTAAATTAAAATTGCTTGTAGATAGAGTCAATCAGTTTAAGTTTTGTTAAAGCCACAGAAAACGTTATGAAGTAGAAAAATTAGTTCCTTTTCTTGAAAAAAAAAAAAAAAAAAAAGTGCTCCCCAATGCAATAAAATGGACCTTATGTTGCACATATATTGATTTCACACATATGCCCCATTCAAATCCTTCAAAAAAGTGCATCAGAAAGCAAACTGTATCACAGATGAATGAGACCATTTAATTTTTTTGGAAGCATGTTTTTAATCACATACAGTATATCGTAGTTTAAAAACAATGTCTTAGGATTGTTAGGTCCTATATCATTACACTACCTTGTCTCTTCACATTTGGCTTCTGCGCCAGAAAAGTAAAACAATTTTACAACAGTGGTATTCCGCAAGTTGTGGCGGGAGCCAAAGAGCAAAACAATTGCCAAATTTTCCAGCCATTTGTCTGCATCGAGGAAAAAAAGCAAAGGAAAGATGTTTTTTTTTGCATTTGCTTCTCCCATAGAGAAATAATAATCAGAATCAATATTTTTTTTTCACAAATGTTTGGGCTGATACTTTATAATAAATATATAAAATTCTGAAAAACATAATAGTATTACACATACTGTCCTTTATCATTAAATACATAACTGAGTGGTAGAGATGATTTAGATAAGATTACTTTCACAAATTTTCAATAAGAAAAAGTACAGTGATTGAAAAATGTGTATTTTAATTGTTCGAATTCCTGGAGGATTACCAAGAGGGTGGAGGAGAGGATGTTAGTGACTCCTGCAACAGTCAAGAAGGTACAACAAACCACATATTTGAACATGAGAACGCCACATGCTCATTACCTAACAGTGCAACATTATGGATTATGATGTCTTTCAGTCCCTCAACGTATACATACTTTTCTGTATTCATCTGTGTTATTGCGTATCACCATCTGCCTTTTCACTCAGTGAATCCAGGATGTTTGTTCTAAAATGTGTTTGCATGCCAATTGCCAACACAACAAAGACATATCAAACAGTTTTACTCATCACTTGAGTTTCACACTTCTGCTGTTTTAGGTTTGGAACAGCTTGGACTTTTGGTTCTCTCTCCTTGAAAGCCAGATTTATACTAGGCCTTGTTCATAAATCTATGATCTGGGAAGAACAGCAAACAAATACAAACATTTTTGAGACTGTGTTGGACAGAGAAACTAACACTGTGGACACTGTGCACACTGTAGCTGGAGTGCTCTACCCAGAGAGTTTGACCATACAAGAAAATCCAGAAACTATGACATGACATTTCATGGCCAGTTTGTAGAAAAAATGTCTCAGGGGTATGATAATTAGATTACTGGATAAAATAAGTTCAATCTTTACTTAGAAGACCTACCTTGAGGTAAGTCAGTTACATATGTATATCAAACCTCCCTTTTATATCTTAAGTTCCTGAAGAATTTGTTGTAGCTCAACTCTATGATCATTTCCACAGAAATACTCAGGAGTCAGCATTCAGACCACATCGTAGCATTGAAAAAAAGTTAATATTGATTTAATCTGATGAAGGTTGCAGTAATCACCCTTGAAGGTTGTTTATAGCAACCTCAAAACTTTGGTCAAACATGCTTTGGTCAAAATATGCATTGGTTTTTGCACAGTGCCCTTCTTTCACCCCTTTAAACAGCTCTCCTGAGACCAGGCTGTTCAGAGGCGGAGACTGTGAGCATCTACCTACCTCATCCACCTTTTCTTCTGGTGAAGTTGGCAATTATTCACCATGCCCATGCTTTCGCTTCCCCTCTCCGGGTTGTTTTTGAGAGAGGCAACAGCTTCTCCTTAACCTGACAGCAGCTGAGCTAACTGTTGGGGAAGAAGACATTTTTTTAACAGAAAGTGATTCTCCTTGACAGAACTCAGTAGTAATAACAGTTTCAACAGGAGTCAGACCCTGAACAAGAGGAGACTCACAGACATGTTAAACCAACAAGGTTTCAACAGGATGTTGGTGAAGGGTTAGTTTATGTATGTTTCTATCTTGGCTAAAGACACAATGTCATACTGGCTGTCGCTGCCAGAGTTTATATCACACGGTGTGTTTATGTTAGTTACCTGTCTAGCGCCAGATACAGATAGCAACACTATTAAAGGGAAATCATTTATCAGTCTAGCGCTGTACGATAGCAACAGATTCTAGTAAACAATGCTTTCTCATCAACAGTGATGGACAGAACAGGAGATTTGCAAAGCAAAACTTGATGCATGTGTACCATTAAATACTGCATTTAATATTAAATATTAATTTAAAGACGAGTCAGGAGGTGCAGAGGCTCTCAACCAGATGTTCAGACAACAACCTGGCAGTGAACACAGCAGAAACAAAGGAGATCATCATGGACCTCAGGAGGAACAGAATAGAGCCGCTTCCCCTCTACATCAATGGTGAGCGTGTGGAGAGAGCCCACACATTCAGGTTCCTGAGAGTCCAGATCTCTGATGACCTCTCCTGGACACACAACATCACAGCTGTTATAAAGAAGGCTCAGCAGTGTCTACACTTCCTGAGAGTCCTCAGGAGGAACAATCTGCACAGTAAGTTGCTGCTGGCCTTCTACCGTCCATTGAGAGCCTGCTGACGTACTGTGTCTCCACCTGGTATGGGATCTGCACTGAGGCAGACAGAGCGAGGCTTCAGAGGACAGTCAAAGCAGCACAGAGGATAGTTGGCTGTCCTCACCCCTCCCTGATGGACATGTACTCCACCCGGTGCCTCAGCAGATCTCGCAACGTCACCAAGGACAGCTCACATCCCGGTTCTCAGCTGTTTGAGCTGTTGCCGTCTGGTAGGTGCTACAGAAGCTTACAAGCAAGGACAAATAGATTGAGAAACAGTTTCTTCCCTAAAGCCATCAACACCCTGAACTCTCACATGTACATAACATGTACAGTTACATGAAAACTGCTGCTACTGTTCTCATTGAACACTGTGTACAATACCCTTGTGCAATACTCTTTAAATACTTTTTACTCTTATATTATTATTGTGCACATCTGCACTTACTTTAATTGCTTTGCACTGAGTACAGGACAAGCTCTCCAATTTCATTGTACATTGTATAATGACAATAAAGGGCATTCTATTCTACTTGGAAACCCACATCTCTATTAGAAAAATACCCATGTCCCAAAACAGAGTTCCAGGGTTGTGTTTTTCTAGTGACTTCAGAAACTCAAATTTATGCTGTTATCAAAAAAAAAAAAAAAAGGGATTGTCCTCTCTATTAGCACGTGGTCCGTAGCATGTCAACAAAGATAGACTGATCAAATCTACTATTAATGTTTTAATTAAGGAAAAAATCTCCTTGAACAGTCTGGTTGTGATGGGGTCCAAAACACAGGGTGAAGGTTTAGATGACACCGTGGTTGATGTTAGCTCAGAGTGCTTAGTACGACAGATATAGTCCAAATGCGTATTTGCTGTACTTGATGATACATCAGTGTAAATAGTGGGAAGGATGCAATAAGTTTACTCTCTACACTCGCTGCATCTGCAATGGAAGACCTGACCATGGTCCATTAAGATTCTATGTCCCCAATCGTGTGAAAAATTCTCCTGAAGGTGTGAGTTAAAGACATCGTAGACAGAGGCCTACACCAGACGTTCCTAGTTCACCCTCACTGTTTTTTTGGGCTTAACAGGTCTGTCATCACCAGGTAGTGTTCAGTTGACAGCTCACACGGCCACACGTCTGATGAAACGACTACCAAGTTGATCATGGTGTCCTGGTACCAGCTACTCTTATGAACCACCTTATGCTCAAATATGGTGTTTGTAATGGACAATCCATGACTAGCACAGAAGAAACCACTCGGATTCAGATGAGGGAGGCCTTTCCTCCCAATCACTCCTCTCTGGGTCACTCCATCATTGGCAACTTGGGCATTGAAGTCCCCCAGAAGAACAATGGAATCCTCAGATGATACCCCCTCCAGGACGCCACCCAGAGACTCAGAGAAGGCCGGGTAACCTTAGCTGTTATTTGTTGCATATGTGCAAACAACAGTCAGAACCTTCCCTTCCTGTGACTTGCAGCCGCAGTGAGGTGACCCTCTTGGTCACCGGGCAGAATTCCAACACAGAGGCACCCAGATGGGGACCCATGAGTATCCCCAAACCCACCCAACACCTCTCTAAACTATCAATACTCCAGAGTACGAGAGAGTTCAGCCCCTCTCTAGGAGTTTAGTTACAGAGCCAACGCAGTGTGTGGAGGTGAACCCAAATTTATCAAGTTGGTACTGCTCAACCTTACACATCAGCTCAGGTTCTTTACAAGAGACAGAGACATGTCAGAGGTGACAGAGTAGAGATGGTGTGCAGGCATAGAAAGAAGTGCAGAAAGATAAAGTGCAGAGATAGAGGGGGTTGGTAAGTACAAAGTAAGTGCTAGGATAGGAGGTGCTCTCTGAAGAGCTGGGTTTTCAAGAGTTTCTTGAAGATAGACAGGGACGCCCCTGTTCTGGTAGCGCTTGGTAGGTCATTCCACCATCGTGGGATGACACATGAAAAGAGTTTGGATTGTCTTAGGCGTGGTGTAGGCACTGCTAGACGACAATCCTGGGACGAACGGAGGGACCGAGTTGTGACATAAGCCTTTGCAAGAGCATTCAAGTAGATGGGAGCCGTTCCATTAAGCACTTTGTAGGCTAACATCAGTGACTTGAATTTGATGCGGGCGGCTAAGGGTAGCCAGTGGAGTTCAATGAACAGAGGGGTGACGTGTGCTCTTTTAGGCTGATTGAAGACCAGACGCGCCGCCACGTTCTGGACCATCTGCAGAGGTTTCACAGCACAGGCTGGGAGACCAGTTAGGAGAGCATTGCAGTAGTCAAGGCGGGAGATGACCATGGCCTGCACCAGGAGTTGGGTGGCATGTTGGGTTAGGTATGGTCTGATCTTTCTTAGTAATGCAAAGCGGCACGAACGAGCAACTGAGGTAACGTGATCTTTGAAGGTTAGTTGGTCATCAATCATGACACCCAAGTCTCTAGCAACCTTTGATGGAGCAAGAGATAGGGATTCAGTTTGGATGCAGATGCTGTGTTGTATGGTTGGTTTGGCTGGAAAGACAAGCAGTTCAGTTTTTGGGAGATTAAGTTGGAGGTGATGGGCTTTCATCCATGTTGATATGTCAGAGAGACAGTCTGAGATTTGTGCTGAGACCATGTGGGAATGACAGATAGAGCTGGGTATCATCAGCATAACATTGGTATGAGAAGCCATGTGATCAGATGATCTGTCCCAGTGAGTTGATGTATATGGCAAAGAGAAGAGGTCCCAGTACTGAGGCTTGGGGGACCCCTGTGGCAAGGTGGTGCGCTGCAGAAGTGTGACCAAGCCAGGATACTTTGAAAGACTGACCAGTGAGGTATGATTCAAACCAGGAGTGTGCTCTCCCTGTGATGCCCATGCTAGAGAGTATGGACAAAAGGATACTGTGGTTGACAGTGTCAAATGCAGCTGATAAGTTGAGCAGGATAAGTACAGAGGACTTAGCTGTCACTCTGGCTTCTTTTAAGGCTTCTGTCACAGCCAACAGAGCCGTTTTGGTGGAGTGTCCACTTTTAAACCCAGATTGGTTTGGGTCAAGGAGGTTGTTATGTGAGAGGTAATCGGTGACCTGCTTAAAGACCTTTCAATGATTTTAGACAGAAACAGGAGGAGAGAGACCGGCCGATAATTCTCCACATGGAGGGAGGGAAGGTTTCTTGAGCAGCGGTGTAACCTGAGCTTGCTTGAATGTGGTAGGAAATGTGCCAGATGTCAGTGAAGCATTAATCAAATGCGTGACTGCTGCAGTTACAGTAGGAGTAATGGATTGGAGAAGATTAGTAGAAATGGGGTCCAGCGGGCATGTAGTAGGACGGCTACATGTGAGAAGTTTAGACACACTGTTCTGAGTGAGAGGGGTAAATGAGGAAAATGATGCAGTAGGACTTCTGCATGCAGATTTTGTGGTACCAGGTTTGGTAAACTGTTTGCTTATAGCTGCCACTTTGTCATTAAAAAATGTTAGATTGGTAGCAGGTGGCGGAGGCGGAGGATTAAGTAGAGTTTTGAAGGTGGAAAAAAGTTTCCGGGTGTCAGTAGTACTATGAATCTTGCTGATGTAGAAAGACTTTTTTGCATCAGTAACACTGGATGCGAATGATGACAGTAGCGCCTGGAATTTAGCTAGATCTGCAGGATCTTTTGACTTTTGCCATTTCCTTTCGGCAGCTCTGAGATTGGTGCGCAACGCTCGGAGAATATCATTAAGCCAGGGGTGAGATTGGGAGGATCGGGAGGGTTTGGTGGATAGAGGACACAGACTATCTAGAGATAAGCTCAGAGTAGAGCAAAGGGACTCCGTGGCATCATTAACCTGAAGGGAGGAGAATGTGCTGGAGGTTGGACGAGGCAACAACGGAGGAGAAGCGGGTGGGCGAAGGTTGCGGAGATTGCGGCGGAAGGAAACCATAGGGGGAGAAGCAGATGGTCTTCTCGGGAGACTCACTCTGAACTGAATGAAATAGTGGTCAGAGAAATGCAGAGGTGAGACAGATAGGGCCTCTGTGGCACAGTTTCTTGAGAAAACGAGATTGAGCACTTTGCCAGCTTTATGGGTCGGAGGACTGCTGAGCAGTTGTAGCCCAAACGAGTGCATTAGTGTCAGAAAATCAGAAGAGTTAGGACTGTCAAGGTGGATGTTCATGTCACCAAGGACAATTATGGGACAGTCTAGAAGACAGGATAGAAGAGAGCAAGGAGTCTAGTTTATTTAGAAAGTCACCGAGTTGTCCTGGTGGGCGATATACGACAATCATATAGGTTTTGACCGGTGCAGTTACCAAGATGGCGTGGTATTCAAAGGTATTGTATTTAGCTTCAGGTAGCACTTGGGTGTATTTCCATTTGTTGGAAATGAGCATGCCCGTTCCACCACCTCTCCCAGATGTACGAGAGGTATGGGAGAATGAGTAGTTGGTCGAAAGTGCAGCCGGGGTAGCTGTGTTTTCAGGCTTAATCCAGGTTTCAGTGAGAGCCAGGATGTCAAGAGACAGGTGGTTGGCATAAGCCATAATGAAATCTGCTTTGTTTACCGCTGATTGGCAATTCCACAACCCCACAGACAAGGGTGTGTCACAGAGTGAAATGGGCTTTAGAGAGCGGAGGTTGGTAAGGTTGCGGTGGCGTTTGGTTGTGTGAAACCTTCTGTGCGAGCCGGAGACAACAGGAATGGGTTTGAGGCACATTTTAAAGCAGGTGGTGAGGCCAGAGCGACATGGATGAGGCAAGTAGGACAGGTTTGCCTTGTTCAGTGGCCTTGCTCGGTGGACACGCGCAGGTAGACACGCTAGTCTTTACCCAAGAATGTCTTCACACGAGAATGGCTGACGCTTCTGCTGACGCTTCAGGCGCCACCCCTCACTTTATGTTGTGCACAGCCGTTCATGTGTTGGCTAATTGCACTGGGCTGAGACTGCCCACCGAGAGTTAACCAACAAGTGTTTTCAGAGAGGAGAGTGACCGCCCTTTCACAGCTCCTGAATACTCTGATTGCTTTGCGATGGCCCAACCAAGGCTACTAGGCAACAGGTTTCACCCACGGATGGGTTTTGATCACTTTCTCAACAACAACAGATATTGAAATAGGCAAGAAGCTTAGAAAAAACTTAGACTAGCAGACACACAGTTCTTTCTGTGCAGTTCCGATACCTTCAGTGTGCTGTAGTGAGTTTTTTAAAGCTCTAACCTTAGTGAGAGGACCGCCCACCGAGAGTTAACCAACAAGTGTTTTCAGAGAGGAGAGTGACCGCCCGTTCACAGCTCCCGAATACTCTGATTGCTTTGCGATGGCCCAACCGAGGCTACTAGGCAACAGGTTTCACCCACGGATGGGTTTTGATCACTTTCTCAACAACAACAACAGATATTGAATTAGGCAAGAAGCTTAGAAAAAACTTAGACTAGCAGACACACAGTTCTTTCCGTGCAGTTCCAAGAGCCAGCTTGCAACGCAGGGGATATGCATGCCCAGGCCCCCAGCTTTGCCTGCTGCCTAGCTCACACTGCACCCTACCTAGCATTTCCTCCCCACAAGAGTCAGCAAGCCATGTATAGCTGGCTTGCTGGCTCTTCTTCGGGCTGAGCCCAATTGAGCCCCAGGAGCCAAGGCTCGCCCACCAGGTGCTCACTGGCAAGCCACCCCCTCCCCTAGACATGGCTCCAAGGGGGTGTCCCGGGTTTCGTTTTCCAGGTGAGGTGACTTTTTTTTTTTGGTGCCACTCCATCATGGTTTTTGAATCCCTCCCCTGAGATCCTAGCAGGGTACCGAGTATGCACCGGTGGAAAGAAAAAAAACTCCCTTTGAATAGGAAGAAACCTCCAGTAGAACCTGACTCAGAAAGGGTGACCATCTTCCTAAGTATAATCTTTATCAAAGAGGAAAGTTTGAAGCCTGATCTTAAAGTAGAGAGGATGTCTGCCTTCTTTACCAATACTCACAGCTGGTTCCACAAGAGGGGAGCTTAATAATTGAAGGTTTTCTCTCCCATTCTACTTTTACTCTAGAAACAAATAAGCTTGCAGTCTGGGAGCGGAGTGCTCTGTTACTGCTAGTAGATAATATAGGTGTTTACTCACAGCTAGCTGTTCTGTATACCTGGAACAGATCTTCTCCCTTATAGTTACATGTCCAGGACTACACCCGATTGTTGTTAACAAGCACCGTGATACATCCACCTTTGCTTTTGCAAAGCCACCAGGTAAAGAGGAGGTTTTGGGCTCTCGTATGCGCTCCATGTTCGATATTCCAAACTGGGTCAGAAAAATTAAAAAAGATGACAGTTTTGCAGAAAGAAAATAGGTCAATATCAATCATAAAAATACAAAAATACACACAATAGAATTGGAGGTTCAGAAAATTGCTGCCACTTTGGTGCAGCACATTCGAGAAGCTCTCAGAAGCATATAATTTATTACTACTTCTACGACAAAGCCATGACTTTCCGGCCCTGTTCATACGAGCAAGGAAATTTTGCAAAACTAATCTTTTCTTCTACATTTGCGCCTCTCATCCACCTATAAACAACGGGCCTCATTCAAGAACCGCTCATACGAACAGATTTGTTCTTAAATACGAGTGATTTAAGAGAAATTGCTCATTCACCAATTTTTTCGTATTTTGAGTTTTCTTTCAGGTATGAACAGAATTTATAAGTGATCCAGACCTGTTGCAGGAGTCACGTAAAATAGTCCACTGTTATTCGAATCAAGTTTGCTTGACTAAGGGATTGTATATTTAATTACTTTGAAGCAATCAGAAATAAATATATACATTATACCCCATAATTATGCTGACATTATTCTGTTTGACTTAAATTATGCTCTAACTGAATTAATTTGACTCTGTATATAACAAGGTCAATGGGAAGTATAACCAGCGGCTGACTTGCTAATTTTGGATGCCTTAGTGCATCAGGCTCTGGGAAGAGAGCATGTGTTCCGAGACCATGTAGATATCCTTGCGGAGACAGACGAATGGCTGACATCTTGATTTAGATTGCCCAGGACTGTGCTGCTGCAAATATGCTGCTTGCTAGAGCCACAACTCCAGAGAGAAACACACCAATGAAACCCAATTCCACCACACGTCCAGGTCCTCACCACCCTTGGAGATTGGAGACATCAAATTCCCATACACCGCTGTCCAACAAGTACAAATTAAGAGGGACTTTTATGCCATGGCTGGACTGCCAAACATAATCGGAGCAAAAGATGCAAAATGCACGCATTCACGCATCATAGTACCCATGCCGTTGTGGAGCACACTATTGGTGTGCTGAAGGCCTGGTGGATGTGTCTTGATACAGTGGGGGGCAAACTGCTCTATAGCCCAGAGAAGGCATACCAGATTATTCTGGCATGCTGCATTTTGCACAATATTGCCATGAACAAGGGTCTCCCACTAATTGAACCAGCCCAGGCAGACAACATGCCAGAAAACCCCCCTCATGGACCACCCCATCAAAGTGCCATCATGATGATACAACAACTGATTGCACGGCTTTAGTTGCAGTCATCGAGCGCCTGCCCATGGCGAGACATTTTTTTTAAGCCAAAAAAATATTACGGTGACACTACATACTACAGGTGACACAGAATTAACAGCACTCGTAATTTCTTCCCATTTCTTCGCTTTAGTAGGTCCCGTAATAAAACTCTTAGGGCCCATAAAATAGTTCTTTTTGCACCTTGATGCCATTCTCATGACTCAACACTCAACAATTCCTGGCACAGGAGATAGGAAGCGTAGCCATTTATGGTATTATTTTGGGCGTGGAGTATGCAAATTTACTATATTCCTGTACATGCATTTAAATACCACGGGTGGCATTCATCATGTCTACGAAGGTCGTTTACACACTTTTCCGAAGTTAAGAGCGTTTGTTGAATCTGACGTGGTGTGTTTGTACCTGCACGGTTTTATTAAACTAACTACATTAATCTAATAGCTCCCACCATAAAGGGTGTTCTTAACTTATGAAACAGTGTGACACTCAAGCTCGGACATCCGATTACTGTCTTTCACGTGTTTATTTTTGCAGACGCATTCCTGTCTCACACAAGCTAAGCAAACTAGCACCTGAACAGTAACCGTGCCGTTCGCCAGGTAATCAACTGAAATGATACAAAATAAAAACAAAACCACAATATCAATGACACGGGCATATTTTCCACATACATAAACATATTTATAGCATTCAACATAAGTTGTAATCACATTGTATACATCTCTTAACTCACCAGCTCAGCTTCACCAGTCAAAACAATGGCATCCATATAAAAGACGGTCCAGCAGGTTAATACATCCACCCCAAATAACCTACCACGAGAGGTCGCTATGAAATTACAACAAACATGAAAAAAGTGAGAGAATATTTAGAATAAGAATACGAAAATGTTCTTGCATGAGGGCCAATGCTTTTTAGAAAAACCTAGATTTTTTTAAAAATGCTTTTCAAAATCTAGGTTGTCAAAAACTCCAAAAACAATGTATCCGTGTTTACACGACACACTGCCTTATATATTGCATATGCTAACTACTGCTTTGTGTAACAAGCACATCTTGGAAGCCATGTTTTAAATCACCTAACAATCATGTTAGGTGAAAGTGAATGTGCATGGTTGTGCATCGGGTGTTGACCTGTGATGTACAGGCAACCTGTCCAGGGCGTTACATCACCTCTTGCTCAATGGCATCTCAGATAGGCTCCAAGCCTCAGTGTTATCCTGAATTGGATAAAGTATGTACAGAAAATGGATGGAATTGAGGAGTCCTTAGTCAGGCTGGCTACAGTGCTGAATAGGAACCTGGGGTTGTTCTTGTTCTTCCCTATCAGTAATGAATAATGGACAGTTCCAGCTTTGTTAGGGGCTTTCTTCTAAATGATTAAATTGTCTTTGCAGACTAAGTGGAATTTTTCAATTTTAGTGGGACGCAAGCTCTTTTCAGGACTTCTTGAAGTTTCCTTATGGCCTAAGGCTTCGAATTAAACAAGAGAAGCCAGCGTCCTCTGACTGATTACATTGTTTTTCACAGGGCAACATTCTAACTGTCTTACACATTTAGAGTTTAACTCTGTCAACAAGATAATCAACTTGTGAACAATAAAGTCAAAGCAGCTGCTCTCTGTTGTATTGGCACATGGGGAAAATAGATTTTAACCAAACAGGCTCTTATTTTCAACATCTACATTAATGTTATAGTCACACAATAGCCTATAGTGATTTTTTCTGTACTCAGCACTAACTAGAGTTTTTGGATTAAAAAAAAAGAATGAGAGAATACTGACAGAAACTCAAAATCCAGGTCCAGGTCAAAGTGAACCGAATAGATGGCCAGACCATCTGTAATTGGGGAAAAAAAGGGCTGGTGGCGATTGTTCAAAGAAAACTGTAGGAGTAGGGTGTGGAGGAGGCTATTTGCACTGTATTATCCATCAACAGGCCCTTTGCAGCACAAGCTTGAAGTTTGCCGATGTCACGTTTGTTGTTGTGGAATGCATCAATCATATCAGATCCAGGGTATCACAGCACAGGCAGTTCTGCGCCTTTTTGTAAGAAATTGGGTATGACGATGAAAACAGTGCTGCCAGGATCCTGTTAAGAGTCCGCAAACATGACCACATCACCCCCGTTCTGAAATCAGTACACTGGCACCCCGTCCCACTCAGAATTGAGTACAAGGTCTCCCTCCTCACTCATTCACGGACATGCCCCCCAATACCTAAAAGAATTACTCACCCTCCAGACCTCCTCATGTATCCTCCGTTGCAACCTCCATTCTTCAACCAAGAACACCCTCCAAGCCCCCAGAACGAAGCTCCGCACTATGGGCGATTGGGCCTTTTCCTCTGCAGCTCCAAGTCTGCGGAACACCCTCCTCGAGTATCTGAGGGCCCCACAGACTGCAGAGTCTTTTAAATGTGACCTAAAAACTCCCCTTTTTAAGAAAACTTACTGCTAAAATATCTTTTATACAGCACTTTGGGATTATCAGCACTTTGAGATTGTTTAACATAAAGTGCAATACAAATAAAATGTATTTATTTATGTACTTTTCTCAACCAAGGTTTGTTGGCTCAGCATGAGAAACATTCTAGAGAGGTTCTTTTAGTTGAGAGGAAAAGTTGCAGCGTACATGGAGTAGGATAGGATGGAAGTTCCCGAGCTAAGTGATCCAAAATGGCTGATGGAATAATAAGGCAAGAGCAAGCTTGTCCCTGAAGCATATGACAATGTCAAAACATTCTCCAGAAAATTGGTGTTAAGAGAAGCTCAGCTCTCTCATAAAAAATATTTGCCGTTTTACAGCATGCAAAGTTCTTGTGGACAAGGGCACAGCACCCTTCTCCCATTTATGTGGAAAATGCCTCTAATGTGCTTCAAATGACCTGCAGTGCAATTTTGAGCTCAAACCCAAGTTTAGGGAGGTGAATGGAGCAGCAGACAAGCTTAGACAATTTATGAAAGAATTCCCCCCCTTCTTTCCTGAGCTTTCCAAGGTGTTCAAGCGGATCATATGCCTTTTTGGGAGTACAGACCTGTGGAAAAACTGTTTTTCACCATGAAGTTCAATAAGACAAAGTATGGTCCAGACTCACCGATGAACATCTTCAAGCCATACTGAGTATCTCAACTGCCTCCTCCCTCAACCAAATGTGACTCAGCTGTGTGAGAGGAAGTGCTGTCAGGTATTTGGCAGAAACGAATATGCAAGAAAAGCCATAGCAACTGTAAAAAGTTATGTTATGAATAACCATTCATGTTAATGTTAGAATGGAACAGTAGGGCATCTTCTTTGAATTACACATTTTGCATGCAATATTGCAAACAGCCTAGACTTGCCCTGACTCAACCTCCAGAAGTTTAAAACCCCTGCTCTAAATTTGGAACATTGGCAGGATGATAAGAATAACCTACTGTCTTGAAAGACACCAGAGTAAGGAGATTTTAAGGATTTCTCTATAGTATCACTGAGAAGGTTATTGACTTGGACGATGTTCTTCTGGTGCTCCAAAATTGTAAATGCTCACCGAGTAGATGGAAGTTTTTGTTATTATATGGGCTATACATAATTTGTGTTAATTTTAGATTTGTTATAATTCATAACCATTTTTGGAAAAGCCAAGCTGCTGTCTGTCACACCACGGTGAGGTCAACTGTTTTTTTTTTTTTGTCCTGTCTTCATGTCTTGTCTTGTCATTTCCTGTTTTATTTTGAAATAGTAACTCTCCTCTCGTTGCAGGTCACTTGCCTTTCCTCGTGTGTCCCAGTCTAATTGTCTGCTGAATGTTTCCACCTGTTCCCTGTCACCCTGTGTATAAGAGTCTGTGTCTCCCTTTGTCTTGTGCCAGTGTGTTCATTTTCATCCTTGTCTTTGTGCGTTCACTCTAGCCTTGCCATGTTATTATCACAGCCTTGATCATAGTCGTCATTTGTATTTTGTATTTGTATTTTGTTTTTTCCTCCAAGAAAGTGACTTTGATTTTTAACTTTCATGCTGTAGTTTGATTGAGATAGTTAAAGATTTCATAGCCTTTTGTTTCCTCCGTGTGGAGCGATTCTTTGTTTGCTTATCTTTTTTCATAGATTAGTACGTCCAGTTTTCAGGAGTGTTTTCTGTTATTTTGACTTTATTCTGCTACACCTTTTCTTTCATAGCGGGAGTGACATTAAGTTACTGATAACGTTTAATAGTCTTTTGTGTTTTCCTCCTTATAGTGGAGCGAATATTATTTTGGTATGTTTATAGCCACACTTCTTCCATTTTGGTTAAGAAGAAGTGTATCAGGAATAATTTTCATAGCCTGCATTTATTTATCTGTTTTGGAGACTTGAACCTGTGTCTTTCAATAAAGAATATTCATTGAAGAACCCTGCATCTGCATCCTGTATCAAGCCTGGTCGTGACACTGTCCAGAGATAACAAGGGGATCTGAGGGCATACCTGCCCTTACCAAGACTGATAGATTGTCTCAAAATGGAAAACAGATTTCATGCCATAAGAAATGATCTCTTAAAACTATCCACTGTTATATTATATTATTTGTTTTAATATTCTGACCTGTCCAGGGTGTACCCCGCCTTTCGCCCAATGACTGCTGAGATAGGCTCCAGCCCACCCTCTACCCGATTAACGGACTGTCGGTATAGAAAATGGATGGATGGATTTTAATATTCGAATATAATTTATGTTATTATAAAATATATTCATTGAAATACTTTATTCTAATATTATTAGAATAAATAATCATGAAAACTTCATGGGAAATCATGGGATTCTAAGATTTTAGTCTATTGGAACAGGATGTGCTATAGATGATACAGATACACAGGAGTCAAAAGGAATGTGTCCCCTTATTGTATTTACAAGGTTGCAATAGGTGTGCTTTTTATGCACCTTGCTCCCTCTCCCACCCCACCCATCCCACCCCCAGTAAATGAGTAATCTTGAGCTTATGATATTGTTTCTTCATCAGCTCCAACAACTAAAAAATAAAGATAAAGGAAAGTCTTTAAAATTATGTTCTTTCACTCTTTCAATGCAGTATTCCCTCCAAACCAACAAATAGCTGACCTTTGAAAACTGATGTGTTTAAGCCATTGTATTTAGCCTTTTGTAAATGTCACATAATGTTATTGGGCTCTAACAGCACAGGACCATTAATTCTTCCAATCCATGGTGGCTGAGGAAAATAAGGTGGGTAGACAAGCTATATCACTAAGTAGGTACATCAGTGCAGAAGTGTAAACATCATTTAGACTGCGTTTTTCTGCTCTGATGGATTTGATGTTGATGAGGAGAAGCTTTTTTTCCAAGTGCAATGATGCACAGTGTTTGATCGATGTTTCTGGGCCGGTTGGTTATCCACGTTTGGAAGAGGTGTTTTTTTTTTTCATAATGATGGAGAACAAAATTGTCTTTGATCCATATTTCCACCCTAGCAAACAAGACAATTGGTAATACATACTGAACCTTAAAGCAGAAATTATCCGGCTGAATTTAAATTTAAACTTCCACACTTATTTGCTTAGTTATAATACACAGTTTATGCTCAAATCCTTTTGATATGTTGACTTCATGCCACTTATATTACCTTTCTGATGCATTTTAGTATTTAAAATAATCCCACATAAAAGATCATGTTTAAAAATACTTACATATAGTAAATATGTTTTGATTACATTAAAAATGTATTGCTCATTTTGACTTCTGTAGTCCATGTTATTGTTTATAGAGGCCCATTCTAAATCTCTTTTTGTCATACAAATGGGAAAGCAGTGGTATTCCGTGGGTTTTTCCAGAGAGTAGAGATAGCAGAGAAGCCTTTGTGCTGCTGATCAGTTCTGACTAACATAATACCTAATCTCACCCTAGTCAGCATGGACTTTACCCCATGTCAAAAAGACACTGGAGCTGCAGTTGAATAGTTAAAAAATTTATTTTCCTAGACATTTACTTTGATGGAACATGTCCTAAAGTAAAAAAAAAAAAAAAGCATTGTTACAGCAATTCCTAAGTTCATGGGAATAGTCAACCATTGAGCTAAAAGACTCAGACTCACCCCAACCAAATTGTTGGATCTCAGTGCTGCATTTGATATGATACCTCCTGACGTTGTAAAGGTGGCAGTGGAAAAAGGAAAATTGGGATGATTAGGTATGATTTAGGAATAACAACTATTTCACAGATGGTCCAACTAGTGCTAAGAGACTATATAGCCCCAGTGCCTTCTTGGCTGTGTAACATATCTGGTTGTGACACAAATGAATGAGCCAAAGGTCAACTTCTGTAGACCAGAACAATCTGATATTGTCAGGTGGAATTTTCACTACAATGATCGTTAGATCATTGTCTTCATTTCAGATTAGACGTCTGCATAAATTGCACTACAAATCCAAATTTAAAACAACTTTAGAATATACATTTATAGACCATTTATACATGTATTCTAGATATCTATTCAACCAAAAAAGGCTCAGTGGAATGCTGTTTGGCTATTTCAGCAGACTGGAGTTTCACTGTCCTACTGTGCAGTTACTTCCGTACCAATGTAACGTCTATGAATGAGTAATAAGATTAAAACGTTTCTTGTATCCTCACCAGAAATTTAATTGTTTGAAGTTTGCAAATGAAAATACACAGTACAGTAAGTAGCTATATTTTAAAATTTCATGAAAAACACCTTTTTTTTGTGAATTGTAGATGAATCGAGACAGAATCGGGATTGAATTGGAGCCAGTGTCACTGATGAATACAGAAATGTCTTAAATCAAATTCCAGCAAATTCTCGTAGAAATTGTCAGAAAAAAAAAACCCAATGACACTGAAGGGCTGCAAAAAAATATACAAGCAGTGATGCTAGCATGAGAAAGTCATAATAATATAAATGTATATTCAAGTATTAAAAGAAAATCTTTATTTTTAATGTAAATGAAGGGGTATGGTCATTGGCAATCAGGTCATCATTAGCAGACAATAGCATCCATTTTCCGTACCTTGTAGGAACTGGAGCACACCCCAGCTGTCATTGAACAAAAGGCAAGGTACACCCTGGGCTGGCTGTCAGTCCATCACATGGCCAACACGGAGGAAAATGAGACGAACAACTATGCACACTCAGTCCAATTTAGACTGTCCAATTTGGAATCAAGGCCAATTTAGAATTACTAACTAACCAAACTGGGAGGAAGCCTGAGAGAACCCACAAATACACAGGGAGGGAGAACATACAATCCCATTTTGCTGTGAAGTGACAGTGCTAACCACTTTGCAGCCTGAAGACAACAGCAGAAATTCTGAATTCTGAATTTTAGTGCTGAAACATTTGCATGTCACAAGGTCAAGATTGTTTTTCCAGTCCCTATTTTTGCTACACCTACTTTTGAGAGTGAAAATATTCTTCTATATCTTGATTAACTGTATGTGTTTATATAATTTAGATTAATTTTAAGGGGAAAACTACACATTCCAATCAGAAAAATTCAAAATATATATTTAGACAGTCCAGATCCTCCGTTCCGCAAATATGCCATATTGCAAAGCCGTTGTTCAATAGTGACCTAAAGTGAACCGGCAAAACACTGTCTGTTTTTCACCCCTCTTTGGTCTCATGACAAACTGTACTTTTCTGCTTCACAAAACAACCAGCATTGGCACTTTCAGACCTTAATCAAGTATCACACAGACACAAACAGATGCACAAGAGTACATTAAGCAATTCATGTGCACATGGCAGTCCGCACTAATTTGCAACTCCCACCTATCCACCACCCAAACACACACATCCAGGCATCCATACAATCGCACAAAAACAGAAAGCTTCTCAAGCATATCACAATGTCATCATAGGTCTGTGAAGTCATTTATTATAAACTGTAAAAATGTGTTCATTTTTGTTGAAACACATTCATTGGCATTTCCAGATCATTAATCAGTCCTTCTCGTGGGGGCTGTCTACATTCACACAACACTTTAACAATTATTTGAAAGAAATAGAGCAGTCACAGTGGACACACCTGATTTGAAAGACTGAATAATTCTCTAAATAACTGCAACTACTGTCAGTAATGGAACGGGACCGACAGTCTCTGGTAGAGCCTTTTCCCCATGACAACATATTGTTTCCCCCCATAAATTTATGGCACTGACTATTAATGCTTTTGCACCATAATAGTGCCCTTATGCTTTTAAAGAAGCGAAAAGAAAATCTGCACAAAACATGTTTTCAAAACTAGTTAAAAATGGCTATACTGAACTGCAACAAATAATGGCAATCTCTCTGGCATTACAACAGTTAAAAAAAAGTCCACATGAATAATGTTTTTTTCTGTATAAAATGTTAGTATCTACCATTTTTTCCTTTTTCAAAATTTGAAAAAGTTAATCATTCATGTCATTCGTTATGTATCGAATGCTTACTGTGTCAGAATTGATTCTCAAAAGGCATTTCTATCAACTGTTCTTAAAGGCATAAACCACAAATTTGGCAAAAAAATTAAGTTTTTATGTATTTTTCCATCAATTTCACTTTAGATGCAATATTTCAGAATGTGCCTGGAAACATTGGAAATATTCCATTGGATGGCCTTTAGATGCTGATTATTTAATGTTACATTACAAAGATGAAGGATTGTATCAGATTAGTTGTTAGTTTTTTTTTTTTTTTAATGAAAAAACTACTTTTTCTCATAGTTTTGACTTGGTTCAGCTTGGACCACTTTTAGCCTTGATTGTAGTGCTCATTTGTCACAACATCATTTCAATAAGTTTTTTCAAGGTCACAACATTTAATTCTGTCTGAAGTTGCATTCTAATTTTAGCAAGGTTTTATTTTGACAATAGGAGAATCAGACTGTAGTATAAAGTCTTCCTCCAGTACATCCCAAGGTGACGGTGAAGTCTGGACTCTGTGGTGGCCTATCCATGAGTGAAAATCTTTGCTTAAGTTGCCTCAATGACTTTCTTACAGTTCATGGGATTGTCATCTTGGAATATGGACGTAATCAGAGAGGAAAGAAAATCTATTGATGGACAAATCTAGGTTTCCATTATGTTCAGCAAGTCAGCTGATCAGTGGAAGCATCCCAAGATCATAACTCTGCTCTGACAGACTTGTATGACAGGCACTAGGCATGATGGAGGCAGCATTTCATCTGTCGCTGCTCTTACCCTGATGTGCCTGTCACTCCGGAACAGGGTAAATCTGGACTCATCAGACCATATGACCTTTTTGCATTACTTTGTTTCCCTTCTTTTTCTATTCTAGCATCACTGACAAGTGGTTGTTTTAAGATTTAGCATAAATATTTTAAGTTCACTTTACAGTATTCTTGTGGGAATGCTCTTACCATCGCTATTAAACATTGCTCTAAGTTCTACCATTTATTTTCTTCTATTTGATTCAAAAGTGATCTCCAGAATTATTTTCCTCTAACCACATTCATTCCTCGAAGATGACGGTTCACCACTATCCTTCCAAGTTTCATATCATATTTTTTATTAATACATTTTGTTTACACAGTTTAGTTTTACAGTGAAGCTTCATGAGTCTGCAGCATTTCATAGATGGGACTGATGACTGTCCATAATAGAAAGCTGCTTGGTCAGTGATCTCCTCTCTACTGATTCAAACATCTTCAGATTCAGTCCAATTTTTTTTTCAGCTTTGTGAGTGAGTTTAATAATCCTACTTGTGATTCTAGTGCTGATACTGCTACCAGCAGACCATACCTAAACCTCTCCACCAAGTAGATCCTATTTACCTTGCATAGGTAGATAATTTGTGTGTTGTGACTTTAACTGAACAAAAACATCAAACTATTAAATGTGGTTTGCTGAATATTAGCTCTCTCCTTTCCAAGTCTCTGTTTGTGAATGATTTGATCTGTGATCATCATATTGATATATTTTGTCTTACAGCAACCTGGCTGCAGCAGGAGGATCATGTTAGCATTAATGAATCAACTCCATCTGACTATTTAAATGTTCACGTTCCTCCAACCACAGGCAGAGGAGGAGGAGTGGCAGCTATCTTCAGATCAGGGTTACTAATCAGTCCTAGACCCAAGATTAGTTTTAGCTCTTTTGAATCTCTGGTTCTCAGTTTTTCCCACCTAAAGTGGAAATCACAAAATCCTCTTGTGTTTGTTGTTGTGTATCGTCCACCTGGCCCTTATTCTGAGTTTTTGTCTGAATTCTCAGAGTTTTTATCCCAGTTAGTGCTGAGTACAGATAAAGTCATTGTAGTGGGTGACTTTAATATTGATGTAGATGTTGAAAATGACAGCCTAAATATTAACTTTAATTCTATATTAGACTCTATTGGATTTTCTCAAAGTGTTCACAGACCTACTCACTGCCTTAATCATACCCTTGACCTTGTGCTGACTTATGGCATTGAGAGTGAACAGTTAACAGTGTTCCCTCATAACCCTGTCTTGTCTGACCATTTTTGAATAACTTTTGAATTTACATTACTTGACTACACGGTTTCTGAGAAGAATTTTACATATAGAAGGTGTCTGTCAGAGAATGCTGTAACCAGATTTAAAGAGTTGATTTCATCATCCTTTTCTTCACTGCCATGTGCAGATATGACAGAGGACGGCTATCTAAATTTTACTCCAGTAGAACTTGACTCTCTTGTTGACAGCTCTATAGCTTCAATGCGTACAACACTGGACAATGTTGCCCCTCTGAAAAGGAAGGTAATCAGTCAGAAGGGGTTGGCTCCTTGGTATAATTCACAGCTGCGTGCGTTAAAGCAGACTGCAAGAAAGCTGGAGAGACAGCTATTTAGAACTATTTCTAGAGTCTCAATTAGTCTGGAAAGATAGTTTAATAATGTATAAGAAAGCCCTTCGTGAAGCTAGAACTGCTTATTATTCATCATTGATAGAAGAGAATAAGAATAATCCCAGGTTTCTTTTCAGCACTGTTGCCAGGCTGACAAAGAGTCCGAGCTCTGTTGAGTCATGTATTCCTTTAACTCTCAGCAGTGATGATTTCATGAGATTCTTTATCAATAAAATTCTTTCTATCAGAGAGAAGATTAATGGAATCCTTCCCACTATTATCACTGATGTATCATCAAGTAGAGCAGCTTTAGAAGTATCTTTAGAACCTGATTTGTATTTAGATGGCTTCTGCCCAGTTGATCTCTCTGAGCTAACAACAGCAATAGTCTCTTCTAAACCATCAACTTGTATTTTAGACCCAATCCCAACCAGGCTGTTCAAGGAGGTTTTCCCCTTAATTGACACTTCCATATTGGATTTGATCAATCGGTCTTTGTTGACAGGATATGTACCTCAGACTTTTAAGGTTGCTGTAATTAAACCTTCACTGAAAAAACTCTTGATTCAGAAGTGTTGGCTAATTATCGACCTATATCCAATCTCCTTTTTTGTGTAAAGTTCTTGAATAAATAGTTGCAGGTCAACTTTGTGATCATTTACATAGAAATAATCTGTTTGAAGAGTTTCAGTCAGGATTCAGAATGCATCATAGCACAGAAACAGCACTGGTGGAAGTTACCAATGATCTCCTCTTAGCCTCTGATAGCGGACTTGTTTCTGTGCTTGTCCTGTTGGATCTCAGTGCTGCATTTGATACGATCGATCACAGCATTCTGTTACAGAGACTTGAAGATGTTATTGGGATTAAAGGAACTGCATTAGGCTGGTTTAAGTCATATTTATCTGATGGATTCCAATTTGTTCTTGTAAATGAAAAATCTTCCTCACACATTGGAGTAGGTCATGGAGTTCCCCAGGGTTCTGTGCGTGAACCAATTCTTTTTACTTTGTACATGCTTCCATTAGGTAACATTATTAGACAACATGGCATAAATTGCCATTGTTATGCTGATGATACTCAGCTGTACTTATCTATGAAACCAGATGAAACCAATAGGTTCGTCAGACTACAAGCTTGTCTTAAAGACATAAAGACCTGGATGACTCAGAACTGTCTGCTTTTAAATTCAGACAAAACTGAAGTTGTTCTCTTTGGACCTGAGCGCTTCAGGGAGAAATTGTCTTGTTATATAGTTACTCTAGATGGTATTTCCTTGGCTTCTAGTTCTACAGTGAGGAACCTTGGAGTTATTTTTGACCAGAATTGATCATTTGACGGACATATAAAACTGGTTTCTAGGACTGCCTTCTTTCACCTTCGTAATATTGCTAAAACCAGGAACATCCTGTCTCAGGGTGATGCAGAGAAACTAGTTCATGCATTTGTTACTTCAAGATTGGACTACTGTAATTCCTTATTATTGGGCTGTCCCACATATTCTCTGAAAAGCCTCCAGCTGATCCAAAATGCTGCAGCCAGAGTTCTGATGAGAACTAATCTGGTCGAGGCGGATGGCCACCCTTCCTGAGTCTGGTTCTGCCAGAGCTTTCTTCCTGTTAAAAGGGAGTCGTTCCTTTCCACAGTCGCCACAGGCATGCCCAGGACGGGAGATTGGACTGAAGACAAGTTTCGATGCGATCTGTTGGTTTCCTTAGCTAGGATATTATTTTTTAAATTGGCTCTATATGAATGAATTGGATTATTATTAAATTAATTTATTGGATTTTATTGGATTATGATTACAATGAATTGAATTCCAATTGGCTTGAATTCGACTATATTATTTAAGTACCTTGAGATGACAATTGTTGTAATTTGGCGCTATATAAATAAAACTGAACAGAATTGAAATGAATTGTTGTGTAGTTTGTTGTGTAGCGCTAAACAGAGGGGTACAGGCCTCAAAGAAAAATTCAGTGACACAAACTGTCTGTCTTTTAATCTGCTTTACCTAATTTTATTGTTAACGGGCAACAATATAAAACATATGGAGCCATGTTTTTTAACATTACAGAAACACAAACTAAAGGCTGTTTGTGGCATTCTGACCAATAATTTGGGAAAATATAAAAAAATACCTATATACCTATACCTATAAAATGGGTATCACCGTCAACAAAAGGAACAATATTATAATAAATCTTAATCTGTCTACTCAGTAGATCACACTGAAATTGATCAGTTTTACACAAGGAAATGTCTAACAATGACTCATTTAAATAGCTAAATATTTATTTAAAGCTTAAACCAAAACATGAATCTTAAATTACAAACAGGAAACGTCTGTGCATCGTAAGAACTTGATAATAAATGTGTAATCTATAATAAATATGTATCTGTAGGAATATAGGAGGTAGGAAGCAGCTTATGACTATGTGTAGTGAGATAAGTCATGATAAAATAACCATACGGATCTGAGTTATGGAAAGGATTCAAAACCGCAAGAGAATTGGGGGGGGAGTCACAGAGCTGAGTTAAATTTGGGGTCCTAATTCTAGATGCTATATACGAGTTAATAACCAGCAACTAAAGCCTATAATGTTGTATCTCCAGACATCACCATAACCCTATTAACAAGGAAGGGAGAAGAATAAGCATACAGTTGGTTGATTTTGTTGTTCTGTTCCTGCACATGCACCCTTGCTAAGAAGCTTGTCTGACTGCCACTGGTCGTTGGGAGTCAGGATGCAGATGAAGTGGGCACAAGGAGATTCTTCCCCTGCCTCAGCTGCCTGACTCCCTGAATAGGTGGTTCATCTGTCAGTTAGCTGTTGGCTTTAAGCATGTCAGGTTCATGGTTGGCCCTCTGCCTCTTTCTTCCTCTCTGTGACTTTCTAGGAGACGGGCTTTGGCTGGTGTGGCAAGACGTCAAGTCAAAAACGGGATAAAAAAGTGATGGGTGCATGCACCTGAGTATGTGAGTTTGGAGTCGGTTTGGTCAATAAAATAAGTCAACTCTTGTGAGGTGAATGTCGATTCAAATGACAGAAATATCAAAACAGCAAAAGTCTAACAAAAATTGCGCTGGCTCATTGCGGAAAAAAATACTTTGTGTGGCGCAAATATCCCTTTGTTACTGTGTAACATCAAAGTGAGGTTAAAACACGCAGAGAAAACAAAAAAAACATGGAACATAAGTAATAAAACACGCACCAAACAAACAAAACACAAACACTCTTATGTTTTAATTTTCTTAAATCTCTTTTCCCTTATTTTTTTATTTGTGCAACTGTAACATTAAGTGTTTCCTCATAGGGGTCTGAAAAGTAGTAATCAGTGTTGTAAACTAATAGGTTCAAATTTGCAAATGAATAACTTGGACGTGAACTTGTTCATATTATGTGATGTCCTGCAACAGCATGTTGTTGTCACTGCCTACATTTTCCCGGCACCACACCTCCACATTACCTTACGAACGATGCATTACTCACTTGAGCACAAACCAGCAATGCAGTCCTACTCTAAAATGGAGATGGAATGGAGAGAAACAGCGTGCACATCAGATGCCTTGTCTACTTATGATTATTTATGGAAATTTTATAGTAAAAATCTAACATTTCTGTGTGTGGCGTTGTCTGATGCCACTGCGGATTCTTTCAGCAAGTACACTCTGAGATTTAGGACGGTTCGACTCTTATTTGTTTTAGATAGGCAATATAGCCGAGTGGAGTCTTTCGCAGGCCTTTTCCTCACAGGGTTCGAGCTGACGACTCCACTTGTCTCTGTCTCTGCTCCACTCCCCCCAGGGCCAGCACGCTACAGTGTTTAAAAATGAAGAGTGATTGGACAAGTGGATGACGGTGTACTAATCACTCACCTTGTCCTGAGCTCTCTCCACACTGTGCAAATTATGTCCACCTGCGCTTAAAAAACAAGTCAGAACGTCAGCCTCATTATCTTCCCATTTGAAAAGACGTGGAGTTGAAGCATCCGTCCAGTGTGAGACAATATCTGCAAGTCCTTGACAATAAAAAAAAAATCATTTGGAAAGGGCAAGACCCCCTGCCAACAGCTCCAAACTGCCCAGATCACACTGCCAGCAGTTTTCATGTGATTTCCCAGTAACAGGTAGACAGCTTAATAATGGAATACATTGTTGGAGAAGAAGTTATTAGAACATTTTTTGTCCATTACCCACACAGTTGTTCCATGTGCATATCAATTTTGTGTGATAGAATTTAAGGTCTAGTATAAATGATTTAATTGTAAGACATAACACTGTAATTTCTTCTCTTTCTCAAGTTTAGTCTTTCTTTCTCATTTCTAACCTAAAATAATTTAAATTAACTGAACTTTCAACTAGTTCAAAATTGAAATGGTGAACTATGAATGTAAACTTAATTTTTAACCTGTGGGAACTGAACTTTGATAGTTCATGAGAAGCATTAACTTGCACAATACTGTTAGTGATATGGATTACATAGAATTTCAATTTTTTGTTGATTTTTTTTGGACTTGGGATTGTTTTTTTCTTATATTGATACTGTTTATATTCTTGAGTCATTAATTTAAATTAGGTTTATTAAATTCAGTTTGTATTTCTCTTGTCATGGTTTGTCTTTTTGTTCACGGTTACGCCATGTTATTTTGGGTTTTGAGTTTGTGGTCTTTTCGGCTTTATCATTTCTTAGTTCTTTTTTCTGACTGGTTTCTCTGGTCTCCTGCCTTCAACCCCAGAGGAGTCTGCTCTGGACCACTGAGACTTTTTACACATTTGGACTGGTATGGAAGACCAATGGTATGATTTGTCTGATGAAGAGCCTCTTGGATCATTAAGTGCTGATCTTGGGTGATAGTGGCAGTTTGTGCGGAAACATGGGAAGGAAGAGGTGCCATATTGATGTTTACAGCTGAGGGAAGGGTAGAGGAATAGATGCAGGGATGTATGTGCATCAGGATTTAGTGCAGCTTGCGGAGACAGGGATGAGAAAAAAAGAGGAGAGGCGCTGAGACAGGTCAGACACAGAGCAGGTACAGGTGGAAACACAACCTGGCTTCCACCAGGGGAAGCGACTGGCTGAGACCAAGGAGACAGTGCCATCTTATCACTGTTTACGGCTCTAGAGGTAGGCGGAGGCTCAGACATGGATACTCTACTGGAGGTTGGGATTTTATTTTGGTTGTATTATTTCTGGATGTAGATTATTGTTCAAACTCCCGTGATATGTAGGCAGCTATAATGAGAGACTTGGTTGTGGTTTGAATGTTGGGATAATTAAGTCTTAGACCAACACAAAGTTAAACTAATTTTGTTGGTTAAATAGGATATTACCAGCTTTTAGATTAACACATTTCCACATCTGCCTTAGATCTAACATTACCTATATATAAAAAAAACATAGCAAACTTGTTGGAACAAATAAGTAATACAAACATAACTACAGGGCATGTAAATGATAAATTAACTGTACTTGTGGAGAACTTTTCTAGTCTCTTGACCACTCAAAACACATTTACACTACATGGCATATTTACCCATGCACTCACGCAACACATCTTTACAGGCTACATAGCGCTTTCTTCTCTATCATATACATTCATACACTGATTGACGCATCAGTAGGTGATGCTTCGACATGTGTCCTGGGGAAGCCGGGAGTCGAACCAACGACCTTACAATTGGTAGATGACTGCTCTTCCTGAGTTATAGCCACCCTATAAATGCCATATTATGCCTGGATATGTTCATGGACATTTATTATCACCATTGCTTGGTTTGTATTTGCATTGTTAGTGCTATAGCATCATGTCTAACAGCCTAACATTTTTGTCTCAGCAATTAGTTACTGTAATCTTCACAGGTATTGAATGACAATAGCATGTAGCCCTCCTGTGTCATAGTTCAAGGCCACTTTGATTACAGGAGGATAGCTCTTAAGTCCTGTCTATAAAATTCCAGGCAACTGCATTTACAAGATTATATCTTTATTGGAAGTAAATTTAGAACGACCATCCCAAAAATATTTAAGTTTCATCGGGTGTGACAAGGGCAAAAAAGTAAACGTCATGAGAAGGGAGAAATGGGGAGGGTGAGGTAGGCTGGGACAGGCAACAGTGAGAAAAATATATACAATTTAGGATAGAAGGTAAAATTATAACACAACCTGTATTTTTCTGTTTTGACTCTAGCACCAAAACAACTGTGCTCCACTATTCAAGGTAAACACAAGAAACTTGTGCTAAAGAAAAAAATGGACTCAGTGAATAATTCCCTATAATCCCTATATAGACCAGTGAGCAGTGCTGGCCAACATGTCATTGGGGTCATCAGGTGGGAACCTCCTTTCATCAATGTTTCGTCTAGTTGCGCCCAAGACACCTCCAGGAGGCTACACAGTGATCACTGGCGTCCCAGAGTCACTCCCCTACTGTCAGCCATCACTGCTCCTCACACCACAACAACCATCTTTTCCTTCCACAACCACAAGCTACCCCAGCCTCTCATCAACTGCACACCAGTCATAGCGGGGTGGGAATACAAACCCTGGTTCGGGTAGGGGGTAATGAAAGTATAGAGGGTTCCAGAGGTGAAGGCAGGACAAGACACACTAACAGATTCAGCAGACAAACTCACCTAAACAGTCCTACAGTCACTATAAATGCCTGCAAAAACAAGGCCATACAGGCCAACTCATCTGAAATGGCCA
This sequence comes from Leuresthes tenuis, assembly GCF_036924035.1. Lineage (NCBI taxonomy): Eukaryota > Metazoa > Chordata > Actinopteri > Atheriniformes > Atherinopsidae > Leuresthes > Leuresthes tenuis. The sequence continues at coordinate 34,998,591 of NW_027325360.1, forward strand.
CCTGTTTTCAAAAGGCTCACATGGGCCACACCCTCAACTTAAATATATTCAGGATTTCTTCCTTGCTTCTTCCAAGAGTCTGTTTACCCTAAGTGCTCCCCCTGCTGGTCCCCCAGTGACTATTGGTTCTTCTAATCCAAATCCACTGACTGGACTTTACTGCCTCATCTGACACTTCCTTCACATTCTGTCCACTTACACCCAACTCCCTCAACTATGAGACAACAGACTTTGCAACAAATCCTCTACATCCTACTTCCACTGGACATATCCTCCACTGGACATTACCTGAGCCATCCCCAACTATAAGCTTTATAAAAAAGGAAAGTTTTAAGCCTAATCTTAAAAGTGGAAAGGGTGTCTGCTTCCTGGACATTTACTGGCAGCTTATTCCACAAGAGAGGGGCCTGATAACTGAAGGCTCTGCCTCCCATTCTACTTTTAGAAACTCTGGGAACAACAAGTAAACCTGCAATTTGGGAGCGAAGTGCTCTGTTAGGAAAATATCTTACAATGAGATCTTTAAGATATGATGGAGCTCGGTCATTAAGAGCTTTATATGTGCATCAGGAAGCTTGCTTTCTATTGACTTTGTTACCAGAGGATTCTTTAAAGCACCGGTGTCACCAAGGTCACTCAGGTCTTGAAGGGCTTTCTGAACAGCTTGGATGAGCTGAATTTTCTTGGGCTGGTGACTTTTGACAGCTGGAAGTCTCTGGAGCTCCTCAACTATTTCGATGGCAATTGCCGTTTGGTTTCCAAACCGGTTCTCCAGGACCCGAAGGATGTCGTTTGCTTTGTTATAGGTCAGTCGAAGATCTCTCATTATTATTATTATTATTATCCAAACTGTCAAGAAGCTGGAACTTCTTTTGACCCAGTAGGTTCTCCTTGCCTCTGAAGGGCCTCCCAGTCTCTTCTCCAGTGATGAAAGTCTTGCCTGATGCCAGTGAACTTGGGGAGGGAGGTTGGCTTCAGTTTAATGACTGATGTTGATGTAGGGTAGCTGATAGAAGCTGCACTCAACTCTTTCTGCATCTTCTTTAGTTTTTGCTTCAATGAACTCTGCTTTTCTGGGCATTAACTTGGGAATGATCTGCTCGAGCTCTCTTACACGCAGCTGGGAGTCTTTCTGCTCAGCAGGAGGGGCCCAACACTTCCACTGTGTGCACAGCTCCTTCGCCCTCTTAACCAGTCTTTCCATGTAGTCAAACGCCTCTCTATTTCCACCAGATTCAAAGGAAGTCACACTCTTTACTTTCTCCTCTGCAGCCTGTACCGCCATCATCAGTTCCGCCTCTCTGAAGTTAGCCCAGAGTGTCTTTCGAATGAGGTCCTTCAGCTCTTCCAGTTTCATCTCACACTCGCTTGTAGTTTTCCCAATATCGGCCTTTTGCTGCTTGCTCAACCCAGGGACTTCATCGGGATCTGTGTCCAGCTCCACCTCTGCAAGGTACTGGGCCTCCACATAATCATTTGCTTCCATGACTTTGTTGGCCTCAATTATGAGCTTTTTGAAATTGTCTCTGAGCTCCTCCTCAGCCATTATGGCGTGCATACGGGCAATGTTATTGGACAGCTGGGAGAATTGTCGCTTTGTCAACGTCCTAATGGCTTTAAGCTGCTCCAGTGACTTTGAGTCAGCCATCTTCCTTCTCACCAGGAATCAGTTTGGGCAAGGTGATGTACCAGTGTGTTACCAGGCCTCTGGACTTCCAGGCCTGGCCAGTTGCCGTTCAGGATTCTCCGCTCCAGTCTTCACAACAGCGGTTTTTCACTGTCAAGTGGGTCTCACTTTTGTGAGGTTTAAACTGCAGCTCCCCCACTTGAAAAGGCAGGTTGCTCAGAAGATATGACTGGAATTCACTCAAAGACCATCCTTCAGACTTCTTTCTTTTCTTTCATTTATTTTTTAAAATTGTCCAGGTCAAACCCAGGTGAAAAACCTTGAAATACAAACAAACAGATTGTCAAAGAAATACAACCCAAAAATTACATACTTAGTTTTCTTTCTTTTTTTTAATCTACTGGAAATTAACCTCAGTAAGTAGAAAATACCCATAAGTATCCCTAAATACACTTTAAAGCATTATCATATTATGATTTTAACCTTAAACTTTAGCAGCTTTTAACTCATGTGAATACACACAAGTAATTTTTATCCAATTACTTTTAGCTTGAATACTTTTTAAAAACACACCACATTTTAATTGTACTTTCACCCACATAATACTAAACATGCAATATTTTATCCTGCATTCCAAACACATGATTAACCACAGCACATTTCCACCCGCATTTGACTCCATAATCAGTCCACCACTCAACCCCAATGTGAGCTGCAAAGGCACATAAACACCCGAAAGCTCACCAGCTCCTTCTTCTGTTCTTACAAGTTTTAGTACTGCAGTCTCCTTTTCTCAAACTCAGACTCTCCAACCATTTCTTTAAAACACTGCTCGCTCTCCACTGCCCTGTGAGTGAGTGCCTCCAAGCCCTGATCACCAGATCATCTCTACCTGGTGCATTCAATCTTCTGCCTGCAGTCTGGGAGACACACCCAAACCTGCCTCTCAGTCAGAGAGGGGCTCGGCCTGCAGCTCAACTCAACAATAACTCAGAGATTTCCTCATAATTGTACTGGACGCCAGTATGTTAGTTCTTGCAGCCAGATTGTGTCTTGGAGCACAGTAGATTAAAAAAAGAAAGAAAACTATGTATGTAATTTTTGGGTTGTATTTCTTTGACAATCTGTTTGTTTGTATTTCAAGGTTTTTCACCTGGGTTTGACCCGGACAGAAGATAGAGTTTTGGGTGGGTGACAGCCAGTGGGTAACAAACACAAAGTGTTTCAGTTCAATTCAATTCAGTTTTATCATTTACAAATCACAACAAATATCATGTCAAGGCACTTCAATAATTTAAAGCCAATTAGAGTCCAATTCATTGTAATCACAATCCAATCAAATCCAATTCATTAAATTAAAAATTAGTCCAATTCATACATAGAGAGCCAATTCAAAGACAATTTCCGAGCTAAGGAAACCAACAGGTCGCACTAAAACTTCTCTTCAGTCCTCTGGCAGAACCAGACTCAGGAAGGGTGGCCATCCGCCTCCACCAACTGGGGTTTGAGAAGACAGAAAAGAGGGAAAAGAGGGGGGAAAAACACCATAAAACCATTCAAAGGATACCTGTTGGAACAGGAAAACACAAGTTAATGACCACAATAATGTCACATGCACATGGACAGTAAAGAGAGCAGAGGGAAGAGAGGTGCATCATGTGAAGTCCCCCGGCAGCCTGGGCCTATAGCAGCATAACTATGGGATGTTTCAGGATCGCCTGAGCAATCCCTAACTAAAATCTTTATCAGAAAGGAAAGTTTCAGCCTGATCTTAAAAGTGGAAAGGGTGTCTGCTTCCTGAAGCCAAACTAGCAGCTGGTTCCACAGCTGGTTCAGCCTGATAACTGAAGGCTCTGCCTCCTATTCTACTTTTAGAAACTCTGGGAACAACAAGTAAACCTGCAGTCTGAGAGCAAAGTGCTCTGGTAGGAAAATATCTAGCAAGGAGAATGGCCCTTAACCCTGTAAGACCCACGGTTGTAAATTTACAACATCACTTTAAACAATTCTAAAAAAAAGGCTTACAAAGTTTTTTTTTTTTCTGAAGACCACATTTACATAGTCAATGGGTTCTATTGTTTGTCCTCACAATGCTATTGGATAGAAAAAGTGTTTATAGATCCAGTCATCTGGCTTTGAACTCACTCTACCTGCAAAAAATTCCCTTTGAGCTCATCTCTTTTTCGCACGACTGGATTTACCAGGATTTAAGTAAGTAAAATTCCTTGAATATTTTTTGTGTTTATTAGAATGTGTAGAACATGTACATATTTAGTTATTTTGAAAAACATTAATCAAACTTGATTTAGAGCTTGTTATGTCTATGTTGGAATTCTACAACGTTGGGCCAGAGTGGTAGTCAGAATAGCCTGAGCTCCTTACACAATACATAGGAACACTGCACTTCTCACATGATCACAAATTGAAAACAAAATGTTGTAGAAATTTAAAGTGTGAGATGATTCATTGTAACTAAGTGCTAGATGTGCTTTTCTGTTAAATTTTTACTTAGTTTAGCTTAGACCATAATTAAACAGGAATAAATTGTATGGGATACTGTTGGTCCGATTCTTTCACTGGAAGCCCAAGAACAAGCTGGATAAATCTTAAGTTAAACAAAGTATTCATTAGTGGTCACATGTAAAGTCTGGCAGCACTGAACTCAGAGTGACAGAGCTCTCGCAGGATATCCGTCAGCCCGAGCCCTGATATCTGGAAACATTTCATATTCATATTCAGCTTTATCTCACAGAGGTTGTACTTACACTCGACATTATAATGTAAAAGAGTATAATTGGCCAGTTTTTAGTGGCATGAGCAGGCCAACCATAGTCCTTGTCGTGTTCTTTGGATGTGATAAACAATGTGTGTGTGACTGCTGTTTTAGATGTGTATCAGTCTGTCTGACAAGACAGAGAAGCTTCATCTAACCCAGTTATTTAGTCTAGTTATGCTATCTTAAAGTCTTGGATCATTTAAGGTCATCTATTGTGTAGTATGAGCAGAGTGAGAAAAATACAAACTAGGAACATAGGTTATTTAGTAAAATACAGAATATGAATACATAATGTCTAAGAACAAAGCCAATTATAACAATATTAGAAACCCCAGCATCTATAGCAGTATTTGAAACTCCCTTTATCTTTGTAGTTTTTTCTTTGTTTTTAAACTTCTAAATGATCCTGAGCTATTTTTCTCAGTGTTGCCCAAGCAGCAGTTAGCAGCATGAGGATAGAAAAACAGGTTCTCAATGTTCTGCAATTGTTGGGGGATGCCTGTTGCATTGTTCAGGGACAGCTGCGAATGGGACAGGTGCGAATGGTCTTAAATGTGAACCTGTAAGTGCTCTGGAGGGGATGCGTGTGTTCCTTTTAGTATGATAAACAACTTGACTGTGTCAGAGATGGAAAAGAAGAACTAACTCTAGAAACTCAGACCATAGCTGAATTCATTCAGGGAGAAATGCCTGCAGGTGCCTCCAGACAGTTCTGCTCCCAACTATGCTGTTAGCCCGATTCTTTCATTGGAAGCCCAAGAACAAGCTGGAGAAATCGTTTATTAAATAAAGTATTTATTAGTGGTCACATGTAAAGTATATTGCAGTGCTGGACTCGGCGTGCCAGAGCTCCCGCAGGAAATCCGTCAGGCCGAGCCCCGTTATCCGGAAACATTTCATATTTATATTCAGCTTTATCTCAGAGAAGTTGTATTCACACTTGTCAGAGTATAATTGGCCAGTTTTTAGTGGCATGAGCAGGCCAACCACTGTCCTTGTTGTGTTCTTTGGATGTGATAAACAATGTGTGAGTGCTGTTTTAGGCGTGGATCTAATGTACCAGACCTATCTACTCCAATAGAGATGTTTTGTCAGACCCAGTTGTTTATGTCATTCTAAGGTCTTGGACCATTTAAGGTAATCTATTGTGTAGTATGAGCAGAGTGGAAAAATACCAGCTAGGAATATAGGTTATTTAGGAAAACACAGAATATGAATACATAATGTCTAAGAACAAAGCCAATTATAACAATGCCAATGTTGCAAATTTACAACATTTCCCTAAAAACTTACTAAAATGTAAAAAATCTGAAAACTCTTTCATTTCTACATCAGAGGCCTCCTAAAACCATATCTGAGAGGTCAAAAATGTTTTTGCTAATTTTTTTCTATATCTGGTTCTTACCGGGTTAAGCGACTGGCTTTGAACTGGCTTACGAGCTGTCCACATTCTGATTGAGGTCTTGATGCAGACTCTTACTGTCTTCGTGATGATGTAGAGCTTAAGTCACTACTGCATCCATGTGTGCGACATTGGGTTGTAGGCTTTCTTATAGTCAATCCAGGCAGTGCACAGATTCAGATGTCTGATCCTGAAATCTTGAGGGACTGTTCTGTTGATCAGTAACTAGTGTTTGGTTCCTTTGGAGTTACATCCAGTTTCCTGGGCCCCACTCATGTATTGAGAAATGTGCCTACTAATCTTATCCACTGTGATTCCTGACATGACTGGCAGTTGTGTATGTTTAAGTGTGTTTGTGTATTGTATGGATTTTGAAAATGATTTTCCTTCATTTTCTGCATTTTCCTTCACTCCCCTCATCCATTCACTGTATTTTATTCACTCAGTGGTGAAAAGAAGTAAGCTAGCACTGAAGAAAGGAGTGCCTCTCCCTAATTGAAATCCTTTCTCATTATGAGACCAGCAGGTGGTATATGGAGATGATTGCTGTTTATTAAAGGTTCATTTCACAAATATAATGCTACAAATAAGACATCCCCACATGAGCAGAGTTCTCTTGTGTGAAACCATGGAGGCTGCAAAAAAATATTTTCACTTTGCTCTTGTTTAGGTCAATATCTAATGCCAATGTTATGCCATTTTTCCAACACACACAACACAATTAGTCAAGGCTTCACAAAGTGTAATCTCTTGAGTTGTTTTTTTGGACATGACTTTTCCATGCACATGGACATTAAAAAACATTGCATACAGGACTGTTTAAGATTTCACGGGTAAAAATAATTTAATAATAATTTTTTACAATTATTTAAATTTTTGATGATTAAGGAAGGGTGGATAAATACCCTGGAATGACACCCTGAGAAATGAGTTTCCCTTCCATCTGGACCAGTACTTCATATTAACTTAAAATTTGTTTTTACATTCCATTCACTTTTACTTTTACTTAATGTTTGATTGGGTTTAGGCAAATAAAGCTTTCCTATTATCTTGAGCAACAATGTTCAAGCACTTACATAGACTCATTTGTTCAAAGAGCTATTTGGATGTGTTGGGGCTTTTTAAGACCTCTATAACATGGATTACTGTAAATTCCGGACTATAAACCGCTACTTTTTTCCCAGGCTTCGAAAACCGCAGTTTATAATAGTTTTTTTCATGCCACCAAAAACATTTTGCCTCGTAACATTAGACCAATAAAATTAACGAATAGTTCACAGTGGTCCAATGAAATTGTACGATAAATTAAACACACTTACACTACTAAATTATTTTAATCGGTCTTTTGTACTCATCCTCAACATGGAAAACAAACGAAGAAATGCAGCTTTTAAATTAAAGGCGACCAATGACTTTTCCTGGTAGGCTACTTTTTTTACCAGCCGTGTCACAGGTACTGTTCGAAAAAAAAAAGCATTTGTGGTATGTGTTTGTTACCATACGCATCCAATTAAAAGTTTAAAAATCTTTCTGTATAAATATCTCATGTTACAATGTGGACACCCACTGTTTATAATCTGGTGCGGGATGTGGCTTATATTCAAGTGCACTCTATAGTCCGGAATTTACGGTAGTTGCAAAGGCCAATAGTCTGATATCTAATCAAAATGTCATCCATTTTCAGTAGTTCAAGATCAGTCACTAGTACTAGATGAGGGGAATTGAAGGGTCAAAAGTAGTTCCTAGAGTAAATAGACCTGGTTGGAAATTACTCCTATTTTCCCCAAATTAATACTGGACACCAATGTAATGTCATCCAGAAGAAGAATATAACTAAATAATGACTTTCAAAGGTTTATAGGGCCAATCAAAATGACCTCAGTTTTGCTTGAATTCAAAAGTAGAAAATTGCAAATCGTCCAAGTCTTTATGTCTCAAAGACAACTCTACAACTTCAGTAACTAATCACTTTCCTCAGGTTTCATACGTAAACAGAGCTTGGTGCCATCAGCTCTGATTGCAGGGTGTGGCCCTGCATCAATGAGCAAGTTTTTGTATTTGCCAGTGTGCCTTTGTCCCTGGGTAGAGCCTGATCTCCAGGTGCTGGTGTGGTGGGCCGCAGCAGCATTGCTCTTGCATGCCTTTTGTTGGTTCCTTTGTCCATTTGGAACCGTAAGTTGTGCTTTCAGATCCTTTTTAAGATGAGCTTTGGTTAGAGTGTACAGGCATTAAGCCTGAGGGGATGTAGCATGGAAAATCTGAAACATAAACTGAAGTAAAAGTTAATATGTAGCTTGTAGCACAAACAAATGTAATGCTTATTTGACAGAAATACTTCAATACTAATGTGTTATGCAACACCAGTGTTGAATACAGCTGTACAGATTGCCCCCCATTTATCTGGGAGATATAATAGATACGAGCAGGTATGTCAACAATTAAGCTTAGATTTTAAATTGATTATTTCACTGTACCACTCTTGTTGGCAATCCTGTACAAACAAACGGTTTCTTTTACTTGACATGTTTGGGTACTATGTGAGGGCTAATAGAATCTGATTTAATGCCATCATAGTCATAAACTGTACACGCCAAGTCTGTAATCTTTGCAAGAAAGGCAAAACAGCTTTGTGGACTGATTTTGCTCAGGATATGTTTCATAACACACTGAGGAGCACCTTGGGTGCACAGGTGGACTTTAAATCAAGAAAAGAATGAGTTTGAGTATTTGAAAAACTTATTTTAAGTTTTCTGAACATTGGGGACACATCGATGAATGACTTTTGGGCTCTGAGTTATTTTTTTCATTTATATAATGTCAGTGTTATTTATCAACAGATGCTTTGGTCGGGTTGATCATTGTTGGGGGGAGACTATGTGTCTGACCTGGTTGGAGTCCGAGCTCTCTCCTGTCTCAGAGTGATGCAGAAAAACTGCTCCATGCATTTGTTACTTCAGGATTGGACTACTGTAATTCTTTATTATTGAGCTGTCCCACAAATTTTCTGAAAAGCCTCCAGCTGATCCAAAATGCTGCAGCCAGAGTTCTGATGAGAACTAACAGGAGAGATCATGTTTCTCCAGTTTTAGCTTCTCTTCATTGGCTCCCTGTTAAATTCAGAATAGAATTTAAAATTCTTCTTCTCATGGATATTTTCCCAACAGAGCACTTTGCTCCCAAACTGCAGGTTTATTTGTTGTTCCTAGAGTTTCTAAAAGTAGAATGGGAGGCAGAGCCTTCAGTTATCAGGCCCCTCTCTGTGGAACCAGCTGCCAGTTTTGGTTCAGGAAGCAGACACCCTTTCCACTTTTAAGATCAGGCTGAAACTTTCCTTTTTGATAAAGCTTATAGTTAGGGATGGCTCAGGCGATCCTGAAACATCCCATAGTTAAGCTGCTATAGGCCTAGACTGCTGGGGGACCAGCAGTCACACCTTTCCACACTTTGCCCCCTCCGTTTAATTTCTCAAATGACATTATGTGCATTTGGCATTGATGAGGTCATTAACTTGTGTTTCCCCATCTCAACAGATATCCTTTGAATGGTGTTATGGTGTTTTTCCCCCCTCTTTTCCCTCTTTTCTGTCTTCTCAAACCCCAGCTGGTCGAGGCGGATGGCCACCCTTCCTGAGTCTGGTTCTGCCAGAGGTTTCTTCCTGTTAAAAGGGAGTTGTTCTGATTACAATGAATTCGACTCTAATGGGCTTGAATTGGACTGTATTATTGAAGTGCCTTGAGAAACTGAATTGAATTGAAAAATTTAATTGAACTGAATTGAATCCAATTCCTTGAACAGACAGAGCTGTGTTCAACTCAACCAGAAAACTGTTCAATATCACTATTTCAACCTGTAGTTAATACAGCTGTTCCCAACCATCTTAACTTAATGTTATGTTTGGTTTCAGATGTAAACAAAGAAAGTTTAGGAAAATAAAACATCTGGTTGGGGTTAGGGAGAAATACATAGCTTGAGATTAAATGTGGGCTGGATTTCTGGGCTGGATAGCGTAGTGGTATGATTGCCACCCTCTATGTGGGAGACATGGGTTCAAATCTCCTGCATGAAAGGTACTACCTCCAGTAGGGGTCCTTAGGCGAGACCCCCTTACCCTGACTGCCTACCTGTAAGTCGCTTTGGATAAAAGCGTCTGCTAAATGCATAAACATAAACATAAATGTCCAGTTAGTCACCAGGAAATGGGATGCATATGTGTTTACAAAACAAACACTTAATACACAACGTCCACATATTTCTGGTTCACAGAAACCTAAAATTGTGAAATATTTTTCTCCAAACTGGGAAATACCGTGACAGGAAATTAGCTACTTGGATTTCCTTTTACGTTTATTTTTCCTAATAAGATATTTTTGTCACGTTTTGAGTTATGTTTTGTCTTGTTTTCAGGTTTCTTGGTTAATTTCTTGTCACTAATCACCTCCCCACAGTATTTAGTTTCCAGGTTTCCCTCAGTCATAGCAGAATCCTCACCTCACATCCCATGGTCAAGTCACGTATGTTCACAGTTTTGTCAGGTCACGTTTTGCCTCATAGTTTCACAGTCTTGTTTTTTCATAGTCTTGTTTCATTAGTCTTAGTCTTGTTTTGTGTCACAGTTTTAAAATTTTTTTTATATCCGGCTCAGCCATGCCTTTTGTTCTTTGTTTGTTAATAAATCAAGTTTGCTTCTCAAGTTCTGCATCTGGGTCCTCCCTCCACACCAACGTCACTGACATTTTTAAGTTTTTAGGGAATTGTTTTTTTCAGAAGGGTAAAAAGGTGAAATCTTTGGAGCAAAATCTGCTTAAAAAAATACAAACTGACAGACTAGAACACTCATAATGAGAAAATGTACTTTAATAAGATTAAGATAATTTACTTGCATAACATAGATAAAACATAGGGTAAACCTTGTGACGACCCCAGGCCTGGGTTCTGTGTGCAGTGCACTGGTGTTTTTATGTTTTGCAGGTCCACAGCAGTCGTCATTAGGCTGACAGGGAGCACCTGGCCAGCGTTCCCAGTCAGGCCTATTTAACCCCGTCGTCCCAGACATTCGGGGGCTGCTTGCTCCTCTCTGTGCTCTTCATTCATGCACCCCACATTGATCATCGCACCCACCCACTCACACCACTGAAACTGATTCTCACATTCCATAAACCTATTGATTATAATAAACTTGGGTTTGTTTATAACTAAGTTTGGTATTTCGCCTGTTTTTGTTGTGGCCTACGAGAACAAATTTGGGGGCTCATCCGTCTCGAAGGTCGAGTTATTGTTTTTTTTTTTTTGGTGTAATTTAGTACTTGATTTCTGCTGAGTAAGTTTTGTTAGAGTGAGTTTTGTTTAGGCTAGAGCACACGTGAGGCCAGGTAAGTGGCTGTGTGTGGAGAAAATCCTTAATTGATGAGGTTTTGTTGTCAGTGGCTGTCTCAGATTGTGAACCATTTACGGAGGCAGGAGAAGGTAAGTGTCGGTCCACTTGTGTGTGTGTATTATCTGAAGGAGTGATTCCCCTTGTAGGTTTTAGCGGCGTCTCCCTTTTGGGTTTCGTCGTGGGGGGCTGGTAGTGTTGGGGTACGGCAGTTAGAGCGTCCTTTCCCCCTTTTCCCTAAAATTGCTCGGGAGAACATCCGCCGCTCTGGACCTGTGGGCTAAAAGTGCATAATTACCCGCCGCTATGCCCCATGAAGACTAGCGGGGAGTTATGTAGATAGCTTCTGGTTAGGTAGGTAGCTAGCGGGGAGGCTCCGTTGAAGGCTACATTGGCCTGTTGGCACACTGGGGGAGTCCCGTCAAGTTACATTCTCATGTGTTTGTTAAATGGACGATGGATGGCGCCGTTGCAGGCGCCATCTGAAGCGTTGTTGGATGGGAGTACGAGGGATCAGTTGGTTAAAACAGCGGCTCATTACAATGTTGATGTTGGTGATAAACGGGTCAAAGAAAGTTGACGTTATTTTAAATAAACGTATTGAGTGCGGGAGAGGCTGCGTCCGTCTCCGCAGGCACTAACGGCGCGACTCTGCCGTTAGTAGTGGGTCTTGATGCTGTCTTTTGAGCAGCAGAGAGAGTTGCTAGTGTTGCGGATGCAGCTAGAGATTGAGAAGGAAGTCGCCATAGAAAGAGTGCGACAGAGCATTGAGATGGAGACTTGGTATCCGGGGGCGCATGGCGATGACGCACATGGGGAGAATTACTCGATGGTAAGCGCGTGGTCTAGTTGCCCAGGCAGAAATATTTGGATGGATCAGAGAAATGAGCGTGGTTCTCGGGAGGCTGACAAACTTTGTAATTACTGTCACAAAAGAGGACATTCGAAAAGAGACTGTTACGCTTTTAAAGCCAGGAGTAAAACGGGAATGGATGGAAATCCCAAACCGGTGATGTGTGATGGGCCTGTTCCTGATCAGGTGTTGGGGACTCTGAGTGAGTTAGAACCGCGTGTGGTAGGTCTAGATCTGCAGTCTTATTTGCCTTTCATCAGTGAGGGTTGTGTTTCCTTGGTAGGAAGTGATGAAAAAGTAAAGATTAAGATATTACGTGACACAGCAGCTTTTGATTCATTCATTGTATAATCAGCTCTACCTTTTTCACAGGAGTCCGACACGTGCTTTTATACCGGTGCTCGGGATTGGGCTGCAGGTTCTGCAGGTGCCTCAGCATAAGATGATGTTGTCCTGTGGTCTATTTCAGGGTGAGGTGGCAGTCGGTGTGCGCCCAGCTCTGTCCATGGATGGCGTGGCAATGATTTTGGGTAATGACATAGCGGGAAGTCGGGTTTGGACCGATGTTCCTCCCCCTGCTATCACTGATTCAGCGCCTTTGGTTAAAAGTGAACCTGATAAAAATCTAGTGGATTTTCCCGAGGTATTTAGGGCTTGTGCTGTCACGCGTGCGATGAAACGTGCGCAGTTGGTTGAGACAGATTTTACTGAACAGGTTGACACGTTTCAACAACATGAGGATACTTGTTCTAATGTTCCTTGGTCTGTCTCTCACAGTGAATTGGAGTCGGAGCAGCGTGCTGACAGTTCTCTCAAGAATTTGTTGGCTATGGCGCAGCCCGCTGGTGAGGTAAAAAGCAACTTGCGGTGTTAATAATCCAGAATGATGTCTTGATGAGAAAATGAATACCCCAGAGCGAACATTTTCTGGGTAAACCTATTTATCAAGTTGTGGTGTCTTCGTTGTGTCATAGTGTGGTTTTGCAGATTTTCCACGACGAGTGTGGTCACCTGGGCATCAGGAAGACGTACGACTGCATCCTGAGGTATTTCTTTTGGCCATGAATAAAGAGATGTTGCTGAATATATAAAATCATGTCATACATGTCAGCTCACCAGCAAACCTAATCAGAGTCTGAAACCAGTGCCATTGTGTCCGATACCAGCTATAAGTCAGCCCTTTGAACATCTGATCATTGACTGTGCAGAGCCGTTGCCTCTGTCTAATTTGGGCGCAACTTATCTGTTGACAGTGATGTGTCAGAGCACACCGGATCTAGCTGCGTACCCATTGCACATAATAACTGCCAGGTCTGTGGTGCATGCGTTGTCCCAATTCATTTCCATCTTCTTAGTTCCCAGAGTCATTCAGTCTGATCAGCGATCAAATTTTTCATCCCATTTGTTTGCACAGATTTTAAAGCAGCTGTGTATTAGCCACAACCAGGCATCTGCTTACCATGCGCAGAGCCAAGGGGTTTTGAAGCGGTTCCATCACACGCTCAAATCCATGTTGCGCGCATATTGCATTCAAATGAACAGGGATTGGGAAGCGGGTTTGCCATGGTTGTTGTTGGCTGCTAGGGAGGTAGTCCAAGAGAGCACTGGATTAGCCCTAATGACCTTGTGTTTGGCCATACTGTCAGGGGTCCCTTAGCGCTTTTTAAGGAAAGCAGACAACTGGAAAGAAGTACAACCACCCCAAAACCTGACTGAATATGTAAACGGATGTAAATACAGGCTGTATAAGGCCCAGGAAGTAGCCAAGAGTAAGTTGATGCTTGCGCAGGGCAAGATGAAAAAACTTTATGATCGCCAGGAAATCTTTGGAGCAAAATCTGGTTAAAAAAATACAAACTGACAGACTAGAACACTCATAATGAGAAAATGTACTTTGATAAGATTAAGATAATTTACTTGCATAACATAGATAAAACACAAGGTAACCCTATATATTAAATCTTGAATTGCTAGGTTTCATGCTTAGCAGTCACATATTCAAAGGTTTTGAAGCTACTAAAACAAGCATTACTATCCCATGATGGAGTTTTAAAGTTTTTGTTATGGTCCATGTCTTGATTATGTTTTGTATTCTAGATATTTTCATTTAATTTCATATCAGTATTTGTTCATCTTGTGTATCATGTTTTCTTACTTCCTGTTTCATTTTCTTCATTCTTGTTTCCCTAGTGATTTTTGTTAACTTTACTTCTTCTTGTTTTACACCAGGGCCTCAGTTTCTGTTTTCAATCAGCTCGTCATTCCCTCAGCATATAGACTCCCGGTTTTCCTCTGTCAGATCATTGATGCTTCACGTTTTTCTAGTTTCCCTGTGGTTGTTCCCTGTGTATTCTCAATTTATTTTTCAGTGTTTTATTTTGGGTTAAATGAAAAACTCAAGATTATCTCTTCATTGACCTGCATTTGGACCCACTCATTCGCACTCCCCTGACAGGTTTATTTCTTCTCATGATACATTTTCAAGAGTTTGTTTCAGTTCTTGCCAAAATACTTTGGAAAACCACAGTTTAAACAGCAATATAAAAGAAGAGGAATGGGGAAATGTCAAATCTTGTTTAAGACAAATTTTGCAGTTTTTGCCAAGATTTAACTGACAAAACAAGCTGTCATGCAGACAATTTGGCTACAGCAGAGGGCAGTCTTCTTCCAACATTACACATCAGCTACCTGTGACCTGGTGCTTTTATTCCTGCCCTGGTTTGTTTCCAAGACTCTGTTTTCTAGAGAACCATACCTGGTAGATGGTAGAAATGTTTAGTATTACTAAATTGACCTATGATATATCAGGGTGAATTTTGTTTAGTGGTGTCAACATACAGAGATGAATACATGAGATGAGATGAATACAATTGCATTTCTGTAGCACAATGGAACTGTTCTGACATATTGACTATGACCAGCTGGTAAACCCTTTACTTACTGCAAAAATGTCCAGTAAAAGGAGTAAAAACTACATTCTTGTTCATCAGGTGGAGAAAAACAACTTAGTCAGTGGAAAATATTAGCACCAGTTTTACATTTAACATGTGGAGAATAGTGTTGATACTATTGCAATGACAACGGCAGCAAAAGGTTGTGAAAAAGACTCAAAAGTACTGTGTTGCATTCAATATATACTAGTATCTACATAATACAATACAACTGGATATAACATGGATCCCTGGAAAGCAAAGACGACAAGTTAAGTCTGCACTGACCTGAATTAAAAGAGAGAAACAACAAGTTTATTTAGCAGATTCTGCCTGTCTAGATAACATCCTTATGTCATTGACTAGAGTAAATCTTTACGTCAGTCAAACTGATTTATTGATGGAATAAATCCACAAGTCATTGGTATACATGTTTTGTTCACAGTTTAAGTTGATTGTCTTTTGGAAAATGTTTGCAATTTCAACAGCTTAACCAACCCTACTTTTGATTCTTCGGTACCAGACCACAAGATGTATCAGTGGGAAGTGTAGAATCTCTAATTTTTTATCTATGTATGTGATTATAATGGTTTATGTATGTTAATGTGAGGGTTTGCCATTACCTTTGATTATATTTAATTGTATTAATATTGACATGTTGGGTACAGTTTTGATAAACTAAAAATCAGCCACTTTTTCCAACTTTGCTGAACTTACTGGGGGATCAAAAACCATAAGGCAGTAAATGAAATTCCAACATAACAGCCTTCTAAGAGCAACCACCAGATTAGATTTAACTGTAAAAATCAACAATGTAAACACATTAATGCTGATAAATTACATTTATGACTCTAAGCCATAAATTGCATGCAATATTTTCAAATTGTACAACCTTGTTACACATGCAAGTCAATCCTAAACGGTCCCTTCTCTTTGAGAATAAATTAGTTAACTGGAATGGACATTTACCTGTCCAGTAATATATTGTTTTCCACCCTTTGGATGACAATGGTATTTGATTATTTAAAAAAAGATGTCTACTTGTTTACACATATGCTGTTGTCTATGGACGCGAATCGTAACCACAATTCAAATTAAAATGCATTTGCAGAAATGCTTTTTCATTTTAAGAATGTGGCTGTATTATTTGACTCTTAAATTAAATTAGTAATCAATGATCCTATTTTCATTTTAATTTTCTTCTTCAAGAGTGCTCAATCTTACACGATCAGCGGCGCTCCCTTCTATGTCCCAACCGGGTTGACGCACCCTCAATCCCCCAGACATTAAGAAACCGGCCGGGCGGGAAACCCCCGTTCCATGAATGAACAGCGGAGATAACTGCCTGCTGATCTAGACCCAGATATATTATTAGATTCTACCTGCTCAGCTAATTCTAACAGTGTTTGCATAATTTGAGGGAGCGCCATGATCTGTGATGCATCCTCTAAAGACCCGTTAATTCAATCAATTTCCCGGCACGTTTGCAATGTAATGCAATGCAGATGTGCACACCGCCCCCTACTGAACAAGATGGGTAGCTCGGTCAGCAGGGAGCTGAAGAAGAGCTGACGTCACTCTGTTGCGCCGCTCAGATTGCTTTTTCCTTTTCGAATCATGGGCAGTACTCTGCGGGCAGACCATGAAAACGAAAAAACAATAATGTGCAGTCTTGAAGAAGAAAATGCAAATGGATTGATTGATCACTAATTTTAGTCCAATAATGCAGCCACATTCTTAAAATGTTTAATTTTCAAATTTGACATTTCAAATTGAATTTTGGTATCTTTTTGCTGGGGCATATTTAGATATGAAAATTAAATCTCAAATGTCTATTTCTTTTTCATTTTAATTAAGTGAAAGACTGAGCACTCTTGAAGAAGAAAATTAAAATGCAAATAGGATGATTGATTACTAATTTAATTTATGAGTCAAATAATGCAGCCACATTCTTAAAATAGAAAAGCATTTCTGCAAATGCATCTTAATTTTAATTATGGTTACGATTCGCTTACATAGTTCTCAGTATGGGTGTCAATGTGTATATATGTTTGTGTGATATATATATATATATATATATATATATATATATATGTATGATATCACGTACAAAAGCAGACACAAAGGCCAATTACTACTTATCCAAAAGAATAATCAATTTAAGGCATTTTAGTTTAGAACATTTATTGTATTGCAGGCATCATGCTTGTTTACTATTGTGTACTTGTTTCCCACGTTTGAAAGTATATCACATATACAGAAAATAGACTATAACTAGCAGTTAAGTAAACAAACGTGTATGCATTTTCTAAGTTTATTTTTAATATTTTATATAAATTTCTGGCTGATAGGTTGCTTGAGCCTTGTGTAATTTAATCTAAAATGCATGTTGGAAAATATTCTAGACTACAGCTTGATTGAAAACTTTTTTGATCTTCTGAAGAGGTTTATCTGTTTTTCCCAAACCTATGTGTCTCATTGTGTTGTACAAGACAGAAGCAACAACCCTTGATCTAATTTGACTCAAAATAGCCAGACAAAATGACAGAAAAGTATTGCAATTTTTTCATTTTCCTGCCTCTTTCCCTTCAAAGGGATACAAGATGCCATTGGATCCAGGTGCACTGACACAAAAATAACACAATTTCCCCTGCAAAATAGTATTTTTCAGATAGAGCCACAGAAGGCTTTCTTCCTTATTTTTCTGTTGAATCCAAGGAATTAGTCTGGAGTCAGTTGTATCTAGTTCAGAATGTAAAATATGCATTCATATGTACAACAATACAAAAATATTGCGATCAATTACGATTTTGTGATTCATTTGTTATTCTCTTACAACACCAGTAAATCCCCAATTCCCAAAAAAGTTAGAACACTGCAAAATATGTTAATAGAACCGAATGCAATGATCTACAATTTGCATAAATCTGTTTTTGTTGTTAGAAAAAACAAGCTGTTTAAAATAAGACATTTAACTATTTCATGGAAATTATAATCTTAAATTTGGCAGCAGCAACACGTCTCAAAATGCTGGAACAGATTCATGTTTCCCTGTGTAGCATCCCCCCTTCTTTTATCAACATCTCTAAATGTCTGGAAACCGAGGAGATCAATTGATGGACCTTTAAGAGAAGAATGTTGTCCCATTCTTGTCTTATATAGGATTCTAGCTGCTCAACAGTCTTGGGTGTTCTTTGCTGTATTTTTATAATGCATCAAATGTTTTCAGTTGGTGAAAGGTCTGGACTGCATGCAGGTCATCTGCATGCAGAAAAAGATGTCATCTGAATGGCAGCACATGTTGCTCTAAACCCTGTATGTACTTTTCTAGATTCATTCAGCCTTTTCAGATGTGCGAGCTGCCAGTTCCATTGCAACTAATGCACCTCCATACCATGGTATGGAGGTGCATTAGTGGAATGATAAGAAGCTGGCTAATCCCTCTCCTGTTTAGTCCAGAGAAAATGTGTGAGTGATCAACAAGACATTCTAATCAAATCCAGACTGTGCTTTTGTATGTATAGCTCACAATTTGTGCTTTCAAATTCAAATTCCACTCATTCATATAATTCCAATTCACAACATAGACAATTTTAAGGCACTTTAAATATATAGTTCCAATTTACTGTAATACATTTACAAATAATTGTCAATTGCAATTGTCAGTCTTTGCCATTTTTCCCTCCTCCCCTGTATTGGTTAATGACTTCTCTCTGTTGAATCTGGCCAGAGCATTCATTGAAACTTTAACTTTTTCCAACGGCAGGTTGCTTAGTTCTTTCTCAGGTATGTATGCATTAACTGGTGCTCAACAGTCTTAATTTAGGCTTCTTTACTTCTCCAAACCTTTGCTACTTCATTATCATTAAGATATGTTGTATCAACACAATACTTCTAGAAGAATGTCTTTTGGACAAAGTGGAGATGCTTTGCCATAAAACACAGTGCCACATTTGGTGAAAAGTAAATACCTTATACCAACTCGTAAGCACGGTGGTGAAGGGCTGATGATTTGGGCTCGTTTTGCAGTAAAAGAAACTTGACACTTCTCAGTTATTTAGTCAATCCTGAATTTCTCTGGACAGAAAATTATTCTAGAAACAGACAGCTAAAGGCCAAAATTCTTCCACAGTGATGTGAAAGACTGATGATGTTATAAATTAAACAACTGCTTAAATTTACCACTAAATGTGGTTCTAAATGCTTTGAAATAATAGGTTATACTTTTGTAAATAAGTTGCTGCTTCTGCGCTTTGGCTTATTTCTCTTAGATGATAATGCAATGTTAATGTAAAGTTTTAATTTTCTAACTTTTAAAAACTGGTGAGACCCAAATTATTAAAAAAAATTATAACCTGGTTCCTATAGTTGTATTTCATTTGTCATAACTGTTCGTCTGAGATACAATAAGGCACTTTTCTCTTTTCATACCTGTGATTATACAATATTTAACTCATATTCATAGTAAAATGTTACTAAATTCTGTATATGATAAAGAACATAAAGTATTATTTAAAGTGATGGGGCCTCCTTGTATCATAGGCCACATGAGACTCACATTTACATATGTGTCTAAGCTTTCAAGTGAAAACACACACACACACACTTACGCACACCCCCACACATGCTCTGTCACACACACAACCTGTACAACCTTAATAGAGTCCCCAATTAATGTCTAATTATAGTTTTGTCCTGATGGCAGGAGGCAAAACTCCATCAGTCTTTTAATGGCAGCAGTGCTTTTGTGCTCTTTGCAACCAGCTGCTCTTTTGTATAAACTACATACACTCAGAGACCACATGAAAGCTGCCTATGGATTACTGCTTTGTAATTTATAGTGCTGCATTTTCTAATGGCCTTCATAAAAGCAAATAAATCAGATGTAATAAGCTGGTGTCTACAAAGAATGCTGAATAAAATGAAAGAGGAAAATAGCTAAATCTATATACTGTTGGAAAGATACACAGAAACTAATTTGGATGTTCTTTGTTTTCTTTTTTTTCACGACTTCTCTTCTCATTATGCACAATAAAATAATAGTGTCTAAAAAAAAATAAAAATAGACGTGTTGATGATTTTTAGACCTTTAATCTGGTAAGACTAAAATTGATTGCAAGACAACACAAACATTTCCAGTTAGACTACAATGGGTGATTTATAATAACACGATATTAACATTATAGAAAATTGACATAATAATAGCAATATTAATAATGGTAAATGGACTTGTACTTGTATAGCGCTTTTCTAGTCTAGCTGACCACTCAAAGCGCTTCACTACATGCCGCATTCACCCCACTCACACACATTCATACAGCACGTCTTAGGATATAACTACGTGCTTTCTAAGCATTCACACACATTCATACACTGGGGGAGCAACGTGGGGTTCAGTGTCTTGCCCAAGGACGCTTCGACATGTATCCTGGGGAAGCCAGAGTCGAACCACCGACCTTCTGATTGGTGGGTGACTGCTCTTCCTCCTGAGCTACAGCTGCCCCATAATGATACTTACAGGAGAAAAAAAGAAGATGAAGAGGCAGAAGAATCCAAACCAACACTGAAACATTTTATCTGTATGCGAAGTGGGTAACAATTTTTGTACTTTTTGAAAAGTCTTTCGTTGTGAAGCAGCAACTGTATTCTTAGCCAAAGAAACTATCTATTTTAAACCTTTCTATTGAACTGTATCCTTCCACTACATACAGAGTAACCCCTATTCTCTGGAGACTTTGCTGTAATGTGTGACAAAATAGATACCTCTAGACCTTGGGCTAAGAGAAATTCCCATGGTAATTTCCACGAGTGTACTTGGAGAAGAATATTGTTCAAGTACACTCTTAGAGAAATATCATCTGTATGTGCTAAATGCTGTATGATTCAGTGTAAAATAATCCACTGCACTTACTGTATTAAACTCAGACTTTCTAAATAATATCCTGATATTGACCCATCTAGTGACTTGTAACAAATGCTCTCCAGTTCATTAGACTAGAAAAGATCAAATACATGCTTTGTGGATCCTCCTCTGTGTTCTGACTTGTGTATGTTTTACATACTTGTATATTTATATGGAAGTGTATCTTGATAGTGCCAGATGTGTGGGTAAATCTATATTTTTATAGTGAATTTATTCAAATATCCAATCTGGCTTTTACATTAATATATATTTCAGTTGTTCTTCTGTTTAGTTTTTTTTCCCTCATGATTTTGTTCACAAAGGCAATCTATGCTGGCTTGTTAGAATGAAAAATTGCCAGAAATGCAGGTAGTACTCTTTATATATATATATATATATATATATATATATATATATAAATAAATAAAGAACCTAAAACACTTCAAGATTAAAGAGTTTTATTTGTCACATACACAATCATACACAGTAAAATGTGCAGTGGAATTTTTCCTTGTCCTACAATAAAATAAGAATTAAATTTAAATATGAATAATATAAGAGCCCTATCACAATAGTCACACACAATTTGAAAATGTATCTGTGTCAGTGTATAAAATGAAAAAATGTATAAGGTACCTAAAATGTACAGTATTAATAGACAGAAAGTGAAAGTGACATAGTCCAGTTTAACGCTCACTGTTGAGCAGACGGATTGCCTTGAGGAACAAGCTTTTCCTCATCCTCTCAGTGTTGGTTCTTAGGCTGCGGAACCGACAGCCTGAAGGCAGCAGGGAGAGGAGTGAGTGTCCAGGGTGGTGGGGCTGCCTCAGGATCTTCTCAGCTCTTGACCTGCATCGTTTGATGTAAATCTCTTGCAGGTCGGGTAGGGTTGTTCTGATAGTCCGCTCAGCTGAGTGGACTACTTTCCTAAGGGCCAAGAGGTCCTGTTTTTTTGCAGCTGCCCATCCACGTGGTGATGCTCCCAGTCAAGATGGTCAATGGTTCAGGTGAAAAAGTTCCTGAGCACCTTGAGGGGGAGTCTGAAGTCTGAGGTGGAACAGACGCTGCCTGGCCTTTTGAACAGTCTTTAATTTTAATTTACCTATTAATTTACTTAATAGGTGATTGGGAATATGAGATGTGCTTTATCAGTGATTTCCTGACTATGTATAAACATTTAAAAGATCCAAGGATAGCACGGCATACCATAAATTAATTAACAAGTTTTCCACACCCCCCTCTCTTATTCAGGGTCACAAGGGAGCTGGAGCCTATCCCAGCTACTATTTAGCAAAACGCAAAGTACACCCTGGACAGGTCACCAGTCAATCACAGATAGCACACAACAAGATTACAGCACAATACAAAAAAAAAATATATATATTGAAAGACCAATTGCAGGCCTGCGGTTGTCCCCATCCATGTGCTGAATTATTTTATGAAGTGCCTCTCTTGGTATAGGTATTTCCCCTTAATTTATTTTGTGGCGTTTATTTGTATAATGATAATTTTGACTACAAACACAAGCTACTGTATATGACTGTGCTGATCATTGTGCTTTATGCCTTTCTCAATGGGGCTGATGCTTTTCCACATTTGATATCACCTAAAAAGTATGTTTGTGTATATGTTGTAAGCTGTGGTAGTGCCAGGTATGTGATGGACTGTGTGTGTGAGACTAAGTGATTGGGATAGGGAAGGATGGGATGCAGAGAGAGGTCCCCCCCCCCCCCCCAATGTTAGAGACAATAGAGCTGCTCTCCTACATCTCCAGGGAAGATTCTAGTGTATTTGTGAAAGTGATGGTGGCTCACTGGGTAACCAGATCACTTCACAGCCAGCACTAAAAAGCTTATAGTCTAGGCTCAAAAAGCATCTGTGGTTAAGACTTTCACTTCCTTATCTCCGTTTCCTCTTGGAAAAGGGCATTAGGCTGCTAATGTCCATCACATCACATCAAGGACAGAACTGCAAAAACTGACATCACAAACACCTTCATTAAAGATTCACCTTTTCATTTATAGGCTGGTTTAACTGACACAAGTAGAAATTATACTCAGTATTATGGAAGCAACCTGCTTCATAGAAAGTAACATTTATGTAGAAGCTTAAAAATGATTGCTATCACTTAGGAGTGATGATAGTGTCTTCAATCTTATAATCAGTCAATTAGTTAAATTTCAATGATAAAAAAAGACTTGTGTTGTTTCATATTGTTATGTTCAGCACATTAAACACACACATAGATAGAAGAAAATCTGAGAATATTTGGCAAGCATGTTGAAGGTAAGGCCCACAAGTCCATCTCCAAGTTGTGTCATATTCGTAAGGGAATATATTAAGATCTGACTGATTGTAGCCACGTAGCTTTGACCTGGTTGTAGAAAACTAACCCTAGACTAGATGGAAGGAAAATTCGCATGGTTAAAAAATAACCAGGGATAGACGAGCTGAACTCCAAAATCAAGCCACAACCATTTATAGTCACGACATGGCTTCTTAAATTAAAATGGACTTCTTTGTTGTGGTCATACTGAGGGTTGGTGTGAGAGATGGTAGTGTTGTCACCACAGCCTGGGGTGGGTGTACTCAACCTGGCAACCAAGCAAGCTTGTGTGACAGGCATTATATGAACAAGACTTCTTCACAAACTTCAGTCAATGGAAAGCTTGTCACTTTCCATAGTACTGTTATATCATTACAACAAAAGTACATGCTTCCATCACATGTTGGCATCTTGTTGGGAGGATACGTTAATTTCACTCTTATTTCTCAGACCAGGTTAAGTTTTTAAAAAAAAAAAAAAAGTATTTTGTTTTTATTTATTTTTATAAATCACTGCAGTTTAGAGTCAAAACCTAACCTAGTAGTTACGACTTCAGCACACTCCAGCTAAATTTCAAAGTAATAATAAATAAACAGCCAAAATCAGTCAAAGCCTTATATCTATTCTGCTTTGCTACCATCATACTGAAACACTGAAGACGAAAAAGAATCTGATTCATTATTATATGCTTCAGAGGTTGTCCAGCTCCATTATTTCAATCTTGATAATGACAATCTACCTTTCCTCCCGACTTAACTATATAAAAGAAGATCAAATGGAATGTATCTACAATAAAATACAAGTTACCAGAAAATCAAACATTTCACTGGGGATTTTAAATACTCTATTGTGTGACTTTGAGGTGGTAATGTGATGAAAACAGCATGGAATCACAACAATTTAGAAAATGAAACAAGGGAGTGCCTGTCCCTTTGATGTGGGACAGAAGTGACAAAATCTTTCTCAACATTAATTTTCCTTATAGGAGAAAAAATGCTTTTTACAGCATCCCATCTATGTCAGTGCCTTTTTCCTTTGTATTGGTTTTCATCCAATCAATTCTTTAGAAATATAGTAAATCTTTCACTTCTTGTTCTTTCAAAACTTGTTCAGAATTGCCCCACTTCTTGTTTTATTGCTGATTGTTTATGTTAATTAGAAAACATACATTGTACAATAACCATCAGATTAGCATAGAAAAAGTTTAGGTGTAAAAAGGAACAATATCACTCAATATTTCAAATAAATAATAATAATGTAATTCTGTCTTTTCCTGGTGTACAAAAATAGAATCTTATTCATCAGCGTAGAGTATTAAAGTACCTTCTAAGTACGTACAATCACCACACATTAACAAATTCATGAAGTGATATGCCACTTTATTGAACAAGGAGCTATATTTACAGCACAATTCTGAATGATACTTCCCTGTGTAGTGTGGAACATTAATCCAACTGTGAATATCCCAAAGCACACCCTAACAACACTGGCAGATCAGGGTTACAAACCACCCATTTGCACTTAAGAGGATAAATCATCCATCACTTTCCTTTTAAAATGGACAGAAAATGTATGGATTCATACACTATGCCTCAAAGCCCTGACAAATGAAGAAGATAGTATCAGTGCAAGTTCTGTGCCTGACTCACAACATAGTATTGATATTCTTCCCCCTTCACCCTCTAAGTGAGTATAAGGTATCCACAACCTCCAAGGTTGGCGCCAGACTCTGTCTTTTATGCACTACACACCAGAATTAATTGAAAATCAATCGAACAAAGTACAACTGATCAGTAAACTAATTAGTAATTTTAGCTATTCATCAAGGTCTAGCTTGCCTCAGGAAACTTCTTGTTTCTTATACAAGTGAGTTTTACATTAAAAAGCAAAGGAACTAAAATATATATCCATGTTCACAGAAGCAAAACTTTTTAAACACGTCAGTTTTCACAAATATATTCACAAGGACATTGCATAGACATTTATTTATTTTGTACAGCTTGACCCAAAACCCATCTCTAACATCAATTCATAATTTCATGCCTAACCCTAACCACAATTCACACCTCAACCCCAAAAATGAGCATCTGCCTCACAAGGACCAGGTTTTTTTCTCCCAATAGGGATAACTGGTTCTGATAAGGTCTGTAATTATACAAAGAAAGGTACCAACAAAATTACTAACACAAACACAAAGGGGTTCTAGAGCAGTCCCCAGCACAGAGTCAGCCTTCTTTATCCGTTTGTTCAGTTCAGCCACTGGCTCTGATGCCGCTGCCCAAACACTTGACTACAAAGTGAATTTCACTCTCCAACACAAACTTAAAGAAGATATGCAACATCTTGCTGAAATTATTAAGCTTCCTCTTGAATTTTTTATTTATTTATTTATTTTAGCTTGGCAATACTATGTCCCGATCCAATCTTTGTATTTTCGTACAGCACACATGCAAACTCTGGCCTTTGGAATAAACTCCCTGGGAGTTTAAATCAATTACATTTGAATGTACATGTGAGACCATTGAATGTACTCCAGGTTTAACTCCAGAAAAGAGTTACTTTTCCCTGAACACTCGTGGGAGTTGAAATACTAATCCCATGTTGGGTAAAATGTAAACCAAGAAGAAAGTGCAAACATTGTATAAAAGCAATGCACACATCTGACAAGATTTCTGTAATGCAGGAATGTATTAACATGAGGTAGACTTTAAATCTGCAATTTCAGTATATGTTCATAAAAACAAGAGTGAATTCCATATAGCTTATATCAAGCCAGTAATATTGATACATTAAATACAATCCTCTGACACAACATACAAATGTGAATCACACCCATAGGACAAACCTGCCATATACAGTACAGTCGGGAGCCATGTAGGATCAAGGACTAGCACATTTTCATTCCAAAAGATTGCTTAACACCAAAGTTTAGTTAACTTATATCACAACTTGCCCGATTAGAAGAGAGGGCCATTTTGCATTTCATAATAATCACTATAAGTCTGCCTATCACACCTACCAAGTGTCACAAGGTCTCTCATGTTGTGGCAGTCTGCCAATTCTGTTGGATCTGAGCAGTCAGCTATGTTCTTGGATGATGCTTTAAGTGGGATGAGTGAAATGCAAATGATAGAAGAGAGTCAAAATACATTTTTTGATTGCCCAGGATATCAATCTGCAAGCTGCTGAGATAGTTTGACAAACATTACCACAAATCTGTAAAAGTTTTCTAAAAAAAAATAAAAAAAAGCCCAGAAATGTTCAATCCCCTTTCCATCATCAGTGGAGATGACAAAACACATTGCTTCTGTTGGGAGTTCTGGGAAGACATCCTCATCCACCTCTATGCCCTGCTCATCTGTGACTTTTAGCACTTTATCTTCTGGTATGAGAAACTTCTTCTACACTGAAGCACAACATTCAACACACTAAATTATTATTTCCCCTTTAATGGCATCAGACAACACATAGATACAAGACTTACCTGCACTGATAAAATCTGAGAAGCTGACCTCTTCCAGTTTCACATATTTCTTTGTCCTTCCATGTTGTACCTTCAACAACATATTGACCACTTGAGGAAAAAATAATTTTACCAGTAATAAAACTCTGTAAAAAAGAAAGTCTGATAAATATATTATGAGTCACGGTGAAGTGGAAATGGCTGAGCCGGAGACAAAGCGGCTAACTATATAGAAAAAATATATGTATAACTCAGGTATTGTGTTGAATCAGGCTCTTCAACACACAGTGAATGAACACCGAAATATTACACCACCAAAGAGTTACCCTGAACACAAGCTTTAGTCAAATGTAGAGAATAAACTCCCAAAATCTAATACTTAAACACTTTTTTGTTTAACTCCAGAATTTTGCTGTGTACACACTATAAGTACATTAAAATTATTCAAACGTTTAAACAAAAAGCATGCAAAAATCTATATAGATAAAATAAAATGTTTTGAATGAAGACTGTTCTACTAGCTATAACATAAATACTACTTAAAAAAAAGACAATTAAAATAAACATACATTACCAAACCATAATTGGCCCGTAATGACTTTGACCACTAGGTTTTGTGCCATGATGGCCTTGAATGCAGCATGTATGTTGTCTGCTGTTCTCCATTATGGAAACATCTCCCAGTGACCAGGGATACTGGTTAGTTGCAACTGTTCAGTCATGTGAGAATATATCCTGTGTGTATATCATTCGTCAGAATGTTTACATAAAGCTGAAAAAAAAAAAATTGTGTTATTCATACCAAAACTGGTCCTTTAAAATGCATGTACACATGTACATCTGGCTGGATTAATTTGTAGCATAAGAAATTGTGTGCATATTTAAAAAAAAAAAAAAGAATTTGCTCCATTTGTCACGTGTGGGCAGTGGCGAGGAAGGAGGACCGTGGTGCAGACACAGACCAAGAGCCAAGAGACAAAAATGAAACCAAACTATTTATTTTAAACAAACACGCAGCAAAGCCAGAAAAATATAGAACTAAAATATGGAAATCAAAATGCTGAATAACTAGAACAGTCTGTTGGACCGACCAAAATAAATATAAGCCAGGAACTCGACGCAGCATGAGAGAGTAACGGTGAGGATCTGGCAGACAGTGAAGGAACCCAGGAGTTTAAATACAGAGGAGGAGGATTGGTGAATGAGTGCAGTTGAGCATAAGTGAGCACAGGTGAAGGGAGTGAAGCTGATGATTATGCTGAAGAGAGACTGAGGAAACAAGTGAGGAAGTAACAGAACCCAAACAAGAAACAAAATGGAGAATGACACTAATTCCTCTAATAAAATCCTCATTTCATAACCACAGCTTCATCTGAAAGAAATTCACTATTCAAGTAGCTCATAGGCAATTCATGCGAAGAGATTGAGCATATATTTACATGTACGACGATCTCCCACAGAGAAAGTTATTAGCAGTCTTGAACGTTTTCAGTCAACAACTCAATTCAGTTCCCCAAACTCTGGAATATGACCCCAAATTCAGGTAAGTTAAAGAGGTCGTATTAACGTCTTGGATGCAGATCAAGAACAAAACAGAGAAAAAAGAGAAGGAACTTTGACCTTTTTTTTCCTTGATCAGATCCACCAGTTTCCCTTTTCCAGGTGAAGTGACTTTTTGAATAACTCCATGATTCTGAGCCCCTGGTAGGGTGCTTCAAGGCAAACTAGCCTAAGGGTAGGGTTCAGTCCAAGAGCAATAGAAAGACCTGGATGGAGCAAAACCTTTTGGTCCTATATTTAATTTCTTAATTGCTAATAGGTACATGTGTTATCAAATATTACAGTGCGTTTCTGAGACACAGGCATCCCTCAAATAAAGTAATTTTTCTTCTGATTTATTGGTCTGGAAAATTCTGATTCGTTTTCAATTCCATTCAGTTCAATTCAGTTTTATTTATATTGCGCCAAATTACAACAATTGTCATCTCAAGGCACTTAAATAATATAGTCCAATTCAAGACAGTTGGAATTGAATTCATTGTAATCATAATCCAATGAAATCCAATTAATTCATTTAAATTTTTTTGAATTGGCTCTATATGAATTAATTGGATTATGATTACAATGAATTGAATTCCAATTGGCTTGAATTGGACTATATTACTTAAGTGCCTTGAGATGACAATTGTTGTAATTTGGCGCTATATAAATAAATTGAATTGAATTGAAAATAATCCAATTCATTCATATAGAGCCAAATCAAAAACAAATATCCTAGCTAAGGAAACCAACAGATTGCACCGAAACATGTCTTCAGTCCAATCTCCCATCCTGAGCGTGTCTGTGGCGACTGTGGAAAGGAACGACTCTCTTTTAACAGGAAGAAACCTCTGTCAGAACCAGACTCAGGAAGGGTGGCCATCCGCCTCGACCAACAAGGGTTTGAGAAGACAGAAAAGAGGGGGGAAAACACCATAACACCATTCAAAGGATACCTGTTGGGACAGGGAAACACAAGTTAATGACCACAATAATGTCACATGTACATAATATCATTTGAGAAATTAAACAGGGGAAAAAAGAGAGCAAAGTGAGGAAAGGTGTGACAGATGAGGTCCCCCAGCAGTCTAAACCTATAGCAGCTTAACTATGGGATGTTTCAGGATTACCTGAGCCATCTCTAAATATAAGCTTCAATAAAAAGGAAAGTTTTAAGCCTAATCTTAGAAGTGGAAAGGGTGTCTGCTTCCCGGACATTTACTGGCAGCTTATTCCACAAGAGAGGGGCCTGAAGGCTCCTCCCATTCTAATTTTAGAAACTCTGGGAACAACAAGTAAACCTGCAGTTTGGGAGCGAAGTGCTCTGTGAGGAAAATACCTTAAAATGAGATCTTTAAGATATGATGGAGCTCGGTCATTAAGAGCTTTATATGTGAGGAGAAGAATCTTAAATTCTATTCTGAATTTAACAGGGAGCCAATGAAGAGAAGCTAAAACTGGAGAAACATGATCTCTCCTGTTAGTTCTCATCAGAACTCTGGCTGCAGCATTTTGGATCAGCTGGAGGCTTTTCAGAGAATATGTGGGACAGCCCAATAATAAAGAATTACAGTAGTCCAATCTTGAAATAACAAATGCATGAACTAGTTTCTCTGCATCACCCTGAGGCAGGATGTTCCTGGTTATAGCAATATTACGAAGGTGACAGAAGGCAGTCCGAGAAACCAGTTTTATATGTGTGTCAAATGATAAATTCTGGTCAAAAATAACTCCAAGGTTCCTCACTGTAGAACTAGAAGCAAAGGAAATACCATCAGAGTAACAATAAAACTAGACAATTTCTCCCTGAAGCACTCAGGTTGAAAGAGAACAACTTCAGTTTTGTCTGAATTTAGAAGCAGACAGTTCTGAGTCATTCAGGTCTTTATGTCTTTAAGACAGGCTTGTAGTCTGACCAACCTATTGGTTTCATCTGGTTTCATAGATAAGTACAGTTGAGTATCATCAGCATAACCATGGAAATTTATACCATGCTGTCTAATAATGTTACCTAATGGAAGCATGTATAAAGTAAGAAGAATTGGTCCAAGCACAGAACCCTAAGGAACTCCATAACTTACTCCGATGTGTGAGGAAGATTCTTCATTTACAAGAACAAACTGGAATCTATCAGATAAATATGACTTAAACCAGCCTAATGCAGTTCCTTTAATCCCAATAACATCTTCAAGTCTCTGTAACAGAATGCTGTGATCGATCGTATCAAATGCAGCACTGAGATCCAACAGGACAAGCACAGAAACAAGTCCGCTATCAGAAGCTAACAGGAGATCATTGGTAACTTTCACCAGTGCTGTTTATGTGCTATGATTCACTCTGAATCCTGACTGAAACTCTTCAAACAGATTATTTCTATGTAAATGATCACAAAGTTGAGCTGCAACTATTTTTTCAAGGACTTTAGACAAAAAAAGGGAGATTGGATATAGGTCGATAATTAACCAAAACACCTCTGAATCAAGAGTAGGTTTTTTAAGTAAAGGTTTGATTACAGCAACCTTAAAAGGCTGAGGTACATATCCTGTCAACAAAGACAGATTGATCAAATCCAGTATGGAAGTGTCAATTAAGGGGAAAACCTCCTTGAACAGCCTGGTTGGGATTGGGTCTAACATACAAGTTGATGGTTTAGAAGAGACTATTGCTGTTGTTAGCTCAAAGAGATCAACTGGGCAGAAGCCGTCCGAATACAAATCAGGTTCTAAAGATACTTCTAAAGCTGCTCTACTTGATGATACATCAGTGATAATAGTGGGAAGGATTCCATTAATCTTCTCTGATAGAAACAATTTTATTGATAAAGAATCTCATGAAATCATCACTGCTGAGAGTTAAAGGAATACATGGCTCAACAGAGCTCGGACTCTTTGTCAGCCTGGCAACAGTGCTGAAAAGAAACCTGGGATTATTCTTATTATCTTCTATCAATGATGAATAATAAGCAGTTCTAGCTTTACAAAGGGCTTTCTTATAAACTCTTTCCACACTAATTGAGACTCTTCTAAATCAAAGGAACGCCACTGTCTCTCCAGCTTTCTTGCAGTCTGCTTTAATGCATGCAGCTGTGAATTATACCAAGGAGCCAGCCTCTTCTAACTGGTTACCTTCCTTTTCAGAGGGGCAACATCGTCCAGGGTTGTACGCATTGAAACTATAGAGCTGTCAACAAGAGAGTCAAGTTCTACTGGAGTAAAATTTAGGTAGCCGTCCTCTGTCATATCTGCACATGGCAGTGAAGAAAAGGATGATGAAATCAACTCTTTAAATCTGGTTACAGCATTCTCTGATAGACACCTTCTATATGTAAAATTCTTCTCAGAAGCCATATAGTCAAGTAATGTAAATTCAAAAGTTATTAAAAAATGGTCAGACAAGACAGGGTTATGAGGGAACACTGTTAACTGTTCACTCTCAAAGCCATAAGTCAGCACAAGGTCAACGGTATGATTAAGGCAGTGAGTAGGTCTGTGAACACCAATAGAGTCTAATATAGAATTAAAGTTAATATTTAGGCTGTCATTTTCAACGTCTACATGAATATTAAAGTCACCCACTACAATGACTTTATCTATACACAGGACTAACTGGGATAAAAACTCTGAGAATTCAGACAGAAACTCAGCATCAGGTGGGAAGCCGCAGAGAAGTGCGTAAGACTACAACTCTGCATCCTGGTCATGACTCTGGGTTGTCATAGTGTGATGACTAATAAATTCGTCCATATTTCTAGAAATGAGAGCAGCTCCTTCCAAAGTGGGATGGATGCCGTCTCTCCTCATCAGACCAGGTTTTCTCCAGAAAGATTGCCAATTATCTATGTAGCCCACGATGTTTGCTGGACACCATCTAGACAACCAGCGGTTGAATGAGGACATGCGGCTAAACATGTCATCACTGGTCAGACTTGGCAGGGGTCCAGAGAAAACCACGGAGTCCGACATTGCTTTGGCAAAATTACACACCGATGCAACATTAATTTTAGTGACCTCCGATTGGCGTAACCGGGTGTCATTACCGCCGACGTGAACTGTTTTACCGTATTTACGCTTATCCTAAACCAGCAGTTTTAAATAGGATTCTATGTCGTCCATTCTGGCGCCTGGAATACATTTAACTATGGTTGCTGGTGTCTCTAATGCCACGTTTCTGACTATAGAGCTGCCAATTACCAGGGTTTTGTCCTCAGCGGGTGTGTCGCTGAGTGGGGAAATTCTATTTGAAACGTGGACAGGTTGATGGTGAACCACGGGCTTGACTTTAGGACTATAACTCCTCTTCCTGACAGTCACCCATTCACTCTTAAGTCCCGACTGCTCGGGATCTGCTCGGGGACAACTAACAGAGCTACTTAGGCTAGTTGGCTCTGCACTGGCTAAAGGGGGCTGGCTCGCTACCGGGTGGTTTTCAGCAGTGCAGAGCCGAGCTTCCAATTCAGATAACCTCGCCTCCAAAACTACAAAAAGACTAAATTTGTTACATGTACCATTACCACTAAACGAGGCAGAGGAGTAACTAAACATCTGACACACCAGCAGGTGAAAGCAGGAGATGGAGGAAGAGAACTGGTAGCCATGCTAAGCTAGAGAACCCGACACACAGCTAAAAAGTGAAAAATAAAGACTAAAGATCTGTAAAAGTAAGCATTACAATATAACAAGTATGCGATAGAGTTAACTATGCAAGATGTATAAATTATAGGGAGAAATAAGGTGATTATTAGTAGTTTGAGAATATGTAGAGGATTTATGTCTTGTGTAAAACAGGTCTGGTATTTCCATGAGAGAATTAATTGATTAGATATTATTTCAGAATCTTTGTGTTTACTACTTGAATTGTAATAAATAAAGAAAAACAGGACCTGCCGCTGGTCTCCTTAGACAGCACATGAGCCATGGAAAACCCCATGACACAGAAAACAGCTTTTCAGTGGGGCTAATTTTTTAATAATTCCAGCACAACACAACTGAAGGACAGGCTTAGTTCCACTTACTATTTCTAGCATATAAGCAGGCTAGA
Organism: Leuresthes tenuis; assembly: GCF_036924035.1. Lineage (NCBI taxonomy): Eukaryota > Metazoa > Chordata > Actinopteri > Atheriniformes > Atherinopsidae > Leuresthes > Leuresthes tenuis. Next base: position 35,031,817 of record NW_027325360.1, read on the forward strand.
AGTGATGACAGAAAAAAGAAGCAGTGACAAAAAAGAAGCATAAATCTTGAACAGAGGGAGTAACATTTGTTGACAGGTAAAGGCTTCACCTTGAAGGTCCCATGGCATGCTTTATTACCTTAAATGTCACCCAAAGCCCAGATAAAGAGGTACATGCTTTAGTATTTTAATGCAGAAGGAACTAATTCTATCCAGTAGTCCCAAACCTTTGCTCATGATACTTTTTCAGAGCCATCATGGAAAAAATATATTATTATTTATTTCAGAGATATTTCATCGTGAAGATATTATGCACTCTCCCCACACTCCGAAAAGAGCTGTCCTGGAGTGTCTGGTACAGGCCTGTGAGCAATGGATTTTTTGTGCCATATCAGTTTAGGATCAGGTCTTTGAAAACTGACCTTGCTTTGCGCAGCTGTCAGCAGTTACTTTACCTCGTTTCACACCAGGTCCTTTGTTTCTGATTGCCTCACCTGTTTTGCATCCCATCGTTGCTCCCTCTGTGTATACATACTCCTGCTTTTCAGGTACTCGTTGTTGGAGCAGTTCTTGTTTAATGCTCATGTGGTGTCCTTTTGTGTTCCCTATTATTTTTCCTTGCAATTTTCACTTTGTTTTTCTGTGGGTTTTCAGTTGTTCTGTTGTTAGGCTATGTCTAACTTTTCTCTCCGTTGTCTGCATTTGGGTCCGCTCCTTAGAATATCGTGACATAAATATATATATATGTGTGTGTGTGTGTATGTATGCATTACTTTCAACACAGAACACATGTGAAGTGCTTTCTATTTGGAGTGTAAGGAATTGGGCCTGCAACCAGTAATACTTTTTCATACTCATCTAATTTTGTCAGATTCATTCAAATGTGGTAAATTCCAAACTTTTTTACACTTCCTTGTTGAAGAGTCAACATGAACTTATTAGTGTGTTAAAGTTAAAGCATAGGTGTACAATATGTGCCAGAAAAATATCCAAGCAGACATGGCTCTTATCTTTAGAATTCAATGGCGCTATCCATGTTTCACTGCTCATGTTGTAGTGCATGTGTCTCCATGATCCATTACAGGTACTGTCATAGAAATAGCTACTGTAGCTACCAGCATAAAAATATCCACAAGCTGAGGCACAATGGTCATAATACAGCTTGAGTGTGTGTGTGTGCGCGCATGTGTGCATTTGTGTGCTTTTTGGGTTAGAAGTGTGCGTGCATTTGTGAGGGGGGGTACTTCAGTGTCCATTCAGGCTCATCTCTGACATATTCCATGGCCTTGAAGTCTCTGTTGAGCATGGCAGTGCTCTCTCGGCTTTGTTTATGAATCACGGCTTGTTTACTATGAAGCCCAGCGCCAACCCTGAGGAGATGTGGGCCCGTGATGTTTTATCTCTTGTCAGGGCTTGCTTCAATTAAATTAATGGAATCCATTCAGCTCTTTCCCTTTCAGGCCTATATGACAGAGGGGAATACATTAAAAAGATCTTAGAGGCTTAAGATGGTACATCATGGTATTAGCCTCAGTCTGTCGTTCTCCCACAAAGATTTAGTTTTTTTTCCACCTTTTCAAATGAAATAACCAATCCCGCTTGAAAATAAAAAATAGAACTTATGTACATATATTATAACTTATCTAGACAATTTAAATATTCATCTAATGAAAAAATCTCTTGACTGTATATGAGACATTAAATTTCACTAATTCAAAGGTAATACCTAACATCTTCAACATCACTGTGTAGGCATTTTTTTGAGAACAAGAGATTTTTCTTTCATAACTGGATTCTTTATTTCATTCTATGTTTTTTGTTAGGCAATAGAATAGCATTAGTTTCAAGAGTTTGACCACATTGTACAATAGCTTCTTCATTAAAACCAAATGTATGACTAACAAAATAATTTTCAAACAGCTAGTGAGTTTGCAATACCACTCGGGTTTAAGTAGCCACATTGAAGCAATGTGATTTGCACCTGTACTACTCTGGGCTATGTCCAGCTGAGAAGTTGGTCTTTCATCATTCTTTGTTGTTGGTATTTAGAGATACATTCCTTAATGTTTAGCAAGTATTAGTTTGTTCCAGCTTGACATATCTTTCCCGCTTGGTTGGTGTTCCCTTGAACTAGCTTGAGCAACCTACACTAATAAGGTAATTGTAGCCAGGTCTGAAGGAGGTGCATTGTGTTTGGTTTAAAAAAATAAGCTAAAGCTAGCCTCACTTGATTTTCTTTTTTTTTTTTTTGCACAATGCACAACGCTGTACGTAAAACACCAGGAAAGTAATTATTCTGCCGTAGGTCCCAACTTTTGTGCCCGTGGAACCACAGCGCCATCTACAAGTCGTGACAGCGAATCTTGGAATTAGAATCATTCTGTATTTTTATACTCCTGTGAATAATCCTGTGACTGCAACATTAGTAACAATTAAATGTGTGTGTTTCAATGAACCGGAGGTCTAACTGACGGAATAACAGTCAGTCAATGAACCGTGTGTATAATACATCTTCATTTTAATTGGTCACTCACCATAATCCATCGTCATATCTTGTTTGAACATGCCAACTGATTCATGTTTACATTGCTTATATTTCATGCCTGTGTGATAAGTATGGTATTAATGTATTCTTTGAATGTGCTTTGGGATGCCGAGATGAAAGAGATTAACTTTTCTTTTATAAAAGTTCATTTAAGAATGAAGCCCCTTAGTGACGCCCAAAGGCAAATCCGCCATCTCATTGGTTGGAAACCAGTGACGAAACTGCGGCCTCGCCAGTGAAAGCTGAGCGTGCAGCTATTCAAAGTTAGTTTTCTTTTACACTTTCAGACTCTAGACTCTTTTAGTCACTTTTTATTTAACCTCTACTTAGGCTATTTCACTTACTTTTACTTTTCAGTTGCTTTTATATTATTATACTCTTTTTGGCTCCCTGTCCTATATTATGCACCCATCCTTAGATGAGTTTTTGTAACTTCTCACTGATGCTGCTTATCTAATTGTTACCTTTTTGGGACGCTCATTACCTAAGCAAAATCCACGGGGCAGACTTGGTCAAAAAGGGAATTATTGGTTAAGTTTATTTGAAAACCTGATTTTTGAAACCTTGGGCTGTGGTTTGGTAATAAAGAGGGCCGAGTTAAAATAACCAAGTTTTCATTCATGCAATAAGTTATCCACATATTTAGCCAGAGGTCACTATAGAAATATTAAGTCCCATATCTCTCTTATCCCTGGGCTATTTAACGGAATCTTTGGTGTTATGTCCTCATTACCATACGTCCTTGAGTGCTGTTTTACTCCATTTTAAATAAATGACCAAATATAATCGATTCGTGTTTTGTGTTTCTTAAATAATTCTGGTCAATTCAGAGAGAATTCTACCCTTCAGTAACGACTCTTAGTAGATATATTTTAATATGTCCCTTCCAAGGTAAATGGTAGGTGGTGCCCCCCTTAATGAGATTTTAAGAATTAATTTCATATCTAGAATGCTACATACTCTCCTTTATTCTCTGGTGCCCTCCGTGTGAGGCCTCTGCAAAACTGGGTTACAGAAAGAAACATTGTTTATGTGGTCTGCTTACTGCCTGCGTGTGAGCATTGCAAATATTTGGGTTGTCCGTATAAAGCGAATGAATAACTGAGCAAGTAAAATCTTTATTATATTTAAATGAGAGCTGGCTGGAAACTGGTACAGTGGACGAACAAACCATCTCAGCCCGTCTGTTTGCGACAGTAAGCGGTTGTAAACCACAGAAGAAGAATCAGCTGTTAGTTGATACTTGCTTCTCAAAAAAATAAATATTGCAGAGCGTAGAACGCTGAATCTTAAAAGGTGTTGGTGGGGATTTTTAATGCGAATTTCCAACAAATTTTAACCTGCCCTGAGTGTCAGGAAAGGATCACCGCGAGACTCCGGGACCTTTATTCGGCTCAGAAACTCCGCGCTGGGCTAATAGTAGCTACTTTGCCCATTTTTTTGCTTGGCAAAATAGTCAGGAGTAATTATCCACCACAATGTAATCTTGTGGCTGGACGGTGAAATTAAGTAAAAACATGGCGTGCTTATTGTGAATGCACGGTGTGACTAAAGTCAACGGGACTGAACATGTATGACTAAAACAGAGTTATTCGTTAATTAATTAAGGATCAGTCTTTGTGCTCAACTTGGACAACTGTGAAAAGTGGCTGAAACCTGCTGTGATTCCAGTTAAAAGATAGAAAACAGAGTACTTTGCCATAAAAGTTTACAAGCTCTGATTAAAATAATAAGACGCTAGGGGCCAAACTAATTTGCTGCAGAGAATTGGGTTGATGATCTCAGTCAGTGTGTTTTTCTGAGACCGCCGTGTCTCTGAGAATTGTGAGTTTGCGAAGTTGCTGGTTTAAAAAGTTTGTGCAGGCCGCCGCGCCTTCATTCCTTTACAAGCTGAGTGACAGAGGAAGTTTGCACAAGCGCTTACAGGTACACGTGATGCTAACACCTCTCTCTCCTCCCATCTCGACCCCGCCTACCGGCAACACAATGACGAGCCTTAGCGTCATCTGCTGGCAGCTTTTGGAAGTCACATTTATTAGGCTGTGTACTAATGAATGACAGTTATTTGAATGATAGTTAATCACGCTTGACATATCATTAAAGCCCTCTAGCTAATTGGTTTAACTAAAATAACCTATCACATACTTAACTTCTATATTAACAACTCATTTGTCTTGTATAACCCATTTGAAAAAGAAAAGTGAAAATACAAAGTCAAATGATTTTAACAGTAACTGACTTTAAGGTGAAGAGGAAGCACAGTGTATAATTTCTGATTATATCCATCCTTCCTAAATTGTGATACCACATCAATAACCCAAGAATAGTACCATTGCAAGGGTAGAAAACCGAAAAGAAAGGAAATAAGGAATTTTGTTTAATAATTGTTTTTGTAGAAAAACTTTGTTGAAGAACTGTTCTGGTAATTTTCTTTCTTCCCCTCTTCAAACTATTTTAGATTTAACTTATACCTTTCTTAATTGCTTACAGCAGTTATTCCTGGGAAAATAGATTAATAAACATCAACAATTAAACCAGTCAACAAACTAGTGGTGTAACCCCTCTATGGAAAGCAACATGGCTTCACCTCAGTCTGAAACATCCAGCCATGAAGATCTGTTCGAAGCAATAGAAAACATGATGCTGGACTTGACTGAAGAGCTAATTCCAGGTTATGCCAACAAAATAATATGCACTAATCCCAATGAACTCGAAACCATCGTGTCTGAGCTCATGGAGGAGGTGGAAGTAAAAACACTAAAAGATAAAGCCTTAACAAAAATGTTAGGTAGCTTAGCTGTAGTCTTCTTTGCACATTTTAAACACGCACATGAAGTGGTGGAACAAGCGTCAGGAAAACTCAAAACTTGATCACAAACAATCTCACAGCTACAGGAGAATAATAATAAACTTCGCATGGCAGCAAACCGCGGCAACAAGGAAATTAAACTCGAGCCGTGTTCTTTAGAAGTGCATCGGTACGCCTCTGATAACACTACTTTATCAGCAGTGTCACTGATACAATTATCAATTGGTCCAATGACTCTGGTTGATCCAGTATGTGTGTCATCTCTTGAGTCCATTCCTTTGCTTGTCGGAAAAGATCTTCTGAACCACTTGGAGCCCCTACGTGAGTTCAAACACTTGAAGGTGTGGACACAGGTGCGGGAACCTCTGACGATTACTTTTCCTGACACTGAAGACTTCAGCTGCTATGTCCTCGAAAGTGAAAAGCACAATGCTATCAAGCAAATAGCTCCGCTCGAGTTGTCAGAAAAAATAACACCAGATGATGTTATCCATGGCGGTCGAGCCAGTCAGGCTAAATCCGACAACCTGGTGAAACAATTCCTGGCACAGCGAGACACTTTCTTGTACGCATTACACCCATCAGTGACACAGGACGAGTACTGCCCACGGGTACTCGGAGGTCTTGAACTGCAAGAGTCGCAGATAGATGATGTCATGATAGCTCTGTGGGATGATAAATCTGCAATCAGTAAGGACCAATATGACTCAATGACGTGGGAAAACGTCAGTCTTCAGATGGTGGAAAAGACTTTCCGTTTCCCATCAGATCCAATACCGACCAAGACACTCACTGCCACGGGTGTTTGTGCTCTCACTCTCAAGTGGAATGACAGGATGCTGGTTCACACTTTCCTGGTTATTCCCGATCTTCCGCACTCAGTATATATAGGCAGTGATATACTGGTTAGACTTGGTGTCCAGGTCGACACTGTCAACAATGTCCTGTGGTCACTGACAACAGTGCGCAACATTACTTATCAGCCTGATGTAGACAATCTGAAATCAGGACAAACGTGTCAATTGGCTAGTGCCCAACATGCCACAATACAGGCACACACAGTAAATGTCCCTCTTCAGCTATATAAGCATCAAGGCAAGAATCTCAATCACCCACAAGCTCTATTCCAACCCTCACCACTGTTCTTTGAGCTTAGACTGTCCCTGGAAGCAACACCTCTTTTGGGCCTAGATTCTCGGCCCACATTCCTGTTAGTGAGCAACACCAGTGAGGAAATTGTAACCAATTTACCAATATGCAAATTAATTGCAGTGTAATAATCATGTAATATAAAAAAGGACTAGCATCACAAGACCTATATTCGGTTAGAGTCAAGGAATTGAGCAGCAATAAAGAGAAATACAAAAATGAAGTTTGAGTAGCCACTCGTGTACTTTTACAGTGAACAGAATAAGTGGCCACTGAGTACAGGAACAATGTATTTGAATAACCCCCAAAACAAAAAAAGAAAACTGGTGTGCACACAGGAATATAAAAAGATACTGTCCGTTGGGGCCCCGAGTTGTTGCAGATGCACCTGATATTAAGGGTTCATGAAAGTGAGTGAATGTGTACGTGTCTTTTCCTAGGTTCTTCGGCTCGCCATCTGGGATCTCGTTGTGCTCCTTGGAATTCCTTATCGGCTCAAAAAACCTGACCGTTGCTCTTTGTTCAACTGAATGCACATTGACTTCAGCGCTGCCACAGTCCTCAAGGTGGAGGATTTGAGCTGGCCTGGGAGACACCGCGCTAACGTTAGCATGCAGAATATCGGTAAGTAGCCTTTTTTTTTTTTTTTTAACAGATATCCGTCTCATCTTACCGGCGTAACTCGTCTCCCGTCGTTGGGTTGCTTGTCTGCGGTTTCACTGTGGGTGATCTTCTGTGATTCTCTTTTTTCAGTTTAAGAGGATATTTCCCTCTCTTTCTGTCCTCTCAACGCTCTCGTGGCTGGAGCAATAGAGAACCGGAAGCAGCAAAGCATTTCTGCATCTAACTTCCGAGCTGACGTCTGGATGCAGGCTGCGTAGTTCCTGATTGGCTGTTGGGGACAGGTACTACCCACGTGGAGTTACGTGGACTGGATGATGCCTTTGTGTACAGTGGGAAACTTAAACTCCGCTGATGTAATAAAATATAACTTAAAGAAAATAATTACTTTCTGTTATTTAGGCAAGTGGTTTTCCACCTGCGCTACATCCTCCCCTCCTGAACTCATGCACGTCCCTGTGCATGGCAGAAGGTCAGATTAAGATTACTCGAGGGAGTGGCGCAGGTGTACGAGCAGGCTCTTCAACCTCGCTATCTGCAGCCCAGGCTGAAAGAGTGATGTCACTGTGGTGATCAGAGGGTTTTCTAATTCAGTATAATCAAGCCGTCGCGGTGGCTGACGGTTTCTCTCAGATCTCCTGACAGGTTTATCTGTGTCCGTTTTTTGCTCTGAAACCATTGGTACTGCACTATCCTCTCCTTCGATTCTCGATTCCATCTGTTCTGTCCTTTCTTTCCACTTGTTCTGTAGCTCCAGTGCCATCCTTCACCTCCTTGGAGTCTGGCATTTCTGAGGGAACTGGAAGTTGCTCATCTTGGATATCAGAACATTCATCTATTAGTAAATAATTTTGAATCAGAGGTATCTCATGTCCTTGTTCGGTTGTTGTGACTTTTTCGGAGGAGTACTCAGTGTTGCTCTGAGGGTGAAACTCAGTAAGCTTCAAGGGACTATCTGAAGTACTATTAGACATATCAGGTAAGTTGTCAAGATTGGGTGGGCTATCAGTATCAGGTGTACCATCTTGGTTATAAGAGTTTTCAGGACTCTTAACAGAATGAGTACCTGTAGGTCAGTATAGTGACTGTTTTGAACATTGGTCATTGGTAGGCAAGGCTGCACAGGATTCTCAAAAACAACAGGGACTGAAGGGCTTAAATAAACGCGAATGAGTGGCTCGTCCCCCTCATCTGAGGAACTCTCCTCCCCTTCAGCAGGGTTTGCACGGGTTCTTGGCCTGTGGGGTGCTGGTTTTTGTTCAGGCTCAGATCTTTCCTCCTCAGGTAAGTTCCCACATAGAAGTAGCAGATTCCTATGTAGTGTTCAAAACATCACCAACACTGAGCCACATGAATACATAATCAAAAACAGAAATTTCACCAACACAGAGCAACACCACACACTAAGCAACATATACATACACATACACACACACACACACACACCAGACAACAACACTTGTGACACACTCAGGAGGGCTGGGTCCATACAGAGCTATTGGGGGAGGTTGTTGAGTGCTGAGATGGCAGACGGGACAAAGCTTTTGATGACGCCAGCCCGTCGCCATCTCAGAGTCCTGTACCTGCGACCAGAGGGCAGCAGCGTGAAGTATGGGTGGAGGGGGTGAGTGGGGTCATTTGTTGTTTTCTGTACCATGCGTGTTACTGCTCCGAGGTTGAGCTCAGTGAAGTTGGGTGTGGGATGATTTGTGATTTTGGATGTGGTGTGTGTGATTTTTGTCAGTTTGTTCCTATTGGTGATGGAAAGCATGTTGTAAAAGCAGGGTGAGCAGTACAGTAGGATAGGTTGAATGATGCTGGTGCATAATAGAGACAGAAGGTGGGGGGCAGCAGAGAGGGCACAGAGTTTGCTATGACATGGAGTCTCTGTTGGGATCTTTTATGGATGTCAGTTATGTACTGGTCAAATGTCTGATTATTGTCTCTGGTGAGTCTGAGGTATTTGAAGTGACTGACCTGTTCAACTGACTGGTTGTGGATGGAGGTGGGGATCAGTCCAGAAGTGTAGATGAAGCGTGAAGTGTAGATGACCATTTCTATTGTGTTGGCTATGTTTAGCTCCAAGAAGTTGTCAGTGCACCACTGAATGAAGTGAGAGATGGATTGTTGATAGGCAGAGATGGAGTTGTTGTCACTGAGCAGACCTAAGATGGCAGTGTCATCTGAATACTTGTAGAATGTGGTGATTGACGAGGAGCTGATACAGTCATTTGTGTAGAGGAAAGGGCTGAGGACATAACCTTGCGGGGCTCTGGTGTTGGTAATGATGGTTGATGAGGTGACTGTGCCTATCCTTACAGCTTGTGGTCTGTTGGTGAGAAAGCTGTGAACCCAATGGATGAGGAGTGGAGGCATGTTGAGGGGGCAGAGTTTCTTAATCATCTGGTGGCGTTGTATAGTGTTGAGTACGTAAAGTGGGGGTGGCGTGTCTCCTTGTTCCATATGGGAGATAGCATGCCTTATACATCAGCTCTCTCCTGTGATGGTAAAATTTATGTCTCAGGACTGACAGACTCTCCAATCCACATTAACCATTTGTATCACCCAGACACACTAATTGTTTTAAACTATTTACCTCTTAATTAACACTCAGACAAGATAATTGTTTTAACCTCCTGTTTCTTAATTATCATCAAGACTGCATCCTGCCCCCCCCTGCAGATGTGATTACACATCTAAAGAACAAAGTCCCCCCTCCTCAGGTATAAATGCTCTGTATTTCTTTTATCTGTATCTTTTCATACCATTTCCGCTGAATGGTGTGGACTGATCTTTTTCCTTGCAACGAAGAATAAAAACTTAGCCGGCCGGCAGAAAAAGTAAGTTTCTCTATTTCATTGCTCATCAGAAGTATTAGGAAGGAAGCGATTGAAAACTTCCATAACAGTTTGGCGTTGTATGGCAGGACCCCATGAGCAGCCGTTCAGGACGAGGCATGGAAAGCGACAGGCCATCCTGGAGAAATGGATCATTTCCAGCCTCCAAACCTCAATTAATTTGTGAGACGGGAGGGCTAACCGGTAACACGTCCTGAGTCGCTGCCACCGGGGTTCCAAGAACAGAGTTCAGCAAATATTGACTTAATGCATTTTCTTTCAAATTTGGATTTTAATTAGACAACAATTTCATTTCTCATAGTCTTCACAGTTGGCCAGATTTTTAACTGTTTGTAGCAATGAAAACAGTTAGCTTTATTCGTCATTTGAAGCTGAAATCGAAATGTCGCTATTTATCTGTTTGTAGCAATCGAAACAGTTAGCTTTGTTTGTCATTTGAAGCTGAAATCGAAATGTCGCTATTTATCTGTTTTTAGCAATCGAAACAGTTAGCTTTGTTTGTCATTTGAAGCTGAAATCGAAATGTCGCTATTTATCTGTTTGTAGCAATCGAAACAGTTAGCTTTATTCGTCATTTGAAGCTAAACTCGAAATGTCGCTATTTATCTGTTTGTAGCAATCGAAACAGTTAGCTTTATTCGCCATTTGAAGCTGAAATCGAAATGTCGCTTTTGCCAGTTGTAGCATAACTAATTGGCTCTCGTCGTACGACCTCTTCATTCAGAATGGGGAGTAAATTTTCCGTAGAAGCGGTCCAGTCTGCGGAGGGGCCAATTGTGGAAATTATGAAAAAGAGATTTGGGGATAAAAGCTTAAAATATTAAAATTTATGGACAAATGAGCTCAGATTCCCAATAGGGGCGTCCCTTAGTTTAAAAGAAAAAAACAAAGAAAAACGGAAAAACTAGAAGAGAAACTGATAAAAAAAAAATAAAATGTTGCTTTCTAAAATCTGTCCCAGTAACCTGACAGGCAGGAACTGGATGTGTAAATGAAGCCTTTTATAATCCCAACCCCAGTTGTCTTCCACACCTCGAACATGACATGTGCATCTGCAACCACTAACAACCTTCCCTGAGTTTGTTTCAGCAAAAAACATCATTTCAACAGACTTCATGGCCAAAGAGGACCTGCAGTGTACCTCCCATCTGTCACCAGAATCTGACGAATCGTACGAGGAAAGCTGGTTAAGGGAGAGGTTTGACAAACTAACACTGACACACATTTTTTGGACAGAACTTAAATGCGCTGTGTCAGTCTCTCTCACACCAGCTCAACGTAACATGTACACCATGGACTATTCAGTCCCACACATCCCACTAGAAAAACACATATCGGATAGCTCGGAAGATTTGAGCCCAGTTATGAAATTGTGTAAGCCTACAGCCGAAAGGCAACAAACATCTGATAGATCTATTATTTTTTCACCTTCACTGACATCTTTTGTGCACACACAAAGAACAGTCAACAGAAAGTATGATGTTAACCTTCTCATAGATTGTGAAAATGTTGTCATCATTCCAAAATCAGACTTTAAACCTGGCAAGGCTCAATACTCACTTAAACAAAAAGCCATTGACAATATACCACCATTCTTTGAGTCTCTTAAGGCAGCAGGAGTAATTGTTCCACGTAACGATTCTCCAATACGCACGCCTTTGTTTCCTGTCATAAAATCAGAGGCAAAGATCAACCAACAGACTGGTGCTATATTCAGGATCTGCAAGCAGGTGATGCAACCAACTAATGCAAAATTCTTTTCAGTGGTCAACCTTTCAGACACCTTCAGTGTTCCAGGTCACCCAGGAAGCTAATTCTGGTTTGCTTTCAAATTCAATAGAAGGGGCTACACATTCACACGTCTGTGCCAAGGATACTGTGAAAGTCCCACCATTTGCATCGAAGCTCTCAGACAGTCTTGAACCCTTTGTTCTCTCCCCAGACACTGCTTTGTTACAGTATGTTGATGACCTCATGATCTGCAGTCCGACCAATGAGCAGCCAGCACAGTCAAACCCTTGAAGCATCTGGTTAAAACTGGTCACAAAGCCAGCTTGTCTAAACTTCAATTTGTCTTCTTAGGTCATGTCATCACTTCTGAAAGAAAGACTCTTTCACCAAAAAGAGTTGATGCAATTCAGAACCTTCCAAAACCCATCACAATTTTCTTGGTATGTGCTCTTATTGTAGACAGTTCATTTCTCACTATGCCATTCTTGAAGCTCCACTCACCCCCCTCATTCATGGCAAAGGCCTGCAAGCAAAACATGAGATCAAATGGACCCCTGCAGCAGAACAATCTTTCACAGAACTAAAACTTGCCTTACAAAGCACTCCAACTTTGGGCCTGCCTGACCCTACCAGACCGTTCACTCAAACAGTAGATGGAAAAGATGGATGTATGACTTCAATTTTGTTGCAGGATCATGGAAATAAGCTGTTAGATATATTCAGATATGTGGCGGCAGCTGAAAAGGCAGTTATGGCCTCCAGTGATATTGTGGCCTATTCTGATGTAGCTCTCCTGGTCCCACATGATGTGTCCATGATTTTACTTGAACAAAAGACTTTTTACCTCTCCACAGCACGATGGCTATGATACAACAAAACACTTTTAGAAATGTCTAACATCACTGTCAAACACCCTGTGTTAAAACCTGCCACCCTCCTCCCCACACCAGATGACAGAACACAACATAACTGTGTTGCTGTCCCCCAACTGGTTTGCTTGCCAAGAAACACCATTAACAAACCCTGATTTGGTTCTCTTTGCAGATGGATCAGCTTCACGTGACCCACAAACGGGTCACAACAGAGTTGGTTTTACTGTTGTCACTCATCATGAAACTCTTCTCTCCAGCTCACTCCCTCCTCACCATTCTGCACAGGTGGCAGAACTGATAGCAATGGCAGAGGCATGCAGACTAGCTAACAACAAAGCAGTAACCATCTAATCTGATTCCAGACACATGTTTGGTTGTCCAGGATTTTGACACTCTGTGGAAACACAGACGATTCCTAAAATCTAACGGCAAACCCATTCTCCATCATGACAAAGTCACAGCTCTTCTTGATGCCATTTTACTCCAAAAAGTCAATCTCTGTTTGTAAATGCTTTGCTCACACTAACAACACAGGTCCTGTCTCTCAAGGAAATGCAAGAGCGGATGCTGCTGAAAAAGAAGCTACACTCCTACCCACTATAATTGATTCCTGTCACTATTTCCACCTCTCTCACAACGGTGCAATCTTTTGCCACACCACAGGAAGATGTGTGGCGAGAAACCGATAATAAGCCTTTTCTACCTAAACATTTTTTCCCTCATTTCGCAAAATTGACACATGGATTGGACCATGTGTCAAAAGGGGGGATGATGGATGCCATAACCCAGCACTGATTCACCAAAGAATTTTCAGTTCATACAGCAGAAGATCAGTCAACCGCGTATGGTTTGTGCAACGCATAACAGGTAAAACCAAAGCAATCACACACATCGCTCGCCCATCACCAGACAGACCATTCGAACACTTAAGGATGGATTTCATAGAACTGTCACCAGCAGAAGGAAAGAAACGCTGCTTAGTAATAGTTGACGTGGTCAAAATAGATTGAAGTATTTCCAGCAAAACACCAGAGTAGCCAAGTGGTAGCAAAGGCTCTGCTAACAGAGATTACTCCCCATCTGGGAACTACAACTACACCAAAACTGAGCAGCGATAATGGCTTTCACTTTGTCAATTCTGCAATAACCCAAATTAGTGAATTTCTTACCATTAACCTCAGACAACATTGTGTATAACACCCTGCCAGTAGAGACGTTGTCAAACGAGAAAATGGCACTCTGAAATCAAAATTTCAATTTTGGCAGACCTCCATCTCTGGGAGTAAAACCTGTAACCAGGCCACTCCCCTCCACTGGCCTATGTGAGGATATATGCTACAATATTGCAAAAAAATTATTCTCTATCTCTTTCTCTCTCTCTCTCTGCAGATTTCCAACCTGGGTGGTGAGAAACGACTTCAGAAAGGAGCAATGGAATTCCAAACGGTGACGAGATCCATTCTGACAACGCATACCATTGCGAAGATAGCCGAGAGGGCAACGTGGGTGCACGCCAGCCACTGCAGGAAGATCCCCGAGCAAACGGAGGAGCCCAGCTGCCAACCTGAACGACACGAGGACGAGCAGAGGACGGACGGTGACGGACGACACGAGGACGAGCAGAGGCCAAAGACGACGGACAGTGCAAGGACGCACGGACGCCAAAGAGGACGAGCCGTGGAATTGGCCCTGTGGATTCAACAAACACCAACTAGACGTGTTCCACCAAACTCCACCATGCATCACCTGATTCTGATGCTGTCATGTTTGGCACAGCTGATGGAGGCTTACACCTACAAACCTGCCAGGACTGTCACTTTTACAGAAGGTCAAAGTGCAACATTCACCTGCCTCGTTTACCCTGAAATTTGGCGATCAGGACGGGTTCAGGCATATTATGCCAAGTATGACAAATACCTATGCAGAGACCCCTGCGGCCCACACGATTGGCATTTGATCGTTGCCACCACTGACAAAACCATTGCTCCAAACAGAAATCCCCGCTTCACAATAACAAAACTTCCAAATTCCAACGGAGCCCAGATCACCATCCCTAATGTCAAACCCACTGATTAAGGCACGTATTGGTGTGGAATTGAATATCCAAGCTCGGATATGTACAGACAACTCACAGTCATAGTCAATGGGCCACCAGACCCACATGACGCCCTACTTAACATGCTGTCAGATGTTAACACGGTTACGTTGACCTCTGGAATTGAAGACAACCACTCCGACGAATATGAGAACATTACCAACATTATCAAACACATGAAAGATGCCATTCAACTCCCTTCTGTAATAAATGACTCATGGTTCCCTTGGCTGAAATCTTTGGGCCAAGGATGGCCAGCATGGTTTTTAACAATAATCCCATATGTAATGATTTTCCTTTTGCTCTGCACCTTAATTCCATGTGTATTGAAAAGGCTGTCTAACGTGCTCATGAAAGAGATGACTCATTCCTCCACACATGTTCAGGTGAACGCCAATAATGCTGATCAAAATTCAACCTCTCTTCATATTCCTGACCCCGATATTTTACCCCAGCTAAGACTCTGACTTTGATAACATTTTATAAAATTTTATTTTGTTTGTTTTTTTGTTTGGGTTGTTTTGTTTGCTTTGTTTTGTTAGTCTTTTCTCTGCTCTAATCAACTACCACGATGATACATTTTCAAATCTGCTTGAAATAGCGTACCGGATACTTAAGTATTCTCTTGCATTTAGTTTTCATCCATTTTATTTTTCTTAAGTTTGTTTTCTGTTAGTGATTAATTAATAATCAAAAGGGAGAATTGTGATGGTAAAATTTATGTCTCAGGACTGACAGACTCTCCAATCCACATTAACCATTTGTATCACCCAGACACGCTAATTGTTTTAAACTATTTACCTCTTAATTAACACTCAGACAAGATAATTGTTTTAACCTCCTGTTTCTTAATTATCATCAAGACTGCATCCTGCCCCCCCCCTGCAGATGTGATTACACATCTAAAGAAAAAAGCCCCCCCTCCTCAGGTATAAATGTATGTCTGTATTTCTTTTGTCTGTATCTTTTCATAGCATTGGCGCTGAATGGTGTGGACTGATCTTTTTCCTTGCAACGAAGAATAAAAACTTAGCCGGCCGGCAGAAAAAGTAAGTTTCTCTATTTCATTGCTCATCAGAAGTATTAGCAAGGAAGCGATTGAAACTTCCATAACACTGCTTATCTGCAAGCTCTGCCTCAGTTAGTTGAGGGATGGTGAGCAGGCCTCCGAACTGTTCTTCATGCTCATAGCTGTCAGGCACAGCACTAGGGGACATGGCAAGAGTCTCTACTAAAGCCATACAACCTACATTACCCTCTCTCTCATCATCACTGACACTGTAGGTGAGCTGTCTGTCACAGATTGCTTTTACAACCAACTGATCCACTGCATACACTCTCTCTCCTCTTGTGACTGCAGATCATCTGCGAACACCCCATGTGGTCTGCTGGAAAGTCCATCCGCATCTCCATTCTGCCTGCCCGGACGATAGAGGAATTTAAATGAAAACGTGGACAATGCTGCTAGCCATCAGTAACTGGTTGCATAAAGGTTTTCCGAGGTCAGTATGTACGTCAGTGAATTACTATCAGTTACAACTGTGAATTGATTGCCGTAGAGATAGTCACTGAACTTTTCTAATACTGACCACTTGAGCACCAAAAACTCCAGCTTGTGCGCTGGATAACGACTCTCACTTCGTGTCAGCCCTCTACTTGCATAGCCACTAACTCTCAGTTGGCCATCTTGCTCCTGATACAATACAGCACCAAGCCCGGTGGTACTGGCATCAGTGTGTAGTATGTAAGGCTTCTGAGGATCAGCAAAGGCTAACACAGGGGCAGTGTTAAGGTTTTGAATTACCACTTCGAGGGTTCGCTGAAAAGTTGGTGTCTAGCGACCTCCAAAAGGTTCTTTTGGGACATGGAACTGATCCGGTTTCTGTTTTAGGTTTACTGGCTTTGCTTTTGATTTCTTGTGAAGAGGGGGGTAGCCAGAGGTTAAGTTGTGAAGTAGTTTGATGATGCTGAAATAACCTTTGACAAACCTCCTATAGTATCCAGCAACCCAAGAAAAGATTTCAACTCTCGTAGAGTCTGAGGAACAGACCACATCTTAAGAGCTGAAATCTTCTCAGGATCAGTCTCTACGCCATGTCTGGAGACTACATGGCCCAGATACCGAACCGATGTCTGACAGAGAACACATTTCTCTGGGTTTAACTTCAAACCAAACTCTCTGAGAGGGGTAAGCACCTCCTTGAGTCGCTCTTCATGCTCCTCGAGAGTTCTGGAGAATACTATCACGTTATCAAGGAAGACCAGCGCATCTTTCAAGTGCATCTCCCCCATGCATCTTTCTATTAACCTTTGGAATGTGCTGTGGGCATTTGTCACTCCTTGCGGCATTCTGTTAAATTCCCAGAATCCTAAAGGGCACACAAAATCTGTTTTTGGCTTATCAGCTTCTTCAACTTCAGTATGGTAGTATCCTGATTTTAGGTCGAGAACAGAGAACCACTGTGAGCCATTTAGGGCTGCGAAGATGTCCTCCAGGTTTGGAAGGTTGTATGAATCTTTTATAGTCTGGAGATTTAGTCACCTATAATTGATGCCCAGTCGGACTTGGCCGTTCTTTTTACGGACTACCACTATGGGTGATGCAAATGGCGACTCTGATTCCCTGATGATTCCTACATCAAGGAGCTCTTGAATGTGTTTATGGACCGCTTCAATGTCATGCTGTTATCTGAAAGGTTGATGTGATGTTTGACCTCACCTGTCCGGCCGAAATCCAAATCATTCTGTGCAAATACATCAGACATGTTGTTAAGTTGCTGAGTGATGCGTTCCTTCCATTCGTTTGAGAGAAGAGAGTCACCAAAGTTGAAACTCAACGTGGATTCTGGGGATGACTGAGTTACTGAGAGTTCCGCTGGGGACTGTGATTGGTTATATTGTGCTCTTTCAGTAGGATGGTCTGATAAGCACTATTTTCTGCAATGGTGCACTTTGGAGGGACGACAATATCATGATTTGACTGATTACTTATGACAACTGGCAGTTTTTGGGGCTGTAGCTGAGGGAAAACTACAAGACCAGCTTTTACTAGCAGGCCACCTGGCAAGGTGAATGATGATGGGTACTCAATGACATGGGTACAGATTTCTCATCCTGCATGCCGCTGGCCAGAGCAACTCCCTCTTCAGGTTCAGTTTCACCAGGTGGAATGACTTGGTGGGCCTTGTCTTAGATTTTCACAACCCTTTAATGATCGTTAGTTGCCTGCTTCCATCTAAGCTCAATAGCCTTGAAGACCACCTTGTAGCCATGTGGAAGGGGCTTGCTATGAGTTCCATCTGTATCTGAATAAATGTCAAATAATACCTCAAGCATGTTTGTGCCTATGAGCAGGAGGGACTATGAGGTATCAGGAACAACCAAGACCAGTGTGTTTACATCTATTGGTTCTCCTATGAAGTCCTTTGGAAAGGTTATGGTCAGTTCTATATAGCCTAGGTAAGGCACGAGCTGTCCATTAGCAACTTTCACTTCAAGGAGGTCATGCAGGGGCTTAATTGACTGCTCTGATAGGTGCTGATTATAAAAAGACTCAGGCACAGTGGCAACCTGTGAACCCAAGTCAAGGAGGCAGTTCACCTCTTCACCCCTTACAGTCACTTGAGCTGTACTCTTGATACCAACCAACCGTTTGGGGAGTCAGAAATGTTGATTCTGCTTTGAACTCTGTTGGCTAGAGCATGTCTGAATTTTGACGTCTTCTGCAGGTATACTGATTTTGTTGGTCTCGGTGGAGTTCTTGTGTTCACTGTTCATGTCTGAGGGACATTTTTGATTTTCCTCAGCCCCTGTTTGTCCCGCAACAGGAACTGTTAGCTGTTTAAAGGTAAGTTTGAACTGTTTTGTGCTTCCCATTTGCGCTGTTTTTTCTCCAATTGCTTCCTCTTTTCTGCGACCAGGACAGGGTTTGTAGGGTCAGTGCAAGATGGGGCAATATGTCCATCTCCGCCACAGTTAAAACAGTACCAGGGTTTGGGTTTGTTGTCTGTTTTTTTTAGCCTGCTTTTGCATGTCTGTGTCACTTGGTTTTGACATTTTACTCCAAGGTTTTCCTTCAGATCCTTTTAAACTGGCTTCTTTTGTTTTCTTTTGCGTCCTGAGTGTGGTTAGTTGTCTCTGCACACTAGCCACCTGCCTTCTAATATTGACTGATATAGCACTGATATTGCTCTCAAGTCTCTCTTTTGGTTCACAGGAGTATGTACCATGGAACTGCAACTGAGCTCTTTGCTTTATGGTGCCAAAATGTTTTTTCATCCGACTGCATTTCGCTTGCTGTCAATCTTCTTCAGAGCAAATCATTAGCAAGAGGTCTGAAAATTGAGGTGGGCTGCTCTTCTTTTGTTCAAGTTGAAGGGAGCTGAGCAGGTCGTTACCCCAGCAGCCTCTGCAGAACTGCTTAAGGAGGTGTTTGTCTACCTCTTCACATGAGATTCCCCCCTTTTCGCAGCTCTGTTCAATGCTAGCTGGAGTCGGTGAAGGTAAGTGGATGGTTTCTCACCTGGATTCTGGAGGGTGTTCAGAAATTGTGCGAAGAGCTCTTCTCCATCTTCCACAGTACCGAAAGCTGAGTCCAGCAGCTGCAGGTAGGCTTCAGGAGGTGACTCAGGTCGTAAGCCCTTAACAACATCAGTTGCAGGGGGGACAGGCTGGGGTCATTCTAAAGCAGCTCGATATGTGTACAGCAGATGTCATAGTCCATTTCATTATTCGGTCCGGAAGGCTTTCCGGAGAAGGAGCAGAGCCTAACATGGGTCTGCAAGTGTGGGACAATGTCCTGTCTCCTCACAATGTGCTCGACCACGACCTTCGGAATGTCAGGTGGGTTCACATCACATAATGAAAAGGAAAGCTTTCTCCGACCATTGATGAGAGGGACATGGTCAGTGGCACCATTGTTGCTTTGTGAGGAATCTGAGAGTGCGGCTTGAGGCTGTTGCTCCTCAGAAATCGGTGGGGATATGACAGCGGTCTCAACCTGAGTAGGGGAGGACTCTTCAGTTGTGGGTTGCATGGCTTCGACATCTTCCCCAATATGAAACATCATCTCTTTTGTCACGGACTGTGGTGAGTTAGGACCCAGATGCAGTTCTCTTTAGTTAAAAAAACAAGGTTTATTTCTCAAAACAAGACAGGGATAATGAACAAAGGGCGCGGATCATCAAAATGACTTGACTATGAAAAAAGAACTATGACAAACAAAACGAGGCTATGACAAAACAAGGCTATGAAAAAACACTATGGCTATGATTATCTTAATAATGCTATGAGGCAGGAAAACCAGACTTATCTGTGCAACGCATGGAGGGATAGTGAGGATTCTGCAGTGACTGAAAGTAAACCAGGAAGCTAAATACTATGAAGGGAGTGATCAGTGACATGAGGTGCAGCTGTGAACAATTAACCAGGTGACGTGAGTGAACTGAACGTGACAGGGGAAAAACATGGCTAGAACAAAACATGACTAAACATAAACTGTGACATGACAAACTATTGCAGAGCAGACTGTGACATCTTTCAACACTTCACTATAGTCTTTGCCACTTAGCCCAGCTAGTTTCTTGAGCTCAGCTAAATACATCTTGGTAGTATTGCACCTAACCTTGGTGGCATATACACTACTAAGTGTCTTAATTTCATAGACATTAGCGGGTTCACCTTGTACTGTATGCCTATATGGCAATCGAGGTTCTAAACATTCCAAGGCTGAACCGCTGGAATATTCAACGATCAGGTCTTTGTAAAATTCGGACAGTGTGTCATCAACAAGAAGGAATCTCTCAATCTCACCAAACTCACTACTGCAGGAGCAAAAATCTCTCTCTCTCTAAGTGTCAGTGGTGCAAAACCAAAGTAGATTATGTCATTCTCCTAGTAGGGCCAAGTGGTGTACAGCCATAGGTAAACTGCATTCAGGGCATCAGTAACATTAAAACACCCTCAAATGTCTCTGAGCTTCGCAGCTTCTTAGGTGTCTGTAACTATTCTCGTCAGTTCATTGAAAACTATGCAGACATGGCAAAACCGCTAACTGAACTACTAAAATAGGAGACACCTTTTGTCTGGGTTGAGCCACAACAAAAAGGCCATGTCAGCCTTAAAAGACAAACTGTGCACAGCACCATGTTTAGCCTACCTCAACTGTGACAAACAGTTCCACCCAAAGGTGGGATTCTCAGCTCACTGTTTAAGCACTGGTCTGTATCAAAAATATGAGATAGACGCGTGGTGGCATACGCTAGCAAGACACTAGAATTCCCTGAGCCAAAATACTCTGACTGTGAAAATGCTCTACTAGCCACAGTGTGGGCAGTAAAACATTTCTCCAACTATCTTGGAGGCCAAAAAGTCATTGTGGAAACTCTCCACCAACCCACCACATTCCTTAACAGCCAACACATTAGGGATGGGGTGGTTACAGATGCCCGTGTAGCCTCATGGCTGATGGCTCGGCAAAGCTTTGACTTAGAAGTCCGCTATGCTCAAAACAAAAACAGTCCTCTCTGCAGCGATCTGGCTGCATGCCAGAGCTACATTGAAGACACCCTGCCACTCCTCATACTTGCCGATGAACCCTCGCCTGTAACCAATCCCTACCATCACTACTTTGATGAAAACATGTACATGTACAAACATGATCACTGCATACATTGATGGTTGCTCATTCCATCATGACGCGGTTACACGAGCAGGTGCAGGCGTCGTTTGGCTCCATGTCTGAAAAGTCTGCTTATTATCACTATATAAATGTCATGGCCAGAGAGGCCATCATACATCAAAATGTCACAAAGAGGAGAGGGGAAACAAAGAGGGCTGTGTTTTAAAGAGGACTGTTGTCTTCACTCTGATCATTATCTTCAAACTGCCCAGATAAGTCAATGACTGCAAACTCAGGAGATATACCAGGTCTGGGCACATGAAAGTAAGTAGAAGACTGTGTGTGTGTCACCAAATAAAAGCCAAAGGAAGGCAACCACTCATTGGAGAACTCTTGCGAAGCTGCAGAGAGAAGGTTTGTGTGTTGTTCTCCCCTTGCAAGTAAAATACTGAGGCCTCTGAGTGATTTCTTGGTTTCATTGCCGTTGTCTCAAAGTTTTCAGCTGGGCTCACAGGAGGAGAGGCATCTTGTTCCCATGGTCAGACCTCCAAATTGATTGGGTGGGACCACTCACCAAATCAACCGAGGCAACAAATACTTCCTTACTGTGACATGTGCATTCATCAAATGAGTAGAATGTCTACCATCTGCAAACGATACAGTTGAAACGACTGCCTACCTGCTCATGAACTATGTTTTCTCAAGGTTCGGCCTTCCAAGTCGCATCAACTCAGACCGAGGGACACACTTCACAGCAAAAGTCATGCGGCAGCTGTGGCAAGCTCTGGCTGTAAAAGCAAACTTTCACATCAGTTACCACCCGCAAGATATATAGGTATGGTACACCTTTCGTCAAATTTTGACAGGTGACCTTTAGATGACCTGGGGTTATGGAGGAGTTAGGGGACTGGTTTCAGTGACGTAATTTTGGGTGAGATATAATTGTTGCGTGTATAAATGAAATAATGTTTTATTACAGAATAAATGAAAGAACGGTTCATTAAAGAAAAGGAGAGGTTGGTTTTAGGAGAGAAGCTGCCAGCATTTAAGTATCGTAAGAGTCGGGGCCAGGAATGACGAAAAATCCTCATTCTGTCAGCTTTGTAGATTCTATCCCTTGTAAAGTAAAGATGAGAAAACAATTAGATGTGGGAGGTATCGTCTGTCCTGTGACTTTGAGAAACCAATGAGAGGAATGGGGTAGGGTTTTAGTAGTGGATAAAACCCTGAGAGAAGCCATGTGCGGAGAACAACGTCATTGTGAAAGATAGCTGGTTCAAGATGGCTAGGACAAGAAGCAGAGTGAGGCTAGAAGAAGAGAAATCTACGCAGACAATGGAGAGGGTATGGACTCCTCGGTCTCTTATTTGTGAGACTCCAGTAATGATACATCAAGATCCTCCTCTGATACCAAATGCTCCTAAGAAGAGTATGGTGTATCTGTGCAGAACACAGCAACCATTGCCTGGATCTCTCCAGGAAGAATGGTCGTTGGAGCCCTATGGAATGCGTGGAAGATGGGGCTATGTGTTCAACTATGAAACAGGCGACCTCTGTCTGTATCAGCTTGACGAGGAAGACGAGAAGCTGGGCCCTCTGACCACTGTTTGTATGCTAACTTCCAATGACTGGGGAGTGCTGAAACTTGCGGTTCCCCTAGGAGGAGCAGGAGGAGGTTTGAACTCAGCGGTTGAAGTGGTATCAGTGAAAGAAGAACCTGAAGAAATCCCAACAATGCCTGCAGCCAAACGTGCGAGATTGGAGGTTCCTCTGAATGACATCGAGCTAGCCAAGAGAAGGGTAGTTTTCACTGCTGTGTGGCAGTCGAGAACAGGTGTTACTGGCCGCTGGTTCTTCCGTGCGGGCTACTGGAAATCTAATGAAAAGATGCATGGGGATCTTTTGGTTCTCGAGTGTTTTAACTCTGACTGTGGTGTGTTTAGAACTCTTGCTAGCGATACCTCAAGCAGCATGGATGGAGAAGATGAATGACATAGCAGATCGGGTTTCCCAACTCTTCCACGGCTGCCAGAGCTGGGTTGAAATTCTAGCAATCAAAAAAACACTGGCTTTGTGAATCCGTTTCCTGCAAGGTTACTCCTCCCCCCAGACATTAAACACACCCCTACAGGCTTATAAGGAGGCATTCCAACACAGACCCACACACAGCAAACAACATGAAGAACGGGTTGAGAACCGACGTCCAAAAGATGCTATACGAGGAGGCCCCTGATTGGGATTTGGAGAGTGGTTCTCTATCGCACTTGATCCTGCCAGGGAGTCCTTCTTCATCGTCCACAGAACCGCAGTTTGGATCACCAGACAGCGATAGATACAGCCAGGATCTGTACCACTCACCTTCACGAGTGACTTCGCCCGAGAGCTTCTCCGCCTCTTCTCCCGAGATTGAATTCTCACCAAAAACTGCAGTGTTACACCTCCTGAATGAGAAAAGTTTGTAGAAGAATGCTGTTATGGTTGTACGGTGGACCACCCCAGTTTACGCCAACATCAGTGCAAAGACGTGCTTGAGGACGAATTCTTTCATAAACATTACTGCGGTCTGATGCGGAAACTTTATAATCAACGATTCATTGCTTCTATTCAACATCTTCTGACTGCATGCAACATTTGTGAGGATGACAGCAGTGTGAAGCTTACTTGTATGAACTGACAACAATGAAACAAATCAACACCCCTATTCATGACATGTATGAGCAGTTGATTTAGATTAGTTTAGATTAATAGCTGTGTTTAGACTAATATTGTAATCATGTGTGATGTTGTTATAGCATTTAACTTTTATTAATCATATATTACTAACATTTTTACTTTTCATGAATACGTACGCGGATGTGTAATGGTACAATACAAGAGAGAGAATAAAGACAAGGTTGAAATGTACTTGCGTTTTGTGTTTTCTGTCATAACAAGCCCGAGCCTGCATAAAGTAAGATGGCTGAGGTTATTGAAAAAGATTTACTACGATCCTGCTCACCCGGGTAATTTTGGAGGAATGGAGAGGTTATATAAAGCTGTGCAGGATGAGTGGTAAGAAGGTTATGATCGAGAAAGTGCAAGAGTTTTTATCAGAGAAGGATACATACATGCTGCATAAACCTGCGAGAATACGTTTTCCAAGAAACAGAGTTTTTGTCACCAGACCTTTAAATCAATTCCAAGCAGATCTCTGCGACATGCAAGCCCTGGTGGACCAAAATGATAATAATATATATATATATATAGTATAATTATCTATTAACTGTCATTGACATATTTTCGAAAAAGGCCTATGTTCACGCTCTGAAGAGAAAAACTGCCGCAGAGGTGGTAAAGGCTTTTGAATCTGTTTTTAGAGAAAGTGAGATCCCTCAACAACTTCAAATTGATGCCAGTAAAGAATTTTTTAACAAAAAATTTCAAGTTTTACTGGAGAACCACGACACTGAACATTTTGCTACGCCGAGCGAAGTGAAGGCTTCTTTGATTGAGCGGTTTAACCGCACGTTAAAAACCAGGATGTGGGGGTGGTCGGTGGCTTAGTGGGTTAAGCAGACGTCCCATATACAGAGGCTAGTCCTTGATGCAGTTGGCCCCTGTTCGAGTCCTGAACCGGATGGCCATTTGCTGCATGTCATTCCCTCTCTCTGCCCTGTTTCCTGTCTCTCTCCACTGTACTATCAATAAAGGCACTGAAAAGCCCAAAAAAATACTTAAACAGGATGTGGAGATATTTTACTGAAAATAACACGCATCGATACCTCGACGCGTGCAGGATCTAGTGAGAAGCTACAACCACAGTTACCACTCGAGCATCAAAATGATGCCGATGGAAGTGACTTCAGAAAAGGCCCTACAGGTGTTTCATAACCTGTATGTGGTAGGATCCAGTCGACGCTGCTCCTCATCACCAGCCTCAGGGGGGTAACCTGACGCCTCCTGTTTTCCCTTAAGAAAAGTGTGTATGTACCCTTCAAAGATGGAGCTACTGCTTCTGCCAAAGTGCCACACCTCTGTGATTTTAGCAATGCGATAACCAAGTTGTAACGCCTTGCTAAACTCCACACTAACCCACACACCCGTTAGTGCTCTCTCCTCATCACTGTGGCTGCAAGGACCTGCCTGATTATTAATTTCCACACAGGTGCGACAGAGAGTGAACATTAGTTTACCTCCAGATGACTTGCAAGGTAGAACAGGGAAGAAGAGACCTTGTGGTGGATAAATGACGGCTCTAATGAAACCAAAGTATTTGTCAGGGTCATCAAAATCTTTGTAGATCTCAGGGTGGCCCAAGGGGTACGGAAAGCTGCAGTTTACATAGGGGTCCAGAGAAAGTCTGCATAGTGCACAGTTTCATCTATCCCTGCAGTGTATCTCAGTCTGAGTGCACAGGTCCGACCATTGTACAGAGCCTGTCGGGACGAGAGAGGCTCGGAGGCGTTAAATTTCTCAAGAAATTTGATCACCCCTTGATGGGATTTTTTTCATCCCCGACCAATCGTGCTCCCACATGACCTGCACACGCAGACCGTACACAGACTGAAGGACACGCTGTCTCTTGAGAGTCGCTGCATAGACTTGCTCAAATGATACCTTCCTCAACGGACATGTGTCCTGAGGCAGATAACAGACGGGACACCTGTGAATGAAGCAGTTGTGGAAACAACTCAAAAGCCTGCCTCATGCCATCAGTTTCTGCATAACCGTCTACGTGATAGGGCCCGATTTTCTTTTTCCCCGTGTTCAATGCATCCTGGATATTCACGTTTCCGCTAGAAGCTAATCACTCCAACCACTGTATGGATGCATTTGAGAAAGTTTTACACTGATGTCTGTAGTCAACGGGTGATGGTATTGCCAAGGTTTTAGGCTGCAGAAAGTTGGTTACAAAAACCTTCATACAGGCTGATGCAATGGTGATGCATGTGAGGGGATCAACATGCATCTCGTTGAAGAACTGGTCCCTGAATTTAAGGCCCCCTCTGGAAAGTATGTCAACATAATTTTTACAGTAAAGAAGACTCTGTTCCTGAAATTTAAGGGTGCCCTTGCACGCTTCACCGTACCATCTGTCGAACTCTTCCCGCTTGCGGGGATTCATGAGTTCTACAGAGTAGTAGCTCGGTGAAGGAAAGGGTCCCACGTATTTCAAATTCTGTTCTGATGAGAATCTGTGGGGGAAGAAACCCTTGGCGTGATCGGTAAAACCCAATGCTTTTGGCATCATACTAAGTTTCATAGCCAGGAATGACAAACTATCAATGAATTTCAAACCATAATCACAGAGAGATTTGCTGCCTTGCATGATGAGCGAGGGTTTAATACCTGGCTGTAGCATAACGTTGATTATCAGGTAGCTATCGTATCCTCGCCCGTTGTGTGCAATAAACATGTACCCTTTGTATCGAGGCCTCCTGAAATGGAGGAGAAATTGTTGGACACAATCCAAACCATAGGCAGACCACTCTGCGCCTTTCATTGTTTTTGCACAGATCAGAAAGGGGACGTGTACGTCGTTCTCATTGACAAAGCATTCAAAATCATAGAAGATTATTTTTTCACCGAGTTGGTCATTACCGACGCGAGGTTGAATGTAGCATAGGTGTTCACCAAGAGTTACTGCAGCATCGGCAGGTCATTTCTCACCACAGATGTGCATTTTAGCCCTTCACACACGTGCAGAGTTTTTTCTTTAGTCATCGCAACATGATAAAATCTCTTACACGACGGACACCTTTTAATCAGATCACAATCACTCAACACATACTGGCTCTGGGTCTCTCCCGAGGTTCTTTGTGTCTGGTGAATCATGATGAGTTACGACAGCTCCTATTACAATCAGCACAAAACACAGGTTTGAACTGTTGGCTAGTACAAGAAGGATCATAACAGACGGAGCAGTAACCTGGACAGTAATGCGTGTGGGGATGATCATAGCTGGTGTAGCAGTATCCGCAGACGTATTTTGACCCGATAAAACCTTTATGATTTTTTATTCCATGGTAATGGTTTTGGAGTAATAACAGAAAGAGAGGGTTTGATTGATCTCTGAACTCGGTCTCAAATTTACACAAAGCTCAGTCATCTGAGGCTCTGTGAAACACCACAATATTTCTCTTTAGGATGTTTTCAAATTTTCCAACATCACTGAAGGATACAGACGTCTGCTCAGTAAGGCCAGCTGGACACTGCCACTCTCTTCCCTGTACTAAGGCCTGGTTATTAGTGAGGTTAGGATCAGAAACATTAGCAAAGCAGAGCTAGTTGTTACAATTATCTGTAAAGTACAAGTGACGCTTTTTCCTCTGAAGTAACTCACAGTCTAAGGTTTTTGCAGCCTTGAATTTTGAACCCCCTGTGGGTTTTTTTACTACTTGAAGGATTAACTCCATGTTAGTATCTGAAGACATCTCAGCGTTAGATTGAACTAACTGATCTGAAAAGTCTAGAAATGCATCCAGAATGACTTTTTCCTCGTCAGTGACGGGAACTGTGATGTGTCGAGAGAAACCTTCGCTCACAAATTCTAACTGTACGATATCGTTACTTCTAGCCAGTGATCTCGCTGATTCTGCCAGCTCAGTAAGATTTCTCGTGACTGCATTGTAGAATTCATAAATATCAGGTACAGTACCGGGGCATGGACGTGTGTAACCCAGGTCCCATGTATTTAAAATAGAACTGGAATGGTTAATACAATGAGACTGGGCCTGGGCTCGTTGTAGGGAAATACAACTGTGTTCTATAGGTTACTTTGTAAATGTGTACTTTCAATAATATTTCCTACTTTTGTAATGACCACCACAACTGCACTTTTTATGCAAACATAAAAGTTGTATCTTTGTGTAAAAATATAAATAAAACCACAGGCTTATTCTATGGTAGGAAACAAAAGTTTTTCAAAATAAACGTACAATGTTGTGTTCTGTAATCAATACAGATTCTTATTGTCCCATTCTTTTTGCGAACTACAACGATTGGTGAGGCGTATGTGCTACGGGACTCATTGATAATGCCAGAGGCCAGTAGTTGTTGTAAGTGCCGCCGCACGTCATCTATGTCTGCAGGGGCTAATCTCCTTGACCTTTTCCTGAAGGGTCTGGAGTCATGCAGGCGTATGTGGTGTTCAACACCCTTGGCGCAACCAACATCCTACTCATGCAGAGAGAAAACATTCCGCCTCTCAGCCAGTTTCTGCCCAAGCCGACTCTTCCACTCTTCAGGCATGGGAGAGTCCCCGAAATTGAAGAGACTTGAGTCTAGGGTTTCAGCTGGGAGGTCGGAAGGCTGAACTGGGGTAACTGTGTCTACAGCATACATCTCAGCAATGATGGTCCCAACTGGGATGGAAGTTGTCTTTTTGGACTCATTCTGAATTAGAACCGTGAAACTGTTGTTGTCTATGTTGGCGTCTGAGAGCACACCAGGCTGTACCAACAAGCTGGCGGGGAGCAACTGGTCAGTGGGTGCATCAATCAGTACAAGGTCCACTTTGCACGTTGCATAGTACTTTGCACCTGGAGCAATGGAGAGTGAACCGGATCCTTTCCACTTTATTTGTCCCAAGACTTCATCTTTTGTCAACTGTTTATGCTTTCACAGGAGCATAAACAGACTTAATCCTCATTGAGTGCACAGTGTTCTCATCACCTTTTGTCTTCATCAGCTCCCATAAGCGGCAGAACAGAGATGTATTGGTGCCAACCAGTACGGGAGTTTGTTGTTGATTTCTTGGCTCAGGGCAAATTAAGACGAGCACTTCTACTCATCCCGACACACCAGTGATCTCTTCAGTAAACTCCATCTCAACCACAACGTATCCTTTGTAAGGAAACTCAGAGTCAGCAAGGACCCATAGTCCAAGACCAGAGAGGGGTTTTTGTCAGGACATCAGGTAAGTGCTTGTTATACCAGCTTTCAAAAATAATAGTCACGTTAGACCCACTATCGATGAGAGCATCGCAGACCACATTATTGACTTTGATACTGTGAATAAATGATGGACCTACAAGACCTTCGGGTATATCAGTGTTAGGTTCTGGGACTTCATAGCTACACACTGCTCTTCAGCTGCAGGTTTGGGGTTCTCTTTGTTTAGTAGAGGGGAAACTCGCACCAAGCGTATGAGCTTTCTGATGACCTTCTGGAGATTCTCAGGGGCACTACATCTGGTGGCTATGTGGCCATTTTCCCCACACCGATAACAGAAAAACTCATCATTGTCTTGTCGGGAAGAGAAAACTCTGGAATGAGCAGGCTTGTGACCTGGAGCTGCTTTGTATCGGTGGGGCTGGGGTGTGTGTTCTTGTGGGGGGTCGGATGTGTACTTCACTGCCATTACACTCATTTTATTTTCTAGGGCTTTCACTTGTTTCCTTAGTGATTGCAGTTCACTCTGTGAATCAGTTGTCTGTTTTTGTTTCTCTTTAGGACCTGTAAAGGACTCAGATGGTGGCTGAGGTTGTAGGTTGCTTCTCTGCTCCAACTGCACTCTCAATTCTTGAATCTCAGCTTGCAGTTCACTCCTAGAGACCGATTCAGGTTCTTTCTCTTTTTCAGCTTGGACAGTACGTACATGCTGGGGACGCATGTGTGACCCGTGCTTTTGTCTAGCTGACTGACGACCTTCTTCTTCTATCACTTCTCTTAACAGGTTAAAAAATGTAGGGGGATTACTACTCCGCTCCCTAATTTTCAACTGAAGCAACATGGGTTCAGAGGTGGACCCTCTAATAAGCTGCTCTAATCGAGTGCTGTTGGCAGCGCTAACAGGTAAACCACCTCCCTGTACGACTTTGAAGAGGGATCTCTCTACTCTTCGTAGGAACTCAGACAAATGTTCACCAGGCTGTTGGTGGAGGGCTCTAAACGACAGGTATAGTTCTTCTGGGTACTCTACTATACCAAAAATGCTCTCTATAGCCTTTATGTACTCACGTGGGCTAGCATCAGGTTGAGTCAAGCGCACAGCTTGAATGATTTCAAAGGCGGGCCCTTTGAGACTTTCCAGTATCCGACGTCGTTTCTCTTTGTTGGAGCACTCACCTTCCTCTACTAAAAGTGTTGCTTGCTCCAGCCAGTTGTCTAGGGTCTCTTCTCCAGCGAGAGTGGGACTGACCCCGGAAAATGTCTGCAGACGTCTGTATGGGTGACTGTCAGGTTGTTTGTTTGTTCTGCTCATAACATCACCGACTGCACGGATGATGTCTTCAGGGTTGCTGTTACCCTCATTGGTGGGGGAACATAGACCTTGGATGTCCTCTAAAGTTCTCCCTTCACTCTGTAAAAAGGTAAGGAGCTTCTCTTCAAAGTTATCCAGCTGAGGCTCTGTGTAAAAGACAGTTTTCCAACCACTTCCTCCACTTATCGGTATTATCTCCAATGGGATTGTAGAGGGGTCAATCTCTTCACGACACTCACATAACACCATCACCGATTGTTGTTGAGGGTGGAACATTTTGCCTCTAACTCTAACTTTTCCCAAGGCTTTGATGGTCCCTGCTGTTTCTTCAATGTCTCCTCTTGATATATCTTCAGGCACTCCATGTAACAGGAGGGCATGCTTTAAATCTAAAGCCTCTACTTTGCACCAGTTAATTAGCTCACATTGTGATGGACTGCTTGTTTGGCCTGCCATTTCTGCAATTACTTTACTACTTTTAGTTGCTGTTTGCTCTTTACTTTTATACTAATACTCTGAAGTTGTGGGGTCTAATTTATTTGACTCTGTATTTTCTAATTCCAGTTTATGTTAAATATATCCCAGCGGTGCCTCCATTTATGTAACCCAGGCCCCATGTAGTTAAAATAGAACTGGAGTGGTTAATACAATGAGACTGGGCCTGGGCTCGTTGTAGGGAAATACAACTGTATTCTATAGGTTACTTTGTAAATGTGTACTTAATAATATTTCCTACTTCTGTAATGACTTGCACTTTTTATGCAAACACATTCACAAATATTTATTTACAATATGAAATAAAAGTTGTATCTTTGTGTAAAAATATAAATAAACCTACAGGCTTATTCTATGGTAGGAAACAAAAGTTTTTCAAAATAAACGTACAAGCGAATAAACACTTTTACTTTCCCAAAAGCAAATCTATCTTGAAAACTTGTCTGAAAGGAAAAGAAGAAAAAAAAACAACCCGTTGCAGGCCTGTTCGTTGCTTGGGTGCGGTGGGCCTGAAAACTAGAATGGCCGATTCACTCAGAACTGAGCATAAAATAAAAGCACGTGCATGAAGTGACAGTACTCACGAGTCCAGCGTTAGATTGGTAGGGGCAGAAGGGAATGAGGGATATTAGTCTCTCTACAGCAATGGAAATGGCGGCAGCAGTCACAAAGGAATAAAAACACAGCACAGCAGGACTGGACGGGACAAAACAGCAGGACCATCAGTTGGAAACAGTCTCTCTCGCTCTCCCCAACGTCCGTCTCCTTAAAACATATTATTCAAATTGAGCCACATTATCAAACACTATCTCTTTTTGAATTAGTATTAGCTTTGCTTTAGCTTCGGACATATCACAGTGCTAAAGCTTCAATATGCGGGCCATTAGCACCAAATGCTACTGCATAGTGATGGGACGAACGACACTGGTGCGTCAGCTCTGTGTCGAGAGCCCAAGAGTGAAACCCCGTATTGGTGCGTGTATCACTTTAAGAAAAAATCACGTGACCGATACAGGAAGGTATCGCTTGAATGTGACGGCGCCAAATTGTGTTTATAAGGAAGTAAACTGTGTCAACATGTTGTGGGTTTGTTGGATGGAGTTTTGTTGTTGGAGTTGGAGTTTGGATTTTTGCTTGATCGCACTTTGTTTTCATGGATCGTTCCAAGAAATTTTCCCCTGTCTGGAATAATTTTGATCTTGTGACACCTAATAAGGTAAGCTTTTTCTCTTTAACATCGTTTACTGTTATTTTCTTAATCAATATATATTTGTAGTCTATTCTGGTTAGAGGTTTGAATGTTTAATGATAAATTAACTTTTTATTGTATTGTAGGTGATTGTAGGTATTGTAGCTCCACAGAGCTGTCTTACCTCATCAATGCTGAGGCATTATAGAGCTCGGCATGGCAACGATGAATTGGCAGATACTCGTGTGAGTAACCCAGGTATGTTGAAATTCTTATTACACATTCTTATTATACATTCTTAAAGTTTATTACACACAAAAGATTTTGTGTGACTGTCATATAGTTTATAAAAACAAAACAGTCCTTTAATAAGCTTTTAACAAAATTTTTCGTTTTGGCTTGCAGTTCCTGACAAGGAAGCATTGGATGTGGCTGTGGTCAACATGATCATTAAGGGCTGTCAGCCACTCAGTCTTGTTGAAAATGAGGGCTTCAGGGAGCTAATGAAGCTTGTTGCACCCTCATATGTTCTACCAAGCAGGAAGGTATGCTTAAGAAATGTATGATTAAATTAACTATTGAGTGATATACAATTCATGATCATGATATACATTTGTGATATTTGTATTACAGTATTTTTATGGTTATCTGTAGGCCATCAAGGACTTGGTGAGCAAGAAATATGAGGAGGAAAAGGAGAAAACAAAAAAGGACCTCCAGAGCGCCGTTGCTGTTAGTTTGACAGCTGATATGTGGACGTCCATCAACATGGAGGCATATCTGGCTGTTACTTGCCATTATGTGGACAAAGACAGCCATGAACTCTGTTCATCAGTCTTGGGAGTGCAGCATTTTCCTCAAAAACACACTGCAGAAAACATGGCCACTGTTAAAAGGACCCTCATGGAGGAGTGGGGCATTGCAGACAAGGTCAGGTGTCTTGTCACTGATGCAGCACCAAACATGATTTCATGTGCTCGAATGCTGCAAATACGGCAAACCATTTGTATTGCCCATTCCATGAATTTAATTGTGAGAAAGGCATGTGATCAAATCCCAACATTCACAGAAATTCGCAGCAAAACACGACACATTGTGACATATTTTCGATCAAGCACCACGGCGAAAGAAAAGCTCAGTCAAATGCAGCAATAGCTTGGAATACCATTCCATAAATTAATAAATGAAGTGCCGACACGATGGAACAGCACCTACCAAATGCTTGAAAGAATGACTGAGCAGAAGGAGGCAGTCTGGGTGTCACTGGCCTCTTTAAAACCTGATATTACTCCACTGACTCCTGAAGAATTTAAAGTGATTGAAGAGATGCTCAGGGTCCTTGTTCCTTTTTACCTGGCCACAAAAGAACTCTCTGAGGAAAAAAGAGTCTCGGGGTCAAAGGTCATTCCATTGATGAGAATGATCCACATTGACCTCCAGCATCAAGCAACAACAGTTACAAAAACAGCTGCTCAACAGCTGGCTGAAAGCGGCTACTTGAAGTGATCTGCAACATGGAATCGCTCAGTGTGATGACACTGGAAACGCTGTTGGATCCAAGGTTTAAAACAGTTGCCTTTGTTAGTCCACAAAAAGCAGGTGACGCTGTAAAAAGACTGAAGTTGGAGTGTGCTGCTGAAATGAGGATCCACCCAGCAGGAGAAGAGCCGAGCTCTTCACATGCATCAGAACCCAGTTCAGGTATGAAAACACGTTTCTTTGTGCTTTTTTTGCATATTTCCGTGGCATTTGAGGTAATAACCCAAAGACTTTTTTCTAAAATATTTTTTAGGGCACAATCTCTGGAAACCTCTTGATATGGAGGTTGAGGAGAGCAAGAGGACCTCTAATAGCACCGCTGACTCTATCATTGAAGTGCAACGCTACCTGGCTGAAAACAACATACCGAGAACAGAAGACCCATTACAATACTGGAAGAAGAACCAGAAAATATATCCAAACCGTCATCAACTTGCACTGAAAATGTTGTGTTCACCCTCTTCATCTGTACCCTGTGAAAGAGTTTTTTTCCAAGGCAGGGGAACTGGTGTGTAAGAGGAGAAATCGCCTTGGAGCAAACACCCTACAAAAACTGTTGTTCCTCAATAAAAATGCATAAATGAATCTATATGTAATTTGTTTTCTTTTTTATGCTTTAACACTTAAGTTAACAAACTTCCGAACATAAGATAAAAAGTTGAACTCTGAATTTTAATACAAATTCGCGATATTTTACAAACCAACTCAGTTTAGCATTTACATCAACAAGGTTTGAAGCCTATTTTGAACTCTTCTCATGGACATCTCAACTTGACTCACAAATTGAGCGAATGAAGTTATACAATAATGAGATTATATCTTAAATAAAGGACTGGTGATTAAATGTTTCGCAGGCTCATGTTGGATTTGCAGCATTTTACCTGGTCCATCTTCTTATTTCATTTACCTGCAATGATTTCAGAACAGCTGAAGGGGTCACTATTGAGTGACCAACACAGTTTCAATACAGTGCCGACACAGTTTGTGTAGTGTGTCAATACACTCCTTGAGGTAGCATCATCCCATCACTACTACTGCATAACTAGCATGTCGCTAATCACATTACACATCCAGTCTCTTCACTATAACAGTTCGCTATAGCACACAATACAGGCATACACAATCATATTCACCTCTTGCAGGTTACACCAAAGTTTAAATCAGGACCACGAGTAGTCGACCTTCACGACAAAACTTTAAAATGCTTCCCATTCTACGATGCCTCCTCAGTTAACTCTCCGTTCATTAGCGTCTGTCTCATTCTCTCTGCGTGCTCAATACTTCCCGCACTAACTTTTGCTACTAGTGCCGCCCCTTACCTGGTGACGTTACTGCTTGGCTCATGAGTAAATGCACAACCAATAGCAAAACAGGAATCAGATGATTGACATATTACAGGTAACATATTAGGTTACACATAAACACAACTTCTCTTTTTCTCTCTCAGATGAACTCAATAAGACTTTTATATGAACTTATCTTTTAACTGTAAATAATCTTATTTATCATACTGTACATATTATATTTATGCCTCTTAACCAACACATCTTAAAAAAAATTTAAGTATCAGAAACTCTTACTTATGAACTTTTGTTTTTATACAGCCAGTTATTACACTGTTAATTATCTTTTAAGCTCTGTAACTCATATGAATTTTGTACAGGGCTACACATGGAACTGTGAAAGAACGCCTCAATTCAAAATTACAGAAGCTTTCACGTTTAATCGGTGGAGGTGAATCTCTCAGATTATGAGCAGAGTTCTCCTGATTCAGAATACCGCCATGCTGTTGAGTTTGTTCTGATACTGCTACTGAGGGCGTAGAAGCACGATTTATTGAGACAGTTTCTGAAGACTTGTTTTGCAGACTGCAGGTGGGAGTGGCAGGTTAATTTAAAATCAGGATGGCTTGATCTAATTCGTGTAAGAAATCGACTCGGTCATTTTCAGTTATTTCATCCTCTTAACTATCAGACGTAGATAACAGATCATTTACATGTAGGAGTGCGTTGTCAAGCCCACCAAAGAAGTCTGAATGACGGTGTGCTATCTGCCGCAGTTTCTGTATAGCGGATTTTAATTAATTTGGAACAATCCCAGCTGTCTGATTATCCACGTTTACACAGGTTTAAGAATGATTAAGAGGGGGGAAAACAACAAACAGAATAAACAAATTTAAAAAGAAGAAAAAAAACCAAACTGACACATTTAGTTTACTTGAGAATTACCTTCAAGTCACGGGACATTTTCTGTAACAAAATCTGACTCGTTTGCATGAACATGAGGGCTCTTGACTTTTCACGCTGGATGGTGACAGCTCTGTTTCTCCCCTGCTGTGGGTCTGCGAGGAATTTGGGGTGTATCCTATCACAGCCTCTGTGGTGAAAGGAAAATAAAAAAATAACTTTAAATATTCAAGTACGAGGTTGTGAACGTTACAAAGTAAAAGTAAAGATAAGAAAAGACACTTCTGATTAATCCTTTAATGAGCAAATTTCTCGAACGCACTCTGCTTTTCCATTGATCCGCAACCACAGATCTGATCAAGCTCACTGAATTTAAATTCTCAAATTCTATGAAATAGAGCAATACATAGTTTAATAACAAAACAAGCATACAGACATTTAGAACAAAATGCTTCAGTGTACACTATTGCTAAAGATGCATATAGGTTACCGGATAATGATCTGATTGAAAACAGCATTGGCATTATCATTATTTTACAGACTGTCAAACAACGCACACAGTTCAACTGAATGCATGACATTTAGAACGCCGTTTCAGTCCTCTTTTTATCCCCACTCGTCAGTTACATAGTGACGTTGCATGTAGGAAATCCGGCTCCACATTCAAACGCGAATGTAAACTTTTCCGTAGTAACAGAAAGAAGAAGCAGGAATGATAGATAAAGAATGATGCGTTTCAACTTACCCCGAACATCCGACGGCTTCTCAATAGGTTTCTATGATTTCCATGGTTCTTTCTCTGTCACGAGCGGAGTTTCCCATAGGAGTGTAAGGCTGTGTTTTCCCCATCAATTCACCTCTGACAGGCGGGGAGGAGGAGGCCCACTCCACATAATGTGGGGCAGGGTATGCAGCACGCCCAATTCTATTTCTTTTCCCCTGGAAACGGAGCCGTGGAGCGGGCTGGCTGCTGCTGGAGGAACCGCTGGAAACGGGTTATTTTGACCGGAGATTATGCGTCTTCTGATCCTGTTTTTCTTCAATGAAAGATGTTTACCGTCCGGCACGATCGTATTTAGAGCCCCTTCAAACACGGCCGGATTCCTACTGGAAACCCCTTGCTCCGAGTTGTTTATTAAATCTGTAAATAGTTACAAGCGTTGTTGTTATTTCATTGAATTATTTGAATTGTTAAAGGTTATTGATATTTACCCAACAGTACCATAATCTGACTGTGGTAGCACGAAATCTTCCAATTCACTTGGATCAGGTTCTGAAAATAACAGTTAGAAATGTGTCATGATGGTATATAAGTATACATAACATACACACATATATATTCATTATTAGGATATTTTACTCACTGCTGAAGAGTTCCGAGAATTCATCCTGTTCGTTAGATTCTATGGATTTCAACTGTGATATTATTTCATTAAAAGGAAAGGTTGAAGCATAATCTTTATTATATACCCCTCCTACAGAAATAAAGGATTGATCTGTAGTGTCTGACAGTTGACAGAGGATCAGGAGGGCATCAGGCTCATGTGCTCGGTATGTCCAG
This sequence comes from Leuresthes tenuis, assembly GCF_036924035.1. Classification (NCBI taxonomy): domain Eukaryota; kingdom Metazoa; phylum Chordata; class Actinopteri; order Atheriniformes; family Atherinopsidae; genus Leuresthes; species Leuresthes tenuis. The sequence continues at coordinate 35,069,249 of NW_027325360.1, forward strand.
ACAGGAGGTGAATAATGATAAACATGAATATCTGGGAGAAACATCCCACCCCTCACCCCCATACCTCAGATACTGCCTCAGATAAGACGGTCCAACCATACCAGGTATATATAACATATCGCTAACTTTGGAACCCATCCAGGCTTACCCCCCATTGCAGCTTCTCTCAGGTTTGTGTGCTCAGTGTGTCCAGACAGGAGGTGAATAATGATAAACATGAATATCTGGAAGAAACATCCTCAGATATTCATATAGCTAACTTCTGAACCCATCCAGGCTTACCCCCATGGCAGCTTCTCTCAGATTCGTGTGCTCGGTGTGTCCAGACAGGAGGTGAAGAATGATGAACATGAATATCTGGGAGAAACAACCTCAGCTATAACATTCAGCCTAACTTTTGAACCCATCTCGGCTTACCCCCATGGCAGCTTCTCTCAGGTTCCTGTGCTCGGTGTGTCTAGACAGGAGGTGAAGAATGATGAACATAAATAAATGTAAAGCTCCCCTTGATGCACATTTATTTATTTCTGTTTACAATATATAACATGTAATAGAACTGAACCGGACCGGGGGACAAGGAAAGAAGAAGAGGAAAGAAGAGGAAACAGAACAAAAATAGAAACAAAAACCAGACAACCAGCTGCTACTCCTGTAAAAAAACAAAACAGACAACAATCCATGGTCTCTGTTGCGAATCCAGCCTTAGCGCCACCAGGAGCACCTGAAAGCAGACAAGCAAAGAAAAAACAGACACACAAACAAACGAAAACAAACACAAGTAGCAGCAATCGCATACAACACAACTGTGGATATAGATGACCTGAGACGACATGATAATACATCAACTGCTTAGCGTGCATGCTACTGGACTAATGAATGTGTGTGTGTGTGTGTGTGTGTGCGTGTGTGTGTGTGTGTGTGTGTGAGAACATGCAACACCCATGGCACAGGACCTACATGATAACCGTGCTTAGTTATGAGTGTATAAGTGTACACGGCCACAATCCACAGCCCCCCCAAGCAATCAGAAACAGGCAGAGAGGGCCACAAGACCCAGGCCATCAGCAGCCCCCACGGAGCACAGAACCCAGGAAGCCCACCGCAGGGGCAACCAAGCATCCACCCAGAAGACTGCAGAGGAAGCCCCCAGACAGAGCCCCCATATGCATTGAGCAGAGGCCCCCCGGAAGCCAGGGGCAACAGCCCACCGACCCCGCCAGGCCCCAGCCGCCCAGACATGGGCCGTGCACCGGACCCGGGCCCCAGGAGCCCGAGCGCCCCCAAACCCCCCGGCAGAGGCCCCACCCAATACCCGGGAGGGCCAAGCGTCCCAGACAGCCACACAGTGGGTCAGCGCCTGCCCCAGTGCCCCTGGCCAAGTGCCCTGGGAGCCAAGACGTGCCCACGGGTGGGTGAAGTTACGAGCAGCGGGGAGAGGCAACGCTGCCCCCCTGTCGGGAGAAGCACAGGCAGGCCAGGCGACAGCAAGTTCCAGACCCAGGCCCAATCATCACCACACACACTTTCACGTCCCATACATCCACACATCCTCCCTCCCTAGACTCCGCTGGGGTGTTGTGCAGTGGGCACACCAGGGGGCCAGCAGCCCCCCAGCCACCACAGACCCCGAACCAGCAGAATAATTAATTCCTCCTGGCCCCTCCCGCCCGAGCAGCAACCAGGAAGCAGGGGTGTGAGAAGACCCCTCCCCTCACCCTTCTGGCTCTTCAATATTTTCTAATAGTGAGCGATTAAAATTGAGGGGCAGCCAACCTTGTAGAACTGGGAGCGCGGCCCTCTGGGCAACCTACATACCCAAAGAGCCCCGCCCACCAGATGCCACTCAGTGCAACCACCCCCCAAGACCTAATGTGTTTGTGTGTGTGTTTGATGAGTAGTGATGTCTAAGGTGTAATTAAAACAGGGGCGGGGAACTGCAGAGTGCAGCCAAGGGGACTACCTACGTGGCCCCATCCACTACACCCCACCGAACACACACGCCCCCAAAACCCTTCATGTGTGAGTGTGTGCTGTGTACAGGAGCCAAAAGGGCAGTCAGGGACTGGCTGCAATAGGCACCCCCGCTACCTGGGACCCAACACAGGGCAGGAGTACCTGATGTCCACCAGGCTCGGGGCCGGCAGCGACCATATTCCGGGAGCTACTGTACCCCCAGAAGGTACCCATCCCGCCCCACCCCACTCAACCCAACTCCACCCTACCCCGGAGGAACTCTGCAAAAAACAAACAAACAACAACAAACAAACAAACCACCCGGTCACACCAGTCGCAGCAGCCCGGGCCTGAGACCCACCATCACCCAGGCCCCCCCCAACAGGGGAAAAGCACCGCCTCACCCCACCGCACGTCCCAACACCCTAAAAGAAACAACCACCTGCGGTAAGATGCGGATAATCCCGTCCCACACGGCTGGTATGGCTCGGCTCAGGGTCCACTGGCACAGTCCCGATCGGTCGGCCAGCTCCCTTTGAAATGCCCCCGGTTGCCAGGAACCCCAACGTCATCACCTGTATGGGAACAGGCAGCGCGTGGCTCCTCGCTGTGTTGCGCTCCAACGCCGGCCGCAGCTCTGCGCATAGCTCCAGGAGGATTGCCCTCGGGAACCTAAAACGGCTGATGAGGCACTTGTCCTCATGTTCCAACAAATCATGCCTGTCTCTAAATACACGCTCTCTCCTTATTGCACCATTTGCTATGTCTTCCAACACCGCTAAAGCAGCCATTGTTTTTAATAGTATGCATTGCACCACTTTGCGCATACTTTTATATTCAATCTAACTGTAATTGCAGACACATGGGTGTGTTAATTGTTTATCAGTGATAATTGTTCATGTGTCTCAGATGTGCACATCGCTCATTCTGAGGACAAATCGTGTTTAAATTTATTCATTATAACAGTTTCCCAACATCACCTGTAAGTGTCGCCAGAGAAAAAAACGCTGTAGAAAAGTGCGTACGACAGCCCTGAAATTTATGTGAGGCACCGCACATTTCTACGGTCATTTCGCTCTTGATACATCTGATCGTTGACGTGAAAAAGTATGTACGTCACTTTTTTGTGCGTACGTACCCTTTGTACATGGTGACCACAGGTCCCGAGGCTTTGTTACTAGGCATATGTTGAAGGGCTTCATGTAGTTCTCCTATTGAGAGAGGTGAATCCAGAGCCATTGCCTGTTCGGTTTGTAATTTTGGAAGGTTGATATTACTAAGAAACTGATCTATGTTACATTCTGATGGATCATTTTGTGATGAATATAAGGTTTTATAGAAGTCCCTAAAAGCATTGTTGATTACATCGGGGTCATGGGTGACATTTCCTTTTGAGTCTTTAACAGAAGTGATTGTTGTTTTATCTTTATTTCTCTTTAGTTGGTTAGCTAGGAACCTTCCAGATTTATTGCCATGCTCAAAGTTCTCCAAGCGAAGTCTTTGTATCAGAAACTGTGTTTGTTTGTTAATAATTTTGTTTAATTCAAGTTTAGCTTTTCTTAATTCATTCAGTGTGTGTTCCTCTTTGGAGGTACTGTAGATAACTTCTAACGATTTGATCCTGAGTTCTAAATCTGATATCCTTGAACTTTCGCTCTTTTTCTTATTTGATGAAAAAGATATTATTTTGCCTCTCAAAACTGCTTTTCCGGCTTCCCAGAGAGTACAAGCTGACATTCCTGGCAGGTCATTATTTTCTAAATATACACACCATTCCATTTTGAAATAATTAATAAAATCAGGGTCTTTTAGTAATGATGTATTAAATCTCCAATTCCTCGCTGGTGGTATAACTCTTGTATTCTTCAGTGTGATAGAAACTGGAGCGTGATCACTGCTAATGATGGGGTGGATTTTGATGTCTGAAATATCCCTCATCAAGGAACTGCTAACTAAGAAATAATCTATTATTGAATATGAGTGGTATACCGTTGAGAAGAAGGTGTATTCTCTAAGAGTGGGGTGGTGGGAGTGCCAAGCATCACAAAGACCAAAATCTTTCATATACTGTTTAACAATATTTGTGACTTCCTGAAGTACTGAGTCTGTCTACTCCTGAGTCAGAAACCATGTTAAAGTCCCCTCCTATGATGAGTGTGTTATCTGAGTGATCAGAGAGTGAAGTGAAAAAGGAGTGAAAAAATGAGGGGTCATCAACATTTGGACCATATATATTTGCAATGCATAAATTCATATTTTGAATAGATAAATTAACTATTAGAAATCTACCTTCTGGATCTATAACTGTGTTGTTTACGGTGAAATTTACTCTTCTGTTTATCAGAATGGCTACACCTCTTTGTCTGGAGTTGTAACAGGCTGAGTACACATGAGGAAACTGTGCTGTGGTGAGAACATCAGCTACAGTCTTTGATAAACGAATCTCCTGTAATAAAACAATGTCCGCCTGTAAATCCTTCAATTTATTGGAGATTTTTGATCTCTTCTCCCTGGACCCAGCTCCATGCACATTCCATGAGATAAACCTCAGCGTGGACATGCTCAGACTAACGCAGTGAGTGCTGGATGCTTGCTAAAAGCATCCTGTGCATGTGTGTGCATATATGCTTCCATGAACATGCCATTGTTGGTGTTTCAGTTGTCAGTATGGGCTTGCTACAATATGTACTTGCGCTGTCGATGCTGTGTGGTGTTTGATTGCGTGCTCTGCTCAAATCTCTATGTGCGCCGTGCTTGTTAACATTACTTATTAAGGTGGAAACGCAGCGGGTTGGGGAAGAAAGACAGAATAGAAAAACAGTGTAAAAGAGTGGAAGTGTGAGATAGAATGAAGAAAAACAAAAAGAAAAAAACAAACCCAAATAAACAAATATGAACTGCATATATCCTATGCTGGTGAGACGGCAGTGAGCTATATATTTTGCCTTGATAGATAACTGTGAATTGGATAGATTATTTCATCTTACTTATATGCCATCTACAGTGAAATGATTTATACAAGTTAACGAATACAGATCACCTGGAGTTTAGAAGAGCCAAGGAGTGGTGTCCTGGTCGCGGTACAGCTGCCCGCTGATGAATAATCTATCCACCGCGATGACAGCTCGGGAGCCTCCTTCCATGAACTTTCTCCGGATGGGGAACAGAACTCTGCATCTTTCCAGGATTTCTTTGGGAAACTGGTCGTTGACGCTGAAATCCATTCCTCTCAGCTCCCTGCCGCGGCCCCTCACTTGGACCTTCTGTTGGTAATGCTCGAACTTGGCCACAATCGGTCTCGGTCGGCGGGCATCAGGTCTCTTCCCTCCCAGGCAGTGTACTCGGTGAAAAGTAATGTTTTTCACTGCATCTCCTGGAAGATTCAGCTGACTTTGGATAAAGTTTTTCACTGTGAGTTCAGGATCCTCGTCTGCCTTCCAGAAAACACCAGGTTGTCCCTCATACTACGAGCCTGGAGATCAATAATTGATTCTTTCATCCTCTTGTTATCATCAGAGATCCGGCTCATTCCTTCGGTGAGTGATTTCACCGATCCTCTGAGGGCTGCGTTTTCTGCAGCCAGCGTCTGCACCTGTTGCTGAACTCCAACGACTCCCGTAATGCCTGGAACTCTCTGTGTAGAATTTCTAACAGAGACATACGGGCGTCGAAGCTGGATAATTTCTTATCTATTGATGTCAAAATGTCCGTAGAATCATTACCAGCTGGAGACGTCGCTCCGGGTGACTCTTCATTACGACTTCTTTTTGAGGTTGAAGCCTTGCTGTGGCAGATGGGGTTTGGTTAGTTTTCCCCATGATGATCCTGTCAAAACACTCGTCGATGAAATCCGTGAGGCTCTCCAGGCTTTCTTCACTGTACTCCAGTGTTTTGTTTTTGTTTCACCCGATAATATATTTATTTAAACAGTAGTTACTAGCTTAATTATAATCTTACTATATTGTTTGCTCTATTAGAGGCGCGCCTTGTTTGAATCTGCCGATAGTCTCACACAATCTCGCGACACTACAGCATCACTCTCGCCAAATTAACAAGTGGACGGTGCGCCTAGGAAAATGGAAGAAGTTGGATCAGACGCAAAACACCAACAATCTGGTAAATCTTGAGGAGGAGACAGATTTGGGAGACAGTAGGGTTAGCCAAATCCCCTTGAAGCATAATTTTAAGACTTTCCACGACGCTGTACGTAAAGACACCAGGAAAATAATTATTCCGCCGGAGGTCCCGACTTTTGTGCCATGGAACCACAGTGCCATCTACAAATCGTGACAGCTTGGAATCTTGGAATTAGAATAATTCTGTGTTTTTATACTCCTGTGAATAATCTTGTGACTGCAGCATTAGTGCAAATTAAATGTGTGTGTGTGTTACAATGAACCGGAGGTCCAACCAACGGAATAACAGTCAGCAAATGAACCGTGTGTATAATACATCTCCACTTTAATTGGTCACTCACCATAATCAATCGTCATCTCTTATTTGAATGCTGTCAACTGATTCATGTTTACATTTCTTATATTTCATGCCTGTGTGATAAGTATGGCATTAATGTGTTCTTTGAATGTGCTTTGGGATGCCAGGATAAGAGAGATTAACTTTTCTTTTCTAAAAGTTAATTTAAGAATGAAGCCCCTCTGTGATGCCCAAAAGCAAATCCACCATCTCATTTGTTTGAAACCAGTGGAAGTAGCAAATCCACCATCTCATTGGTTGGAAACCAGTGAGATGGCGGAGTGAAGATTCAAAGACTCTAATGGAGCAGCACCTACCGGGGCACCCCCCATAGAGCCAGGCCAAGGCCAGGCTAGCCAGCAAGCACCTGGTGGTAATGATGGCGTGACCTGGAGAGGTGTGATTGGGTGGAAAGGCCTCCCTGATCTGAAATCTGCGTGGTTTTCAACTTGCATCTCTAGGAGATTTTTCTCACACATATTAGAGGTTGGGGACATGGAATCTAAATAGACCATGTTCAGGACCTCTATTACGGACGCTACTTCCAATAGCTGTGGCCTGAAGGTTGTTGGTGCCTGTCATGGTGGTAACCGGAGGACCCACTGGTGGACACTAGCGGTAATGGAAGTCGTCAAGCTGAAGGAGGAGGCCTTTAGGGATTGGGTCACCTGAAGCAGCTGACAGGTACTGAGTGGCTAACAATGCTGCAGTGTTGATGGTTACTGAAGCTAAAGCTCGGGTGTGGGAGGAATTTGGTGAGGTCATGGAGAAGAACTTTTGCTTGGCGTTAAGGATGTTCTGTTAAACCATTTGATGACTCAAATAAGGAAAACAGGGTCAGCCCTAGGTTATGTTTGGAGGTCCCAGGTTATATTTTCTTATTTCAAGTTTTATTTGTCACATACATAATCATACATATCATTTCACTGCACATACACATGTGCAGTGAAATTTTCTTTTTACCTGCTACCAAGAATTAAGGATAAAATTTGAATATAAATGTGTCGAAAAAAAAACCTTGGTCACAATAATTCCACACAAAATAAGAAAGTAATAAAAATGCTTCGATTAAAAAAATGTCGAGTGGAAAAGAAAAATGCTTCGGTAAAAAAGTGTAGAGTGTAGGGTATTAAAATGTAAGTGTAAAAATGTACAATATTAACAATATTATTGATGTTAGCATTAAGGTGCAGGTGGGTGAGATAGTCCAGTTTAACGCTCACTGTTGAGCAGACAGATGGCCTGGGGGAAGAAGCTTTTCCTCATCCTCTCTGTGTTGGTTCTCAAGCAGGGAGAAGAGTGGGTGACTGGGGTGGTGGGGCTGCCTGAGGATCTTCCAGGCTCTCGACCTGCATCGTTTGATGTCGGTGTCCTGCAGGTCGTGTAGGGTAGTTCTAATGGTCCGTTTAGCTGAGCGGACTACCCTCCTAAGGGCCAAGAGGTCCTGTTTCTTGCAGCTGCCCATCCATGTAGTGATGCTCCCACTCAAGATGCTTTCAGTGGTACAGGTTTAGAAGTTCTTGAGCACCTTGAGGGGGAGCCTGAAGTCTCTGAAGTGGAAAAGACGCTGCCTGGCCTTCTTAACAGTCCTGTTCAAATGCAGTGACCAGGACAGGTCCTGTGAGATGGTCACACCCAGGTATTTGAAGCTGTCCACCCTCTCCACCTCAGACCCGCTGATGCAGAGCGGACGGATGTCACTCTGCTGCTTCCTCCTGTAGTCCACTATCAGTTCCTTGGTTTTGCTGGCATTCAACAGGAGGTTATTCTTCCGGCACCATCTCTCCAAGTGTATGACCTCTGTCCTGTAGGCCTCCTCCTTGTTATGGGAGATTAACCCGACGATGGCTGTGTCGTCAGCAAACTTAATGATGTTGTTGATTTTTGATGTGGACAGACAGTCGTACATATACAGGGATTACAGTAGCGGAGTCAGCACGTAGCCTTGAGGGGAGCCAGTGTTGAGTGTGAGGGGAGATGAATTATGGGAGCCCATGCGTACCACCTGTTGTCTGCCAGTTAGGAAGCTGTGGACCCACCTATGCAGGGAGGAGTTCAGTCCAAGGTCCCACAGCTTAGTAACCAGCCTGGAGGGGACTATGGTGTTGAATGCTGAGCTGTAGTCCACAAACAGCACTCTCACATAGTTCCCCATCCTGGTGTCCACATGGGAAAGTGTCTTGTGTAGCAAGAAGATTATGGCCTCATCGGTGGATCTGTCTGGGCGGTATGCAAACTGAAGAAAGTCCAAGGTGGGGAGCAGAGAGGAGGTGAAGAATGTTTTGACCAGCTTCTCAAAACATTTCATCACCACGGATGTGAGGGCTATGGGGCGATAGTCATTGGGGTTACTGGGCTGGGCTGTCTTAGGGATGGGGAGTTATGTTAGGAGAACTGCTGACCTGAACTGAGGATATCCTCGGGCAATGGAAGGAACACTTGAGGATCTCCTCAATCCTCAATAGATGGTATTTCCTAATACTACAGCGAAGAACCAGTCTATCCTTTGACACATTCTATAAACAAGTTTCTGGGACTTCCTTCTTTCACCTTCATAATATTGTCAATATCAGGAACATCCTGTCTCAGAGTGATGCTGGAAAACTGCTTCATGCATTTGTTACTTCAAGATTGGATGACTGTAATTATTTATTATTGGGTGGTCCAAAAAAATCTCTGAAAAGCTTCCAACCGATCCAAAATGCTGCTGCCAGACTTCTAATGAAAACTAGCAGGAGAGATCATATTTCAGTATAAGCTCCAATTCATTTGCTCCCGTTAAATTCAGATTCCTAGAATTGAAAGTTCTTCTTATGGAACCGGTTGCCAGTATACATCTGGGAAGCGGACACCCTCTCTACCTTTTAGTTAGCCTTAAAACTTTACTTTCTGACAAAGCCTATAGTTAAGGATGGCTTAAGTGACTCTGAAACATCCCATAGTTATATTGCTATAGGCCTATATTGCTGGAAGACCTCTAATGATGCACCTTTCCTCACTCCGTTCTCTTTTTTCTCAACTTACATATAACATAACTGTGACCATTAACTAATTTTTCTTTTTCAGCAGATATCCCTGGTCTGGTGTAATGGAGTTTGTTGTCAGCTCTTTCCTGCCCTCTCAAAGCCCAGCTGGTCAAGGTGGATGGCCACCCTTCCTGAGTCTGGTTTTCTAGAGGTTTCTTCCTTTTAAACATTTTCTTCTTTCCACAGTCGCCTCATGCATGCCCCAGACAGGGGATTTTAATCGAAGAGAAGTTTCGGTACAATCTGTTGGTTTCTTTAGCAAAGCTCCTTTTTTTTAATTGGCTTTTTATGTATCAATTGGACTAATTAGAAATTTATTTAATTGGATTTGAAGGATTATGATTATATTACAATGAATTGTATTCTAATTGGCTTGAATTAGTTTGTGTCTTTGATTTGCCCTGAGATGACATTTGTTGTAATTTGGCGCTATATGAATATAATTTAATTAAAGTGCCTGGGTAGACAAAATTTGCTCTGAGATGCTATAGGCTCTGGACATGGTGGGGCCATCTTGACTGACATGCCTCATGAGTGTCAGATGGAGTTCTGGGACAACGCCTGTGAAGTGGCAGACTTGATGGTGGTTCCCATGTTTAAGAAGGAAGACCAGAGAGTGTGTTACAACTACAGGGGGATCCCACTACTCAGCCACCCTTTGGAGGTTTTCTGGGCATGTCTAACTAGAAGGAACATGCTGGAGGAATTATATATTTTCAAAGTGCAACTAGCCACTTTAACAACTAGCCAATTTAAAAAGCATGAATTTTGGTAAGACCTTGATATGATACATTTATTCCATTGAAACGTGTTATCTAAATGAATTAATTTACTGGAATTGGAACAAATCTACTGAATATAAAATGGCTCACCCAGAACGCTGTTGCTAGAGTTTTAACCAGAACTGAGAGATCTGAACACATCACACCAGTTTTAAAATCTTTACACTGGCTTCCAGTCAGTCACAGAATAGATTTTAAAAACCTACTGATGGTTTACAAATCCCAGAACGGTTTAGGCCAAAAATACATCTGTAAAATGTTCAGAGAATATAAACACAGCAGACCTCTTAAATCCAAGGACTCAGGTCAGCTGGTCCAGTCCAGAATCCAGACTAAACATTTAGCTGTTATGCTGCAAACAAGTGGAACAAACTGCCAGTGGAGATTAAACTGGCACCAAATGTAGACATTTTTAAATCCAGGTTAAAAACATTTCTTTTCTCATGTGTCTATGCATGAAATCTGCACGGGATCTTTCAACTTATCTAGACTGTTGCTTGTTTTTATGAATTTTGATTCATTTTAATTATTTTATTTCTTTCTATTTATATTCTTTTACATATTTTTAGTGCTTTTTCTGCTCCCTGCTACAATGCTTTTATTTCATGTAAAGCAATTTGAATTGTTTTGTACATGAAATGTGCTATACAAATAAATTTGACTTTGACTTTGACTTCAGATTTGATTGAATATAATTACCCTTTGTATTAATTGTGAAAGGAATACTGTATGATTGCTATATTTAAACTACAAGTAGATGTGCTACAGAATAATTTTATTATTTCACTTGAGATGATGAAGAGCCTGGCAGAAATGATTGTGAAGGACCTGCAACCTCTTTCCGTGGTGGAAGATGACAGCTTTCAGAATTTTGTGAAGACACTTGACCCAAGGTACAAAATTCTAGGTAGAAAATCTTTAATGGAGGGGCCATACAGCTATTTATGAATACTGCTGCTTTAAGGTCAGAAAGGCATTGAGTGGTGTGGACAATGTTGCACTTACAACTGACAGGTGGACATAAGAGCCATAGAGGCATATTTAACAGCCTCGTGCCACATCATAGATGAAAATTGGTAAATGCTGGCATTCGTACTAGAAACATGCTGTGTTTCTGGATAACACACTGCAGACAATATTTTTTCACAATTAACCAGAATCACAGAAGAATGGGGCATAATGGACAAGATTCTGACAGTAATAGCCGATATCGGTGCCAACACGGTTGCTGCTGTCCACAAAGCAGGTTAGGCACACTACCCATATTTTGTGCACACTTTGAATTTGGTGGTCAAAGACTCTTTCAAGGCTCACCCTGACTTGCTTGAGATGTAGCATAAAATAAGTTCTATTGTTGCTTTCTTTCACTGTAGTGCAAAAGCTGCAGACAAGCTAAAAGAAATTCAGAAGCAGAAGAAGTTCCCCGAACAAAAACTAAATCAAGCAGTTGAGACAAGGTGGAAATCTGTATTCTACATGTGAGAGAGACTGTGAGGAAAAGGAAGCAGTCTCATTGGAAAGAGCTCACTTTGCTCGAGTGAAAAAGAATGGTCTGTCATTTGTCTGTCCATCGATGCACTGAGACCATTTGAGGAAGCAACCAGGGAGATATCAACTGAAAAACATGTTTAAGTTTCAAAGAGAATTCCCCTGGTGTCATTGCTTCACAGAACTATTGTAACGTCTGAGCACCAAAGTAGCAAGCAAGCTTCTGAGCTGTCAGTACAATACCACTATTGTTTCTGGGTGTGGTGGAAATTTTAGTAAGGCACACAGTCAGTTATTTTCTGAGGAAATAAGATGCTTTTGATAATATCTTGCAAGAGAGAACAACACAGTACGAAGTACAGAGCTGCTCTGACCACTGGGGGAAAAAAAATTCAGTTATGATGCAAATTGTTACGTCATCGCTCCTTAGGTATAGTTGAGCGTTCTTATCTACCTTTCCTTTCGAGCTATAGCCACGGTTACACTGACACAGCTCCAAGTACCATCTTCCCTACCTATCCTCCTTACAATGCAGTTTTATCATATAACGAGCAAACGAAGCCCTCTGGAGGAAATAGAAAAACAGGGTGGTATATTGCAGGTCATCTGCAGGTTATACACAGTAACACTCAATATAATGCATATAAGAATTAATTTTCTATCACAAAGGCTATTGAAACATTTTTTGGTCTTGCGGTCAGTAACTACCTGGTCATTAGATTTAAAAACTTGGGATTCCCTGACTCTGCAGATGTTGAGCATGTAAAAGTTTGACTTGTCCCCGAAATGCAGTCAATAAGTCAGACCTCAGCACCTTCATAATCTACATCAAGGTCTGCTATCAACTCAAGTAGAGTTTGATGAAGACAAAGTCCATTGTCTACAGGGACTGCTGCATCCCCAAATGCAGCAAAAAGTCAGATAAGGGCAGAATTGAACTCTCAAGTCCTCAGCAGCATCTGGACAACTGGCACTGATGCCCTAATTGAAACATGCAGGTACTTGGAAGGGAGGTAAATCCCTCTGGATTATGATACGCTGCCTTAGTGGAAGAACAATGCACCAACATCACCCTTTGAGCAAACTTGCCAAGAAACACCTAGGAGTGATTGTATCATCAGTTCCAGCCCGGAGGATCTTTAAAAGGCAGGACAGTTATTAAGTCACAGGAGATGTGCAACAAAAGCAAAAAATTTGAACATGATACTTATCCTGAACAAAAACCTCCAACCAAAACCTCTGTTCTGTACAGGGGGACAGGACCCACAGTCAATATTCCTTTGAACTTAAGACTTTGGGGGTTGTTTACTTTTTTTCACTAATTGTTTATGATTTTCAATTATTTTTTCAATGCAGAAAAAAAGTGCACTGAAAGGGAGAAATTTAGTTTTATTTTTGTTTTGAATTTCTTGAACACAAATTCTATTTGGAAAAAAATATGTTTGTTTTAAATGTTTTATAACATTGATTGTGGAGGGATACATTTGTACACTTTGTTTATTTAGGAAAAAAATCCAGAAAGGATGTGGAATGAAGGGATACATTTTATCTATTTTTTATATTGTAGTTTCCGAAAAGAGGTTTCAATTTCTTTTTGAGTGATAATTTTGTGCACTTTTTTAATTAAAAAAATAATCCAGACATGACAACATCTGGGTAAAAGTGTTTTGTTATTGTTCTTTTGTAAAAGTCGTGAAAATGCATTCAGATATAGCAATTTGATGGTACATCCACCTCAATTATTCAAATGTACTAGAATCAGTATCAATGATGATGTCCCTGTATTTACTTGGTATCGGATCAATACCAAATCTTACAGTATCACTTACCACTACTGCGGACACCTTGGGACCCTCCAGGTGGAACTGGAGAGTATCACTGGGAGGGGGATGTCTGGCTAATGAGAAGATTCTGATGAAATATAATACTACAATTTCAAAAGAACCAAAAAGAGTAAGGCACAGTGAGGCACCGTTAATAAATTATGTGATGACTGATAATCATAACTGATTTATTCTTTCTGGTTGTAGCAGAAGAAATGTCTAATGGAACATCCAGGTGTACATGCAAAGTTTTTTCTCGGCAACAAACATGAAGTTAGATTTAATGAAAAAATAAATTCATTATCGCAGAGGGAAATTATATTGTTGCAGTAATTTTTTTAACTTTTTTGACTGAAATCCAAACACTCAAACCCCCTGAGCAATATGAAAACCTACAAACCCTAAACGGTGCAGACACTGAAGAGCCTAAGCTTCCTCATGAAGTATAGTCTTTTCTGCTTTCTGCAAAAGTATTCACTCAACCATCCAAACAATTAAATTCAGGTGTTCCAATCACTTGCATGGCCACAGGTATATAAATTCAAGCACTTAGGCATGTGGACTGCTTTTACAAACATTTGTGAAAGAATGAGTCACTCTCAGGAGCTCAGTGAATTCCAGCGTGGTACCGTGACAGAATGCCACCTGTGCAACAAGTCCAGTCATGAAATTTCCTCGTTACAAAATATTCCACAGTCAGCTATCAGTGGTATTATAACAAAGTGGAAGCGATTGGGAACAACAGCAACTCAGCCACGAAGTGATAGGCCACGTAAAATGACAGAGTGGGGTCAGCGGATGCTGAGGCGCATAGTGCGCAGAGGTCGCCAACTTTCTGCAGAGTCAATCGCTACAGACCTTCATGTGGCCTTCAGATTACATACATCCATACATCACCAAGTGTAATGCAAAGCTTCGGATGCAGTGGTGTAAAGCACGCTGCCACTGGACTCTAGAGCAGTGGAGATGCTATTTTGGACAATTTCATGCACCTAACTTTGTAGAAACAGTTTGGGGATGGCCCCTTCCTGTTACAACATAACTGTGCATGAGTGCACAAAACCAGGTCCATAAAAACATGGATGAACCAGTTTGCTGTGGAAGAAGTTGACTGGCCTGCACAGAGTTCTGACCTCAACCCAATAGAACAACTTTGTGATGAATTAGAGCGGAGACTGCAATTCAGGCCTTCTGGTAGAATGGTCAAAAATTCCCATAAACACATTCCTAAACCTTGTGGAAAGCTTGCCCAGAAGAGTTGAAGCTGTTATAGTTGCAAAGCGTGGGCCAATATCATATTCAACCCTATGGATTAAGAATGTGATGTCACTTAAATCAAATAGAGTGTAGTTGGAGGTGAGGAGAACCAGATTGTGGTCTGATTTTCCTAGTGGCGGCAAGGACAGAGGAGTGACATATGTCATTTAGGTACACAACCATAGATTTTTTTTCTAAATCTCTCACAGAATACAAGCAGTATGTCTGTAAGGTTCTCCAGCCTCCTGGAAAATCGTCTCTACATTAAGGCAGAGAAGTGTGAATTCAACGCATCCTTAGTCACATTCCTTGGCTACGTCTTCCAGAGCAGGCAGGTGAACACAGACCTGGATAAGATAAATTGCCTACCCCATGAATCCTTGGTTTCATTAGCTTCTATCGCCATGTCATCCACAGCTATCCACCCTTTAACCAAGCTTCCCTCCATTAGGACCACCGTCCATTTTAACTCTGAAGCCGCCCAAGCCTTTCAGCCGTTAAAGGACAGATTCACCTCAGCACCCATTATCGTCCAGCCTAACCCCGATTGGCAGTTTATTCTGGAAGTGGACGCATTGCATATGTGGGAGCTATACTGTCCTGGAGGTCCGAATCTGAGGGTAAGCTGCATCCCTGTGCATTTTTCTCTCAGCGTTTATCTCTAGCGGAACGAAATTATGATGTGGGCAATTGGGAACTCTTAGCTATTAAACTAGCTTTGGATTAATAAAGGCATTGGTTAGAGGGAGTCGAGCAGCCTTTGATTGTGTGGACTAACAATAACAATCCTACTAATTTTTAAAATACTAACAGGTTAAATTCCCACCAAGACCGTTGGTCCCTGTTTTCAGGTTGTTTCTCCTTCACCATTACCTACTGTGCAGGCTCCTGTAACGTCAAATCAGATGCCTTATTCCAACAGTTTGCTTCTGAGGAATCGGAGGGACCAGCATGGATACTCTCCTCGACCTGCGAGGTGGATGGTGTAAGTTTGAGGACCAGAGGTTGGTTTCGGACCCAGATCCTGGTAGTGGACCCCATGGCCGTCGTGTCTTTCCTTCAGAAGCCCGCTCTCAGTCGGCTAAAATCCAAATTTGATTTCCACTCGGGACTTCACAGCTCCATCACACTCCTCTTAAGGTACTTCTGGTGGCTGTCCCTGGAGGTTGACACATGGGAAAACGTCTCTGCCTGTTCCACATGCGCCAGGAGTAAGAACAGTAATTGACCACCATCAGGTTTCCTGCAGCCTCTGGAGGTCCAAGGTCGGCCCTGGTTCCTCATCTCTTTGGACTTTGTCATGGACTTGCCACCCTCAGAAGGTAAAACCACCATTCTCACCATCATTGACCGTTTTTCTAAAGCAACCCACTTCGTCCCTTTAGACAAGCTCCCATCATCCTCCGAGACAGTGGACCTGCGGTGCACCATGTCTTCCGGTTGCACGGCATTCCCTCAGAACTGGTGTCTGACCGGTTCTGACTCTGACTCAATTCGTCTCGCAAGTATGGCGATCTTTCTGTGCCACTCTGGGAGCCAAGGTCTCTCTGAGCTCCGACTATCATCCCCAATCCAATGGTCAAACAGAACAGTCAATCAGTAGCTTGAGACTGCCCTCTGCTGTATTACTGCCAACGACCCTTCATCCTGGAGCCAGTAGTTGTGTTGTGGGTTTTATCATCATCATGCTTGGTTGTGGTGTTTGTTTTGGTTTCTGTGTCTTCGGTGGGGCTGAGCAGGTTTCCAGAGGGGTGTTCCACAAACGTATCTAAAGAAAGCCAGGCTGTATCTGGAAAGCCTCACTTTAAGACATTTCAGCTGCATCTAATCGAGGCTGAGTCAAGCAAGGCTTACAAAGCCTGGCTATGTGCAAGTGCCTGAGGAACGTAAGAAGCCCTGACGAGTGGATGGTGGAAAAAAGGAGAAACGGAGAGCAAAACAAGCACTGTAATTTTCTCAGCAGCTTAACAAAAAATGCTGATGGAGCTGTAGGATGAGTTTAAAAGTGTGATCACCAGAAAAGGTAATAAAGCTGTGATCAATAAAGCTAGAGAAACGGCCGCAAACAATTGCCAACAGACTAAATGTGTAAGTTATACAAGTTTCATATCATTATCAACTGCAGTTTATTTCACTGTCCTCATGTATTTATGCTCTCCTCTTTGTGTTGTAAATTTTTTACATAAAGCATGCTGAATTGTCTCTGTATGAGATGTACTGCACAAATATACTGGCCCTGCTCAGTTTATTAATAATCCAATAATCAGCACGCATCATAATACTTTGTGACTATTTTTTCATGAGTGTGTGACCCACATATCAATTCCTCACTGTTACATCTTAACAGCCAAAAGCGAACCTGGCAGCAGGTGAAAGTAAAGTACAAGAACATATTTCAGAATAGCCTTTGAAGAAATGTGTTTGTCCAAAAAAATGTGTTTAGCTGTAAATATGTACTGTAGCTACAGTAGAGGAGACCTCTGTTACTGGTGGGGATCCTCCACCCAAAACTCTCACACCAGCAGAGGAAATTGCCTAACCAGCAATTGAGGGCAGCCACTGGTGGAAGGAATAGAGGGAGGAACCTCCTCGGGATGTTACCAAAATTATGCGGGATCAGTATGTCGAAGGTATTGATTGCTTTCCCTCAAAATGTCAGTCTCTCAATTATAATGATGGCGTGCCTGTATCTGTCAGTGGTGGGAGACACCATCTGCCTGCTTGATCCTCAGACCACAGAGGACATCCCTAACCCATGTGTGAGAAGTTGTATTCAATTTAATTTTCTTTCGATGGAAATACTGTGCATCCCTGTGACCTCCTACTTCAACAACTGCTGTGTTTCTCCGTTTTACAGTTTGATGGCCCTAGCACATCTCGGCCCTAGCACATCTCACATCATTCGATGATGAAACTGTGTCTGTAGACACAGAAATGCCACAGTTAGGCTGTTTATTATCAAAAATTGGAAACGGTTTGGATGCATCTGCAGTCTACCTATTCTATACCAATAGGCCTAATTATCACCAATACACTTTCCTGCAGGTTGCAACAGGAACACATATTTCAGCAGCAAAGAGTGAAGTAAGTAACTCTTCACATTACTATCACTACCTACATACTTCGTTGCTCACAGGCACATTTCCTCTATCACAGGATGTCCGAACTCTGTATAAATGGAAACTTCTGTTGGGTAAAGAGAGCGCCAAACCAGATGTGAAATACATGAAACTGGAGAGGAATGTAAGTATAAATTCTGACAAAGGAGAAGGTCATGGTGTGAACTGTATTTAATTCTGTTTTCTCTCCACAGCTTGAAATTTAAACTTGTTATTATTTTACGGTTCATGCAAAGTGTTAGAAATTTGTTAAAACATTTATATTTTATTTTTTTCAAATTTTTTTTTCAAATTTTTTCTTTTTTGACAATGTGCATTGCTACCAGTAGAGCAGTGTACACAAGAGAAGAACTGTTGGCACTGTCAAGGATTAGACGCGGAATTAAACATCCAATTCCAACCGAGCTAAAAAAGCTGTACAGTGGATGTAGACCTGGAGCAAAACGAAAGGCAAAGAGGCACAACAAGAGGTGGAGGTACAAGCCTTTTCTGCCCTCGGTGATTATGGGAAACGCTAACAAGCTACCAAACAAGTGTGATGAACTAGAGGCGCTTGTGCGGAACCAACTGCTGTATAAGGAGAGCAGTTTTATCTGTCTGTCTGAGTCCTGGCTGAACGACAACACACCAGACTCGTGTGTGGACATACCCGGCTTCACAGTCATACGAGCGGATCAGGATCTGAGTACAAGCGGTAAGTGGAAAGGGGGGGTATTAACCTGTTTCTCAGTCAGAGATGGGTTAACCCGCGCAATGTGACCGTTAAGTAGAGGATATGTTGTCCAGACATTGAACTGCTGTCATTTGGTTACAGTGCGTTCTATGCGCCCCGAGAGTTCCCATATACAGTCGTCATCGTTGTTTACATTCCACCGAGGGGAGCGCCAACAATGGCGTGTGACGTCATCCATGACGCCATTGCTAGGATACAAACCCAGCATCCTGAGGTAGTCATTGCAATCACAGGGGATTTCGACCATGTCTCTCTATACTCCTGCCTTACTGTCTTTGTACAGTATGTGGACTGTCCAACACTTAGAGAAAGGACATTAGATCTGTTCTATGCTAATGTGAAGGAGGCTTACAGGGCAGTGTTTCTTCCACCACTGGGCAGATCTGATCACAACATGGTTTATCTACAACCCACATAGAGACCTTGTGTACAAAGACTTCCTGTTACTACCAGATCTTTCAGGAAGTGGTCACCAGAGGCGTGTGATGCATTGAGAGACTGCTTTGATGTCACAGACTCTGCAGTACTGCTGGAGGAAGAAGAAATGGACATTGACATGGACAGGACCATCACTGACTACATTAACTTCTGTAGGGACACTGTGATTCCAGTGAGGACTGTAAGGTGCTATCCTAATAATAAACCATGGATCACCAGTGACATCAAAGACCTCCTGAACCAGATAGCGTTCCAGAATGGGGATGGAGAAAGTCGGAGGAATGTACAACAGGAGCTTAAAAAGACACTACGTCGAGCTAAGGTGGAGTACAAGAAAAAGGTAGAGAGACAGCTGGAGAACAAAAACACTGAGGAGGTGTGGAGGGGCATGAGGGCCATCACTGGATACAGACTGAAAAACTCACTGAAGGTGATGTGGGCAGAGCCAATACTTTCAATCAATATTACAACAGGTTTGATAGTGTGGGTTTTTCCAACTCTGCTGCTGCTCCCTCCACCCCTACCACTACAGCTGCTTCCTCTATACTGCTTCCACTGCCCAGCTGTACTTCCACCTCAATGGCAACTCGCATCGTCAAGCCTCCTCCTCCACCTGACTGCACCTCCACCTCTGCAGCAACTCTCACCAACAGGCTTCTTCTGTCCAGCTGTACCTCCATCTCTTCAGCAGCTTCCACCACCAGGTCTCTTGAGTCAAGCTACACCTCCATCTCTGCGGCAGCTTCCAGCACCAGGTATCCTGAGCACAGCTGCTCCTCCTCATCTTTGGCAGCTACCACATCCAGGCCTCCTGAGCCCAGCTGGACCTTCACATCTGTGGCTGCTCCCACCCCCTGGCCTCCTCAGTTCAGCTGCACCTCCACATTTGCAGCAACTCCCACCACTTACCCTCCTCTGTCCAGCTGCACCCCTATCCCCATCTCTAAAATTGATAGCAACATCACTCCTGTCATCATCCCTCCACTAAAACCTCTTTGTCTAACTATAGAGGAGGTTGGAGCTAAGCTCAGGAGACTTCAGTCAGGGAGCGCTGCAGACCCAGATGGAGTCTGTCCAAGACTTCTTAGGGACTGTGCTGGTCAACTAGCAGTCCCTCTTCATAGGCTCTTCAATATGAGCCTTCAGATGGAAATTAGGGCAATTGGTGGAGCTGAATGACTACAGATCGGTGGCTTTGACATCTCATATCATGAAGACCTTGAAGAGACTCCTTGTTCATCGCATGAGATTGCAGGTTGCTGAGGATCTTGACGCCCTCCAGTTTGCCTACCAGAAACACATAGGAGTGGAAGACGTGATTCTGTACATGCTGCTGTACATGATTCTCACATATGAACCAGGCATATCCAGATATGCATATACCCGGTTCATATGTGAAAATCATGTTCTTTGACTACTCCAGTGCCTTCAACAGCATACAGCCTCTCATACTGAAAGACATGCCTCTAGGTATGGGTGTGGCCCCCTCCCTGACATTGCGGATTATAGACTATCTGACTGCCAGACCACAGTATGTCAGGATGGGGATATGTGTTTCTGGAAGACTGGAATGCAATACTGGGGCTCCGCAGGGTACCGTTTTTGACTCCTTTTCTTTTCCCCCTGTACACATCAGACTTCAGGTACAACTCAGAGTCCTGCCACATACAGAAGTATTCTGATGATATGGCTGTTGTGGCATGTGTGGACAAGAGAAGGAATACAGGGACCTTGTGAAGTCCTATGGCTGGACCAAAAATAACTTTTTGCTCCTGAACACTACCAAGACCAAAGAGCTGGTGGTGGACTTCAGAAGATCTAAAACTCCATACCAGTTAGTCTACATTTATGGAGGGGAGATAGAGACTGTTCAGACCTGTAAATACCTGGGGGTGATGCTGGATAATAAACTGGAGTGGTCTGCCACCACAGAAGCAGTGTACAGGAGGGGCCAGAGCCGTCCGGCTCAGGTCCTTCAATGTCTGTAGTGATATGATATGCATGTTTTCTCACACTATCATTGAGAGTGCACTATTCTATGCTATTGTTTGCTGGGGGAGTCATACTACAGACAAAAACTGTACGCACCTGGTAAAAAAAGGCCAGTTCTGTTGTAGGTAGAAGACTAGACCCTCTCAGTGCTGTGGTGCAACAACGGATGAGGAGGAAACTGTATTCTGTTTTGGAGAATAATAAACATCCTTTCCACAGCATCCTGGCAGGACAGAGGAGCAGCTGCAGTGAGAGGCTCATTTCACTGCGCTGCAGGACTGAGAAGTTCTGGAGGTCCTTTGTCACCACAGCCTTAAGGCTTTTTAATAGTGACTGCTGACATGGTCTTCTCAAATTGTATTTGTTTATTTATTTTGTCATTGATTATTATTATTGTTATTGTCTGGTATGAAATCATTGAAAATATTTATAATTTTTTGGAGCTACTCGACTAATTTGAATTTTCCCCACTAGGGAATGAATAAAGTATTTTTCTATTTCTTTTCTATTTCTATGTTCACAGTGGGGTGCCATGACCTAACATTTGGAAAATTATAAATCATATCTGTCCATTTATTTTATTTGGGCAAAGGTAATTTCTATCTGTGCCCTTGTTTTAGCATGTACATGGTTGAATATCCTTGTGGTGTATTGGGGATGGTCGCCTTCAAACAGCCTGTGTGTAGATGATGCAGGAGGAACTCTGCTGACACAGACTTAGTCGAACACAGAAACCTTTATTGGCAACCAGGTATGTATCAGAATAACAGAATGATGCATCAAGTCTGGAGAGACGTATCAAGCCCGTATTCCCTAAAATCTCTGACTTACTGTGGGTGCAGTCCTCTTGAAGTAGCATCTGCCTGTTCTTAGTGACCTTAAAGATGTTGCATGTTCCCATAACCAAGCACGAAGCCCGGACATGGTGTGTGCATATCTATTGAGCCTCTTCTTGGATGAACTAACTGGGGAGTGTGTTATTCTCAAAATGTCCTCTTTTAGCCCAAGACTCCCTTACACAGCTGGTAGTTAACAGACTTCTTATCATTCCCCAAAACAACTTTGCACTGGTGGTAAATATCAGACACTACACCCTCTCTGCCCTTCTTCCTGGATCAGGATATGGTGTGAGGAGGTAAGGCAAGCATGCATAGCCTCTGTCCCCAAGCAGGACAACTCTCCTGCAGAATAAGAGAAATATTGGTTTGATATACATGTGTTAACACTTGGCAATTTGATACAATATGTGCCTTATATGGCTATCTATAATAAAGTAGGACAAGCACTTTAAATTCTTTAAGATGACCTCTACACCTGACCTCTCATTAGATTATCAAAATTATGCCTAGGATATAGACAGTTTACTTCAAAAGTACACTCTTTCGGGTAATGGATTGGAATTTGACAGGAAATAAAGATGTGTTACAAAGGACTTAACATTATGCCCGCTCACTGGCTGACTATCAGCTGTTGTCCACATAGTTTTCCTGTGAACATAAATGCTGTGTTCTTGCTGTGTATACACTGAACCAGCTGTAAACCAGCTGGAGATAAAAAATGCTTTATTTGGCTGTAAATTGGTACAGAAATGAAAGTTAACTGTGAGGTGCTAATTAAGTTGCATAGATTAAACACTATTCTTCCTGAATTTGGCAGTCTTAAAAAGAAATTCACATAAATACATATCCAACAGGATAATGTCTGCATCTTTCATGCATAATCTTACCTCTGAGCATTGTTCGTAAATGCCAACAGTAAATTCATAATGACAAAAATGGCTCTATAACAGAAACAAAGTCAAAATTCTTAACAGATATTTCTGAACTACTACACAAGTAGGATATATTGTGCAGTAATTTTAGTAATGTAAAAGTAATCGGTTTTGATAGTTGACAATGATGTTGATGCCTACAAAATGGCCTTCGAGATATCCTTCAAAAAATCATCTTCAACATATTAATAAAAAATGTACAGCTCAGCTACGATATGGAGGCATATGAAGACAACGATGGTCAGATTTGGGCTGCAGTGTTGTCTTGCGTTTTGCATTTTTGCGCCAATATTGCAGCACAACACAAACTTTGTCTCTTTCTCGTAGTTTGTGCTTTTCTCCTCTGCAGATATTTGTGGTCCCAGAGCTGTATCTTTCTGATCTGTCATTACTGGCCCAAGTCAGTATGTACAAGAGTATTGAAATCTGCCAGACCTCATGACATCGTGGAGAGACTTGTGTTTCTTTGGTCTGGGTCTTTCACATAGTTGTCAGTGACAATCAAATGGATTTGTGGGATGAGGACTGGAAAGCAGATTTTACCAAAGTCATATCATAGTCTTATCATATGGTGTCTAATTGTTGCTTTGGTCCAGCTCTGGATTGACTTGAAAATTACCTATCAGCTGTCAGAGGGAAATTATATGTGAGGATTGTGCTATAGCCCTTTTATTCTTCCATCCTGCCACCATGTTGATATCACACACTCTGCTAAGTAAATGTCCACAAAAACCCAAGATGTTGCACACACTGAAATCGGGGATTATTATGTCAAAGACAGGATGTGTTTTTTTGTTGAAACATGATGGAATAAATACTTTGACAGTTCTGACTGAGTCCAATATTGGCACAAACACCTGACATGAAATATACTTGAGTGCCTGATTAGAGTGCAAGACAAGCAATTCCTCTGTCAAGATTACCACAGTTATCTTTGATTTAGCAACCCCAATTTCACTTGTAGTTTGCTGGAGGGTTTAATGAATATTAAACAAGCATACATACCCATATTTCTAGATATAGTTTTCATTTAGTCATTGTGTGACAGCTCAGTGCAGAACATCTCTGTCTATGAATCCATGCATAACCGATTAAGAAATTTGAAAAAAACCCAAAACATACCACACTTCTTTAAAAGCAAGCTGCTCACGTGGTGAATGTGTTGCCAAAACACTAAACATTTCTGTTGTTTATTTTTCCTGTCTATTTAAGTTAACTAGGTATTACAATGGAATATAGATATCTCAGAGCGTGGTTCTGAGAACGGCTTATATTTGTGTAAGCAAATCATTGTGCCCTGTTACTACCTATCAAGCCAGCTCAGAGAAGTGTCAGTATCAGATCAACTTTGACCCATGTTCCGCCTCTGTACTGCCACACATGACATGATGTGCAACGAAGGCGCATCTGTCCCAAATTGAAAAGGCATATGTGAAACAAGTTTAAGACTATGTTATTTTAAATATATATGTCAATTCAATTAAATTCAATTCAGTTTTATTGATATAGCGCCAAATTACAACAATTGTCATCTCAAGGCACTTAAATAATATAGTCCAATTCAAACCAATTGAAAATCAATTAATTGTAATCATAATCCAATGAAATCCAATTTATTAATTTCAAAATAATCCAATTCATTCATATAGAGCCAATTCAAAAAACAATATACTAGCAAAGGAAACCAACAAATTGCACCGAAACTTGTTTTCAGTCCAATCTCCCATCCTGAGCGTGTCTGAGGCGACTGTGGAAAGGAACGACTCCCTTTTAACAGGAAGAAACCTCTGGCAGAACCAGACTCAGGAAGCCCGCCTTGACCAGCTGGGGTTTGAGAAGACAGAAAAGAGGGAAAAGAGGGGGGAAAAACACCATAACACCATTCAAAGGATACCTGTTGGAATAGGGAAACACAAGTTAATGACCACAATAATGTCACATGTACATAATATCAATTGAGAAATTAAACAGGGGAAAAAGAGAGCAAAGTGAGGAAAGGTGTGACAGATGAGGTCCCCCAGCAGTCTAAGCCTATAGCAGCTTAACTATGGGATGTTTCAGGATTACCTGAGCCACCCCTAACTATAAGCTTTATCAAAAAGGAAAGTTAAGCCTAATCTTAGAAGTGGAAAGGGTGTCTGCTTCCCGGACATTTAGGGGCAGCTGATTCCACAAGAGAGGGGCTTAATAACTGAAGGCTGTGCCTCACATTCTATTTTTAGAAACTCTGGGAACAACAAGTAAACCTGCAGTTTGGGAACGAAGTGCTCTGTTAGGAAAATACCTTACAATGAGATCTTTAAGATATGATGGAGCTCGGTCATTAAAAGCTTTATATGTGAGGAGAAGAACCTTAAATTCTATTCTGAATTTAACAGGGAGCCGGTGAAGAGAAGCTAAAACTGGAGAAACATGATCTCTCCTGTTAGTTCTCATCAGAACTCTGGCTGCAGCATTTTGGATCAGCTGGAGGCTTTTCAGAGAATATGTGGGACAGCCCAATAATAAGGAATTACAGTAGTCCAATCTTGAAGTAACAAATGCATGAACTAGTTTCTCTGCATCACCCTGAGACAGGATGTTCCTGATTTTAGCAATATTACGAAGGTGAAAGAAGGCAGTCCTAGAAACCAGTTTTATATGTATGTGAAATTATAAATTCTGATCAAAAATAACTCAAAGGTTCCTCACTGTAGAACTAGAAGCCAAGGAAATACCATCTAGAGTAACTATACAATTTGACAATTTCTCCCTGAAGCGCTCAGGTCGAAAGAGAACAACTTCAGTTTTGTCTGAATTTAGAAGGAGACAGTTCTGAGTCATCCAGGTCTTTAAGGTCTTTAAGACAGGCTTGTAGTCTGACCAACCTATTGGTTTCATCTGGTTTCATAGATAAGTACAGCTGAGTATCATCAGCATAACAATGGAAATTTATGCTGTTTATGCTGTCTAATAATGTTACCTAATGGAAGCATGTATAAAGTAAGAAGAATTGATCCAAGCACAGAACCCTGAGGAACTCCATGACTTACTCCGATGTGTGAGGAAGATTCTTCATTTACAAGAACAAACTGGAATCTATCAGATAAATATGACTTAAACCAGCTTAATGCAGCTCCTTTAATCCCAATGACATGTTCAAGTCTCTGTAACAGAATGCTGTGATTGATCGTATCAAATGCAGAACTGAGATCCTACAGGACAAGCACAGAAACAAGTCCGCTATCAGAGGCTAAGAGGAGATCATTGGTTACTTTCACCAGTGCTGTTTCTGTGCTATGATGCACTCTGAATCCTGACTGAAACTCTTCAAACAGATTATTTCTATGTAAATGATCACAAAGTTGAACTCCCACTATTTTTTCAAAAACTTTAGACTAAAAAGGGAGATTGGATATAGGTTGATAATTAGCCAAGACTTCTGAATCAAGAGTAGGTTTTTTAAGTAAAGGTTTAATTAAAGCAACCTTAAAAGGCTGAGGTACATATCCTGTCAACAAAGACAGATTGATCAAATCCAATATGGAAGTGTCAATTAAGGGGAAAACCTCCTTGAACAGTCTGGTTGGGATTGGGTCTAAAATACAAGTTGATGATTTAGAAGAGACTATTGCTGTTGTTAGCTCAGAGAGATTAACTGGGCAGAAGCTGTCTAAATACAAATCAGGTTCTAAAGATACTTCTAAAGCTACTCTACTTGATGATACATCAGTGATGATAGTGGGAAGGACTCCATTAATCTTCTCTCTGATAGAAACAATTTTATTGATAAAGAATCTCATGAAATCATCACTGCTGAGAGTTAAAGGAATACATGTCTCAACAGAGCTCAGACTCTTTGTCAGCCTGGTGACAGTTCTGAAAAGAAACCTGGGATTGTTCTTATTCTCTTCTACCAATGATGAATAATAAGCAGTTCTAGCTTTCTTATACGTTATTAAACTATCTTTCCTGACTAATTGAGACTCTTCTAAATTAGAGGAACACCACTGTCTCTCCAGCTTTCTTGCAGTCTGCTTTAACTCACACAGCTGTGAATTATACCAAGGAGCCAACCTCTTCTGATTGATTATCTTCCTTTTCAGAGGGGCAACATTGTCCATTGTACGCATTGAAACTATAGTGCTATCAACAAGAGAGTCAAGTTCTACTGGAGTAAAATTTAGGTAGCCGTCCTCTGTCATATCTGCACATGGTAGTGAAGAAAAGGATGATGAAACCAACTCTTTAAATCTGGTTACAGCATTCTCTGATAGACACCTTCTATATGTAAAATTCTTCTCAGAAGCTGTATAGTCAAGTAATGTAAATTCAAAAGTTATTAAAAAATGGTCAGACAAGACAGGGTTACGAGGGAACACTGTTAACTGTTCACTCTCAATGCCATAAGTCAGCACAAGGTCAAGGGTATGATTAAGACAATGAGTAGGTCTGTGAACAAAATATATCTGACAAAATATATCAATATGATGATCACAGATTAAATCATTCACTAACAGAGACTTGGAAAGGAGAGATCTAATATTCAGGAAACCACATTTAATGGTTTGAGGTTGTTGTTCAGTGGGGGAAGCATCAGGTGGGAAGCCTGAAGAAGAGAAGTGTGTAAAACTACAACTCTGCATCCTGTTCTCAACCCTGGGTTGTCATGTTTTTGGATGACTAATAAATTCGTCCATATTTCTAGAAATGAGAGCCGTTCCTTCCAAAGTGGGATGGATGCCGTCTCTCCTCATCAGACCAGGTTTTCTCCAGCCTCTTTTCTCCAGCCTCCAGGCTCTTAATGTTGCTGTCCCAACAGATAGCTTCATAGCAGATTGCAGTAATGCAGATGGGCCGGAGGCAAAACAGTGGCAAACCAAAGAAATCTTTATTAAATCTAACCAAAGGCACTGCAGAATAGGTAACTGGAAAACTAACAAAAACTCAAAATGACAAAAAACAACTCACAAAGAAAATACAGGACCAGAGAACCATGGGATTGAGACAACAACAACAACAATCTGGCAAAGACTGAGAAAACTGGACTACTGTATATGGAGAGGGTTGATGAGTAGAGTGACTGTATGTGAGTGATTAACAGACAATAGGAGTGCATGGTGACCCAAGGACAAGATCAAAACAACATCTAGAGAAAATAACAGTAATATAGGAAAACTATTCAATTCAAGGTAAACACAAGAAACTTGTGCTAAAGAAAAAAAAAGGACCAGGCTAAGTGAATAATTCCCTATATTCTCTATATAGAACAGTGAACAGTGCTGGCCCTAATCTAACCTAAAAACTACTAGAGCCTAAACAGATAACACAAATAATACAAACTCAAGTAAAAGATGAAAACAAATACAAACAGATACCCTAAACGAGGGAGTGAGAAACTAGACCTAAACAGTACAACAGCAGAATACAAACTATTATTGCAGAATCCAGGAAAAAGATCAATAAACTAAAACAGAATTCACAAAGAATAAAGCTCTTATAAAATCCTATAACTCAAAAAAGACCTGGAGCCTTATTTACAAAGACTTGCATGGGTTTCTTACTGAAACATGGCATATGCTCAAATCCAAATGGCCTCCTACGCACAAAAAATATCTGTATGTATGAATCTGTGCATACGCATGAATCCAACCACATTTCCTTTGTACATCCCAATCAACGTGGAATTCAGCTCACATGTCAGAGTATCCGACTCCTCCCTATCTATGCCCCTACTTAAATATGCAAATCATAGCCCTGCACCTGCGATTCCCCTCTCTGCACAATCAGAAAATAAAGAAAAAAGAATGAGTAAGATGGGAAAAAAGAAGAACTGAAAAAGAAAGCGAGATAGAGGCGCTACTTTCTGAAGTGGAGGCCGCAACAATGTGCTCTTTGACAGCTGTTCTCCGGCATAAGCAGCAAACATAAGAGGAGTGGGTGGGAGAGCGTGTGCGAAGCTGTCAATGCTGCGGGGTCTGAGAAGCCCACACAAGCAGAGGTGAAGTGGTCCAATAAAAAGGTGGATGTGAAGCGGAGACTGGCTGCCCACCGCCGAAGTGTGGCCAAAACAGGCCGGGGGTCAGGAGAAGAGGGGCCCACCCTCTTTGAACAGAGAGTCTGCGCAACTACGAGTGACACTGCTCTCTCAGGGGTGCAGGGGGCACATGTTAGTGACTCTGATCACCCTGATTAAGTGATCAGAGTCGTGCTGTCAAGAGATTAAAAAAAATTAGAGATTAATTAATTATGATCTGTAATTAATTGATCTAATTAATCTATTTTAATCTCACCTAAAAGAAATGCTGAAAAAGCCTTCAACTTGAGGTATTTCCATTTAGATTCATTACATTATTGCAGCAAATCAAAAGATTGATAAATAACAAAAAAGCAGCTTTATGAAGTAATTTATTGTTTTTAACAGATTTGAACAGATGCTGTACGAGCCATTTACATTCCACTGTATTTGAGACTAGTCCCAAGCACTGCCTGCAACCTTTAGTCTCGACCGTTTTTCAATCTCCAAATAATTAGAAAATAAAAATTAAATAAAACATCAGATCCATATAAAGTGCTGTAAGTTAACACATCAAAAAACAATAACAACCCTTTTCAGATCAATAGAAGTACTGGACACTGAACTTGTCGCTTTTCCTCTGCTTCAGATAATATAAAATAAATAAAACAGAACCAGCAATCACAGTGCTGTTAGCACATCAAAAATAACATTGTTCATCATCACAAAATAAAGTGCTGAAATAACAATCAAGCAATCACTTCTAATGGGGTACAGATGACATGGCAGCTATGCTGACCTCATGCTTCTTATTTCTTCTTTTTCAGCCAGTCGCTGAGACAGAACAGCTTGGTCACATTTTCTGGGAGCAAGGCTGCCCTTTTCTTTTTTACTATGTGGCCTGCGAGACTAAACAGTCTCTCACAAGGTACGGAGGTTGCCGGGGAGGCCAGGTACTTGCGTGCCACGACTGACAGCTTTTCATAGGCTCCTGAGTGAGCATACCACCACTGCAGGGGACAGTCATCAATACTGATGCTGGACTCTGCTCTGTAGCGCTGCAGCTCTCCGGACTCCATTCCATCTTCTTCTGAGTCAGAGTCGGACCCCAGCAGAAGAGCGCTCCTCCTCTTCTTCTGAGCTGGTTGATCATCCTCTGTGGAGGGCTGGAGAGTAGCTGCTCTTCTAGGCTCTGCTGCTTGGAGCATGTTTTCCAGACTAGTCCACACCTGAATTAATTAATGAATACATAGATGGACAGGTAGATTTATTTTATTTTGTGCAGCACTTTGTGTTGCATTTCTTATGTGTAAAAAGTGCTATATAAATAAAGCTTGATTTGATAAAATTGGACTCAATAGTCCATCTTATTCTTATAGTCTTTACTGGTTCCCTCTTTTCTCTTGGAAGACATTTCAAATCCTTGAAACGTGGATCCAGTGCTGTGGCCACCTTGAACCACGTCTCATTGGCTACAGCTTGCCGTGCTTCCAGGTCCCTCTGGAAGGCATTCTTGATATAGGCTGGATCATCATCAGTGATGTCCATGACACGGTCCAGATGGCGACAAGCAGGCAGCACTACAGAGCAAGAGACGTAGGCCTCACCACCCAGCAGTTCAGTCACATACCTGTAGAGGTGGATAAGTTTGAAAAATAAACTTCGCTGGACATTTAAATTTGAGTGCAACTGATTTCCAATTTAATTGCCCTGAGAAGTACTACCTAATGTTCATTCATTTTTGGATGACACATGTGTAGTTTATTTCATTAAAATGGACAGGTGTTTATTTGGGCTTACCTGCATGGTTCAAGCAGGACCTCCAGCCTCTGCAGTTTCCCCCACTCAGCTTCGGTTAGCATAACCAATCTGTGGTTGTTCTGTTGGTCCAACGTAGCCTGGACAGCCTGTCGGTTGCGTAGGAGGCGTGAGACCATTGCGAGTGTCGAATTCCACCTGGTTGGTACATCTTGTATAAGTTGCTCGCTTTTTTTTCCAAGTGCAACTTGTTGCTGGTTAAGTTCTGTGGTACTTGCAGGGCTTTGTTTGAAATGGCCAACAATCTTGCGGCACTTTGCTAGTACACCAGCAAACCCACTGCCATCAAGGCAGACTGTGATGGTCCTCTGGAGAATGTGAGCATTGCAGGCGATGTGCTCATATGGAAGGGCTCTCATAGCAGCCAGCATGTTTGCTGCGCTATCTGTACCGATGGTGGATATCTTATTTTCAATTCCCCAGTCATTTGCCACAATGAGGAACTGTTCGGCGCATTTATCAGCAAAGTGCCTGGTTTCTGTTTTCATGACGGTCAGCGCAAACGAGTTGAGGTTCCACTCACCATCAATAAAGTGTCCGGTCACCCCCAAATAGCTGTGGTTGCCAGCTGAGGTCCAGTGATCTCCGGTTATAGCAACAAAGTTAGGCGAATCTTCAACCAGAATCTCAAGTTTGTTTTTCTTTTCGCTGTCGTACATCTTGCTGATTTTGGTCGTCACTGTAGTCCTGCACGGTGGCTTGTATGATGGGTCATTGGACGCAGTTTGCAACACCTCTGTTAACCCCTCGTCTTCCACTATGTTTATCGGCCTGCAGTTCATCGCTATCGACTTGGCAAGAACATTCGTCAGCCTGTCGGTCGCAGACTTGCTCATACGCGGGATGTTCTCCTCGAGTTTAGTTTGGCGAAGAGCTTTGCTATAGATCGCTAAATTGCTAACGTTAGCTGTGGCTGCACTCGCGACTGGGTGCTTTGCGTTGATGTGGTAGGCTAAACTTGAGCTACTTCGGTGGTAAGCAAACTCCTTCTTACAAAGAACGCAGATCACTCTACCTTTATCAATGGTGCCGTCGAGGCATTTGTGAAATGTAAATTTTCCATTCATTGGACCGACAACTCTTACATGCTCCTCCATTTTCAAGTCTACTCACCTTGCCCAACTACAGTGGGAGCCTATCAGCTTATCCCAAACCATCCCAAACACAATGACAGCCAATCAATGTCCACTTCAGGGTGTGACAGACCATTGATTTCCAACCCAAGTACAAGAAGCCCAACGTATAAAAACGGATTTTAAAAAAAGGCAACTGGCATTCAGAAACAGCAAAGTTAGAGATTAAAAATTAGATTAACGCGATTAAGAAATATAACGCACTAAAAATCACTGTAATTAATTAATCTCCATTAACAACCCTGGTTTTAACCATAAAAAACAGCAAATTACTAATTTTAACCACCAACTAGTAATGATGCTGTGAAGAGGAGATAGATATTGGGGGGCACATGCTCAATGCACGTCACAGGGAATAATATTAGGACAATTATGCAAATAAAGTTACTCACCAAGAAGCCACCCATCACGCACCATCTGTGCACAGTTTGTTCCCAACAATGCTGTTACTCAGAATGTATGAATCGTGCATTGAACCAGGGCATCTCGCCACAATGTTAGTTAACTGCATTTGCGCATCACATATGATCTGTACATTGTTCGAATGAAAATGTTTCCTGATTCATCATGTGATGGCACTTTCATAGCAATGTGTGTAGAGTCGGTAGCTCTGATTACATTAGGAAAACGGTTGTTGCTTCAAATTGCTTTAATTTTGGCCTGTTCAACTGCATTTTGGGAATTTGATATACCTGCTGAGATGCAGATAATTCCATCCCACTCAGCTGGCATGGCTCGGCTCAGGGTCTACTGGCACAGTCCCAATCGGTTGGCCAGCTCCCTCTGGAATGCCCCGGTTGCTTAAACCCCAGTGAGCACATCACCTGTGGGCACAAGAAGCGCATGACTCCTCGCTATGTTGCGCTCCAACACCGCCGCAGTTCTGCGCACAGTTCCAGGAGGATTGCCCTCAAAACGGCTGATGAGCCAGTTGTCATCATGTGACAGAAAATCTCTGTCTCTGAACACACGCTGTTCAAAATCACGCCACAGAAGCTAGCTATCATATCGCTCATTGTATTGCTAAGCATGGAAAGCCCTTCACAGGTGGCGAATATATAAAGGAGGCTTTTCTCAGCTGCTCAGATAGTCTTTTGGAAATTTGCCAAACAAAGAAACAATCAAGACAAGGATAAAGGACATCCGCATGTCAGCTAGAAGTGTTCAGCGACGTATCAATTAAATGGCAGAAAATGTCAGAGTTCAGCAAATAGCTGGGTTGAAAGATGCTATGGTATTTAGCATAGCACTTGATGAAAGTGTGGACGTGAATAACATCCCGCGTTTGGCAGTCATGGCAAGATACTGCGATTCATCTGTGAGAGAAGCTGAAGAGCTCAACACTGTCGGTGACAAAGTTTTCGGAGCTCCGAAAACAGTTAGAAACCACAGCAGTGCCACATCACGGAGCCTGCATCCTAACATGCTGGACATCTGCACCAGAGAAGTTCAGCTGTCTCCGGAACATCGCATTGGCTCTCTTGTCAGTCTTCGGGTCAACATACCTTTGTGAGCAGGTATTCTCACACATGAAAAATGTGCTCAGCCCCACCCGAAGCCGTTTAACGACAGACCACTCTGAGGCATGTTTACAACTGAAAGTGACAAACTACGAGCCCCAGATAAGAGAGCTCAGCCAAGCAAAGCAGGGCCAGGGATCACACTGACTGGTAGGCATAGTACAGCCCATACTTATTTTTAGTTAAACATGTTGCTGTTTGGACCTGTCCAGGGTGTACCCCGCCTTTCGCCCGATGACTGCTGGGATAGGCTCCAGCCCACCCGCTACCCGATCGACGGATTGACGGTATAGAAAATGGATGGATGTTGCTGCTTGCCCATGAATTTAAAATGTTATGGCTGTTTCCTTCTGATGTAATAGAGTTGTTGTTTTTTTTTATGCACTGTAGTGTCTGCATTTCCATCCAGTGCAATATGTTTTAAACAAGGTTCTGAAAGCAGTGTTTTGAAATGAGATCCCTCTTGTGAAGAATGGGAACATATCTTTGAAATGTGATTTGATGTGGATAGAATAAAATTCCTGCTATGTTGGAAATGTTCTTGTATTTTGTGTCATATTTTAACATTATGCTATTTGGCACACTCATTGACAAGAACATTTCAAATTAGCACTCAATGTCACAAAGGTTGCTGACCCCTGCAAATACAAAGATACATTCCAACTCAAGCACTGTCTTGACCTTTTACCTGTTTCTTGGATTTTTACCTTTGGTTTAGTACTTTTGGATTGTATGCTTGGATTTTTCTGGAACCCTGACCTTGGACTGGACCTGGATTTGAACTTGCTTACTCCCTGAACTTGTTTTTGAACAGTTCTCGCTACAGTGTGGAATTGGACTCCTGTGTTCACCACCTGGTTTTCTGAATCATCTGTTTTGAATAAGGAACTTTGGCTCCCAGAACTCGGACCCCCTCACCTGCCACCGACCTGCATCCATCCCCCTCCTGTGTCTCCCTGGGGAGGAGTCAGCAGTCAGTCCTAGTATTCCTTCCAGTGTTTTTCCCTGAGCATCAATAAACCTTCTTAACTCACCTCCTTTGTCAGTAATTTGTGAGCTCAGTTACCACTCAATCATTACATGGTGGAGAGGAAAAGTCCATTCTAAAAGAAGAAATCTCCAATAGAACCACAACCAGAAAGGGTAGCCATCTGCCTTCACCAGGGCTTCCCTTTGTCTTCACTTTAAATGTTTGAAAATTCTCCAGATGATTAATGGTTGTATATTAAAGATGCTGCCTAGCTACGGTATCACTGAAGACAAATTACTCTCAAACCCATGGTCCTTTACGGCATTCCATCCCCCTCTCTCTACCAATATTCCTCTCTCCCCACTATCAAAATGAACGCCATTCTCAAGCCAAAAAACTCTTGCCCTTTGGTCATGTGGTCAAATAATTAACCCACAGAATACAATCTAAGCTTTACTGAGATACAATATGGTAAGATAAAACAAGATAAGCACTGTCCAATACAGTTACAGTGTTTGGACCAAAAAACAAACAAAAAACAATTAACTCATTCAGCTAAAGTAAAAAAACTCTGAGGTATCAGTCTATAGTAAGACATCCAGAGGAAGAATTTAATAAAGAAAATCAATAAGATAAGTTTTATCCACATCTTTCCTTCAGTTGTTGGGGCTATACAGGGGGTGACAACGTTGAGCAACAACAGCAGTAATATATCAACGCCTCCATAAACTATTGATTTTACCATAAAAATCTTTCGCACAATCAATAGTAATCAAGGTAATAGATCATGAGAAGGTAATAGTAAAACTAGAAGAACTGGAGTGAATGTTTTGTCTGTAGAAACGAAACGTAATAAAATATAATACTCTTTTTGTAAAAAGCATATATATCATATTCAAGTGTAAGACAGCTAAATGTTCTTCCTAATAGAATCAATTTAATAGGACAAATAAGACAAATTGAAACAAAACAATAGAAAACAGTTGTTTTTAAAAAAGAAAAACAAGGAATGATTCATCAATTATAATCTAAAAAGATAAATTTTCAACTAACAATGCTAATCAATCCATTTTCCTGATTTCTACAACATAGTTAACTGAATTCACAAATGGCTAATGGCAGAGTCAAATACTTTCATCTTGAACAGCATCACATCATAGTTGATAACAAAAACAACACTGACCTCATAATTTTTTTTCTTTGAAAGGAAACATGTCACAGGCTGTGTTTAATTTATAAATTGCAAGCTGAGCATCTGATAAAAACAACAATTGGGGAAGATGAGGATGTTGTTTATACATCCTCAGACAGGATGTAACAGGCTTTCCCATCCATCCACAAGACCCCACAGCTGTGATGACTGAAGAGGATAACGTCTGGACCAGAGGAAGTTTGAGAACTACTTTTCCATGGCATTTCTGCTCCCATAAAGCACCCTCTGAAAAAATGTAACTTCCCTCAGTTTGCACAGTTCCTGGCTTTGTGGTTATCAACAGATGACTTGGTGTGAATACTGTGAAAAATACCTGCCTTTCTAGACTCAAATCTATTTTTAGAATAAAATAGAGAATGTCTCTTCCTTTTTCTTGTAAATAACTATTTAGATAGATAGATAGATAGATAGATAGATAGATAGATAGATAGATAGATAGATAGATAGATAGATAGATAGATAGATAGATAGATAGATAGATAGATAGATAGATAGATAGATAGATAGATAGATAGATAGATAGATAGATAGATAGATAGATAGATAGATAGATAGATAGATAGATAGACAGACAGACAGACAGAAAACAAAGTAACTTTGCGTCATTCAGGTCTTTATTCCAACTTCTGAGACACTGACACAGACAATGAACAATATATAGATAACTGTTTCTAGCTTTGGAATAACTCAGATGACATATCATACCTAACAAAATAGCTGTACTCACAGCCAACTGGTGAATATCCAGGAAGCGTAGTTGCTCCTTCTCAGGAAAATGTCCAGGACAGCTCGTTCTTCAAGTTGTTAAACACCACTGTGATCTGTTCTCCTTTACTCTTATAACTCTTTCTGCAGTCCCTGTCAATCCATATAATTCAAAAGCTAGAAAGACATTAATGTCTGTAATATCTTTCTGCAACCCTGCCTCAGTGAAGTGCATAATACTGTATTCCCAAAATAACCCTTGTGTCCTTGTAAGTACTCCAATCTTGTCCAATTTATTTACCAGTGATCTCACAGGGGCGGCTGTGGGTCAGCGGTTAGAGTAGGTCGTGCAATGGGTGGTTCGATTCCCACTCTCATCACTAAAAAAAAAGCTCAAGAGCACCTCGCCAATAAAGTAATCTTAATCTTAAACATTACCCATGACAACTGAGAGGAGAACTAGTTTAACCCTCCTCCTCCCTACTCTCTGATTTACTCCTGCCCCATGTCCACCATGTCTGCTCTACACTTCTACTGGGTTTATTCTGGGCATTACTTGGACTTTGAAATGCTCAATCAGCTGCCCTCACATTTAGTCAACTATTCTGTTGGCATAGTTGCACATCATAATAGATGTTAAAATGTACCAGAATTACAATCAGAAATCACTGCAGCGGCACAGCATCTACACCAGTGAAGAAAAATATTTTCAAAATTAAGCATTTTCACAGCAAAAAAAGCTCAGTAGAAAATCTCAAGAACATTTAAAGAAGGAAACAACATAACCAGAGCTGCTGCAATAGGCCGCCACCAGTGTAGTGCCAGTCTAAAAGTATGAGGAAATAATACAAGTGACTATATATGGTATGTTGTTTTTCACACTGCTTTTTTTTTTGTATCTTGGCTCAATCTTTGTATAATGAATTATGTCCCAATGTAATGTCATGTTGTTCATCTGAGGTCACAATTACCTAATTTTAAGACCTGGAATGGAATAGATGATTATATTTTATTTCATAATGACGTTCTTATCAGTAAAACCTCAGATTTGAAAGGGTGTGTGTTTTCTTTTTTATATAGCTATTATATGTTCTAAAGTGAGCCTGTCTTGTATCAATCACAGTGAAATCAAAGCATGCCTGCAGTAATGATTACAACACTACAAAATTGAAAAAATTACATTTCTTTGTGTTGATGAGCATGATATAGTTCAAGCAGTTATACCCTGCTGTTGCTACCATGCTTTTCAAGCTAAAATAAAGGCATATGAGATGTAACAGAAATGTTACACAGTTTGCTGACATAGAGTTTATGAGGGAACATGAAACATGGATGCTTTTGACTTTATTTAGAGCATGGGGTTGCCTTGTAGTGCTTCACTTCACCAAGTGACCAAAATGCGTAATACAAAAGAAATGTAACCTGACTAAAACAAATTAATTTAATAAATAAATAGGTAGATACCACCTCTGATTATAATTGTTGCCTTGGAAGGCTCTGGAGACATTCCTCTAATAGCTCACATCAAAACATCCATATTGCACTTCCCCCAACTAAAGGATTTATAGCAGGTGTGTTCATTTTTTTTTCTGTCTAGGGCAACATTCAGAAAATTACTTCAAGCCACAGGCCAAAACAAGCTTAAGTTGAACAATGTTAACTATGTAAAGCACAACAAAGAATCCTTAGACTTCAAAACACCTCAAGAAGAGAAACTGAAAAAACTAGTGTGGTCCAGGAGAAGTCCACATCTTTACTTTTTGAGAAAGTTTAGGAGCGCAGGACTGTTGCAAGATCTCCTGCTCAATTGCCACCAATGCACAGAGATAAGTGTATTAATAACTTAAATTTAAATGAATAAATTTGAACCTTTTTTATTCTCTTTACTGCCATTGTACACATTATTATCGTTAGAGTTTCTATCATATGAAGCTTGTCTGTTATTTATTCACATTGTTGTGATTTCAGGGATGCCTAATTTATTTAGTGTCATTGTTTCTGCACAGCATTACAATGACAACATAATCGTCTCAATATTAATTTCCATAAATGTGTAGCTAAATAGCTAAAAATATGTGCATCAAAAATTAATTTTGATTAATTTTAACAGGACCTCCTATGTACACTTTTTTATGTTTAGTGTAACACATTTAGGAATTTACATTAAATGTGTTTGTTGTATGTTTGCTTTTATCCAAGGTCAGGATTTTACCTGCTTATCTGGACAGATGTTAAAATAGTTCAAATACTACAAATTTCTTTATAAAGAAACAAACATCCCACAAAGAACAGTGACTAATGACCCCTGGAATTCTTCCCCTTTGACAAAAATTCTCACACTATCTATAAAAAATAACACTAATCCCTAAAAAATAATCCTAATCCGTTTTAAAGGAAAACAACAACAAAAAAACCCTTGGATAAAGATTCATCTGCCAGGGGGTATTAGGTGCAGCTATTTAAATAAAGCTGCTATGGAGATGGATGCATGCCACCCTGTAGAACAATTGGGTGAACAACTCCCTCATGGCCCATTTTAGGCTGAAAGCCATGTGGAACAAAGCCTGTTCATTCTGCTGCTGACCTCCTGTTGGTTTCCTAGCAGCACATTTTCAACACTCAACAGGCCACTGGACTGACTTTGTGACTCCACTGTCTAGTAACAGTTGAGCCATGCTGTCTTTAGAGTTAGAGAGCCAGATTCTGTCTATCTCTGTCATTTCCAACACAGTTTCAAAGCAGCATTCAATTTCACAGGCAGTGGGGTCAGCATTGTTAGAACTGTTCACAGTCGGAATTTAGAATATGTGATGAATGGATCAAGTGGTTGACATGCACACAGACACAAGCTAATTCCATAATTTCAGAGGATATTACATTAACTCAGTATTTCCTTGTAAATTATTCTGCCCATACTATTATTTAGAGTCAGGAGCTCTTCAAAAAACAAACTTTAAGAGCACTACAAAGTGGGCATTGTACTTAAAAAATGTA
The DNA here is from genome assembly GCF_036924035.1 of Leuresthes tenuis. Taxonomy (NCBI): domain Eukaryota; kingdom Metazoa; phylum Chordata; class Actinopteri; order Atheriniformes; family Atherinopsidae; genus Leuresthes; species Leuresthes tenuis. The sequence continues at coordinate 35,108,452 of NW_027325360.1, forward strand.
ACAGTGTACATTATATAACAATCTGATTAAGTTTTTATTTATCTTATTTGACAAACAAATTAATCAGAAAATGGCAATCATTGTATTAGAATATTACTAATATAACACTGACGAGTAGAGTGATAGTAATACTTGTAGTAATTGAATTAACAATAATAATTTGATATCTTGTACATTTACAGTCAAAACAAAATAATACAAAAACAAGGAACAGAATCTAATTTCACCTTCATTTTAGCTAGTCTCCTCTGATTTTTAATCTATTACTCATCTTGCTCCCCAGCTCCCCTCTAATTAAATCCTACAACTCATATATATATCTGTTGACCTCTGGGGTGAAGCTTCAATCCATCAAAGTGTCATGTAACTTGGACCCAGTCTCACATAGCGATTCCCTCTGCACATTTACCATGACAAGAACATGAAGAGGAAGCTGAGGCTTTAAAACCACATTTAATCTAGAGGTGACATCCACAGGAGGGGAAAGCATAACCGTTGTCTGTCATTTTGATTATTATTTTATTAGTAGATGGAATTATATGGCTGATATTATATCATTCTTATCTAGATATTATTTATAACTAATTCTCCGGGGAAACTTTTTTTTATTACAGTGTTCTGTTAAGGATATAAAAAGTTGATATTACAAACAATATAATATTCAAAATGTAATAGAAATGTTATAATTAATACAATGATAAATGGAAATAGACAACTAAAATAGTCAATTAGAAAGTTTGTTTTATATACTTTATATTAATAAATTTAGGGGTACACAGCTATGCTGTGTTATGTATTGATGAATCATTTTCTGTTTTATCATTACACATGTAGTTGAGTTTGGCATAAGTCCAGATTTAAGTCTGTTGAATAAATGAGTGTCAGAAGGAGGAGTTGTTCAGTTTGATGGCCACAAGCAGGAATGTTTTCCTCTAGCATTTACTTGTCCATTGTTGTGGGATGAGCCACATGATTAAATTCTTGGACCTCTTCTGTTTAACTTGTATATGCTCACTTTAGGTTAGATATTGCAAAACTTTAACATCAATTATCACAGTTATGCAGACGATACACAACTTTATGTGTCTCTGTCACCAGATGACTGCAGCCCATCAGACGCACTGTATGTCTGGAGGAAATAAACTCCTGGATGAGAGAGAATTTTCTACAATTAAATGAAGACAAAACTGAGATCATTCTGTTTGGTAGCAAAGAGAAGAGGGTCAGCTTTGGTAAATATCTTGAGACTCGGGCCCTTACAATCACTGATCAAGCTGGTAACCTTGGAGTGTTGATAGACTCAGGCTTTCCGAATCTGTTTATTTGTAATTTCTTTGTAAATGTAGTTAATTGGTCACTGTGTGAGAGTGCATATCAGCCAATATGCACAGGCTGAATCCAATCCACGCTTGTCAATTTTTATTTATTTCTCATTTTTTACGTTGGCTGACCTTATTAGTCAGTGCAGAGCCCCAGCCAACCAAGTGCCACTTAACATTTTAATGATTTTCATGATCAGTTGCGTTATATGGGAAAACAGAACAGTAGCTGTTGATGACAGAATCTGGTATTGGAGCAACATACAAACAATTCAAACAGAAATCTCTTGAAATTGGCTTTTGTTTTCATACACAAATCTCTAAATACTACAACCAACAGTTGCAAGAGGACACATTTTTTTCAATCTTGAAATCATTCATAAATCCTCATCAAAACTTAATGTGTAATTGCAATATATATTGATAAGTTAACCAATGATACACTCAACTACCTAAAATGACTTGCTGAATGACTTGTATGAAGTTAAGCATCTTATTTTGTCTGAAGCACTGTGACTTTTGACTGTAAATGCAAAACTTCTTTGGCAGCATATGTGGCTCGAGAGGTTTCATACATGATATATTCTGTCAGCTATGAATTATCTTTTGTTTTTAGTTTCACATGGAAATATGTTTTCAATGCTTAATTTCTAGTGTTGTTAACTATTTTATGACTTAATAAAAAATATATATATTATATTTAATATTAAATGTAAAGATTTAAATGCCAACATTTGATCGAAATCCAAAATGTTCATAAGATGATTTAATTTTTTACATTATTGATTTTCTGTCAGTTATTTGACAATTCATTGTAAATAAAGCCCTTTCAATTTGGTTATGTCAGGCATCATAGGTTCAATACTTCTGCTTTGTGAATTTTGAAAATTGTTTCATTCTGATTTTGCTGTCTGGGATCTCACCAGGAAAAGAATTAGAGAAAAGATGGAGCTTTTTGCAGGCAGTTTTTCTGACTATAAACTGCTTCTGAGTAGGTTATGTGTCCAGCCTAAATTCCCTTAGGGATCTAGCCAGTTTAAAAGAGAGCTACTTATGTGACACTGAAAGCGCTGACATTAGATGCAATATAACTCACTAAGCCACTGGTCCCTCCAGTCTCCTATCAGGGAAATTGTTTTCTATAAAAGTACAACACCACACCAATCTGAATTTTGGAAAATGTCTTTGAATTAATTCTTAGAAAAATGCTTTGTTTGTTTAAAAAACTTTCCTGGAGAACATACTCCTATACAGTATATAAAGTTTATACTAAGTCAGTTTTTTTGTGTGCTCTGTTCTGCACTGCACTGCTAAGGTTACTCATGCTCACACCCAGTTTTAGTCTCGTGAGCATACACTGCTAACAACAGTGACACTGGTGGTTCCCAGAGTACTTCCTGGCCTTGTTCCAGTAGAGAGTTAACACAGTAGCTTAGTAAATGGCAGCACAGATGGGCGACTAAGATTCTAGCCTGCTATGATCAAATTGTTGTCAGGAGTGATAAATGACTTGGATTTGATTAGGATTGGTGAGGTGGGGTGTAGGCCTGTTTGATGAACCAGAAAATGAAATGATTACTATTGGCCTTCCATTGACTGCACTGTTGGTGACACTCTGGCTTTATCCCAGAGGCTAATTGGACTCGAACACAGAAAATCAAGAGGTTAAGTAGGGTTAGAGTGACAGCAGGTCCTTCTGGGAACAGCCGTCCCAAAGGGCTGCTAATCAGATTTGTTAAGGATAATACTACCTTTTGAATCTTGTGAAACTCAGTTTTCCAGCTGAACATAATCATATTGATTTTCAAGTCATGATATTATCCTCACCAAGTGAGATCAATTGTGTTCTCTTATTTGTAGTCCTGGAAAATATAACTTAGCTGCTGTTTTCCTTTTTTTTAAAAGTGATGTTTCATATTAGTGTGTCTGTTTCTTGAGTCAGCTGATGACTCTATGAAAATAATTGATTGGCTTTATTTCATAAAGATATTATCAAGACTTGAATTTAGGGTCTGTTAAAGTCCGTGGCTGTTGGCTCAAGTGATATGATACAAAAATCTGTTGATAAGAAGTGTGTGACTCAATGACAGTCTTAAAGAACTATAAAAATAAGTCTATTTTATGTAGAATTTGGTTTGGCTCACGCCTTTCTGGGGTTTTATTTTGTGGGGCATTTGTATTCTGACAAATCTAACAGTTCACTGTCATGACACAATCCATATTGCTAGTCTCTAGTGATCTGGGTATTATCAGATGGGCAGCTGTGGTTCAAAATGTACGACTGTTGTCAGCCAGTTGGTAAGTTGGTGGTTTGATGCCTGGTTTCTAAAGTCTACATATATAAGTGTCCTTGGACAAGATGCTGAACCATGCCTTACCAATTTTGGAAATTAAAAACTGCTTCTTCTTTTTTCAAATTTGGGCACACAGTAACACAGACGGCAGACAAGAAGCAATCAACTAGTGTAAAAAGCAAAAAAACTTAAAGCCAAGACGATTGTAATGACGGATAAGGGCCTTAAAGGTCAAAACTATGGAGGACATAAACAGGTTATTATTCCTATTTTGCCATGCACACACCTATGCTCAAGTAGAAATAGAAAAATACTTTATTCATCCCCCAGTGGGGTAATTCAAGATTAGTCAAGAACCTCAAAATTTTTTCTTTCTTTTTAAAAAATATTTACAATGATTGTATATTAGAATAATAATAACAACAACAACAACAATAATAAATAAATAAATAAATGACTTTGAGAAAAACATCAACGTCAGCAATCACTGTCCCCACAGCCATAGGGCTTTTTGACAAAGGACCTCTGAACTTCTCAGTCCTGCATCATTGAACTCTCAATGATGTGTGATAAAACATACACATCATGTAACTGCACATATTGAAGGACCTGACCCCTGACCCCTCCTGTACACTGCTTCTATACTGGCAGACCATTTCAGTTTATGGTCTGTACCACCCCCAGGTATTTGCAGGTCTTAACAGACTATCTCCCCTCCATCAATGCAGAGTGACTGGTATGGAGTTTTAGATCTCCTGAAGTCCACCACCAGCTCTTTGGTCTTGGTAGTGTTCAGGAGCAAACAGTTCTTTTTGGTCCAGCCATTGAAGGACTCCACGAGGTCCCTGTACTCCTTCTCTTGTCCACACATGCCACAACAGCCATATCATCAGAACACTTCTGTATGTGGCAGGACTCTGAGTTGTACCTGAAGTCTGATTTGTACAGGGGGAAAAGAAAGGGAGCCAAAACGGTACCCTGCGGAGCCCCAGTATTGCATTCCAGTCTTCCAGAAACACATCTCCCCATCCTTACATATTGTGGTCTGGCAGTCAGATAGTCTATAATCCACGATGTCAGGGACGGGGCCACACCCATACCTAGAAGCATGTCTTTCAGTATGAGAGGCCATATGCTGTTGAAGGCACTGGAGAAGTCAAAGAACATGTTTCTCACATATGAATCATGCACATCCAGATGAGCATATGCACGATGCAGCTTGTACAGAATCGCGTCTTCCACGCCTATGTGTTTCTGGTAGGCAAACTGGAGGGGCTCAATATCCTCAGCAACCTGCAATCTTATTCGACGAACAAGGAGTCTCTTCAAGGTCTTCATGATATGAGATGTCAAAGCCACCGATCTGTAGGCATTCACCTCCACCGGTGGCCCTAATTCGGGACTTTTTCCATATGAAGGCTCATATTGAAGAGCCTATGAAGAGGGACTGCTAGTTGACCAGCACAGTCCCTCAGAAGCCTTGGCCCGACTCCATCTGGGCATGCAGCCCTCCCTGACTGAAGTCTCCTGAGCTCAGCTCCAACCTCCTCTATAGTTAGACACAGAGGTTGTAGCGCAGGGATGGCTACAGGAGTGATGTTGCTATCAGTCATAGAGGTAGGGGTGGGGCTGCAGCTGGACAGAGGAGGGTAAGTGGTGGGAGCAGCCACAGATGTGAAGGTGCAGCTGGGCTCAGGAGGCCAGAAGGTGGTAGATGACGCAGTTGTGGAGGTGTAGCTTGACTCAGGAGGCCTGGCAGTGGAAGCTGCAGCGGAGGTGGAGGTACAGCTGGACAGAAGAAGCCTGTTGGTGAGAGCTGCTGCAGAGGTGGAGGTGCAATTAGGGGGAAGTACAGCTGGGCAGTGGAAGCAGTATAGAGGAAGCAGCTGTGGGGGCGGAGGGAGCAGCAGCAGAGGTGGAAAAAACACATTATCAAACCTGTTGATATATTGGTTGAAAGTATTGGCTCTGTCCACATCACCTTTCACAGACTGAGAGTTCTTCAGTCTGTATCCAGTGATGGTCCTCATGCCCCTCCACACCTCCTTTGTGTTATTGGTCTCCAGCTGCCTCTCTACCCTTTTCTTATACTCCACCTTAGCTTGATGTAGTGTCTTTTTAAGCTCCTGTTGTACATTCCTCCGCCTTTCTCCATCCCCATTCTGGAACGCCCTCTTTTTCTGGTTCTGGAGGTCTTTGATGTCACTGGTAATCCATAGTTTATTATTAGGATAACACCTTACAGTCCTCACTGGAATCACAGTGATGGTGCTGACCCTCCTTTCCATGTCAATGTCCATTTCTTATTCCTCCAGCAGTATAGCCAAGTCTGTGACATCAAAGCAGTCTCTCAATGCATCACTCGCCTCTGCTGACCACTTCCTGAAAGATTTGATAGTAACAGGAAGTCTGTGTACACAAGGTCTGTTTGTGGGTTATAGAAAGATCATGCTGTGATCAGATCTACCCAGTGGTGGAAGAGACACTGCCCTGTAAGCCTCCTTCATGTTTACATAGAACAGATCAAATGTCCTGTCTCCACATGTTAGACAGTCCACATACTGTACAAAGCCAGGGGGAAAGAGAGACAAAAAAAATGGTTGAAATCCCCTGTGATTGAAATGAATGCCTCAGTATGCTGGGTCTGTAGCCTAGCAATGTAGTAAAAATGACAACTGTACATGGGAACTCTCTGGGCGCATAGAATGCACGAAAACCAGCTGACAGTAGGGCTGTAAAGTCCTAGTCGACTGGTCGACTTATTAGTCGATATGTTCTGGGTCGACCAAAATTCTGATTGGTCGATTTTTTTTTGCCGTGTTAATTTCACACAGTGTATGGTTAATTTCATCAGGAGGAAAGCACCAAGTGCTAATGGGCATATTTTCAGCGCACCCCTGATTCACAGGTAACCACCTGTCTTCAGAGAACCCCCCCCCCCCTTTTTTTTTTAATTAGCCCAACCCACTAGAGACAGGAAGATTGAACAATGTCCACATTATTCAACGTCCGGTGGTTTGCTGAATATTTATTTTTATTTGGAGTGTTTCATTTGCAGTGAGTCCTCCTCTACCATCCATGTCTAAGACATTGGCAATATGGCAGAATTTTACCAAAATAGATGGCGGGAAAAAAGTCGAATGCAAAATTTGCAAACAACAGTTTGCATATCACAGCTCGACTGCAAACATGGCGTATCATCTAAAAACGGTAATATTTCAATATTATAGGCTCTTAATAGCATATTAAACATATTTCAATATCTTAGTCTAATAATCGTGTATACGTGTTATAACTGCAGGCGCACCCGCCCGTAACAACGGCAACATCCCTTTATTATTCAGTAATGAACTGCTTTATTTAAGATCATTTTCCCTGAATTGCTTTATGTGTTTAATTTTGTGTTTAATTTAATAACTGTCGTTCAGCCAGGACTCAGACAGAAAGATCAAACTGTTCTCCTTATACAGCCCTGGGTTCTACACAAGCGCCTCTAGCTCATCACACTTGTGTGGTAGCGAGTTAGCATTTCCCGTAATCACCGAGGGCAGAAAAGGCTTGTACCTCCATGTCCTGTTGTTCCTCTTTGCCTTTAGTTTTGCTCCAGCTCTGCATCCATGGTACAGCTTTCTTAGCTCAGTTGGAATTGGATGTTTAATTTCGCATCCAATCCTTGACAGTGCCAACAGTTCTTCTCTTGTGTACACTGCTCTACTGGTAGCAGTGCACATTGTCAAAAAATAAAAATAAAACAAACTGTAAATAAAAAGCAGATCGCTAAAAATGTTTAGATTAAAACTAAAATTACATAATTATATAAACAGTGAACAAAATTCAGATCAACACAGACTTGCTGCTGATAAGACCTGTGCATGGCAATGAAAGTAGATTGCCGTTGAAAGAAAAATGTATGTTCTAACCAAGTATACGTTTTATCTACAATATATTAATATTCATGCACACACTGCACACTCACACACATAAATATATATATATATATATATATATACATATATATATATATATATATATATAAAAAAATTTGACACTGTGTTTTGGTCTCTATTTCTAATTGAACTACTTTTTTTTCTTTTCATTTGTGTTCATGAAAACAAATTCTTTATATTCTTTGTGCCACCCAGCACATCTTTTAGTATTTCAGTGAGACCTCTGGTTTTAGCATACAACACATTTAATAGGTTCAGCTGAGGGGTGGAAGTTGACAACTAGCATTCCAGGAGATATTGTAATATAAGGAGTTATTACAATGCAAGTTTCAATGCAAATCATGTTTTTTTTTTCTCCACTATTAACTTGATAGCTGTTGAAGCCAAACCCTCTTAAATTTGAAAAATGTTTTGAAGTATTATTTTATTCAATTACATTTTCCATTACAACAGTGGGCAGCTGCCTTGACTTTGCTCTTACACAGGCTGATTATTTTGACAGAGCTACAGTCTCAATTCGCAGAATACTTACCAATTTTGCCCATCTGAAGAAAAAGGTCCCCAGTCAGAGGAGGTGGGACATTCCATTGAATTAGTATTTACAGATAGTTTACTAATTTACAAGAAAGACCTTTGCTAGAACTGTCTATAATTCATCATTGAGAGGGAACATCCCTAGATATCTTTTCAGCACTGTAGCCAGGCTGAGACTGTAGCCGAGCTCTGTTGAGCCATGTATTCCTTTAACTCTCAGTTTCAGCCTTTGGTGGAATCCACTGGAATCGGAGTCGCTCCAGTCGACAGCCAGTGCCTTTGAGCTGGCGGAGCTCCGGGGTGAACCAGGGAGCAGTGTGAGTAAATGAGCAGATTTTCAGGGGGGGGCAGGGTGGCGAGGGAAGAGGAGAGACAGTTATTGTCCTTGAGAAGGTCCGGAGACATAACATCTCCGCTGCTGAGTAAACAAGCGGCAGAGATGCACTCATGAGAGTCAAACATAGCGCAAACCAAAGCAGCAGATTAAATATCCACATGATGTGAGATTGGCAGTGACGTAATCCAACGGTAGATGGTACAGGTGATTATGGTGAAGCCACAGAGCCAGGCAGCCGGGGCAGAGGTGTGAAGCATGCTGGTTGTAGCTTCGCTAGAGATGGGGAAACCAGTTGGACTGTGCTGGAGATTAGCAGCAGGCTAGCTGGCGAGCAGGTGGACACTGGCCGGTATTGGAATAGCAGAGAGGCGGCATCCTCCACATTGACAGCAATCTGTGGGCACAGGTGAGTGTCCAGGAGAGCTGGCAAGGTGGCAGCGGACCAGTTCGAATGGGTGTGCTTCGTGGGGAACACCTGAGCAGGCTATCCAGCCACAAAGTGCAGAGAGGAGCCACAGGAGTCCCGTACAGGTGAGCCCTGTACTGGCGAAGCTGGCTTGTGGCTGACGAGTGGCGAGGCAGTAGCAGCAGACAGGTAGAGACTGTCCAACTGCTGTTTCGGTGTTGCAGAGTGTTGGATGAGCAAGCCGAATCCAGCAGACGGATTTAAAGTCCAACATTCACACAAGACAATCCTGATGAATCAATGCGAAACATCAAAACAACGAAAACAGCGGAGGAGGCATGGCAGCAGCTTGCCTGCGGACCCATGGAGATATATTCATCTCCACGGTTAGAGTCAGAGTTTGGGTTGATTTTAAATTTTACAAGAGTGTGAATGACATAGACTGCTTTATCCAGCAGTAGTGCTATTCAGGCATCATTTGCTCTGTGGTGGACCTAATTTTTAACTCTTATTTAATGTAGAATAATTAATCTTTAATTTAACATGTTTTTCAATATTTATTGTCTGTACTGTTAATAAACCTGCTTTGAAAAATTAAATCTTCATTTTCTTCATTTTCGTCCTCTTCTTCCTCTGCCTTCTTTACCTTCTTCTTCCTCTCCATGCCCTTCATCTTCATTTTCTTCTTCCCTGCACTATGCCAATAGGCCCAACAGGTCCACTTCAGATGCCATTGCGGCCACCCTCCAATACTCAGATCCCAGCCTTGGTAGCAAGACCTCAGCCAGAATAACTACCCAGGGCAAGAGGCGGTAAAACGTATTGCATCACTTCCTGTTACCTTGTTTGTATATTGTGGAAATTCTTGCTAATCTTGAGCCACCCTATTTCTCCCTATAATTTACACATTTTGCATAGTTAACTATCATATACTTGTTATATTCTAACACTCACTCTTACAGTCTTTGTTTTTAACTTTTTAGTGTTGTGTCGGGTTCTCTAGCTTAGCATGGCTACCAGTTCTCTTCCTCCAGCTCATACTTTCACCTGCTCCATGTGTCAGATGTTTAGTCACTCCTCTGCGTCCTTTAGTGACAATGGTACATGTAACAAATGTAGTCTTTTTTTAAGTTTTGGAGGCGAGGTTATCTGAATTGGAAGCTGGCTCTGCACAGTTGAAAACCACCCAATAGTGAGCCAAGCCCCTTTAGCCAGTGCGGCGTCACCTAGCGTAGTTAGCTCCTTTAGTCAGTTTTTAGTTAGTTTATTTTGTTCTGATTTAATGTCTCTGTAAAGCACTTTGAATCACCTTGTCGTTGAATTGTGCTATACAAATAAACTTGCCTTGCCTTGCCTAGTCAATGTCGTACCTGCGTTTAGCCATGGTCACTCTCATACGAAAACAAACCGCAGCTTTTCTTCTATCTGTGAAATAGCGGGGGTCAATTAACATTACAGGGTATCGTTGCCACCTACTGTTTAGGAGTGTGAATAGCATGCATTCTGAGCTCTTCAAAATTAAAGCATTTTTCTGAACTTTTTTTTTTTTCTGGCGACCATTGAAAATGGGTCAGCGACGCACTTTTGGCTCTGCAACCCACCAGTTGGGAACCACTGGTCTAGATGGTGTCCAGTAAACAATGTGTGCTACAGAGATAATTGGCAATCTTTCTGGAGAAAACCTGGTCTGATGAGGAGAGACGGCATCCATCCCACTTTGGAAGGAGCAGAAATATCTTCTAGAAATATGGACAAATTTATTAGTCATCCAAAAACATGACAATCCAGGGTTGAGACCAGGATGCAGAGTTGTAGTCTTACACACTTCTCTGCGGCTTCCCATCTGATGCTACCCCCCCAATCAATAAACACAAAAGGAGCAAATTCTTATGTGCAAAAAAAATTTAAAACAAAAACTTTAAATGAACAACTATTAAATGTGGTTTGCTTTTTTAGAAAGAGTATTAGCTTTCTCCTTTCCAAGTCTCTGTTAGTGAATGACTTGATCTGTGATCATCATATTGATATATTTTGTCTTACAGCAACCTGGCTGCAGCAGGAGGATCATGTTAGCATTAATGAACGAACTCCCTCCGACTATCTAAATGTTCACATTCCTCGAACCACAGGCAGAGGAGGAGGAATGGCAGCTATCTTCAGATCAGGGTTACTAATCAGTCCTAGACCCAAGATTAGTTTTAGCTCTTTTGAATCTCTGATTCTCAGTTTTTCCCACCCAAAGTGGAAATCACAAAAACCTCTTGTGTTTGTTGTTGTGTATCGTCCACCTGGCCCTTATTCTGAGTTTCTGTCTGAATTCTCAGAGTTTTTATCCCAGTTAGTGCTGAGTACAGATAAAGTAATTGAAGTGGGTGACTTTAATATTCATGTAGATGTTGAAAATGACAGCCTAAATATTAACTTTAATTCTATATTAGACTATTGGATTTTCTCAAAGTGTTCATAGACCTACTCACTGTCTTAATCATACCTTTGATCTTGTGCTAACTTATGGCATTGATAGTGAACAGTTAACAGTGTTCCCTCAAAATCTTGTCTTGTCTGACCATTTTTTGATCACTTTTGAATTTACATTACTTGACTATACAGCTTCTGAGAATAATTTTACATATAGAAGGTGTCTATCAGAGAATGCTGTAACCAGATTTAAAGAGTTAATTTCATCATCCTTTTCTTCATTGCCATGTGCAGATATGACAGAGGACGGCTACCTAAATTTTACTCCAGTAGAACATGACTCTCTTGTTGACAGCACTATAGTTTCAATGCGTAAAACACTGGACAATGTTGCCCCTCTGAAAAGGAAGGTAATCAGTCAGAAGAGGTTGGCTCCTTGGTATAATTCACAGCTGCGTGCATTAAAGCAGACTGCAAGAAAGCTGGAGAGACAGTGGCGTTCCTCTAATTTAAAAGAGTCTCAATAAGTCTGGAAAGATAGTTTAATAACGTATAACAAAGCACTTCGTAAAGCTAGAACTGCTTATTATTCATCATTGATAGAAGAGAATAAGAACAATCCCAGATTCCCTTCAGCACTGTAGCCAGGCTGACAAAGAGTCCGAGCTCTGTTGAGCCATGTATTGCTTTAACTCTCAGCAGTGATGATTTCATATCAAGCTCTTAATGACCGAGCTCCATCATTAGGGCTGCAACTAACGACTATTTTGATAGTCGACTAGTCATCGATTATTGAAACGATTAATCAACTAATCGGTTAATTACTAATTAAAACAATCCAAAACAGAAAAAGGATACATTCAAGCCATATTATATCTTGACTTTTAACATTCATTGAAAATGCTAAGAAGAGTGCGGCTGTGATGCGCCAACAGTCAAATCAATACAAAAAAGTGAACAAGTGAAAAAGAATACAGCCTGGCTGTAACTTTGGACCGTGAAATTGAATAATACAATTTTAATGTTGCATTTAAATGTTAAAATCCAAGACAACTCCGCTTATTTAGCTAGCAGGCTACCTAACAAGCTAAATATCTAAATACCATGGTGAGACCGCATCTCCCAGAGCTCTAACATGCTTCCTCTTCAAATGTTCATGCATGAAAGACATGCTCCCGTGATACGTGAGGTTGGCTTTACAAAACTTGCAGGCAATCTACTTTTTCTGGATCTTGAGGGTGAAATGCTCCCAGACCCTGGACACTTTTGGCTGATAGGCCGATAATTCAGCCACAGCCATTTCACTATGTTTATACAGGTCATCTCCCGCTATTATTTACCGTAATGCACATGCATCTCTAAGCAGAGATAGGTAGGAAGTGTGATGAGTCACTCCGTACGAAAAATTATATTCAGCTCGATAGCGTGAAAAAGACGTATGATGACGCAAACGACAATTAAATACGTCGGCGACTAATTATGCTATCGATTTTTGACGACAACGTCGACTAATCCTTGCACCCTTAGATCTCATTGTAAGATATTTTCCTAACAGAGCACTTCGCTCCCAAACTGCAGGTTTACTTGTTGTTCCCAGAGTTTCTGAAAGTAGAATGGGAGGCAGAGCCTTCAGTTATCAGGCCCCTCTCGTGGAATAAGCTGCCAGTAAATGTCAGGGAAGCAGACATCCTTTCCACTTTTAAGATTAGGCTTAAAACTTTCCTTTTTGATAAAGCTTATAGATAGGGATGGCTCAGGTGATCCTGAATCATCCCATAGTTAAGCTGCTATAGGCTTAGACTGCTGGGGGGCCTCATCTGTCATACCTTTCCTCACTTTGCTCTCTTTTTCCCCCTGTTTAATTTCCAAATTATATTATTTACATATGACATTGTTGTGGTTATTAACTTGTGTTTCCCTGTTCCAACAGGTATACTTTGAATGGTGTTATGGTGTTTTTTCCCCCTCTTTTCTGTCTTCTCAAACCCCAGCTGGTCGAGGCGGATAGCCATCCTTCCTGAGTCTGGTTTTGCCAGAGGTTTCTTCCTGTTAAAAAGGAGTTGTTCCTTTCTACAGTCACCTGCATGCTCAGGACGGGAGATTGGACTGAAGACAATTCTCAGCTTTTGATCATAAAACGGTTGGTGGCCAGGCACCGCCACCTCCAACGGAGGCAGAGGAGCTGGCCCTAAACCAGAATATTGGAAGGTCAGTGGCTGAGGGAATCCCTTGAGGGAGCTCATGAAAGAATGAATGAATGAAGAACAATCCCAAACAACATATACATATGCACCAGTATCAGCTCATCATTGTGTTATATATATTCATATGTAAAATTGAAAATAAATAGAAACTAATAATAAAAACAAAATTTCCAATTGAATATAAATAAATAAAATAAATAAATAAATAAATATACCTTCAGATATGACATTAATTAAAGCAAATCGTCTGAGAAGGGGTATGAAGAAGCCTAACTTATTTATTCATACCCTATCTATCTCTAATTGCCCTTATAGTAACCTTCCTGTTTGATTTCTACGACAAAAAAGGGGGCGGGGGACAAGAGGAGAGGAGAGTGGAAAAAAACACAGCCTCCAGACTATGCTCCTTGGGGAGTACAGTGTGGGGCCGGGAAAAACCTCAGCAACATCAAGAACAGCAAACATAAGCTCACCATCCAACATAGAATTCATGTTAGATGGAGAGCTATGTCTGACTCTCAACCAGTGTTTCAGTTCATAGGATGTCATTGTGATACCACAACAGGTTGCCAAGGAGAAGTCCTTGATTGGATCCCAGACAGAGTCAACAATCACCAGGTGTCCATGAAGAAAGAAAGCGCAAGGGGGGGGGGGGGGGGGGGGGGGGGGGGGGGGGGGTGGGGGTCAGAGCGTCTCGCAGCAGCGATCTCAGGGAGAGTTGTTTCAGCAGTGGCCTTGGCCAAGCCCAATGCCTGTCATATTTCAATGGACACTTATTCTGTTTGTCCATTCTGGTCACGGAAACGATCAATACGCCTTTGCAAAGCCACAAGCTTCTCCAAGATATTTCCATAGTGCAGTTAATGATCACAGTCTGAGCGCCAACAGCTCTGCCCACTGCTTCAATCATGTCGGGCAGCTTGGGGCCTTTGACCGCTGTCTCTGACTTCTGAAATTTTCAATACACCAGGGCAATGCCTAATCCAATCAGCAGATAGCCCGTTATCATGGTTCCGAATATGTAAAGACCCTCAAAGTCCTCAACGGAAAGAATCGGCAGGTACACGACCCTGCACTGCTGCCAGAAGTCCCTCATGTACGGCGAACGTACCATCAGGACAGACAGTTTCCCCCGGACCCAAATTTTTTGTCGAGAAAATTCTGTCAATTGCGTTGAGAGACCAGTTGACCATGATTTTAATTTTGAGAGCAATGCGGAGAGAGGCACCAAAAAGTTTGAGACAGGACAGGACAAGACGTGACTAAAAGCAGAGAAGATAAGGGAGAGGGACGATAGAGGAGAGAAGAGAAATGCGACCGCCTTCGTTGAGGCATGTATATACACATGCATACATATACACACATATATACATACATGTATATACACATATACACATTCATACATACATACACACACACGTACCAAATTGTATCCAACCTATATTACAACAACTCCACAGCAGGCCCTTGTGAGACAATTATACCTAAATACCCATACCCACCCTTGTACTTCAGCACTCAGAGTACAGAGACCCTCCCCAAACCCCCAATCATCTGTGCCACAACCCGACACCACAATCCCTCTGCCAGGCCCCCTCACCTCACCTCACCAACCCTGCATCCAACAATGCCAGAAGGAGGACAAAGTCCCAGAGACCCCTGCGAACCAGCCCGGGAGTGAAGTGCAGATATCACACCAATACAGGCATCCGGGTCCCCTGCACCAATACCGGAGAGCCAGCCCAGGCGCACCCAACCCCCCCACCAGTCACCAAGACCCCTCCACCCCCCAGCTGCAGTCCACCCACCACTGGAGCTGGCTGGGGGTGGCTGGGTGGGTGCCCCCGCCAAGGAGCAGAGACTCATCCTCTGTGTCCACCCCCCAAGACACAAGTGCCTTGTAATAGGCCTATAGATATGTTTTAAGCCTATTCAGACAAATATTTATTTGTCTTTTATGTCTTTTTTTTCTTCTATCCCAACAGATTCTGGTGGTGCTGCTCAAAAAATAACTGTTGGGAAATGCTAAAACATCTATGCGGTCTCATAACCATCTCCCAACGAATATTTAATTCTCTGCGCAGTAATGCTGCACCATCATCCACAGGATTGTTGTCAAAAGTACATGGCATGTTCGTGAAAAAAGTTGCCTCCTACTGTGCCTAATGGACTTCCAGAACTAGAAGAACTAGGCTATGCAAAAACTCGCCTGCTGACTGAACGAATGAATGAGGAAATCAAATGGCGCATGTGGCTGAAAGAGGGCAGAGACAGAGAGAAACTTGAGGTTTACTGACAAAAAACCTTGTCCCAACCAGGTTAGGTTCATAGAGTCTGTTACTACGGTAACTGACAGAGAGCTTAAGTTACCTCTCTCTCTGAAACAGTCTGGAGTTACCCCTCTTTCTCTGGTTTGAGTTACCTCCCTTTGTGAAACGGAAAACTCAGAGTTTCCCTCATTTCAGGGTTAATAAACTCAGAGTTTTCACTAAACCTGCTTTGTGAAATGGACCTCTGGTGTCATCCTTTACAAAAAGAAAATTCAGTGTGTAAAACAGTGTTGTCACAAACACAGATTTGCTGTCATAAAACAGCATTTATAACTATCAAGTTGAGATTTGTGTTGGTATGCCGAGACGTAAACAAAAAATATGTAGTTGTGTACTGAAGGAAACTATAGGATTACCTCTAATTGACATGATGCAGAAGAGTCAGCTACAGAAGAATATGGAACAATAGGATTATTCAAAGTTTTATTTAAGGTACCGTCTGGGACAAAGCAGGATGACTTGGAAAGGTATAGTTGCCATCGTCAAAGCCAGAGTACAAGAATGCAGTACTGTCAAATGCTCCAAAATGTTGTGGAGACACCAAATACGGACAGGGCTGCACTATGTTTTCCTCAATCAATAAATCTTCAGCTTGCACTCCATTTTCCACCACTGCTTCACTCGTTTGATGCTCTCTGTTTTCCACCCACACATTTCTGTTTTCTGCTTCCTGGCTTGAGGTCGCTGTTGCTGTCCTCTCTCTCCATGACTTGCTGTTGCCACTTTCCAGATGCTCACCGTGGTTTCTTCGAATACCATAGTGAGTTGTAGACTCGGTGCTCTTTGGAACATCCATCAATTCCAAAAACAACGCAAAAATCTGGACTACGACTATGAGGAGAATTTATATGACTCAGTAAAGATTTGAGAGTGAGAGCCACAAACACAAAACAAATAACACAGCGCCAAATTTTAGCCTACATTAGCGAGCTGCCGAGCCACCTGGGGGGTATTCCAGAAAGGAGGTTCAATAAACTCTGAGTCTATCCCTGAACTCTGAGTTGACTTACTCTGAGATTGGAAACTCTGAATATCCAGTTCCAGAACAGCTGATCTGCGTTAGTTCAATCAAATCTGAGTATGTTCACCCTGACTTATGTGCGTGCATGACGACAATAAAAAGCCATCATCAATGGAGCCCCGACACCACCAGTCACCATGACAACAGAAAACAAAAGTTATTTCACTGCGATGGAGTTGGAGGTCCTTCTGTAGTCCTACAGCGAGGATGAGCACGTATTTCGCTGCAAATGTAATACAGCTGCAGCAGCAAAGGAGAGAGCGAGATGGCATGGGAAAAAATTGCTGCCCAGTTTGAATGTACTATTCCATTGACGTAACATTTCACCAAAGATCGTAGCATAGCCTATAGTTATGAATATAAGTAGGAATGAAATCTGATTTTCATTTAGATACAATCCAACAGGGGAAAAAATTACCTGGAAGCAGCTAAAAATTAAATATAAAAACATAATTCAAATAGGCATATATTGCTAGGCAATGATTGCACCTCACTTTGATTTTGATTTTATTTTATTAATTGACTTAGGCTATTAAACAAAGTAAATATTAATTCAGTGGCTCCTTGAAATAGTTATGGAAGCCAGTTTCCGCCACTTAATTAAAAAAATTTGATAAACAAAGTCAAAATAATGAGATAGTATCTCATGATTATGAGATATTTTAACACAGCAGTTCAAGTAGCAGCTCTTTGGTGTGGGTAAATTGACAGAAATGGATTGTGAGTACATTGAGGACTACTTTAAACATGGTTTTACGACAAATGAAATGCTTAATTTGCTTGCTGATTCACATGGGATTGTATTAAGCAAACACACCCTTGAAAGGATTTTAAGCAAGAAGCAACTCTGGCGTAGAAATAACTAAACTGATGTGGCTAAGGTGGCAACTTTCATTGAACAGCAACTGCAAACATCTGGTCAATGCCATGGCTACAGGTGGATGCACCAAAAATGTTGGTTACATGGAATTGTGACTGACAGAGAAAAAGTGCGAATATTACTACAGTTACTGGACGGTGAAGGTGTCGATCTGAGGTCAAGAAACTGACCAGGCTGCGAAGGTATGTTTACCACAGCTGTGGTCCAAACTATGTCTGGCACATTAATGGCTACGATAAGCTTAAGCCATATGGAGTTGCAATCAGTGAATGCATCGATGGATTTTCCAGAAATATGATATGGCTGGAAGCTTATAAAATTAACAATGACCCTAAGATCATTGCCGGCTACTTTATGGATGCTGTGATCAATTCTCGTGGGTGCCTTGCCAGACTCAGACTTGATTTAGGGACAGAAAATGGCCACATGGCTGAAATGCAGCGTTTTTTGTTTTTTTTTACATTTTTCTGAGAACCAAGCTGAAAGAGACAGTGTAACCTTTGGTTCAAGCACTGGAAACCAGTGAATTGAAGGATGGTGGCTGATCTAGTAAAGTAAGTGTGTCTAGTTTTGAATAGACCTATTTGATAAACTGAGAGAAGATGGCTACTTTTCAGACAACATCTTGGACAAGTCCTTGATCCAGTTTTGATTTCTTCAAACAATACAGGTAATTGACATATAATGAGATAAATGATGACCAATAATGTTTTTAAGAGCCACAAATGACCATATGTAATAACCTCTGTGCCTGTGTCCATGCAGTGCATGGAATAAATAATACTCCTGTATTGGTTCCTGATGTGCTATGATATACACAGTGCTTGTGCTGCTCCTACTCATAGTAAATTACTGTTACATTCTTCATTACTGCTGCTTAGATAAAAAAAACTGACAGAATATACTTGGTTCAGTTTTTTTTGTTTTTGGAAAAACCTGAAAAAATGACTTGTGCCATTATTGAGGGTGACGATATACTAGTCCTATTCAAGCAGATCTAATGTCAGAGTATGATCTGACACTAACAAATTATGTATTTGAAACAGTTAACCTGTACATTGAACTTATACGGCTGATATCCAATGAACTATATGTAGATTCTTAACTTACCTGGGTCTGTGTCACATTCTCTATTTGTTTCACTACAGGAAAAACTGAAAATTTATCATATATTCACACATATTTTAACCTGTGATTGAGACAAATATAATTGTAGCTATTTCAGAGACATTAAAGATGTACCAAATATGTTCAGTTCTTTCTATCAAAATGTATGTATACACAAAGTTCTGTATTTTTTGCATTGACTATAAAAAAAATTAACCCTCCATCATGCATGCGGTCTCCAGTCTTTATGGGGCACAGAATTTCCATTTGAGTCAATGAAGATTGAAATTCGTCGAGTGGACTGCAGCTTTAAGGACTATCCTCGTGATGAGGACATGTTCCACTTATGTACAGAACTCATTGCGCAGCACAACCTGGAAATGTCCGATGATGTGTTTGTAATTACAGACCTGTATCTTAGACTTTGCCAATTGATTAATGATGAACTTGAGGGAGTAAAGTAGGTTTATGGGCCACAAACACCTTTGATACCTAAATGTATTTGTTCATTTCTTTGGTTATGTTTAGCTTTTAAGTAAAGTATGGTCTGCATCTGATAGAAGTGTATTACGTCTTTTGTACAGTATAGTAGAAAATTTTTCTAAATATTGTCAGAAAATAATAACACCACACAGTGCAGGATAACACTTGTAATTGTGACAAATTCATCAACAAGAACATTTGAACAAAGACAATTTTAACCATTTGCTGCTGATAGGAAAACTTGTTGGTAGCCAAAAATAAGACAACAACAGTAGTATTTTATATGACCATTATTATAGATAAAGATAGAGAAAATCTTTCCGTGAGGCATGTATTTGCACAAAAACATGTTTTGGCCTCGAACTTAACTGTCATTTAAGACAGCCAAATTTTACTTCAGGAGTGACTTAACAAAAAAAAAAATATTGTCAGGTAGCTCCAAAGAAATAAAAAATAATAATATAAATAACAGGAGGAGACCCCGGGGAAGACCCAGGACACGTTGGAGAGACTATGTCTCTCGGCTGACCTGGGAACGCCTCAGGGTCCCTCCGGAAGAGCTGGAGGAAGTGGCCGGGGACAGAGACGTCTGGGTTTCTCTGCTCAAGCTGCTGCCCCCGCGACCCGACCCCCGGATAAGCGGCAGATGATGGATGGATGGATGGATGGATAAATAACAATACAAATGATACAAAGAAGACAAAATTAAATAATTGTTTATCTTCACTACTGTGACGTTATTATGTCTATTATGTCATATGGTATTATGCTTAGAAAATGACCTGGTAACAACAAGAAATGCATTGTCACTTTACTGTAAAGCTACCTGATCAACTATTTCAATAGTGTAATGTTTTACAGATGGACACATGGTCACTGATACTGTGAAAAGACTAGTTTATGTTGTATATGGATCATATACACATACTGTCTGGACTGAGTTAGATTATGTCCATTACTCACATATTGGAGGCCAACACCTTGTTAATTTCAGAGCTGAAGTAGTTATCATAATGGACTGACAGCTCCAGCATTCAGCCACACGTGTGGGCCACGGGTCTTCTTTGTAAACCTTGAAGCTGAGTGAACTCAACTATCATGTTCTTCCCTAAATATAGATCAGAACCTGTGCAGAACCTGAGGAACAAACATAGATGCCGCATATCAGATTTCCGTAAGTATGCAGTGAGGTACTTGTGGATGTCCTTCTGGTGGACATTCATTGCCTCTGGGAAGGTGAGGGACTTCAACCTTCCTCACGGTTGATTTCATACTTTGTGCTGAGTTCCTGAAGGCTGTGCTTAGCCATGCTGAGTATTTCTGCCCATTGCTCGATCACATACGCAGGCTCTTGAACAAGCATTTTGTGGGCAAGTTCTTGGAGGATTTCATTGACGTTGCTGGCTGTTGTTATCCTTCTGCAGCTGTTGTTATCAAGGATCTCTATTAGTTCTTCCTGATCAACAGTGTGAAAATCTGATTGCTAAGACTTAAATACTGCACACTCAGATTCAAGCAAGTATTTAAGGAAATTCTCCACCAAATCACTCTTCACATAACCCAAAGCAGCTTGCTCTAATATGACACATGCAGTCTTCACATTTCTCTCTCTCCCCCATCCAATTATTCGACCAACACTCTCCCACTGCTGCTTTTCAAAATCATGTCTCAGGAAAGGTACTTTCAAAGTACTTCCCACTGTGCAGTGGTCGTAAAATTCAGTCCAGAATTCTGAGAGACAGTCTCTCACAACTCCACCATCATCATATGCCTTCTCAGGTTTACCATCTGGCAGTACAAGCTGGATTTTAATGTAAGTCCATCATCACTGAAATTAGCAATGAGCTCTGGCAATACCAGCCCCCTGTGAACAAGCAATGTTTTTTTTACTCTCTCATAAGATGGCAAGGTTTGTGGCAATGTATCATCCAAATTCTGTGGTTCATTTTCAGAAAAGTCCCGAACAAATATAATGTTGCGACTCTCAAAAACATACTCACTGTTGCCATCTGTGTCATACACAGCAAACTCAAAACTGGCATCACCTACATTACTACCAACAAATAGCACTTCAGGGCAGACTGTTTCAAATGTACCTGATGTAGCAACACTAATGCGTGCCGTAGAGGACTGAGCACTCTCCTGTCTTCCCCACAAATCTCACAAATTCCCCCAAAGCCAAATCTGGGCTCTGTGGTCTGTCATTGTGTTCTTTTGTTTGTGTAGTCAGATAAAACCTAAGAAGAGGAAGTTTTGTCTCCTGGTACAACTGCCCAACTGTGGTCACCTCAAAAAGTGGAACCTCTTGATAATTTGTCAGATTTAAATCAAAATCTGTCAAGGGCCCAAGATTGTTTCCCCATTTGGAAAGAAGAGGCCAATTGATTCTTGTATTATTTTGACTTAGTATCTCATAACTATGACTTACTATCTTTTCATCCTTTTATTCTGTTATTTATTTTCCTGCTATGTAAAGCACATTGAGTTGCACTTGTGTATGAAATGTGCTATACAAATAAAATTGCCTTGCCTTGCCTTATCTCATAATTTTGACTTAGTATCTCATAATTATGACTTAGTATATCTAATTTCATTAAGTGGCAGAAACGGGTAAATAAATAGTAAATTAACCACTAACAAAATGTTGTTTTTACAATTTCTCTCACTTAATACCCCACTAGTAGACACTTGATACAAACACATTTTTATTTTATACCTATTGAAGTTGTAGTGGCCATTTGTTAATAAAAAACAAATTAAACTTTAAACCAAACAAAATCAGAAGGCCACTGATGCACCATGGGGATGTGGTTTAACGCAGGCAAAAGAAGATGAATATTCAAGCTGAATTCTTGCGTTTTGTGATGATTTATTTTAAAATAATAAAACAAACAAAAGAACAAAGAAAACCATGACTGCTGCTGTCTCCTTTGTGCTGGTAAAAAAACATATGCCCACCCAGGTGCATACTAGTACTCAAGGTGCGTGCCTTCCTAAATAACCTCAGGTGCCCAGGGTGACCCATTTACCAAAAAATAAACCAAAATACTAACCATGCAAATCTAAATATCCTAAACAAATAACTAACAAAGAATATTAGCAAAAAATCAAATCTAAATAAAACTAACACTTAACTTAATCAGACAAAGTTACTCATAATTAGCTAATTAAATTTACATCTAAAACCAAAAGACAAAGTAATTTTGAATGTGACACTGTAGCCTACACCAACACTCTTAAAATACTAATTAAAAAACAAAGAAACATTGAGTTCTGCTCAGCCAACAGAAAGAAGGCAGATGCCTGGAAAATGGGTGGAGGGCCACATCCACCACCTCTGACAGAGGCTTAGGAGCTGGCCTGTCAGCCAAAACAGTGGTAGCTGAAGGCATCCCCCGGGGAAGCTCATCTGACGTTTGACATCACAGGTGTTTCCAAACTCATAATCAGTCAGTCTGCCTATTTAAAGGGAGACAAGTAGTCACTCTGCTGTTTGGTGAAAAGGTGTGTACCACACTGAACATGGACAACAGAAAGCGGAGGAGAGAATTGTCCCAGGACATCCGAAAAAAAATTATAGACAAACATCAACAAGGTGCAGGCTATAAGACCATCTCTAAACAGCTTGAAGTTCCTGTGACAACAGTGGCTCATATTATTCAGAAGTTCAAGACCCACGGGACAGTAGCCAACCTCCCTGGACGTGGCTGCAAGAGGAAAATTGATGACAGATTGAAGAGACAGATCGTTCGAATTGTATCCAAAGAGCCCAGGACAACCTCCAAAGAAATTAAAGGTGAACTCCAAGGCCAAGGTACATCAGTGTCAGATCGCACCATTCGTCGTTGTTTGAGCCAAAGTGGACTTCATGGGAGACGACCAAGGAGGACACCACTGCTGAAAAAAAATCATAAAAAAGTGAGACTGGAATTTGCAAAAATGCATGTTGACAAGCCACAAAGCTTCTGGGAGAATGTCCTTTGGACAGATGAGACCAAACTGGAGCTTTTTGGTAAGGCACGTCAACTCTATGTTCATAGACTCAAAAACCAAGCATACGAAGAAAAGAACACTGTCCCTATGGTGAAACATGGAGGCTCAGCAATGTTTTGGGGCTGCTTTGCTGCATCTGGCACAGGGTGTGTGCAAGGTAAAATGAAATCTGACAACTATCAAGGCATTCTGGAGAGAAATGTGCTGCCTAGTGTCAGAAAGCTTGGTGTCAGTCGCAGGTCATGGGTCTTCCAACAGGACAACGATCCAAAACACACAGCCAAAAACACCCAAGAATGGCTGAGAGAAAAGCGTTGGACTATTCTAAAGTGGCCTTCCATGAGCCCAGATCTGAATCCCATTGAACATCTGTGGAAGGAGCTGAAACATGCCATTTGGAGAAGACACCCATCAATCCTGAGACAACTGGAGTAGTTTGCTCATGAGGAGTGGGCCAAAATACCTGTTGACAGCTGCAGAACGCTCATTGACAAAAACAGAAATCGTTTAATTGCAGTGATTGCCTCAAAAGGTTGTGCAACAAAATATTAAGTTATGGGTACCATCATTTTTGTCCAGCCCTATTTCATTAGTTTTTTTTTTTAATAATTATGTTAATCAACATTTCAAAAGTAATGGCTGATTTTAATTATTTAATTTTCAATGAATTTTTATTTATTTTTACTTTTGTAGGTTTCAAGTGGGTTTTTCCTTCTTTAACTGAGGGGTACCAACAATTTTGTCCACGTGTGTATATTATATTATATTATATTATATTATATTATATTATATTATATTATATTAATAAATATATAGCCACCCACCCAACAGTTATGGATGGTGTCTTCTGCCTAGTTCAGCCTCAGACTAAAAAAATTGTAAACCCTACAGCTGTAAGTATTCCATACTCAAATCTTACCTCAGATGGTAGTTAAAAGTATTCTGAAACGGTATTCTCCTGCCTCACAGGAGGATGATGATGATGATGATGATGATGATGATGATGATGAGGAAACGCTTTCTGCTGCCACAGGGAGAGATCCGCAGGGGCCTGCTGAAGTGTGTCTTAATATTTTGTATAGCTACTGGCAGTGCTCTACCCATTCACATTCCTTTACATTCTTGAGTGGAATTTGGAGTTTGACATGTACACTGAAGTGATGAGCACAGATAATGGCCAACTAGCCCATTCTTGTCCTTCAACAGAACATGGTTGGGCATCACCAGGAGGAGGGTCCATCAACGTCCACAGCACAGCTTGACACAGTGAGATTTTCGGTCAATACTGTGTTAAATCTGTATGTAGAACTGTAGGAATTAAATGTTGCCCATATGTTTCCCAGTTACCGGTAAAGGACTTGTAAAGAGTACACCTGAGTAAAAACAACTAAAAAAACAGAGAAAGAAATGGTGTACCTGGATCGGCAGATTAAAAAAAAACAACCTTGAAATTCTCTTATTGGAACGCCAGTTGAGGTGGGTGCATTGTCATGGTGAAACAGGTGAATATGTGAAATATGTTAATGTTTAATTTCAATATTATGGAGAACAACACATGCCACAATGATGTCACATGCCCTCTCTGGGGTGACCCTGAGCTTACGCAGGCACTGGAACCAGGATTTGAGTATGCCTATGGCCATCTCAACCCAGGCTCTAGTCCTGCAGTGGGCCTAATTAAACTGTTGTTGGGGCCCCGGCTGGCATGGATAGCCTCAATAGAGGACACATTTGAGTGCATTTAAAAAGGGAGACAAAGAACATTTGTACAAACCTTTAGCTTCCTTACCATGTGCAAATCTGTTGCTCAGACTACATTCCCGGTAATATCATGCGCAGAGTGAGGCCTCTTGGCTTCTACATTTGTGATGATGTAAGCTGCATTACATATGATCTTCACAGTGCAGAGAATGACATGCATGTGTGTTCAACAGGTGCTAACCTGCTAACCTGAATGGGTCAAATGCAGAGTAATTTCATGTTAGGCACCTAACTAACACGACAATAAAAGTCATCTTAAATACCCAGAACGCTCGGGAAAACGATCCAATCTAGTCATAATGTGCGATAAAGTATTCTGGGGGTCACTAATATATAACAATAAATCATCAGCATACAATTAGCTTATGTTCTTTTCCACTCCTTAATATGCCGCGAATCTCAGGTGAAGAGCGCAGTGATTCAATAGCTATCGCGAATAAAAGGGGTAACATTGTGCATCCTTGTCTCGTGCCATGTTCTAATGGGAAATATTATTAGTGCGTACTGAGGACATTGGGGATTTATATAACAATTTTAACCATGATATGAATTTGGACCACATTTAAATCTCTCTAGACACTGAAAAAGGTAGCCCCTCTTGACCCCGTTGAATGCTTCTTCAGCATCCAGAGAGATAATTACTTCTGGTAATGACTGATTGGGATCCATGTTATGCATGATATCTAAAAGTCGACGAATATTAAAAAAATTTAATTTTTTATAAAACCAGTTTGATCTGGAGCTCACCTTCAAGGCAGTGAGCTAAGATCTTGGCTAACAATTTGCAGTCCACGTTCAGGAGTGATATCGCATGGTAAGACCCACAACTAAGAGGACCTTTACCCATTTTTAATGTAACTGTGATAGAAGTCTGAGAGACCGTGGATGGATGTCGACAAAGGATTCCTCAAAAAGAGTGAGTAAATTTGGCAGCAACTTATCTCCAAATCTGTTAAAGAATTTGACCGTGAAACTGTCAGGCCCTGGAGCTTTAGCAATCTGCATACTGTAAAGAGCTGATCTTGTTTCCTCCAAAGACAGAGGTTCTTCCAATGGCTTCATAAATTATTCACTTTTATGAGGCAAATCCATGCTCTGAAAAAATTACTCCAGCCTAGAAGGGTTGTAGATCACTTCAGATGTGTAAAGGGAGGAATGAAATACTTCAAACTCATTATTTATCTCCAGCTCATCATTAGAGATCTGACCGTCATGTTTACGGATACTTGTGATCAGGGTAGAGGCTGTGAACTGATTAATCTGTTGAGCAAGAGTCTTGCCTGCCTTCTCTGAGTGTTCATACAGATTAGAGCGAGACTGAAGCAGTAGCTGCTCTGTATAATGGGTGGTCATCAAGTCGAACTCTGTCTGCAGAGCTGACCTATCCTTTAAAAGTTCAGGGGTGAGAGCAGTTGAATATTTACAGTCCAGCTGATGAATTTGGTATGTGAGATCTTCAAGGTGCTGTTTACTATTCCTGCCCTCCCAGGTGGTGTATGAAATAATCTGTCCTCTCAGAAAAGCTTGAAGCGATTCCCAAAGAGTGGACTTGGTAACATCTGATGTATCATTCATAGACAAGAAAAAATCTATTTATGTGTTTATATGGTTAACAAACCCTTCATCAGTGAGTAAAGCATTGCTAAAGCGCCACAGGCACCGAGTGACTTTCTTGGGGAAAGATATTTGCAAAACTATAGGCCCATGATCAGAAATGACAATACTTTCATACCTGCAATCTCTGACTAAGGTCAGCAACTAGCTATCAATTATAAATAATTAACGTACAGTGGAGAAAAATGAATAATGTCTTAAATCAGAGTACAGGAAATGCCAGGAATCAGTCATATTATACACTTGAAGGAAGGAAGTAATAATCTTCACTGGTCTTGTTATATTGTAGGGAGTGCAAGAGGAGCGGTCTAATACTTCATCCTTCCTTATTATTAACAGGTCAATAGAAAATAAATGAGATACTGACCTTAAGTCAAGTATATAATAAAAAAATTAACTAATTAATTAAAAATAAAAGGATAATAATAATTAAAGCTGCAAGCAGCGATGATCAGGGCCTTAGCACATGTGCACATTGGGGTAGGTGTTAGACGCCGGCCAATGCGAATCATGCAGCTGTCCGTCAAGTGTAGAGCAGGCTGTGAGAATCCCATATATATGAAGACATCATCATCAGTGTTTTTGAAAATTCGCAGGGGGCGTTACTGAGTCATTTAGCTCCGGCCACAAATGATATTCTTTACACAGGTACAAGGTCGTCATCGTGGACGTCTGTGCCAAGTTTCATGACCTTGCGATGATGATATGACTTTCAACCCACAAACGCCATGACACGATCTTCAGCGCCTGGCGATGGCCCACCCTTCAGACTTTGGAAAAGATTCTCTTAACTTTTAATCCCCCATGGCTGAAGAGTAAGCTGTTTAAGTTTTAAGCCGGTAGCATTAAATCTATAGAAGTAGTTTGTATACGAGGTGTGGAAACAGGCAAAATGGTACCAATTTGCATCTATCACGCAAAATGACCTGGCACCTTGATGTCATGAGGCATTTTTGTGCGCCTGGGTATGAAGAAGGCGTGTACCGAATTTCATTCGCCTACGCAAAACTAACCCCAACAGCATGGGTATTTAGTAAATGAGTAGGGCGTGCTACAGAGTCATTTTGAAGCAACTGCATTATAGCCTAGTGTACACCAGGCCTGACACACATGGCAAAATTGGTCAGTTTTGGTGCACAGGAAAGCACTGAAAATTGTGTAAAATGCTGCAAGCAGCGATGATCATGCCCGAGCACGGGTTCATGTCGGGGTAGGATGCTGTCGCATTGCACAGCACAGCTGTCCGTCAGGAGTAGAGTATATCGTAAACATACTGCAGAGGCCCACAACCATTCCACCAATGGTGCCATAAAGGAGGAACACCAAGGCCAAATCATAATGGCGTTCAGGAATAAAACCAGGATGAACGGTATGTAAAACCCACTCAGAGGGGAGAGTCCAGACCTCAAACACAGTGGATTCAATCTGATGATCCGGACTTTTCACTTAAAGTATGCACTATTTATAAGCTCATTAAAGCAGTGCATCCCATTAACAGCATCCTACAGGAGGAATATCCTCCCTCTATGAGTAATATGAGCCAGAGATTAGCCAATTTTATTAAACTAGCCATCCCTAATGCCACAACGCAAACTCTGATTCAGGAATGCTAATAATTGGGCATGCACCACCAGACTGATCCTGCAAAATCATCATGATAGCATCATTGAAGATGAAGCTGAAGCACTCTCTCAGTTCCCCATACAGGACTGGCAAGCCCCCTTTAGGATTGCCTCATCCTGGGCTATGAGAAACCCGGGCCGCAGACTGGAAGAGGAGACGCTGGACCACGCACAGATCATCAATGGGGCCAAGCTGGCCCATTTCACACCAACGGTTGGAGCACCTATACAACTCGAGGAAGCTGAGGTAACCCCGGCATGAACCAAAGTTGAGATTCCCATCACAGACGGACGTCTGACACGCCCCCACACAGCATCCACAACACAGTGGAGCTACAGGGATCAGAGCGATATTGCAACCAGAAGGAACCGAGGTAACCACAGCATGCACCAACGCTGAGATCCCTCACACAACATCCGCCACACCATAGGGGCACAAAGACCAGAGCACCATCATGGAACAATAGACAGGGGAAAGAGCTAATTTCCAGCCAAACCCTACCGCCCGCCACAGGTTGATCCCCATCAGTGTCGGAAAACATACAACCAGGATCCAGACACGTTTAACACATAGGTTTGAGGAAGCACAATATTGGGCAATTTGCTCAAACCAGCAATCCAAATGATTGGGTTTATTGGATTAAGATAATCTTCAGGTTTAACACTGAAATTGGTAATTGATGACCCATAAAGGGTTTAACAATATTTAGTTATGGTCTCAGTGTGATGTTATTCCTGTATTGGCCACAAGGGAGCATTATGGTTCCTTCCTTAGGAAATATGTTTTATCATTTCTGAAGAACATGCTCATTCACGCATTCTCTTTCAGAATCTTCATTTTCAGTATTATTAGGCTGGATTTAGAAATGAAGGACAATCAGTAACAATGATAATTGTGCATTTCTTTCATTCATGAGGTGATTTAGTGCTTATGTAATTCATGTTTGAAGCCATTCAGGCTCTGACTGGGACTTATGCCCTAATCCTAACCATTTGGAACCCCTTGTGACACTCTCATTTATTCATAATACTGACCCTGGCCTGTAACCTGGCCCTAAACCTAACCGGAGAGACCCCTGATTGTTTATGTCCCACCTGGATGGTCTCCTGATGCCCTAATCCTAATCGCTTTGAACCCAATCTGAGTGACTTCTTTTAACATAAACCCTTGCCTATAACTGGGCTCTAAACCCAACTACTGAGACCCCTTACTGCTTATGCCCCATCCTGATGGCTCCTTGATTCCCGAACCCTAATCAATTGGACCCCAAAGGGATTCAATTTTCTGAAAACCCCAATTTGGCCTTTTAACCTGCCCATGGGAACCCTCTTTATAGAGCCCATATCACAAGGGCTAATTTTCCAGAACCACTCACAGTGGTGCAAAATTCAACTAAAAATAAAATAATTTTGCATTTTCCTCCTTGAGAGGACTGTTTAGTCCCCATCAGAGGCTGATTGGGAGGCCGGAGCGCCAAAAGCAGGAACAGTGATGGCCTGTTCATTCAATTCTGGCGCCACTGGCGACAGAATTTTGCTTTTCTGATCTCTGGTTTTCAGGGATTCTGTCACCTGTTTACCCTTGGATGTTCAGTGACTCTACCTTGTTGGGATCCTGGACATGATCCTGTTCTGTTTCATTCCCAGAGTATTGTGAGTTTTCTGATGGTTATTGTTTGGATCTATGCATCTGCCTCACCTGACTTTTTGACCTAATTCTTTATGAAGGATATAGGATTTGGAGCCCCCTGTCTTCTTCTATATCTCCATTGTCATAACCTGTTCACATTTATGCAAGCCAGGATCCTAAGATTCTGCCCAGTAACCTGATCACCATTTAGACAAATCCCCCCCTCCCACTAGCCTTTGTGCCTGCAACGCTTCGGCTTCCTTCCTCTCCAACCCCACACATCTCACCCAAGTCCCTGGAGGTTTTTGGATCATCCATGTGGTTCCCCATCTTTCACTCCCACTTGTGAGTTCTTTTACCTTCTGATCCAACACTTACCTGGTTTGAATTCTGACTAATCCAATTCTGTTTAGACTACCGGGATTATCCATCTCACCAAGTCATTGTTACTCCTGATGGCCATGGTTGGCTCCTGCTCTCTAGTTCCATACTCATACTCAACTCTCATATTTTTAGCTTTTTAACAACCTCAGTGACTTCCGCCAAGGTGATGGATGAGTCTTCTCCCAGGTCCTCAGACTCTGCCTCAATGGAGGACATGCATACCATATTGAGGAGATCCAAAAGGCCTCATCCTTCAGTTTAACGGCTTCTCTCACCACTATAATAATAATAATAATAATACATTTTATTTGTAGTACCCTTTACATTGCAAGATCTCAAAGGGCTACAGTTTAAAAACATAAAAATAAAACAAGAAAGCATTTCAGTATAAAAGTAAAAAGAATGTGGCAGACATCTAAGAGGAGGGACCATATGTTTTGCTAAAAAGAGATGTCTTTAGGCCCCTTTTAAAAGAGTCAGTGGGTTGTGGTGTCCTCGTGGTGTCAGGAAGGGCATTCCACAGGTGTGGGGCAGCAGCAGAGAAAGCCCTATCTCCCATGGTCCTGAGGTTGGTTCTGGGTGGGTGGAGGAAGTTTAAGAGAGTGGAGCGAGAGGAACGGGTTGTTTTTTCTAGGAGTTCTTTGAGGTGTGTGTGTGTGTGTGTGTGTGGGGGGGGGGGGGGGGGGGGGGGGGGGGGGGGGGGCATGTCCATAGAGACATTGGTGTGTGAGGAGGGAAACCTTGTACTCAATCCTGGTGGAGACAGGAAGCCAGTGGAGTAAGTGGAGGTTGGGGGTGATGTGCTCATATTTCTGAACTCTCATCAGGATCCTAGCTGCAGAGTTTTGGATGTGTTGGAGCCTCTGTAGGCTCTTACTAGGGATCCCGATGAGAAGTGCATTACAAGTCCACTCTGGAGGAGATAAAGGCATGGACGAGCTTTTCAGCATCTGAGAGGGAGAGAATGGGACGGAGTTTGGAGATATTTCGGAGGTGATAAAAGGAGTTCTTGCAGAGATGGTTGATATGGGATTTAAAGGTGAGTTGGGGGTCCATTTTTGTGCCAAGATTTGTGACTGATGATGAGCGAGGGATATTGGAGCCAGAAAAGGTGATGCTGGTTATTGGTGATGATTTGGTTTGGTAAGGAGTGCCAACCAGGATGGCTTCGGTTTTAGAGCTATTTAGTTGGAGGAAGTTGTACCCCATCCATGCCTTTATCTCGTCCTGACAGGTTGAGAGTTGTGACAGGGAGGATGGCGATGATGAGGGTGGGGCAGCAGTGGCATTGACATAGAGCTGTGTGTCGTCAGCGTAGCAGTGAAATGAAAGACCATGATGGCTGATGACCTGACCAAAGAGAGTGAGGTAGAGGATGAAGAGGATGGGACCAATAACTGACCCCTGGGGAACACCGCAGGTGACTGTGTGGGGGTTTGAAGTGGAGTGGCCCATGGAGATGTATTCTGTCCGGTTTGTGAGAAATGAATGGAACCAGCTGAGGGCAGTGTCAGTGAGTTCAGTGGTGGTGTGGAGCTGGTTTGACAAGATGACATGGTCGACAGTGTCAAATGCAGCAGATAGGTCCAGGAGAATGAGGAGGGAGGGGGAGCCGGAGTCTGATGACATCAGGAGGTCATTTGTGACTTTTACAAGAGCAGTCTCTGTGCTATGGGCAGGGCGGAAACCAGACTGGAATTTTTTATAGATGTTATTGAGTTTTAGATGGTTCTGAAGATGGCTAGCCATTGTTTTATCAAGTACTTTAGATATGATGGGGAGATGGGCCCTTCAGTTTGAGAGGATCTCTGGGTCAAGGGTGTGTTTTTTGAGAAGTGGTCTGATAATGGCTGTCTTCAAAATGGAGGGGACGTGGCCAGTTTGGAGAGAATGGTTTATATCAGAGGTGATCAGAAGACTTAGGACAGTGATATGGGTTTTTACCAGGGAGGTTGGGAGGGGATCCAGGGCGCAGGTGGTGGGTTTCATCTTCTTGATGATATTTTGTACCTCTTCTAAAGAGACCAGGGAAAAGGAGCTCAGGGGTTGGGGGACTGCAGATGTTGGGGGAATGGTTTGGGTGAGGGGACCAGAAAGAGAAGAGCACATGAGTGCAATCTTGGAGGCGAAAAAGTGGAGGGGGTTGTGGTTTAAGAAGATGGTTGATGGTGGAGAAAACTGTTTGGAATTTGTTTCTGATTGCATTGGCTACACAAAAATGCACAAAGAAAAAAAGTTTAATTCGTGTGTTAGAATAACATACACACGATGGATTAGAATTTTGCCACCCTTTTATAGTGAATCACACATTTCATGAGAATCAAAAATGAGCTGCTCCAAAAATATTTTCCATTTTTCCATGTTTTTATATCTTCTTAGAAACTGTTCCATTGCTAGTTTAAACAGAACAAATCAGATTGAATAAGCACAGGCAAGCTTGTTTGGTTATTTGTGTGACCGAGAGAAAGTACTATTTACGTATACCATACTTATGGGAACTGGATAGTGTAGTGGTAAGATTGCCACCTTTCATGTGGGTGAACAGGGTTCAAATCTGATGCATTAAAGGTACTACCTCCAGAAGGGGTCCTTTGGCAAGATCTGCTATAAGCATTTTTTTTGTACTTTAATCATTACCTTCTGGTATCACTAGATTTTATTTTGAAACATAAAGGAAGTGTTTAATCTCTTTTTCTTGTTAAAAAACAAGTAAAACCTCAATTAGCTAACTGAACATTGTTATGAACTTTATTTTTGTCTTTACTACTATGCCTGATATTAACCATTCACACAGAGCTGCTTTGATTTGCACTTTAATATTCACTGCCTTGGTCCAATGGTCACATTAGCATCTAGACCAGGAGTAGCCAACACAGTGCCCGTGGGCACCAGGTCGCCCATAAGGACCACGTGAGTCGCCCGCAGGCCTGTTCTAAAATTAACTCAAACAACGGCACTTATCAGTGACCTGCATATATTTATTTTATTTTATTTTTGCTATTCTTGATTAAATCACACTCACATGTGAACTGGAAATGACAATATATTAATAATTTTTTTTAAAAATGATTAACATAAATGAACACTGACCTACTATAGTTCAAGGGGTCAGTATTGTGCGCAATCCCAACACGTAGCGTTTGTGGAGCAGCCAAAAACATGACGATTGACCCCCAAAAAGATGGCAGAAAAAAGAAAGAAAAGCTATCATTTTCACGATGAATGGGAGGGAGAGGTTTTTTTTTTATTACTGTGAAAGGAGCCTGCGTGTGTCTCATTTGCGGGGCAACTGTAGCAACGGCGAAGCGACACAATGTGGAGAGACATTTCACAACTTGCCACACAAGCTACAATGCTACTTACCCGCCAGGCAGCGCACTGCGACCACAAAAAGCCTGCGATTTAAAGGCAGCTCTTAGCAAACAGCAATGTTTTCAGAGACTGGTGAAAAGCTCCCAAAAAGCAACTGAAGCCTCATTAAGAGTTATGCAATTCTTGATTAAGAAAACGAAGGCCTTTTCAGATGCACTGTAAAATGTAATAGTATATCTTACTTAAAAGAAAAAATGACCTTAACTCATTCCAGCTTACTCTGTTGACTATCCTCACTTTAACTTAGTAAAGACAACTTTCTACTGAGGCAAGTAATCAAACTCATCAGCTGCAAGTAACCTGTACTAAGAGGTATGAGTGAGCAAGACGCAGCTGCATAACCAGCAGAAACTCGGCATCATTCGGCAGCTCTCGTTGAACGCACATGCGCAGTGTCCCACTGACGAGTGACGACGAGCTTTGAATGAAGCGGGAACACTGTCAACAACAAGGCGGTTGCTGAAGCTAAGTAGTGTTACGGTAAGTTTTACTGGTTTTCTATGTAGAAAACGTATAGTCGTTATCTTTGCCATGTAATTTATCCATGAGTCCAGGTTTGGAGGTTAACTTTATGTTTAATGATTTAGCCATGCCTGGGAAATTATAATGTTTACTTAGTGGCGTATTTTTGTTTTTGCTGCTAGTCGGTCCTTTGCAGTCATGTGAAAGCTAAAACTAACCAGCCCTTCATTAATGTTGCTCGATGTAAAACTCTATAAGGATATTATAACATTTAGGGATAACTAGAGTTTCAGCAGTTTCACGGCGTGCTTATTAAAGGTGGTCAGCAGTCTTTACAGAGGGTCAGGTAATTTGAATTTAAAATCTTTTATGCATTAAGTTTTTTAGTTCTCATATAATTCATTGTTTGTCACATCTTTTATTAACTTACAGAATTAGCTTTGGCGCCCTGCTAGTGAAAAGCAGTCCTAAGAGGTCCAATATCACTGTATCTTAAATATTAATTTGCCATACTTTTCCTTCAGATTCTGGAAGAGTTTTGTCGCTTGTCAAGCAAAAACCTGGATACAGAATTCTTCAAAGAACTTGACAAATACATCCCTCGCTTCTTTGAGATATTCAAGAGCAAGGGGGGAAGTGTTGGCCAGAAACTTCAGAAGTATCTGGAACAAGTCAGACCAGAGGTAAGTTTGGTTTTTTTTGTTGTTTTTTTAAATCATGTGGGGAACAAAATACACAACCCCATTGTGTGTGCAGAGCTATTAATTGATTGTTATTTACCACAGGAGTGATGTGTGTTTGACATGATTTTTCATAGTACAGATATGACTGCGAAGCGAACAGCAGTCCTCCGTGGCCTTCCTGTGATCCTTGGAGATGAGAACACAGACTTCTTCAAGACATGCTTTGTAAGTTGTCTTTACACCACAGGTTCATTTTATTTAATTCTGCTCCATATGTTACTTTGATAACTTTGATTCAGCCTGAATCAGTGCTACTGTACTTATGTGATGCACTGATGATCTATCTCCAATCAGAACACTTTTAGTGGTATCTGCTGTCTTTTAAAAGGATTTAGTCGCAGTTCTCTAGTATCACCCCATGTGAAACCCAAATGTCTTCAAGAACAAAAAAAAGTACAATGAATTTTACTTAGCTGAAGTATAGGGGTTCTACTGATATCTCTTATGACCGTATGAAGTGCAACACGTAGTTAAATGTTATGAACTTTCCCTTGCAACAACATCAACACTTATTTATCGCTGATGCTCTTGGGAAATGCGCTCGCTATACTGTCACAGGAGGCTGATGAGTGGACTGCCATAGGTGTGACTGCTGCAAACTGTACACATTCCTGTACTACACTGGAAGTTTACTCATCAGCCTGCTGTGGTAGTAGCGAGTACATTGCCCAGAATCCGCAGTGATGAAGAAGTGTTACGTTGTACTTTTAGTGGCTGTCTTATGTTTTTTGCCATAGAAATTCAAGGTGACATCTGATATGTAATTTTGGTGTTATTGTTGTTAGGACTGCGGAGACCCAGAGATGTCTCACACCCCCATTGGGATCCTGACCATCATTCCTGAAGACAGACAGGCCTCCCCTGACTCACTGCACCTTGAGTCTTCAGGTACTGCAATAATTTTGGAAGGAAGAACTGTCATGGATGACCTTGGAAATCTTCCACATGCCATGTGCTTGCTCTTTGGACTTACTTACGATCTGAATTTGGAGTACCCTCAACAACTGAAGTACACCTCTGACTTCATCCAAAGGGTGCTTCTCTCACTTGGACATAAATCCCTAAAACCAAAAATACAATCACTCAAAAATTCTGATGCAATGAGTGAATGTGTTCACGATGTGGATGTGACGTGACATTATGGGTCACGTTGATACCTTTACCCTTATTGAAAAAGTGATTTTTATTTCATGTTTGATCCTTTTTTTGTGTGAGGGAGCCTCGTCGCACTTTTAGACTACTAAATGGTTTTATGTTCATGAGGAGAAACATGAACACCTACTTTCCTTTTAGCTTTTCTTTTTCCTTTTGTGTTAATGCTGATTATGATTGTGGAGATATTGATTACCAGCATCAGGTTGGTCAGGTTTAGCCAGTTATCTCAGACTTTATATTTTTTTAAAGATATTTGACTTAATATCTGTTGAAAGTCAATATCTAGTGCAGTTCTAAATCCATCCACTAAGAATTTAATTAATTTGATGTTATGATAAATGTTAGGCATTGTAATTGACAATTGAGTTAATCTATAGTTTGTTTCACACCATAGTCAGAGATTATGACAACAGAGACATTTAAGCAGGGATTGTCAAAGTTTTAATGACTGAGGGCCGTGTGTGTAAACGTGCGCGCGTAAACTTCAGTAGTTTTCAGCCTGTACCCTTTTCTATTTGTGTTCAGAACAAAAACAGTTTAATTATTAAACTTTGTTTTCCATTCAAACTGTTGTCTGTTGTCTCTTCGTTTCAATAACTTATCACTTTTGGTTCAGCTTACTTGAACATATCAAGGCAATCAGTTTCCTGATATTTTGCTAGTAATGTGAACGCTTAAACTTGTGAGGATAACTTATTTGAGTACTGCTTAATTAACATAAATCACAAGTTTAAGTAGTCAAAATTTAAATTCTATAGTGAACCTAACTAATGATTTTGAGTTAACTATACTCAAGTTTACTGCCATTATATGAGTTGTCTAAACACAGTTATTTTAAGCTATAACACCTTAAAATTAATTGGCTACTTTACTTGGAGATTTTGAGGCAATCGGTTTCCTGACTTTTTTTAAGTAAAGTGAACTTACTACAATTTACAGTGTGGGGCTGTTGTCAAAGAAGCAATGATGATAATTGCTAAAATTGTGCTTAAAGACAAGGAGTACAGAACCGATGTAATATCCACTCACTGATGTTAAACTGGGTGTATCTGCAATGGTAAGAAGAGTGTCGGCGATGTCCGCGAACTTGGCTGATCAGTTGGACCGTGATCTGGCGAGGTGCAGGTGGTTCAGTATCCAGTGTGACGAGTCGGTGGACAGTAGCAGTACAGCACAGCTGATCATTTGATGATTTCTCCACAAAAGAAGAACTTCTTACAGTACTACCCTTAAAGACCACTACCAGGGGCGTTAACATCTATAACGCGCAGAAGGAGTTTTTGGTGGAGAAAAAGGTGCCGCTGGAAAAGCTGGTATCAGTGCTTACGGATGGGGCTCCTGCTATGATTAATTTCTCACTGAAAAGGTGACACAGATTTCCCAAACTTTCTGCATTACCACTGCATCATCCACCAGCAGTCCTTATGTGCAAAAGTGATCGGCTTCCAACACGTGATGACTCCCGTTGTAAAGATAATAAACAGCATCCGTTCCAAAGCTAAACAGCACAGAAAATTCAAGGTACTATTGGAGGAGCTGTCAGCTGAATATGGTGACCTGCTACTACACACAGAAATCTGATGGCTCAGCAGGGGATGGATTCTGTATAGTTTTTTGTCCCTTTTGGGTGAAATCAAAGAGTTCATGCAGTCCAGAGGGGAAGACACCTTGCTGCTGGAGGACACTGACTGGACACTTGACCTTGCATTTTTAACGGATATTACTGAGAAACTGAACAGTTTGAACTGTGAGTTGCAAGGCAAATGTAAGACTTTTGCTGATATGATAAGTGCTTTAAATGCATTTAAAGCCAAGATAAGCATTTTCTCTGTGGATTTAAAGAGAAAAAAAAGTGCTGCACTTTTCCTCTGTGCAGATGGTGCTGAAAGACAATACTTCTGCATCTGAGGCTTTTGAAAAAGTTGCAGAAAAATATTCTCAGGTCATAGAAAGACTTGGACAAGAGGTTTTGTGACCTGGGTCAGCTTGCGCCTTGCGTGTCATTCATTTCTAATCCTTTCATTAATGTGGACATATCAAGCATTGCTGAGCAGTTAAGTGCAACATTCAGCTTTGATGCTGGACAGATGGAGCTTGAAATTGTAACATTGCAAAACGACCTCCATCTCAAAGCCTATCAGGATGCACCAAACTTTTGGGGCCTTGTTGACACAGAAAAGTACAGTGGTGTATGCACAGCAGCTTTGAAGGTTGCCAGCCTGTTTGGTTCAACCTATCTTTGTGAATAAGCCTTTTCTGACACGAACTTCATCAAGAACAAACACAAAACTAGCCTCACTCATGCACGTCTGCAAGACTCACTCAGAGTTGCAGTGTCAAGTTACACCCCAGATTAGAACACACTGATGAACAGCATGCAATGCCAGACTTTTCACAAACAAAGAAAGATATACCACATGTTCTCAGTGGCAACATGGCAGTGCCATGGCAAAGTTGAATTGACTTATTGAAAAACAAATGTGTTTGTTAAATGTAACATATGATAATTTTGTTAAAAATACTGCAGATTTGGTCAAAAGTTCAGTAATTTCTGAAAGTTGACTTTTGTACGTTACATAATTATTAATCTTTGCAAACATGGTGCAACCTAGAGCATGATTTGTTACAAATTGTTAGTGGCTAGTGAAAATGTTGTAGAAAATGTAAATACTTGAAGAGATTTATAAAAATAAAGTGTTTCATATTGTTATTTATCTGTTTCCTACTTTGTTAAATCATTGTTGATAATTATTGTGAGAAATCATTAACATGATCAGTGTCTTCATGAATGTCTATCATTAATTATTAATTATAACATACAATTAAAGGTAGGCCGATAGCAGCATAATAATGGGATGTTTCAGGGTCACATGAGTCCTCCCTAAGAATAGCTTTATCAAAAGGGGAAGTTTTAAGCCTAATCTTAAAAGTGGAAAGGGTGTCGGCTTCCCGGACATATACTGGCAGCTGGTTCCACAGAGAGGGGCCTGATAACTGAAGGTTCTGCCTCCTATTCTACTTTTAGAAACTCTGGGAACCACAAGTAAACCTGCAGTTTGGAAGCAAAGTGCTCTGTTGAGATCTTGAAGATATGATGGAGCTTGGTCATTAAGAGCTTTATATGTGAGGAGATGAGGGGAAGAATATAAATTTTGTTCTGGATTCAATAGGGAACCAATGAAAAGAAACTAAATCTGTAGAAATGTGATCTCTCTATGGTTGGAACACTTTGTTTACTACAAATTACATCTATTTAAGACCCTGCACAGACCTTGTGTTTTAATGTCAAATACATGGTGTTCCTTAACAACCTATCCCAGTACTAGTTGTAACACATGCTGGGGAGAGTTGTAACAATTAGAGAAATCAAGCAAAAAACAGAGGCCACACCATAGAATATTCTTGAAAAATAGATATATTAGAATAAAAGAATAATCCAGAACAATGTATTTCTCTGTGACTAATCATAACTCAAACACACTATGGTTTTCCTTTATGGAGTAAACAGTCTACAAGAACAAACTTTGGTAACAATATATGTTTAAAGAACCTTCCACTGCAATGCATGTGTGTAGAGAACATAGTTCCGTGTGCCAGTCTGGGCATGTGTGTGCCACTAAGGGTATATTCTTAATCTGAATCACAATGTTGACAAATGAATGTTAATAGCCCTGGAGTTTTCACAGGGCACGTTTTAACCACACTTACTTTGGCTTTGAATCAAATGGCTCCATACAGACAAAAGAAACATTTTCGTAATCTGAGGTCTCAGAGTCTTGAACTTTGGCTTTTTTGGCAATTTTTTTCTTTCTTTTCTTTTTTGGCCCTGCTTTTGGAAATGGCCGTATAGTCAATGGACCTGAACATTTGAGCTGGAGACAATCCTGAGGTACTTGGCTCATCTTGGTACAGGACATGGTGATATCAGGAATTGTAGAGGGGTCAGAAGTCCCTTGGTCAGTCTAAGGAGAGGAGGCGGTTGCCACGTGAGTTTGAGGAGAGTATGGCTGGAAAGTTGCAGCTGTCTGTGATGTACCTGGGTCTGGGCGGTCAGTGACTTGTGAGGGTGCGTAGTCACATTCCTCAAAAATGTCAGGATTGAAGGGCCAAAT
This sequence comes from Leuresthes tenuis, assembly GCF_036924035.1. Taxonomy (NCBI): domain Eukaryota; kingdom Metazoa; phylum Chordata; class Actinopteri; order Atheriniformes; family Atherinopsidae; genus Leuresthes; species Leuresthes tenuis. Next base: position 35,148,580 of record NW_027325360.1, read on the forward strand.
GCCTGTGGACTGTAAACCAGCTGTAATTTTTCTGGGTGTTGCAGCTTCCGGCACAACAGTCTTCACAATTCCTGGAATATCATATATCGTCATTGTTTTGGCAGGATCCATCTTCATCCAGACATCACTTGCAGTGTTCACCATTTTCTTAAATGGGCCATAGACACTGCGATCCAGTGGCTGAAATTTATGGCTGCAGTGAGTAGGGAAGGTAAGTAGCACGATCCCCTTTTCTTTCCAGAAGTTGATAGCTTTCACTGATAAATGTGAACAGTGGTTATTTTGCAAAAGCAAAACCTTCTTCTCTGGGCTGACCTTCGTGTGTTTTGTAAAGTGATCAAGGTATAAGAGGAAGTCTTCCTCTTGCATCCATTCTGAGGCGTTACTACATCCAGCACTCCCTGATGGCCCACTCTGAATAAAAAAATCCTTTTAACGTTTATGGGGAACACAAAGAAGGGGGGAATTGCATTTCCTAGTGCTTGCGCAGCGTATGCTACTGATACATGTGGCGGTTGTGGCTCAGTGGTAAGTCCAATAACCTGGAGGTTGGTGGTTCAGTCCCCACTCTCACCGCTCAAAGATTCGTGAACTGACAGCTGGATGGGTGGCAGTTCACCTCCTTGTCACGGCTGAGGTGCCCTTGAGCAAGGCACCGTACCCCCATGCTCCCCGGGTGCTGTAATTGGCTGCCCACCGCTCCAGTGTATGGCACCTGTCTCTATGAGTGTGTGACCTTGTGCATGTATGTGTTCAAGAGGACCTGGATGGGTCAAATGCGGAGGACAAATTTTGTGTATTTCATGTATCTACGTGACAAATAAAGACTTAACTTAACTACAAGCACACCTCTCTCACCTGATGTCATAGCACCCACCTGCTTGACCCCACATCGTGCAACAACACTGTCTGGTGACTGGACTGCTGTTATACAAGTTTAGTCTACATTCCATATGTCGCTGCAATCAGAGTCTTTTAATGATGCGTTCAAGGCTGTTGAAGAAATCTTCCACATTTGTGTGGTTAAAACTTGTGGTTTGTGCAAGGCTAGTTGCCTCTGCACTACTCCCTGAGAGGCTGGGGATCCGCTTCATAAAGAACGTAAACCAGGCCAGCCCTCCTATCTGTTTTTGATATTATCTGCTACTGCAAGTTGATGAGCAAATCTTCTGCCTTAAAAAAATTAGAATAAAAACTGAGTACTAACACATAAAACGTTTGTCAATTAGTCAAGCATCTATGCGAACACCCACTTTGGCTAACCTGTCATATTCTTACCTCACGTGGAGTCAATCCATAAAGGTTTGCTGCCTGAGTTAAATAGTCAGTCAACATTTTCTACAGCGCCTCATTTGTTGCTGCTCCTAATGTAACCTACATTAGGAACATCACTGGATCCCTGGTCTCTAAACTTCTGCAGTGATTTCCAGTATCTGCTCAGTGTAACATGGCAGATGCCATATTCCTTTGCCATTGATCTGACTGACTTGCCTTTCTTTAAAACCTCATCAGATGTTCTTTTTTAAACATCAGCAGATACATCACTCTCAGTCTTTCTTTTCCACTGCCTAGACATGCTTAAAAATGAATAAAATCAAGAAATATTGTTAGTTTTCTGTAAGGGGTGGTTGTAACACTTTTAAGATATATGTTACAACCCACCCCAACTCTGTCAGTCAAACTGTATTTGCATAGTGGTTTGAAAATAGCAGGGAAAAAATGCAAAGGAGAGAAGGAGAGCTTTTTATTAATGGCGATGTGTGATTTTCTCTGAATCTGAGGTGATTTGAGAGAAAAGCATAAGTTCCAGCACAAACATGGTAAGAAGACATAAATAGATAAATTCGGGGATAGAATTCATCCAGGTTTAAGATAAATTGTGGATATTAGGGAGGTTTGGGCCTCTTATTAGTGTGGAGATGTGAGTGGTTTCATTGGAACAAACAGCTGTTTGAATACATTTTTAAGTTACAGTGTTAAAAAATAATTAACATTTTAATAGCAGAAAGGTCTGATGAAGACAGTTATGTCATTTATATCAAGGTCCTGAGTAAAATACAGGTTTTATTGCAGTTTGAACACAGCCCTCACTATCAGTATAAAGGAGAAAAGGAGGGCCTGTTTATAATGGAAATGTGTGATGTGTGATGTGAAGCAGTGAGAGGCTGGCATGAACCTATTATCACACATAAGGCCCGGTTGATCTGTTCAGAATAATGGGAACATGTGAGTGAGTGCGCGCTATCACACGCATTTGTCTCGTGAGCAGCTGGCATGAACCTGTTATAACAGTTTAACCATGTTGGCTGCCCTGCTGCTGCCCGCTGAGAGACCAAGGCTGTCATGTTATATTGTATTAGGAGCACACATAACACAGGCTGGCATAAAGCTGGTATAGTAAGCCAGCCATGTTGCCTCTGCCCTCATAAGCTGTATTAGAACAGGGCAGCCAGAGCTATAGAGTATATACAGAGTTATGACACTCTGATGTCGCCGCTAGGGCTGTCACGTGGTGCACTTAAGCCTGAATAGTTCCAACGGTTCCAACCAAACCGCAAGCTGTCATACTTTTGTATGGTACAGTGTGAGCTATTGCAGGTAAATATCAAAGTGAATGTACATTGTATGGAATGTATTTTCGTGTCAATAATGCTTTTGAGCTGTGTGGTTGACAATTGAGAGTGCTTTGATTACTTTTGAATAATAATAATAATAATACATTTTTGGAGAGACAAGTTTGTGTTAGCTTTGCTAGGTTACTTACGTGAGTGATGCTAACTTTACAAGGTTGGTTGTTCTGTCTTTGCAAATAGATCTACAAGTTACCATTTAATTTTTATCATTATTGGACTCTAAACACTGTCAGCACTTACCAGTTTTGTGAAATGTCAGCTTTTCCAAAGTCATTTTTATCTTTATTACCAAGTTTAGTTATTTTGAAAGGATATGTATCAGAACTATGGAGATTTTAAGATTGAGCCTATGAAACAACCACTAATTATGCTTGAATATGATCAGTCAGTAGTAACAAAACTATCTCCACAAGAAACTATTCAAACTTGCAATTTATGTGAGAACCGATGGACTGGAATGAGTATGACTGGTACAAACATTGTTAAATAAACAAGATTTTATTTAAAAATGATTGACACAAGAAAAGGGTGGAATGCTCTCTCCGGGTCGGGAATGAGATCCTTCCCCAAGTGGAGGAGTTCAAGTATCTCGGGGTCTTGTTCACGAGTGAGGGACGAATGGAGCGGGAGATTGACGGGCGGATCGGTGCGGCGTCTGCAGTGTTGCGGGCTCTGCACCGACCCGTCGTTGTGAAGAGGGAGCTGAGCCAGAAGGCGAAGCTCTCTACTTACTGGTCAATCTACGTTCCCATCCTCACCTATGGTCACGAGTTGTGGGTAGTGACCGAAAGAACAAGATCGCGAATACAAGCGGCCGAAATGGGTTTCCTCCGCAGGGTGTCTGGGCTCTCCCTTAGAGATAGGGTGAGAAGCTCAGTCATCCGGGAGGGGCTCGGAGTAGAACCGCTGCTCCTCCGCATTGAGAGGAGTCAGATGAGGTGGCTCGGGCATCTGGTTAGGATGCCCCCTGGGCGCCTCCCTGGGGAGGTGTTCCGGGCACGTCCCACTGGGAGGAGACCCCGGGGAAGACCCAGGACACGCTGGAGAGACTATGTCTCTCGGCTGGCCTGGGAACGCCTCGGGGTCCCCCCGGAAGAGCTGGAAGAAGTGGCCGGGGACAGAGACGTCTGGGTTTCTCTGCTCAAGCTGCTGCCCCCGCGACCCGACCCCCGGATAAGCGGCAGATGATGGATGGATGGATGGATTGACACAAGAACAATTGTGTGTGTGTACATGAAAAAAAAGAATAGGAATAATAAATAATGTGCATTGTTTTTATTACTATAAATAATACATATTATATTAATGATAAATAATGATAATAATAAAAAGTAATGGTAACAGTAATAGCAGTAGCATCTTAGTATTAGCAGTAGTATTTTGGTAATGTTTTAAAACCTAACAATCAAAACAGCTTTTCATTATGTTACCTGACAACAAAAGTTAACGGGACTTTAGTGAAATGATCATGTTAATGTCACGTTAGCATGTGTTAACACATTAGCTTCCGTTACCAAGCTTTTCAGTTAGGTCCCTAAATCAATTACATTTTTAACATTAACATCGACATTTCATGCAAACCAAATGTGAAAATAATGATGTCTAACAGTGTACTTCTGATGTAAATAAAACTTCTAAAATGCTGTTATTTCATTAACTTACCAGTAATTGTTGTTGACGAGCAAATGAGTTCAACAGAGCTCCGTGCCTAGTGTGGAACTATTGGCATCTCCATAACCCAGAAGTGTCGTCAGCCATTTTTTACAACGGGAGTCAATGGAAGTGTCATAACTCTGTATATACTCTATAGCTCTGGGGCAGCCATCTTGGCTCTGCCCTCATAAGCTGTATTAGAACAGGGCAGCCATGTTGGCTCTGACCTCATCAGCTGTATTAGAACAGGGCAGCCATCTTGGGTCTGGCCTCATCATTAGTTGCTGTGGGCAAGAGCTGCGCGTGCCAACTGTCAAATCCGCACCTCACTTTGTTCCCTAAAATCATGGGGTTTTAATTATGAAACAAGTCTGGAACAAACTGTCGCTGTTAGAAAACTAGAAGTTGTATCCGAATAATTCTTGCACCGTGAACGCCAGAAGGGACGGGGGAAGCCATCCATCCATCCATTTTCTATACCGTCAATCCGTTAATCGGGTAGCGAGTGGGCTGGAGCCTATCCCAGCAATCATTGGGCGAAAGGCGGGGTACACCCTGGACAGGTCGCCAGTCGGGGGAAGCCAGTGGCGTAATTTTTATTCTGCTCCTGTGTGTGGCTCCTTTTTTTATGGAAGTTTAAAATTAGTTTTCACACTGATTTCATGAGTCAGTCTGTTTATAATGTTATAACTGTTTATAATGGGATGGAATGTTCCCTCTCTCTTACCCCTCAAGAGGTGATTTGTGAGAGATCTGTGAGGCCAAGCTCAATGAGAGTGACTTTGGGTGAAAGAGTACAATACCAATACTACAATACCTACGTTTTGATGTAAAATCTGTCCAGATCAGGCAGTTATTTTGGACATGAGAGGCATTTGACTGAGAAAGTATTTTTTAAATAATTTTACAGTGGGAGTTAGAGTGTGAGAGGGATGAGATGAGGTCCTCTGGCTACCTAAAACGTAAACTGCTATTGTGTCAAAGCTGTATAATCTATCAACAAGCCCTTTACCACAGTTAATGTTGAGTCCTTCCTGTCACATACAAACTTTGAATAATGTGTCTGTGATGCCGTATGGCTGAGTTAGGAGGCCTTCAAGGGGAGGCCTAGTTAAGGCCTTTTCAATGCATTTTTCCAAAGGAAATTTTCCCAGTTTTTCCCAATATTCCAGAATTCCTTTCGAGTAATAAGAGAGAAAAGTATTAGCACACTGATCCCGATCCCGAGATGTATTTTTTTTATTCCGGTCAGACCATTGCTGCGGGAGGAGTAGCACACCGAAATTTGGGGCGGAAACGGGAGAATAATAAGCGTCCGACACAATAGTAATATGTTTACCTTGCCTTTGGCATTGGCACCCATAATGAATGCAATACTGTCTAATAATATTATCTAATGGGAGCATGTATAAACTGAAAAGAATTGGTCCAAGCACAGAACCCTGGAGAACTCAACGACTTACTCTGGCATGCGAGGAAGATTTTTTGTTAACAAGAACCAACTAGAATCTATCAGATAAATATGACTTAAACCAGCCTAATGCAGTTCCTTTAATCCCAATAACATGTTCAAGTCTCTGTAATAGAATGCTGTGATCAATTGTATCAAATGCAGCACTGAGATCAAACAGGACAAGCACAGAAACAAGTCCGCTATCAGAGGTTAAGAGGAGATCATTGGTAACTTTCACCAGTGCTGTTTCTGTGCTATGATGAACTCTGAATCCTGACTGAAACTCTTCAAACAGATTATTTCTATGTAAATGATCACAAAGTTTAGTTGTAACATATTTTCAAGAATTGTAGACTAAAAGGGAGATTGGATATACAGTTATGTTCAAAATTATTCAACCCCCATTACGATAAAGGGTTTTAGGAAATGTAACATTTTTCTTAATCTTGTTTATAATGAAATCTTACAAGGACTTGTGAATTAGCTAAATGCAACTAAAATTACAACAATACTTTTTCTAATACACTAACAAATGTCCTTTTTGTGATTTCCTCACTGATAAAATTATTCAACCGCTTAAAGATTATCACTCTTAAGAACAGATGTGAACATAACCACAACGAGTGACAATTAAGCAGATTTAAAAGGACTGTGATACCCAGCTCCTTCTAGTTGATGGTGTCTTTGCAGCATGGTGAAGTCCAGGGAATGGTCAAAGAAGTCAAGGGAGGAGGTAATTTCTCTTCATAAGCAAAGATATGGACATAAAAATATAGCCAAGACATTAAACATTTCAAGAGACTTAATTGGAAGGATAATTCGCAAGTTTAAAGCTAAAGAGAGCGGAAAAACGAGGATGCTGTCAGCCACTGCTGTCCAGTACCTGAAGCGAAAGATGGAGAAAAATCCCTGAGTGACAGTTGAGGAACTGCGACAGGACTTGTCAGAGGGAGGTTCTCAGGTTTTGGCCCAGACAATAAGGTGCACACTGCGAGATAAAGGCCTCCATGCCAGAACTCTCAGTTGCACCCCTCGCTGTCTCCAAAGCACAAGAAGAACTCCAGCATACTCCAGTATGCCAGAAACCACATGGACAAACCGCAAAGGTTTTGGGATACTGTTCTCAGGAGCGACTAGACAAAATTGGAACTCTTTGGCCCTATGGCTCAACGATATGTCTGGAGGAGGAATAATGAGGCCAATAAAGAAAAGAACACCTTGCCTACTGTGAAGCATGGCGGGGGGTTAGTCATGCTCTTGGGCTGTTTCGCTTATTCAGGTACAGGGAATCTCTTGCGTGTTCAAGGTATCATGAATTCAATTAACTACCAGGAGATCTTGGATGTCACGCAGTCAGTGACAAAGCTAAAGCTTGGGAGACGTTGGCCCGTTTTTCAAGTCCTTATTTGATCTGATTATAAACAAGACAAAAAATAAATGTCAAACTTGCTAAAACACTTTACTATAATGGGGGTTGAACAATTTTGAACACAACTATATGTCTATAATAAGCTGACAGTCGTGAATCAAGAGTAGGTTTTTTTTAAGTAAAACTATTAATTAGAGCAACTTTAAGTTTGTGGTACTTAGCCCGTCAATAAAGACAGATTGATCATATCCAATATGGAAGTGTCGATTAATGGGAAAATCTCCTTGAACAGTCTGGTTTAAAACTGGGATTGTTCTCTTGTATCAAGGATGACTTGTAAGCAGTTCTGGATTTATGGAGGGTTAGATGGTATATTAGACTATCTTTTAGGGCTCATTAAAAATTTTCTAAATTAGAGGAACGCCATTTTCCTTCCAACTTTCTTGCAGTGTGCTTTAAAGCACACAGCTGTGGCTAATCAACTAATCAACTTTTATTTCAAAGGGGTAACATTGTCCAGTATTGTATGCATTGAAATTATAATACTATCAACACTTGCCTCCTCTGCTGTGCCCAATAGGTGCTTCTCTGGTCCTAGTTGAAGCCTAAACTTCTCTTGCCCCAATTTCAAAACTCTGAGGACGAATCCAGCTTGTATCCAATGGTTCTGCTCTCCATGGAGGAGTTTCAGATGGCTCAGAGGATTGTGAAAACCTTTTGTGATACTGTGGCTTAGCCTTCTCAACCCTGCTCCAATGCCTGATGGGGTCCCGGTGGGCTTGCTTTTGTCTATTCCTGCCCCTATGTCCAAGGCTAAACTCCAGCAGTCATCGTGCCTACCTTTCAGGGGATCTGCTCCGCCTGACTTTCGGCCACCCACCTAAGAGGCTCCTGCTCGACATCTGCCCGATAGGCTCTTGCCCCATTACCGGACGTCTAGCGGTCTGCCAGAGAGGTTCCTCTTCCCCCATTGTTGAACGTCAGGCAGTCCACCAGGCCGTCCTCCAGGCCGTCTTCCACTGAGATCCCTGCTGTCTTGTTGTGAGATCCACCAGAGAAATCCCTGCTCCTCCATTGCTAACAGTCCAACCACACTCCTGACCGTGCTCCTGGTTGTACGCCAGAGAGGTTCCTGCTCTTTTGTTGCTGGAGGTCTTGTTGCCTGTCTGGTCATTCTCATAAGAGAGTCCTGCCCCTTCTTCTCTTTGGCATTCTGTTGTCCATGGTTGATGCCTTCGCCCTGCCGGTCCTGCCTGTGCTGCCCTTAAACTGCTGCCCCAGCATGCAACAGCATAGAGGACAGCACTGGCTACCAAAGACTCATACAGCATCCTCAGCAAAGCCTCAGTCGCCTCAGGAAATAGAGGTGGGGTCTATTCCAGCTACCATTAGGCAAGAGGCAGGGTACACACTTCAGACAGATTGCAAATACATCAAACTGAACTAGAATTTGTGTATCCAGAAGAACTCACTCTTTGAGAAATTTAGACTCACTTAAATAGAAACCAGTGCTCAATTAGGCTCCTTATAACTGATAGTCTCTGGCACCTGTTACAGGAAAACAGCGTGTGTCACATTTCAGTAAGTGCAGATTAATCACAAATTTTCTGCTGCAGTGTTTCCTTACAGCTAAGAAGAGTACACAATGTCTGGCATCTCTGACAGCAGAAGCAGAAAGAGTATGGCACTAGCGATCTTGTGTTCCATCATATTGTTTTTTTGTAGTAAAACAGCATGGCCACCAGATGACACTGTGAGATAACCTCTTTTAAAAAAAGAATAAAAAAATATCTATATCTATATCTATATGTATATATATATATATATATATATATATATATATATATATGTATAAAATGTTAATTTCTAAAAAGTATATTCATATTTGATAAATATATACTGATATATACATTGATGTAACCAAGACAACTTGTATAACAGAGACAATGATTACAGTCCATCCTTCTGTTTGCTGCTATACATAATATGAATGTAAAAAGTTTATGGGAGAAGCAAACCAAGTCCATGTTGCATGGTGGTGGCTCCTTAGAGGCTAACTGAGTTTGATCCCCAGCACTCCTCTTACTATGAAGAGACAAAATAGTATTGCTTTTTGATCTTATACTGCTTGTTTCACCTTTGGTGATATGGAACATATTCTGTGGTTACTGAACATTTAAGAATAATGTTGTTGTGAGGCATACACTATAGCTATTTTATTGTCTGATGCTGTTCGGGCAACAGCAACTGTCATACATTCTGGTCATCACTATTTAAGCGGCAGAAAATACCTCAGAAATACTTCTTCACCAGTCATTTTTGTCGATATTATCACGTGGGAAAACTGGACCTAGTGGATTTATTATTTTGCAATAAAATATATAATATCAAAAAGAAGAAACCCCCCCCCCCCAAAAAAAAAACAGTAAAATCAGATTTCATAAGGAATCAATAAAATAGGCCCCTACATTATAAAACAACATGTGTCATGAACAGGAGCTTAGTTGAGCAAAACACATGTGGTCATCTATGTGCCCAGTTACAAGGTGGAGAAATTCTGACATGTGACAAGGGGGTTAATATTCATTGTTCTGAAATACAGAACTGGAAAAGGTTACATCTGACAAGCTTATGAGTTGTGGAAATTAAAGCAGCATATTTATGCAGGAATTTGTGCATGCAGGGTGCTTCAAGCGCTTAAGCTCTTCCAATCCCTTTTCCATTCTCTGAATGTGCTGCATATAAAGCAATCCATTAGTCTTAGCTTTGCCAGAGATTTTAAGTGGACACCTGTCCATTAAGACCATCGTTTCAGCGCCAGTGCATTTAAAATTATTTGTCCTGAATTACATTCTTTCAAATATAATGGAATGCATATTTATAGTATTTTCCTATGTCTGCCATAAACAACTGTCCATCTTCTTTCATCACATTTTAAAAGTGAAGTTTCTGCATTAGAATAATATTTTGATCAATTCAACTTCTAAAAAGGCTAGTGACACATACAGTGCCTAATTGTACACAAGCTGCAGTTCAGAACTCTGCATTTATATAAGCCAAAAATGGTGTGAATACTCCATTTTGAAAAAGATACTTATTCAGGGAACAGAACAGCAAAAATGGAGACAAGATATATATATTGTTTTTGATTAATACACAATGAAGCTTTTTCTTATTCAAAATATCAGAGATGCTTATCAAACTACGGTAAAACAGTCGATTCTACACTCGTCAATGGCCATACATTGTTCAATCATTGTTCACATTTAAAAGGAACACAGTTGCATTTTCTTCTGATTTGGCTAAAGCTGCTACAGCATCAGTTTTTCCTACTTCTTGTTTTTTTTTTTAAATCTAAGTTAGTTTACATTGTTTTGGCCAAGCCTGTATTCCTATTTGTTGCTATTTTTAGAGGGAACATGGTAACTCAGTTAGATGTTAGTTTGTAAGTTTTTTTTTTTTTTTAATCTACAAAAAAGTATATATATAGTAAATATATTTCTGGATATGTGTGCTATAAGTATCTGGTCATATAAGAATTTTTTTTTTCCATGAATATTTATACTTTTTGTTTTTTTCTCATCAACAAATAATATTTGTTGATTTGTGAATTTATAGATCTAATTCACCAATGCTTAGAAGAAATTCAAGAGTGATAACAGTAATGGTTTCAGGTCATCCAAATGTAGTCTTAAAAAAATGTAATACAAGTTTAAGGTCCTTGGTGTTTTTTGGTGCACAGTCAGCCTTTTTTTTTGCCAAATTAGTTTAAGAAAATGCCTCTCACCAATAATTTAACTGCAAGATCAGTATAATCTATTAAATGCAGCATTTTGTCACTTCTAATGAAAGCATGATGGCATGAGGAATAGTTGAATTGTGTCTGTTTTGTGTGTAAGAATAGATCAAATAAAACTTTGAATATGAAAATTACTCACAAACACACAAGCATACTGTAGACACCCTGAACCTGATTTTCACAGTGTTGATGTCACCTTACTGGGGTCTAAATCAGGAAGGAGTGGTTGTGGCAGTGATAAGATCGAAGACCTGCTGGTTCATCCTCTCTCTGCAGGGTTTTCTTCCGAGCACATTATGGCAATGAGTTTGAGGCTTAAAGGGCCGGTGTGTCAGCCCGGTGCCAGAAGCATAAGCCCTAGTCATTCCATCAACCCTGAAATTAATTAAACAAAGGCCCAGCTTCAATCCTAAGAGTGCCAGCCGGCAATGAATGCAAGGGAATATTTGTATTTTCCTAAGTACATTGTACCGGAGTAGACCATGTTTGCATTCATATCTGATTTTTATACAAAATGCAAAACATTAAACTTACAAAGAGTTTGTATGATGAAGGTTGTACACTTGTATTGTGTATGAGGAAACAAATATGTGAAATAACATTGTGCCTGAAACCCTTCAATGTCTGTTTTTTTATTATTTAAGAGAAACAGAAAATTTGTCTTAATTTTCCAAAAATGTAATAAATGACAGAATGATGAATTAATTTCATATATATATATATATTTATATTAACTTTTTTGTCTCTAGTATACAGCTTGTAGACAATTATGATCCATATTCATACTTGTTCTTATTCATAGATGAATAGCTTGCTCAGCTCCTGAATGGCTCCTGGTCCAGGTATAATTAACAGCAGCTATCTAATCTAGTAGCTGCTGCCAACGGAGAGCAGAGAGAGCCGGCTCACACTGGCTGCTCTGGGAGGGACTATAGCTTTGTAGCCCCTGCAGGATTTGTTTCACCCCTTTGTCTGCTCAGCCCAAGTGGCCTGTCAGGCAAATCGCCTCCCAGCCTGCCATTGTTATCAGGATGAAATGGACCAGGTCCAGTTGCATGACAAGCCCCATCTTGATTCAGATTTTATCTTCCTTCGCTCTTTCTTTGTATTCATCATATTTATCATTATAATGAAGAACGTACATAAACAAAACCGAAGAAGCATTAACCTAGCTCATTCAGAAGCACAGGCACTATGCTGAAGAAAAGCTGATATACAAATTATTGTAATTGCTGTTTATACATCAATGTTATGCGATCTCGAGTTTTGTTCTTTCTAGTCTTTTTTTAACTTTTTATTTTAGATAAAAATAGATTTGAAAAAAACTGTCACTTGCTTGGTGAGTTGTGAGGCAGTAATTTACTCCTGTCTATTGTGTTTATACATCTGGTTTTACTGTTAAGGTTGAGCAGCCATTGTGTTTGTAGACTGATTCTAAAAGTCAACTTCGACACACAGAATGTCTGGGGCATTCAAATTCTTCCACCCATGGTTAAATGTGAATGTTAAGACTTCACAGTTATTATGTAAGAGCAACCTCCTTTACTTAATTAGAGGAATTGTGGGATTTTTAGAGTTCAGCTAACGCAGGAAATAATTATGTACAAAACACTTGCATTCATATCTGAGAACCGCTTCTACCTTCATGGCCACCTCACACTGTGAACACTTCACAAGTTACAATAGAATCAAATACTAAATATAACAATTATAATCAGGAGAGCCTAAGATCAGATGCTTAATATCAAACACAGCAGTTATAAAGATTAGGTGTGGTGTCAGTATAGCTTCTGAATTTCATAATGAAAAAAATAAATGATTTTTTCTTTATTTGTCTATATATTCAGTATTTTCTTGTCTATCTGCCCCCCCCCCCCCTCTCTCTCTCTGTTGTCCTTCTTTCCTCCCTTGTTAAGATCAATTCCTCTACATTCATCTATGCTTAAAACTGTCAGCACCAGACTATTTTGTCATCTGGAGGGCTTTATCAAGCAGAAAACACTTTCATTTGTCAGGGATGAGGGAAATGGGGAACGTTTCAAGTAACAGACTTGGAAAACAGTTTGTTCGGGTTTTAGATCTATGATTACCTCTCCTACACAATCAAAGAAAATGCAACAAATCACTATAGAATCCCTATTCTTTTGTCTGGTTCACCTCCACTCCACCCTTTCCTCAATACTAAAAGAATGGCACTGACATTTTAGCCTGAAAGCAAGAATAGAGGCAGTTTGTAATGTGTGTAGACTTGCCTTTTCTTTCTCTGCTTGTAGTAGTACTTAAGTGTCATGTTAAGCTGAAGGCAGTGAAGACTCTCAATGACCTACTATGGCTCACACTTTGTGTTTACTGTATTCTGTGGTGGCTAAAGCACCATCAGAGCCTCATTTCTTATCAGCAAATAAGGTCAAACAGATTGGAGACTCAAATTTCCCCTTTCAGCCAATGTTGGTTTTCCATTGTCTGTGCCTGACAATAGTTTCACATACCCTGAAGCTTGAGTTTCTCTCCTCTTTATTTTCCTGCATATTATCCTCTGTGTGATTGAAGGGTATTTGCAAGCTAATAAAAGAGTTACCCAAAACAAGTCCTTTTGGTGGGTGAGGTTTGTGTGTTTGTGTATATGTGTGTATACGTGAATGTGTGTCCACATACATATGCATATGGTGGGCGAGAGGAAAAGAAAAATTTCTGACACTTCCTTTTACCTGTAAGAGTACTGTTATTGCCACAAGAATTAAATGTGTCTCATCCAACTGAGCAGTTTTTGGTTGAAAAGAAGTCTGAAGCACATCTAAAGGGCCCACAGAATTCCAGTCTAAATTTGTGTTAAAAGTGAAAGTGAAAGTTTTGTAAATGTCTAGTCTATGCCAAAAAAGTTTATCTGATGTTCAAATTGAGAGATCTCACATGGAGGCAGCATGTCTTAACACCTGCCAGATTCAACCTCGCGATCATCGGCTGTTGAGTTATACAGCCATGAAGGTAGAAATATTTACAGTTTAGATTTGGAATAAGATCTTCATGTGGACATTGGTTTGAAATATTATGTAACAGGAACATTCAGTTATTATAAGGACTAAAGTGCTTATGCTAAAAGAGAACTAAATTTAGCTGGATAATGACTAAATGTGAGCTACGACTAGACAATGTTGAAATTACATCTAGTGCTCATGGGAATAATCTAAATTATTTTCTAACTTACACCATTTTCTTGCTTTGATAAATCAATTATATGTTTTAATTACAAAACATTTACATTAAAAAATCATTAATAATCACACACAAAAAAAAGTTGTCTTTACAATGGTCTAGAGTCCTAAATCCAAAAAATCATTAGGGTTTTCTTACAGCTGTGATAAATGGAAGCTGAAAGAACTGGAATTACACATTTGCTTGTACTTTGGTAGATTTTACTTGTTTCGGCCAAGAATGGGGACACATTCAATAGTAAGATAAAACTAAAAACGTATCTTAAATCTTATCAGTACTAATGTTTGTTTGTTTTTTTTTAAATAAATTGTTTTTTAAACAGAATGCTTGCCTATGTAGTTATTCAATTAAAAATAAATGTCTGACATAGTTTTGAGATTTGATAGCAGAGACTAAAGATCATAAATGCTTTCATTAACCAGGACCCTTTGACAACACTACTTTAATTTGACCTTTTTTTAATTGAATTATGACAAACCGTGGAACAATCTAAAGCTTAAAGGTATCACAGTGTTGAGGCCTCTGTTACAACAAACAAAAATGTACTTGCTTTGGAAACTGTTTTTTAGCTACATTTTCTCTTCTTTTTACTATTATTACGTATGTCATGCACATATGAAACATATTTCCATTCAATGTTGTGCTGGGACAGTGATCCTCCTCCACAGTAATCAATTCAATTCAATTCAATTCAATTTTATTTATATAGCGCCAAATTACAACAATTGTCATCTCAAGGCACTTAAATAATGTAGTCCAATTCAAGCCAATTGGAATTCATTCATTGTAATCATAATCCAATTCATTCATACAGAGCCAATTCAAAAAATAATATCTTAGCTAAGGAAACCAACAGATTGCACCGAAACTTGTCTTCAGTCCAATCTCCCGTCCTGAGCGTGCCTGAGGCGACTGTGGAAAGGAACGACTCCCTTTTAATAGGAAGAAACCTCTGGCAGAACCAGACTTAGGAAGGGTGGCCATCTGCCTCGACCAGCTGGGGTTTGAGAAGACAGAAAAGAGGGAAAAGGGGGGAAAAAACACCATAAAGCCATTCAAAGGATAATTGTTGGAACAGGGAAACACAAGTTAATAACCACAATAATGTCACATGTACATAAAATCATTTGAGAAATTAAATAGGGGGAAAAAGAGAGCAAGGTGAGGAAGGGTGTGACAGATGAGGTCCCCCAGCAGTCTAAGCCTATAGCAGCTTAACTATGGGATGTTTCAGGATTACCTGAGCCATCCCTAGCTATAAGCTTTATCAAAAAGGAAAGTTTTAAGCCTAATATTAAAAGTGGAAAGGGTGACTGCTTCCCGGACATTTACTGGCAGCTTATTCCACAAGAGAGGGGCCTGATAACTGAAGGCTCTACCTCCCATTCTACTTTTAGAAACTCTGGGAACAACAAGTAAACCTGCAGTTTGGGAGCGAAGTGCTCTGTTAGGAAAATGTCTTACAATGAGATCTTTAAGATATGATGGAGCTCGGTCATTAAGAGCTTTATATGTGAGGAGAAGAATCTTAGATTCTACTCTGAATTTAACAGGGAGCCAATGAAGAGAAGCTAAAACTAGAGAAACATGATCTCTCCTGTTAGTTCTCATCAGAACTCTGGCTGCAGCATTTTGGATCAACTGGAGGATTTTCAGAGAATATGTGGGACAGTCCAATAATAAAGAATTACAGTAGTCCAATCTTGAAGTAACAAATTCATGAACTAGTTTCTCTGCATCACCCTGAGACAGGATGTTCCTGATTTTAGCAATATTACGAAGGTGAAAGAAGGCAGTCCTAGAAAGCAGTTTTATATTTGCATCAAATGATAAATTCTGGTAAAAAATAACTCCATGGTTCCTCACTGTAGAACTAGAAGCCAAGAAAATACCATCTAGAGTAACTATATAACTAGACAATTTCTCCCTGAAGTGCTCAAGTCCAAAGACAACAACTTCAGTTTTGTCTGAATTTAGAAGCAGACAGTTCTGAGTCATCCAGGCCTTTATGTCTTTAAGACAGGCTTGTAGTCTGACCAACCTATTGGTTTCATAGATAAGTAGAGCAGAACATCATCAGCATAACAATGGCAATTTATGCCATGCTGTCTAATAATGTTACCTAATGGAAGTACGTACAGAGTAAAAGGAATTGGTCCAAGCACAGAACCCTGAGGAACTCCATGACTTACTCCGATGTGTGAGGAAGATTCTTCATTTACAAGAACAAACTGGAATCTATCAGATAAATATGACTTAAACCAGCCTAATGCAGTTCCTTTAATTCCAATAACATGTTGAAGTCTCTGTAACAGAATGCTGTGATCGATCGTATCAAATGCAGCACTGAGATCCAACAGGACAAGCACAGAAACAAGTCCGCTATCAGAGGCTAAAAGGAGATCATTGGTAACTTTCACCAGTGCTGTTTCTGTGCTATGATGCACTCTGAATCCTGACTGATTCAAACAGATTATTTCTGTGTAAATGATCACAAAGTTGAACTGCAACTATTTTTTCAAGAACTTTAGACAAAAAAGGGAAATTGGATATAGGTCGATAATTAGCCAACACTTCTGAATCAAGAGTAGGTTTTTTAAGTAAAGGTTTAATTACAGCAACCTTAAAAGTCTGAGGTACATATCCTGTCAACAAAGAGCAATTGATCAAATCCAGTATGGAAATGTCAATTAAGGGGAAAACCTCCTTGAAAAGTCTGGTTGGGATTGGGTCTAAAATACAAGTTGATGGTTTAGAAGAGACTATTGCTGTTGTTAGCTCAGAGAGATCAACTGGGCAGAAGCCGTCTAAATACAAATCAGGTTCTAAAGATACTTCTAAAGCTACTCTACTTGATGATACATCAGTGATAATAGTGGGAAGGATTTCATTCATCTTCTCTCTGATAGAAACAATTTTATTGATAAAAAATCTCATGAAATCATCACTGCTGAGAGTTAAAGGAATACATGGCTCAACAGAGCTCGGACTCTTTGTCAGCCTGGAAACAGTGCTGAAAAGAAACCTGGGATTATTCTTATTCTCTTCTATCAATGATGAATAATAAGCAGTTCTGGCTTTACGAATTGCTTTCTTATACGTTATTAAACTATCTTTCTAGACTAATTGAGACTCTTCTAAATTAGAGGAACGCCACTGTCTCTCCAGCTTTCTTGCAGTCTGCTTTAAAGCACACAGCTGTGAATTATACCAAGGAGCCAACCTCTTCTGACTGATTACCTTCCTTTTCAGAGGGGCAACATTGTCCAGTGTTGTACGCATTGAAACTATAGTGCTGTCAAGAAGAGAGTCAAGTTCTACTGGAGTAAAATTTAGATAGCCGTCCTCTGTCATATCTGCACATGGCAGTGAAGAAAAGGATGATGAAATCAACTCTTTAAATCTGGTTACAGGATTCTCTGATTGACACCTTCTATATGTAGAATTCTTCTCAGAAGCCATATAGTCAAGTAATGTAAAGTCTAATATAGAATTAAAGTTAATATTTAGGCTGTCATTTTCAATATTTACATGAATATTGAAGTCACCCACTTCAATGACTTTATCTGTACTCAGCACTAACTGTGATAAAAACTCTGAGAATTCAGACAGAAACTCAGAATAAGGGCCAGGTGGATGATACACAACAACAAACACAAGAGGTTTTTGTGATTTCCACTTTGGGAAAAACTGAGAATCAGAGATTCAAAAGAGCTAAAACTAATCTTGGGTCTAGGACTGATTAGTAACCCTGATCTGAAGATAGCTGCCACTCCTCCTCTGCCTGTGGTTCGAGGAACGTGAACATTTAAATAGTCAGAGGGAGTTGATTCATTAATGCTAACATGATCCTCCTGCTGCAGCCAGGTTTCTGTAAGACAAAATATATCAATATGATCCCTGTGTGCAAAGGAAACCTGTCTCACCCTGTCTTAAAACAGCCCTGCAGAGCTTTTGACACATGTTCTATGGTTAGAGGCTCCCCCACCTTGGTGCATTTTGGCTCCGAGGTTTCTAGGTATTGGTATTGGGGCATGCGCTGGTCCTCTGCAACCAATTTTGATCACAATTAATGCAAGACCTGTACCTTATTCATTCAGTCATTCAGTCACATGCTTATCATACACTTGCTGTGTCGTCCTGTGGTTTCAAACCATCAGTATCTACAATTATGCTCCATGTGCTTGCTGCTGGTATCGTTGCTGTTTGTGTTTTTTTTCTCCATTTGTTTTACTGCAGGTGCTTCTGATGAGTCTTAGTCTTGTTTTCCCACAGAAACCATAGGATGATTTCTGTTTCATCTGTTACATCCCTTGTCCCCCCGTGAGGTTTGGCATTATTACATGTAAAGTATTTTAACAAAAATAAATAAATAAGCAGTACTTGGGCATCAAGCGGAGCTTTATATTCATAAAGCCTCTCTCGGCAAAGGAAATGTGTTTCGCACAACACGATATTGTCACAGTTTAGGTTTTTTATGTCATGGTTTATGTTTCTGTCACAGTTCATGTTTTGATATTTAATTTTTCAGTTTCTTTGTTAGGTTTTCAGGTTCTTGTCTTGTTTCTCCCCTGTCACGTTAGGTTCACTCACGTCACCTGTTTTATTGCTCACAGCGACACCTCATTCACTAATCACTCCCTCCACAGCTTTTAGTCTCCTGGTTAACTCATTGCAGAATCCTCACCAACCCTTTGTGTTGATCACAGAAGCTAAGTCTGGTTTCCTGCCTCATAGTCTTGTTAATTTAATCATAGCCATAGTCATAGTATTTATTCCATAGCCTTGTTTTTTTCCATAGTCTTGTTTTGTTTTCACAGTCTTGTTAATTCACCGTTTAAATATTTTTGAATCCGCCTTTTTTTGTTCTAGCTCCCAATTTTGTTTTTGGAAATAAAACTTTTTTTGAACTCAAAAGAACTGCATCTGGGTCCTACCTTCCACCGTTCCTGACAGATATTCAAATTACTATTCTGCTTGTGATGATATTCAACATGACAAGGTAAAAAAAAAGCAAATAAATACTTGTCTAATTTGATTAATTTTCTTATGTAATCAATTAATTTAACATTGTGGATATCAACTCAGAAAACAGACATAATTTATGTAATTTTCCATTTATATAAAAACTAAAGTTACTTTAAAGCTCAACATTTGCCATGGTGCTATTCCTAGTTTTTGTCCATCTGTCAATGACTCCCCTGAAATAGTGCAGGAATAGACAAGTAATAGTGTTTCTCTCATGTATGGGCTTTTACCACCTGTATCATGACTTAAGTAGTCTAAATGCAACTAAATGTTGTATGCTATCACAAGTAGTCCATATGGTCAGCTACAATGTAGCCCCTCATCTTTCCCATCTTGATTTACTATTTTCACATGTAACAAGCCAATGCTCACTTAAAACTAAAATGTGAGTGCCAAAAAAAGAAAAAAAGATTTAACTAAGTAAATGACCTGTGGTTGTTTCAGTTGGTCATGCCAATGTTCAGCAATGCTATCTGCCCAGACACCAAGGTGAGCTAAACCCTACAGAATGACCAAGTTCCTCTATTGGTAGATTTTTTTTTCTTCTCTGATAGCACTGACTAAAAGATAACACATCATGACTCACTGGGCTCAAATTAGGTAAAAGTGGCTCAGGGAGCATAAAACATAATTTTCACACATGAATTGGCCACCATGGATTCCAGACCTTAACCCCATTGAGAATCTCTGGGATGTGCCAAAGACTTGTCTAACTATTCCATCATACATAGGAGATATTTGCAAAAAATATATGCAACTCTTGACAGAAATTAACGTTATGAAATTGTATGAGCTTAAAAGAACAAGACCCTGGAGAATATATGCTCTAAAAGCTAAATGACACCCACAAAAAAAATGGTGTGTAACATTTTTTTTTCTTTTTGCCCATATCTCTGTTGAGTTTATCATAAGACAGACAGATATGTTATCAACAGAGAGAGAGAGAGAAACTCAGTCTCACAGTCGCAATAGTGTATGTGTATTGTCTATTGATTCTGGGAGTCTCTGGGAAAAGTTAAAATACCAGGTGAAAAATTAAATGGGTGTTGGTGGTGAGTCTCAAGTTTATAATACCATTGCTCTGCTTAAAATCAATTACATGAATCTACTGACCAGACTTTGAGCCTCTGTGGAATGGTGCTGGCTCTTCACCAATTTAATCTTTGGTATACAGCTTCATCAATAAGATGCACATGTAACAGAGTTAGAAATGCACTTTTTTAATTATTTCCAATTTGTATTTGTAAGTTTTATTCATCATTTCATGATTATTTTGAGTATTTTTTGATTTTATCTCTATGAGTTATTTTCATTTACCATTATTTTATACATTTTATAAGTATATATAAGAGTTAATTACCCTCCTGCACTCTGCCCTTTTTATTCCTCCTGGGCTTCTGTAGCCCCTCCCCTCTGCCCTCACAATCCCATTGTGGTTTCCTGAGGATGAGTTGTGGAAAATATAGCAGCAATATTGTGTTATTTTCTTTGAAAGTTTAGTCACTTATGTTGAAATATTCGGTCTATATTATTCTCTGTTACATACTTTATGTCGCCAAGCTGTTTTGTGTTGCTTTGTACTGTTAATATAAGTGCTGTTAATGTTTTTAGTTTTGCGGTTTTGGCGCGATTTGTTCATGCAGCCGTATGACCAATGTAGCATTACTTTGCTAGTTTGCACATCTTGGTGGTGTTAACGCTGTATTTGTGCACGTTTAGGAGCAGAGGTGTAGGAAGAGACAGAAGAGTTAATAATCTGTGTTAATGTCTTCTGCAGGTATGTTTTTCTTTTTTTTTCTGGGTTATGAATTTTGTTGTTTCTGTTTTGTTCATTTCTTATGTAAAAAACTGTAAAAGCTCTACTGACAATCCCATTGTGGTTTCCTGATGGAGCAGAGGTGTAGGAAGAGACAGAAGAGTTAATAATCTATGTTAATGTCTTCTGCAGAAAATAAATGCAGGAAAGCAGCATATTGAGTCCTCTTCCTCTGTCCCCAAACACACACTTGTTACACACATATTGCCTGCAAGAACGATTGTATAAGTGTGTTTAGTCAGCTCTTCCATCAGCCAAGCGTAAATCTGATTGCGTGAGCTGGTAGGTTGCCACATCTACAGTGTTGCCACATTTGAATTAGTCCAGGTAGAATTACAGAGTGGAGGGGAGGATGCTGGCAGTGGTGCAGAAGCAACTGGTAGTGAGCAGGCTAAATCCTTTAGCTTAGTAATCCAGAGGGAAATGAGCAATGGAGGAACAAACACTGGGAACACAGGAGGACAAGGTAAAGGTCCACATAGGATTTTCTTAGGGAGCAGCACAGAAGTCTGCAAAATTACCACTGTAGTAGTGAGACAATCTGGCGAAGACTGGTTGCTTCGCCCAGTGCTTCCTGGAAAACCTTCTCAACCACGCCTAAGACTCAGAAACCAAACCAACACCACAGCACCACAACCAACCAACACCACAGCCATGCATATTCTTAGTTTTAACTCCATGTTTTCATGTGTATTTGAAAATATAATTGTATGGACGTAGATCCAATGTAAATAAACATTCCTGTTACTGAGTAGAATTTAAGGTAAACACAAGAAATTTGTGCTAAAAAAAATAAATAAAATGAAAAAAAATGGACCAGGCCTAGTGAATAATTCCCTATACTCCCTATGTAGACCAGTAAGCAGTGCTAGCCAACATGTCATGTCAGGTGGGAACCTCCTTTCATCGGTGTTTCGTCTAGTTGGGCCCACAAAACCTCCAGGAGGCTAGACAGTGATCACTGACGTCCCAAAGTCACTCCCCTAATGCCAGCCATCACTGCTCCTCACACCACAACAACCATATTTTTTTCTGGGTATTGCCAGCCTGCTTCTCAATTCTTCCAGCAAAAACATTAATTCCCTCCCTCTTATCCTCTGTAGCTCTTTTCCATTGTTTTCTTAAGTTTCTTCTTTCTTTAACCAATTTCTCTATTTCTCTTTGCCATCTAGACTTAACTAATTGTACTCTTTCAACCCTTTTTCTATCTTGCACCTCAAGTCTTTCTACACCATAGGAGTAAATTATATCTCCTATCTTCTCTAGCTTATCGCTACTTAGTATTAATAACAAATCTTTATTGACAGCCTCCCATTCTTCGTTGCTATTTGCCCTAGACCACTTAACTCTAGCTTTCTGCTCCAGATTTCTCTCTCTAACTGGCCTATTCACCTCAGTATCAGCTGCATTCCTTCTGAGAACCTCCTCCACCTCCGTAGCTGTGTTATTGACATCCTTCGGACTGTGGTTTTCTACCTGCCGCTGGACTTCATCAGACTTATTCGACTGACTTCTTAAAAAGTACTGATCAATGCGGCCACACTGCCCTTCTTTTACCACATCTCCTTCTTACCTGATGCATTTTAAGGCCTACTTTCTGCCAGCCACAAGGACAAACCTCGAGTTTATTTCCCTCTAGCCTACCACTTTTATTTCCTCCAGCTATGATCTCTTTGCTCTGAGAACTATTCTGCCCAGCTCTAGGCCTATAGAATAGGTCCATGCCCCTATTCTTCACTGAGTCACATCTCCACCTCATAGTCATGTTTGTTCCAGTGTCAGTTGCCATGTCATCTGCCTGAGAATCATCTTCTGCCCCTGCTCTCGCTGACCCGAGGAGTATTCTCCTTAGTTTAATTGTATCTTATGCTGGTTGTAACAAAGCTGCTAGGCCTCGCTACTCCTACTATGGATTGCTAGCCCAGACCTTTGGGGTCTTTGCCTCCTGTCAGCTGTCTTTCCAATCTGTCACATGGTCTTTCCCTTGTTGTCAGCTGCAGTCATTAGCTAGGCTAGATCTGAATTTAAGGTATTCACAAGAAATTTGTGCTAAAAAAAATAAATAAAATGGAAAAAAAAGGACCCAGACTCAGAGAATAATTCCCTATAATCCCTATATAGACCAGTGAGCAGTGCTGACCAACATGTCATTGGGGTCATCAGGTAGGAACCTCCTTTCATCTGTGTTTCGTCTAGTCTGACCCACAACAACTCCAGGAGGCTAGACAGTGATCACTGGCGTCCCAGAGTCACTCCCCTAATGTCAGCCATCACTGCTCCTCACACCACAAAAACCTTTTTTTTTTTTTTTTTTTTCCATACGACAAACTGCCCCAGCCTCTCACCACCAGCACACCAACATAGCTATGTTATAATTATATGACAGAAACATTCCTCCATAAACAAGAGCTAAAGAATACTGTGGTCATTCAGTGTATTCCAGTACAAAGTCATATAGCAAGAGTGTCATAATATGGAAGAAACAAATAGTTTTTATTATTTCCAATTCTAAGAGACTCAAGTAAATAACTAACTTCAAGTAAAAATACTTTAAATCTTGATTCAGTTTTTAAGAAAATCTGTGTTTTAAGAGTTTACCAGAGAGAATTAGGAAGTTTCTTACAAATTCAACAGGTTTGTTGTTATGAAAAAAATAACAAATTAATTTTTTTTAGAGAAAAAAGGTAGAGAAATGATTTCTCAAGTTAATCCAAAGATCACAAACAATACTGCATCCAGGGGGGTAGATTTTGTGCAAAATGTTAAGCTTTTTTGAAATGCAAAACCTATAAGGAAAAAAACATTCTTTATTCCAGTCAATATCTTCAATCAACTAATCCCAGAAGAATTTCTCTTATAAAATCATTATTGTTTTCTTTTTTTATCCATGAGGGTAGCTGTCAATGATAGGTTTAAAGTCAATGCTGACATTTGATCCATATGAAAGATGATATTTCATTAGTTGCACGATACCAGAGTGAACTGGCTTACATACACGACTAAATTCTTCAGGCCGAATATGAAATTGGTAGTATAAGTATTTAGAAAATCATCCTAAGAAAGTATGTTTCCATATTTATTAAATAAGTCAATAATAAAAGAGATGCCCTTTGCATGACAGGAAGGGAGAAAAATTGTCACGTTCTGCTGAAGAGTGGACCCCGGCACAGAGACGCAGAACCCGTTGAAGTAGCTTGTGTTCCAAAAAGTCAATTTTATTGAGGACTTGCACAAAAACACATCACCTGTGGACTGGACAGAAGCAAGTCGGCAACAAATTCACAGGTGAGCCCAGGCACAGGTAATCCAAATAAACATGTAATAATAAATCCAAAATGTAAAGCGAAATCCAAGATGTAACCCCAAAAATACAAGACAATGGTCAAACCTAGAACACCAAAATACCCACTAATAATGCAGACTATCTGGCAAGGAAAGGGGAGGAAACCCAAGTATTTACACACGGAAGATAATTAAGAGAGAATGGAAAACTGGTGTGTCAGGGCTACATGGCCCCTCCTCCTGCTGGTAGATGGAAAACCAGGAGAAAACAAACAAACATTAAGCAGGCCCTGGAGTAGCAGCTGTGGCTGTGACAAAAATGGATTTGTTATTCCATAGCAGGGTTTTGGTAATGGAAAAGTTGTTATTTATTTATTTTTTTCTATGAGCATAAATTAAGGCAAGTAGTTTGTATTCCATTGTCAGTAAGCTTTTCGGACGCCAATTATCTATATTCAGACGGTCTTTCCCAGATTTAGTTGCCAAGGAGATAACTCCCTGCTTCCCTGTGGCTACCATTTCTTCTTTTTTAAGACATACTTTAAATAGACAAAAGATAGGCCTCTCTAAAAAGTTCCAAAAGTGTAAGTAGAATGCAATGGGAAAGACATTACATACATTTGTCTTCCGGAAACTCAGATTTGTAGGTTCTCATAAAAGGTAAAGAATCAGATATTTGAGCAGGGTCTTTACACAGTACTGTTTACATTTAAGGTAGACAGAGTTTTGGGTTTATAATTTCTTTTTTCAAGAGCAAAGAAGTAGCTATTATTTTTTCCATCTTCCTCCATCCATTTAGCTCTGGAACTGATGAAGGAACGTTTGGCTAAATCGATGTATTACTTATCGAGTTCCAATTGGGTTGTTTTTAATTCCGATATTTCTGTATAAGAGTGATTTAAGGGTTTTAGACCCATTACACCATGAAAAATCTTGCATGCCAAGAGTCAATCAATAAATTATATTATTTGTTCTAGAGCTATGAGATGTATGAGGAGGGAATCTATGAGGTGTTGCATTTGTAACTCAAGAATCCTACTAAGAAGGTCAGAGAAGAAGACCTTATTAAAGTTGGGAGAAATAAAAATGTAAATATTGCACAAAAGAAAACAGGTATTATCAACATTGATTACCAAAAAAAGCCATCTTCCAT
This sequence comes from Leuresthes tenuis, assembly GCF_036924035.1. Lineage (NCBI taxonomy): Eukaryota > Metazoa > Chordata > Actinopteri > Atheriniformes > Atherinopsidae > Leuresthes > Leuresthes tenuis. The sequence continues at coordinate 35,173,979 of NW_027325360.1, forward strand.
CAGTAGAAGAAACTGATTCAATAATATCACTTCTAAAATTGTGAAGCAAGATCATAACACCGGTAGAGTGGTTTAGATCGTGATCAAAGTAAATAGAGTTACCCCTTGAGAATTCCAAAATTTGCAATTAGAGTCACAAGAGTGAGCTTCTTATAACAAGATCAAATATTCTTCTGTGTGTTTACAGTATAAAAATAGTGCCTTTCTTTCTTTTCTAAGTCTCTTCAGCCTCTCACATTTAAGGACACAATATTAAGTGAGTTCAACTTGAAATTTTGCATGACCTCACATAATAAACAAAAACTAAGGAGTGGACTGACATGAAAAAGAGAGAAAAAAGTGAACAAAAAGGAGGAAAAAGTACTAGTACTAGTGAAGACTAGAAAGCTTGGTGAAAGGAGGAATCCGATCTTAGAAAGGAACTGTGCCGCCTCCAAAACATGGCAGCAGTGACTATTAGGTAATCCGGTGAACTGAGATTAGGTAAAAGGTTATCAAAACATAGGCAGTACATGGATTTTACAGAAAAAAGTATACCTGGTGATGAAGAGTAAGCCTATTGACTATTCAACAATACTGAAAGATTGAATATTAATTGATTTGTGACAGGCAAAATGAACAACAGAGTAAACAGTCCCTGAAACTAAGTATGTTAAAAGCCTATTCTGTGACATTTATAAAATAAATGAATGCAGTCTCAGAAAGGTTAATGGTTAAGCATTCAATTATTTTCTTTTTTATTTTAACATATAATCATATTTTCATTAGTTATTTATCATATTAATAGTTTTAATTTTCCATTTCACCTTGCCTTTGATGAATGCAAAAGGCCCTCTGAATGTTCTCTTTTTCCACTTGTCCCTGGCTTTTTTCACCAAAGGACACGGTTTTCTCTGACAGCTGCATGTTCAGGAATTAGGGCCTCTTTGATACAGAGATTGTTTTCATATAGGAAGCCAGAATTCTTCGCCTCCTGCTATATGATGTTACTGTAGAATCTCATGGTGAATCAGATGATGGTTGTGTGAGGAGAGCCATCCTTCTTCAAGGAGCCCCAAAATGCATGACATCCGCAGCAAGCGACATCTTTTCACTGATTTGTGGAGCCACGTTAGAGAGAATATCTATGATAGTATGTCCTCTGCATTTACCTTTTCACTCCATGTAATTCAAATTCCACAGTCTACAGTAACGCTGAATGTCATTTAGGTTCAGTTTTAGTTTCAGCCTGTTCTGTAGAGGAATCTTCATCCTCCATGCCGTCGACATTTGATGCTAGCTGTACCTTGCTGCTTCTTTTGCGCACCTTTTACTTTTTTCCCATCAAATAGAGAGAATAGCACCTAGATAACACCTTTTATATATTAAGAAATAAAACAGCTTCGACGCCCGTATGTCTCTGTTGGAGATTCTACACAGAGAGTTCCAGGCATTACGGGAGTTGTTGGAGTTCAGCCAGCAACATGTGCAGACGCTGGCTGCAGAAAACGCAGCCCTCAGAGGATCGGTGAAAACACTCACCGAAGGAATGAGCCGGATCTCTGATGAGAACAAGAGGATAAAAGAATCAATTATTGATCTCCAGGCTCGTAGTATGAGGGACAATCTGGTGTTTTCTGGAATCCCGGAGCAGGCAGACGAGGATTCTGAACTCGCAGTGAAAAACTTCATTCAAAATCAGCTGAAACTTCCAGGAGATGTAGTGAAAAACATTACTTTTCACCGAGTCCACCGCCTGGGAGGGAAGAGACCTGATGCCCGCCGACCGAGACCGATTGTGGCCAAGTTAGAGCATTATCAACAGAAGGTCCAGGTGAGGAGACGCGGCAGGGAGCTGAGAGGAACGGACTTCAGCGTCAACGACCAGTTTCCTAAAGAAATCCTGGAAAGACGCAGGGTTCTGTTCCCCATCCGGAGAAAGTTCATGGAAGGAGGCTCCCGAGCTGTCATCTCGGTGGATAAGTTATTCATCAACGGGCAGCTGTACCGCGACCAGGAAACCACTCCTTGGCTCTTCTAAACTCCAGGTGATCTGTATTCGTTAACTTGTATGAATCATTTCACTGTAGATGACATAAGTAAGATGAAATAATCTATCCAATTCACAGTTATCTATCAAGGCAAAATATATAGCTCACTGCCAGTCTCACCAGCACAGGATGTATGCAGTTCATATTTGTTTATTTGGGTATGTTTTTTTGTTTTTGTTTTTCCTTTTTCTATCTCACACTTCCACTCTTTTGCACTGTTTTTCTATTCTGTCTTTCTTCCCCAACCCGCTGCGTTTCCACCTTAATAAGTAATGTTAACAAGCACGGCGCACATAGAGTTTTGAGCAGAGCACATAATCAAGTTCCACACAGCATTGACAGCGCAAGTACATATTGTAGCAAGCTCATATTGACAACTGAAACACCAACAATGGCATGTTCATGGAAGCTTATATGCACACACACGCACTGGATGCTTTTAGCAAGCATCCAGCACTCACTGCGTTAGTCTGAGCATATCCACGCTGAGGTTTATCTCATGGAATGTGCATGGAGCTGGGTCCAGGGAGATGAGATTAAAAATCTCCAATAAATTGAAGGATTTACAGGCGGACATTGTTTTATTACAGGAGATTTGTTTATCAAAGACTGAAGCTGATGTTCTCACCACAGCACAGTTTCCTCATGTGTACTCAGCCTGTTACAACTCCAGACAAAGAGGTGTAGCCATTCTGATAAATAGAAGAGTAAATTTCACCGTAAACAACACAGTTATAGATCCAGAAGGTAGATTTCTAATAGTTAATTTATCTATTCAAAATATGAATTTATGCATTGCAAATATATATGGTCCAAATGTGGATGACCCCTCATTTTTTCACTCCTTTTTCACTTCACTCTCTGATCACTCAGATAACACACTCATCATAGGAGGGGACTTTAACATGGTATTAGACTCAGGAGTAGACAGACTCAGTACTTCAGGAAGTCAGCGAAACTGGCAGTCCACGAATATTGTTAAACAGTATATGAAAGATTTTGGTCTTTGTGATGCTTGGCGCTCCCACCACCCCACTCTTAGAGAGTACACCTTCTTCTCACCGGTACACCACTCATACTCAAGAATAGATTATTTCTTAGTTAGCAGTTCCTTGATGAGGGATATTTCAGACACCAAAATCCACCCCATCACTATCAGTGATCACACTCCAGTTTCTATCACACTGAAGAATAACAGAGTTACACCACCAGCTAGGAATTGGAGTTTTAATACATCATTACTAAAAGACCCTGATTTTATTAATTATTTCAAAAGGGAATGGTCTGTATATTTAGAAAATAATGACCTGCCAGGAATGTCAGCTTGTATTCTCTGGGAAGCCGGAAAAGCAGTTATGAGAGGCAAAATAATCTCTTTTTCATCAAATAAGAAAAAGAGGGAAAGTTCAAGGATATCAGATTTAGAACTCAGGATTAAATCGTTAGAAATTGTCTACAATACATCTAAAGAGGAACACACACTGAATGAACTAAGAAAAGCTAAACTTGAATTAAACAAAATTATTGATAAACAAACACAGTTTCTGATACAAAGACTTCGCTTGGAGAACTTTGAGCACGGCAATAAATCTGGAAGGTTCCTAGCTAACCAACTAAAGAGAAACAAAGAGAAAACAACAATCACTTCTGTTAAAGACTCAAAAGGAAATGTCACCCATGACCCCGATGTAATCAACAATGCTTTTAGGGACTTCTATAAAACCTTATATTCATCACAAAATGATCCATCAGACAGTAACATAGATCAGTTTCTTAGTAATATCAACCTTCCAAAATTACAAACCGAACAGGCAATGGCTCTGGATTCATCTCTCTCAATAGGAGAACTCCATGAAGCCCTTCAACATATGCCTAGTAACAAAGCCCCGGGACCAGATGGTTTTCCAGCAGAGTTCTACAAAGAATTTTGGACTGTTTTGGCACCTGCATTTCACAAAATGGTATTACAAGTTAAGCAGAATGGCAGATTATCCCCACACATGAACTCTGCTAACATTATCTTGCTACAGAAACCAGGAAAAGACCCCATACTTCCATCCAGCTACCGCCCAATATCTCTAATAAATGCAGACCTTGAGCCCTCGCCAAAAGAATAGAAAAAATAACTCCACTTATAATACATCCTGACCAGACAGGTTTCATAAAGGGTAGACACTCATCCACTAACACTCGCAGGCTAATTAATCTCATAGACTATTCTACCATCAACAACCTGGAAACCACAATAGTCTCTCTAGATGCAGAAAAAGCATTTGATCGAGTGAACTGGAAATTTTTATTTGCAGCATTAAACAAATTTGGGTTTGGGTCACACTTCATCACCTGGATAAGGATATTATATAGCTCCCCAAATGCGTGTGTCAGGACAAATGATCAAACCTCTCCAAGCTTCAGTCTGCAGAGAGGTACAAGACAGGGTTGCCCACTTTCTCCCTCACTTTTTGCTATTTTCATCGAACCTTTAGCAGCTGCTATCAGACAAGAAAGAAATATTAAAGGCATCCAACCCCAAAATATTGAGCATAAAATAAGTCTTTATGCTGATGATGTTTCACTTTTCCTTCAGAACTCTCAAACGTCTCTCACTCACACGATCACACCCATAAATAAATTCTCAGCACTTTCTGACTACTCTATCAATTGGTGTAAGACCACAGTTCTGCCCATTAACTGCAGAGTCCAGAATATACCTGTGATCACTTTACAGTCAGGAAATATCAGATATTTAGGCCTAAACATTTCCTCCAGGCTCTCAGAGCTAACAAAGCTAAATTATGTGCAATTATTAAAGACAGTAGAGGACGATCTCTCTCGTTTGAAGTCCTTACCTATATCACTTATGGGGAGAGTTACAACCATTAAAATGATGATACTACCAAAAGTTAATTATTTGTTCTCAATGATCCCCATAAAACCATCTGCTACTTGGTTTAAGTCACTAGATTCTTGCATCTCCAAATTTCTGTGGAAAAACAAACCACCACGTATTAGTTTAAAAACCCTACAGAAGACCAAGGACTGTGGTGGATTAGATTTACCTAATTTTCAGCACTATTCCTTAGCCAATAGGTTACAGTATATATCAAAATGGTTTAAACCTAGCCCAATAGATGAACCATGGATAAATATGGAACAAGCATTGTGTGATAATCTGGAAATCTCTGACCTGCCACTTATTAGTCAAAACGTAAAAAATCACAAATATTTCAAAAGCATTAACATCAGCACCTCTCTGACAGCCTGGTGGGAATTTCTTAAAATAACAAAGTCTTCAATTGTCCCATGTAAACTTACACCCATCTGGAACAATCCTGACATACTGCAAAACAAAAAAATGCTAAACTTTACTCTGTGGAAGATCAAAGGAATCCAACATCTGGAGCATATAATCCAAAATGGACATTTTATTTCATTTGATGAGATCATATCACAACACGAGATAGGCAGCAATAAATTCCTAGAATATCAACAACTTAAGTCTATAATAACAAAGAAATATATCCTCCACCAACCAGACTTACAACTCCCGACTAGGGTAGCAGAATTTCTAAGCATCTGCACCCCAAAACTACTATCAAAAATATATAAATTATTGTCTAAAATAGATGACACAATGTCTCTTCCATCCTCAAAATGGGAGGCAGATTTATCCATCAGTTCTAGTCATAGCTTCTGGCCACAAATATGTTTGAACACCTTCAGAATGACTCAGAATTCTAATTTACAGCTCATACAATACAAAATTCTTCATAGAACACACTATACAGGACAAAGGATGTCCAGGATGGGGGGGGTTGGGGGGGGGGGTGCTTTTCCCCTGTTAGGGGGGGCCTGGGTGATGGTGGGTCTCAGGCCCGGGCTGCTGCGACTGGTGTGACCGGGTGGTTTGTTTGTTTGTTTTTTGTTGTTGTTTGTTTGTTTTTTGTAGAGGTCCTCTGGGGTGGGGTGGGGCGAGATGGGTACCTTCTGGGGGTACAGTAGCTCCCGGAATATGGTCGTTGCAGGCCCCGAGCCTGGTGGATATCAGCCCCTCCTGCCCTGGGTTGGCTCCCAGGTAGCGGGGATGCCTATTGCAGCCAGTCCCTGTCTGCCCTCTCCGGGGGAGAGTAGCTCCCCCGGTGTATATCCCCATACCCCTCTCCCTTCTGGCTCCTGTACACAGCACACACTCACACATGAAGGGTTTTGGGGGCGTGTGTGTTCGGTGGGGTGTAGTGGATGGGGCCACGTAGGTGGTCCCCCTTTGGTTGCACTCTGCAGTTCCCCGCCCCTGTTTTAATTACACCTTAGACATTACTACTTATCAAACACACTCACACACACACATTAGGTCTTGGGGGGTGGTTACACTGAGTGGCATCTGGTGGGCGGGGCTCTTTGGGTATATAGGCTGCCCAGAGGGCCGCGCTCCCAGTTCTACAAGTTTGGCTGCCCCTCAATTTTAATCGCTCACTATTAGAAAATATTGAAGACCCAGAAGGGTGAGGGGAGGGGTCTTCTTCCCACACCCCTGCTTCCTGGTTGCTGCTCAGGGCCGGAGGGGCCAAGAGGATTAATTAATTGTTCTGCTGGTTCGGGGTCTGTGGTGGCTGGGGGGCTGCTGGCCCCCTGGTGTGCCCGCTGCGCTACACCCCAGCGGAGTTGAGGGAGGGAGGACGTGTGGATGTATGGGACGTGAAAGTGTGTGTGGTAATGATTGGGCCTGGATCTGGGACTTGCTGTCGCCTGGCCTGCCTGTGCTTCTCCCGATGGGGGGGCAGCATTGCCTCTCCCCGCTGCTCGCGACTTCACCCACCTGTGGGAATGTCTTGACTCCCAGGGCACTTGGCCAGGGGCGCTGGGGCAGGCACTGACCCACTGTGTGGCTGTCTGGGGCGCTTGGCCCTCCTGGGTATTGGGTGGGGCCTCTGCCGGGGGGTTTGGGGGCGCTTGGGCTCCCGGGGCCCGGGTCCAGTGCACGGCCCATGTCTGGGCGGCTGGGGCCTGGCGGGGTTGGTGGGCTGTTGCCCCTGGCTCCCGGAGGGCCTCTGCCCTATGCTTATGGGGGCTCTGTCCGGGGGCTTCCTCTGCAGTCTTCTGGGTGGATACTTGGTTGTCCCTGTGGTGGGCTTCCTGGGTTCTGTGCTCCGTGGGGGCTGCTGCTGGCCTGGGTCTTGTGGCCCTCTCTGCCTGCTTCTGATTGCTGGGGGGGGGGGGGGGGGGGGGGGGCTGTGGATTGTGGCTCTGTACACTTATACACTCATAACTAAGCACGGTTATCATGTAGGTCCTGTGTCATGGGTGTTGCATGTTCTCACACACACACACACATTTATTAGCCCAGTAGCATGCTCGCTAAGCAGTTGATGTATTATCATGTCGTCTCAGGTCATCTATATCCACAGCTGTGTTGTATGCGATTGCCGCTTCTTGTGCTTGTTTTTTTTTGTTTGTGTGTTTTTTCTCTGCTTGTCTGCTTTCAGGTGCTCCTGGTGGCGCTAATGCTGGATTCCCCTCAGAGGCCATGGATTGTTGTCTGTTTTGTTTTTTACAGGTATAGCAGCTGGTTGTCTGGTTTTTGTTTCTATTTTTGTTCTGTTTCCTCTTCTTTCCTCTTCTTCTTTCCTTGTCCCCCGGTCCGGTTCTGTTCTATTACATGTCATATACTGTAAACAGAAATAAATAAATGGGCATCAAGGGGAGCTTTACATTTATAAAACTTCCCTTGGCAAAGCAAATCTGTTTGGCATAAAAGGTATTCAGACTACAATTCTGCTGCCATAATGCTGAACAGGACAAGGGAAAAAAAAAAAAAAGAAATAAAACAGGGATATAAAAAGAGTTTGAGGAATTGTGGATTGTCTGTCACAAAGTAATAATTACAGAGAACGTTTTTCAGAGAACATGATACAAAAACTCCTTCTCACATTGACGCCATCTTGTTAGGCTGTTGTTACTCTGACTCCTCATGTTGGAATGCTGTTTTCATTGTTTTTCTTTTGCTAATAATTTTTTCTCTAACATAATCTTTAACAGTGTTTTAGTCCTCAGCCTCCATCAACTTCACCATGACTGTGAGTCACTCATTCAAGTAGATAGGGTTGGATCTGCATCTGTCTTATGTAAAGGGCAAGGGAAATGAGCGCTTGGCTTTATGGGGATCAAGCAGCATATCCATAATTACATTCAGAAATTTACAAATAGAGTGGGGGAAAAACACCTATGTTAACATCACAGTCACTAAATCACTAAGTGGTGTGTAACTTAGCCAAGACAATGTTGGTCTCCATAGTTTTCTCTGGAAAGTGATGACACCTTTAACTACACGTCATCCTTCATCTACTTATTGGCTGTCAAGGTGGTGTTATGCAACAATGTGGGCCAGACAGACAATTGGAAAACTTTTTGGGGAAAACCTGGACTGATTCCAGGTTTCGTCTCACAACTGTCTTTAGAACTGTGCCCTGAATAAAACTGGGAAACAAAAATCAAATCACTGCTCTTGGATCAATGATCACACAAACGAAAATTTGTTGTGGAAGGCACACAAGTTTGAGGTAACACACAATGCACTTAAGAATCAATTATTGATTTAGAAGAAAGCAGTTAACGATGCAAAGTCAGCTTACTTCTCACAAGTGATAGCCAATAACCATCATTATTCTTGAATTCTGTTAAGTTAATTAATTCTGTTCGAAATGGATTCCCATAATCGTTTCAAAATTCTTAAACTGAACTGCCTGAAAATTCCTACACTGTAGAAGTAGAATCTACTTTAAAAAAGTAAGGTAACTCGTTGCCTTAAAATTTTTAAGTAATAAATCAGTAGTTGAATAAGTGAAGTGGACTACGTTCAATGTACTTGAGCCCATAATGGAATGGAATAGAACATTTAAGTTGAAAGTATTAATCACCGAGTTACAGGAACTGAAGAAACTTAGTTTAAACAATCATTCCTCACCCATTTATTCATTGTGTCATTATTCAGCTTGTTAAGTAAGCATTACTCCATTACAAATTCAACTAAATTGTATATTCTAACTGAATCAACTTAACTTTTTTTAGTTCCTGAAACTCAAAATATGTCTTTCAATCAATAGAGCCGTGTAAAATACATTCACACACACATACAGAAAACTGCAACATTACACTGATCCAATTCTTCTATTGAACATGTCTTTTCTTCAAAAAACAAAAGAAACATAGCTATGGCCTAATAGGCTTCTAGTCTGAGGTTTTCTCAGTGATGGCATGAAAAGAAAAATCTCTTCCTCTTTACCTCCAATCATTACAATATTGTACTACTCCTCTTCACATTTGGTTGCTAAATTGGCAAGATAAAACTCAGCCCTAATGAACACTGGCATCTTAACATTTACAAATAACAAATGTGTCCATGGAAAACAAAAAAGTGTGTGAGGATGAAAGAAAGAATGGGAAGGTGAAAAAAAATAAAGAGAGAGCAGATACCTATATGGAGAGCACATACTCTCCCCTCCACCTGTACCTCCCTTTCTCTCTTCCTCTCTCTACGCCACTCCTCCATCTTGGCAATTGTGAACTTGATTATGAACAAACAATTTTGTCTGGATAAAATAAAAAAAGCATGTGTGAGACAGAATAAGGGTGAAAAATAAAACTACAGTACATACCGATCAAGAGCTGCCTCCCCCCATGCTAAATTTTTTTTAAGTCTGTCCTTCTCTCCTTACCTCTCTCTCTTCACTTTACTTTTATTGCCAATTAATAAAAAAAAACGAGAAAAAAACTCACATTTGACGACTTGGGAAGAGGAGATACTGGATCTTGCATTGCAAGCTGATTCTTGAGTGTTTGACGTTTAGGTTTCAGATCTGTCTTACCCAAGTTCAGAAGTACCTGTTGAAAAAAATCAAAAGTGTTCTTCGTGTACTTTGGGTAGTTAAGATGCAGTGGATAGGTAAGTCCGAAGACAATGTACATGGCCTGGGGCAGGCTCTCAACATCCATCACAATGTTTCCCTCCAAGATGACTCCCACTGAGGACGCATTATGGTGAAGGGACTGCGTGTGTGGAGTGATATTTTCCTGTTCATGGCAGAGGATCCCCTCTGGCACATCATTGTATGAACCTTCCTCATCATCAACGTCCTGAAAAAGGGAACAGGGCATGATCACATCACATGACAACATAGTGCTACAAACACCCTCTATAGGTACACAGCCCACATGTCAGCCCTATCCAGTGTCCACCTACTGCCCAGTGCAGCGACCGGGTAATCTGGGGTGAACAAAGGTCACAATTTTGGAGTATGCCTCCAGAGAAGTTCTTTTTGTTTCAAACAACAATAACAACACCTTAAAATAATATGTATGGTAGGGAGAGAGGAGGGGATGTAGGTAACAGTGGGGGAAAGGGAGGGGAGATAAAGAAAAATCAAAGTTGCTTACAAAGCAGGCCTTGAAGAAGGTGGATGGATCATCGCCAAGAATGACAGGAAGCCCCCTGAGGACAAGGCATCTAACTTCTGTCACATCGGAAGCCTGGTGAATTGAGGGAGCAGAGAGGACATCACACACTGATGACATTCTCGTAGCCAGCAAGTCTGCAGAGGAACACCTGACACACCTCCAGCAGCTTTTTGAAAGGCTCAGCAATCACGGGCTTATTATCAATCCTGCCAAGTGCCAATTCGGACAGTCATCCATCACCTTCCTGGGACACCACATCACTCCCCAGGGAGCAGTTCCACTTCCTGCCAGGGTGGAGGCAGTCTCTGGTTTCCCATGCCCGCGCACCACAAAGTCTCTTCAGGAGTTTCTGGGCATGGTGAACTTTTATAATCGGTTTCTTCCACATGCAGCCCACCCATGCGTCCTTTGTACGAGTCCCTGTGAGGCAAAAGAGCCAATAATGAGGTGGATTGGTCCCCAGAGAGGGACAAAGCCTTCTGTGCTACCAAGACCGCACTGGCCAACACTACTCTGTTGGTGCACCTGTCTCCCAGTGCCCCGATTGCCCTCACTACAGATGCCTCTGACTATGAGGTGGGGGCGGTGTGTGAACGGTGGGTGGGTGGTACCTGGCAACCACTGGCCTTTTTCAGCAAGCAGCTCCGTGATTGTGAAAAAAAATATAGCACCTTTGACAGAGAGCTCCTGGGTCTATTCCTCGCCACCCAACACTTCAGATTCCTATTGGAGGGCCGCCAGTTCACTGTGTTTGTGGACCACAAGCCACTGACATTCGCATGTCCAAGACCTCGGAGCCATGGTCTGGTCATCAGCAGTGGCAGCTCTCTGCAATCTCTGAGTTTACCACAGACATTCAGCAGCTGGCAGGCAAAGACAACTTAGTCGCTGACTGTTTTTCCCGGGTGGGTGCGTTGTCTGTTCACCTAGGACTGGACTATGCCGTAAGGGTGACGGACCAAGCCACAGACTCTGACATTCTGGCTTGTCGGAAGGGCTCCTCTGCGCTAAGGCTAGAGGATGTAGTGTTCAACAGAGCCAACGCCACACTTCTCTGTGACGTCTCCATCAACCAACCATGCCGTATCGTGCCGGCTGGCTGGCGACACCGGGTTTTGATACCATCCACGGCATTTCCCATCCGGGTGTGAAGGTGGTAGGGGCCAAGTTTGTTGGGAACCTGGGCGAGTTCCTGTGTGGCATGTGAGCGTGCCAAGGTGCAACGTCACACCAAAGCCCCTTTAACTTTTCTAGTTCCTGAGAAGCGTTTTGACCATGTGAATGTCCATTTACATGTATACGGCATGTAATGGTAAATGGTAAATGGACTTGTACTTGTATAGCGCTTTTCTAGTCTAACTGACCACTCAAAGCGCTCCATTACATTCACACACATTCATACACCCAATGATACACTGGAGGAGCAACGTGGGGTTCAGTGTCTTGCCCAAGGACGCTTCGACATGTATCCTGGGGAAGCCAGAGTCGAACCACCGACCTTCCGATTGGTGGGCGACTGCTCCTCCTGAGCTACAGCCGCCCCTGGTGGTCCCCTGCCTCCCTCCCATGGATTCACTCACCTCCTCACCATGGTAGACAGGACCACAAGGTGGCCGGAAGCAATTCCCCTGTCCTCAACTACGTCAGCAGAGGTGGCCAGTGCATTCATCACGTCATGGACAGCCCGGTTTGGCACACCTTCGGATGTTACCTCAGACAGGGGCCCACAGTCCACGTCGGAGCTCTGGCCTGCAGTCGCCGAGCACCTTGGGGTTAGACTCCACCGCAATACGGCCTACAACCTGCAGGCCAACGGGCTGTGTGAGAGGTTTCATCATGCCACGAAGGCTTCCCTACGGGCAGCAGCTGGGCTGACCGCCTTCCATGGGTCATGCTTGGGCTTCGCTCAGCCCCCAAGGATGGCCTTCAGACCTCATCTGCTGAGCTGGTATATGGCCAGCCACTGCGGGTCCCAGGGGAGTTTCTCCCGGTTGCAACAGCTCCTTGGTCAGCTGACTCCCATCGGACTGCAGCCCAAAGCATCACCGGCGCTTTTGCCCCCGTGCCGACATCTCACCACTGCCTCCCCCAGTCCTACGTCCTCAAGGATCTCCCATCAGCCAAGTATGTTTTCATCCGCCACAACAGTCATTGGACCCCTCTGCAGACCCCCTACAATGGGCCCTTCCGTGTCTTGGAGTGGGGGTCTAAAAGCTTTGTGGTGGACATGGGGGGTAAACCAGAGCGGGCCGCAATTGATCGTTTTAAGCCTGCTCATTTGCACATGGAAGAGCCCATTGAGTTGGCCCGGCCCCCAAGGCGGGGACGCCCTACGGTTTTGGCCTCCGGCCCTGACCACCCCTTCTCTTAACCCCCCTCTTACTAAGTGCAGCCGTTTTGGCCGCCAAATCTGCCCCCCACCCTGTTGATGGTTTCTCAAAGACTGTTCACTGTTTTGTGTTGAACTGTGTTATTGCCGGTATGTTCCATTTTTTTTGTATGGGTGAATTCTGGGGTGGCTGTGTAGTGACCCACAATAAGGAATTTAGGAGAGACATTCACCAGAGGGCTTGTGCCTTTAAGAGCAAGGGCTTAAGGGATATGCCGGTTCCGGATTCTATATAGTTTACATGTTGCATAGCAACAACTACAGTTTCTGAGATACGAGTGTTCTGAGAATTTTAATTTGTGGAGAGTAAACAAACTCGACTCACCTCCGTCTCTTGTCTCATCAATTTTATTTACGTATCCACAGTATATCATTATCGTTGGCTAAAAAGATGACTACCTCTCAAGTATCTTAATTTATGATAACATACACTGTAACAAAATTTCCTGTTAAATTACAGTAAACTACTGGCAGCTACAGTTGCCATCTTGAAACTGTTATTCTACAGTGTACCTACTGTGATCTACAACAACAGTTTAGTACTGTAAACATATTACAGTACTGTGCTGTATGGAAAATAAACATTACAGTATTATACTGTAAGCTCTTTTGTTGCAATTATACTGTTTTTTACAGTTCCTACAGTATTCTCCATGAACAACTTGTTACTGTAAATCTGTAGAATGTGATCATCACAGTGATATAAACCAAAGATTTAAAAGTTTTACATTTAAAAATAATAATAAATGAAAATAGCTATCACAGAAATGGATAATGATAATGTTCAATTATTGTTTGAATGATGGAGGATAGAAGGAGCAATTTCGCTTGTAATTTCAAGTAACACAAGGCCAAATGTCTGATGAATTCCCCTTCATCTGCTCTTTCTGGGTAGACCTCCATGTCTTCATCACTGGACTGACTGGGATTCTCAAGCTGTGTATCGCAGCCCTCATCATTCCGATCACTGGTGCTGCTTGTACTTGCTACGGAGTCAACTAGACTTCCTTCAGAGTAATCTTTATGCTTTCTGGACACATGTGATGTGAATGTTGACTTAACTGTAAACGTTTTATCACATTGTCTGAAAGGGCACAAGACTGTCTTTCCCTCAGTTATATGACTTTTCAGGTGGAAGAGAAGACCCCGGATATCCTCACAATGTTTACCACAGAAGTCAATGTGACATGTTAAATCTCCTGCATTATCCAGTTTAGTTACATTCTTTACATATTTATGGCGATGAGTGTGAGAGCGAAAGGCCGAAAACGTAGAAAAAGCTCTTGTGCATCCAGGGAAACCACACTTGAAAGATGCATTAGGCAGACAACTATGAGCTCGCATGTGCCTGACATGTGCAAATGTATTCCTGCAGGTTTTACCACATATGTTGCAAGTTATCATGTTACTAACTACAGGCCAGCAAAAATATCTTTAACATACTCTCAAGAAGAAAAAAATCATTACATCAACAACGAGTCAACTAACCTTTAGCTACTGTATATTACATTGGTGTATATTTGGAGCAATTTTTTAGCTTTTAACATCAACCTGCATAACAAGCTTCTCCCTATAAACTCGCATAAACCGTTCTATGTGAAAACGTACAACAACAAATGACAAAATAGAACCTTGTAGCCCATCTTAATTAGATCTGACAACAAATCAAATGCCCAAGCCAACTTATGCTTTGTAATGAGCTTTAACGGAAAGCTAAACTTTTGTCCACATAGTTGCTAAATGAGAGTAACGTATGCTAGCGTGCAGCAAGTACTTTTGACCCAATCCTTTCGGCAAAAAACAGTCAATAAAATGTTACAAAATCACATTAGCATTATGCTTACTTTTGCAAGATTATATTTACCTTCTTAAGAAAGCCACAGGGACAGGATGGATGAGGATGCGCTGCGCAGTTGACGAGAGAACGGCGAAGAAAGCAGCAGGTGATGCCTCAAGTGCTCCATGCAGTTCGGTGCTTTCAGTTTAAGAGTTCGGATGAAAACTAATTCTTCATCTTCTTGTTATTGTGTCCTCAATCTCAAATAAAAACACTGATGTGTAGGCCTATTTTTAATTTAATTTAATATTTTATTTTGTTCAGATGAACTATTAAACTGACCGAAGATCAAGTCTTATTTAAAGTTAACTGAAAAAGAAAAAAAATACTGTATTATACCGTATTACTATAGCTAGCTTGCTGTAAAAAAAATAAATAAATACTGCTTTTTACTGTAAAATTTTACAGGAGCTTGCCGTTTATATTTTGTTCCTCGAAGACATCAGAATTTACAGTATTCAACTGTATTAATGGAAAACGGTACACTACTGTGCAAAAAATCCAGTATTTTTACAGCAATTTGTTACAGTGTAGCGTAAGAGGTATCAAACCATTGTAAATATGGAACTTGCACTTCTCAAGTTCATATTATATTAAGATAATAAAATGCCATGTCTCAAAGGCGTGTCGCCATTGTTGTTTAGAAAATTAACACCAATAAGGTCTAATAAAACATAGTAAATAATATGAACTGGAGCCTCCATCTCATAACCATTAAAGCATGGAGAGCTACAATGAAAGAGGCTCCCCATGCTTTCATGGTGATGAGACAATGTCACAATTAGCCTCCACCTTATTGCTGCTGGTAAGGGAGACCATTGTATTAATCCATGGTTCTACATCAATCCTAGGTGGTATTAGCCTAATATTCCACCGGATCACTTATCATAACGATGTAAACAATCATAATACATGATAACATACTTATTCGCATCCCGGTTTAGGAGAGAGTGGGGTAAATTAAGCCATTTTTACATGTACTGTCTTCTGAGCAAGCAGCATTTTTTTACAGATGTAAATCAAAAACATTTGCCATTATTTCAGGTTGTCTCCTGTCAGTGGAAATGATAAGAACACATCTATGACAAAGAGTGATTAGAGCAGGGGTGTCAAAGTCAAATACACAGAGGGCCAAAAAACCAAATTTGCTACAAGCCGAGGGCCGGACTGGTTCAACGTTTATTAAAACATATTGAAACTATTGCACATAGCCTATTGAACCAAAACAAACAACAGCAAAACAAAACAACAAAACAACAACCAGAACAAAAACAAACTTCTCTCAAAGAAAAATCACATGTCCTATACATTAAATGAATAAAGCAATATTTTGTTGTGGCTCTGTCAGTAACTTAAAAAGGAGAACATTTTTAACAGGCAAACAGCAAACAAATAAAAAAAAAAAGTGTCCTGTGCTGCTCCTACCAATCACTGCTTTCAAATAGTAAAATGAGTATTCTTTCTCATGGCTCTTATCTGCAATTTTCCCCGAGTCCATTCAACTGAAAAATAAAAATAAATAAATAAATAAATAAAATAAAATAAAATAAAATAAAATACAAAATCTATGGCACACAGACAAAACAATACTTCCTTCAAAGAAAAATCAGGTCTTATAGAAACAAATGTAAAAATGTAACTGATAATATGGGGGGCAGCTGGGGCATTGTAAATGGTAAATGGACTTGTACTTGTATAGCGCTTTTCTAGTCTAACTGACCACTCAAAGCGCTTCACTACATGCCACATTCACACAGCACGTCTTAAGATTCTTAACTACGTGCTTTTTCTAATCATTCATACCCCCAATGATACACTGGGAGGCAACGTGGGGTTCAGTGTCTTGCCCAAGGACGCTTCGACATGTATCCTGGGGAAGCCAGAGTCGAACCACTGACCTTCCGATTGGTGGGCGACTGCTCTTCCTCCTAAGCTACAGCCGCCGTCGGCTTGTATCGGGGATGAAACGTGCAAACTCAGCAGCACCCACTTTCTCATATCTCAATAAATGCAAATAACACAAACAGCCAATAAATTAACATTCAGTGCGAAATAGTGAAAAATTATAATAAAATGTATGAAGCTGTGCACAAATAGAACATTTAAATAAACTAAATAATAGTGCAAAAATAACTAGAAAAAGCTGGTTTTTAAGAGTGTAAAAGTCAGAAACACCAAAAGATATAGCATAAATCTCCTTAACGAGCTGATTTGAGACCAATACTATTGAAATTGGTGAAGGAACTGGAGCTGAATGAAGGCAGAAAACTACAGAAAAGAGAAGAAAATGTAAAACAAAAAGTGAACATTTCAGAAAAAAGAGAAGCAATGCAGAAGAATTTGAAAATTTAGTAGAAAGTCATTTTCCGAGGTTCCAAAAGGCCTGAAATGTATTTTTGAAAGGAGCTGGATGAAGGAAGAAAAGAACAGAAAAGAGAAGAAAATGCAAAAAGGATTGGCAGTTGGAAGGTACTGCTGTGAATGGTATTTTTGAAAGGAGCTGGAGCTGGATGAAAGCAGAAAACTACAGAAAAGAGAAGAATAATGTGAAACAAAAAGTGAAAAATTCAGAAAGATAAACAATGCAGAACCATTTGAAAATTTAATTGAAATTCATTTGCTGAGGTTTCAAAAGGCCTGAAATGTATTTTTGAAAGTACCGTGAGCTAGATGAAGGTAGAAAAGTACAGGAAAGAGAAGAAAAATTCTAAACAAAAAGTGAATAAATTCAGAAAGAGGAGAAACACTGTAGGAAAATGTGAAAATTTAGCAAGGAATTATTTGCTGGAGCCTGTAATGTATTATTGAAAGAAGCTGGAGCTGGATGAAGGCAGAAAAGTACAGAAAAGAGAAGAAAAATGCAAAAAGGACTGGCAGCTGGAAGGTACTGCTGTGATTCAGAGGCTTCTAATTCAAAAAGTAAAGCCCTGAAGGCTACAAAAGTCACATTGGCTAAAAGGGAACCAAATTACCTACGTTTTAATGCTAAAATTATTTTTGTAGCTTAAAAATGTTTGAAACAGGGACAGGTCAAAAACTTTTTTTCTGAAGAATCTTCCACTCTGGTAGTTGGAGCCTCCACTCAACAAATGAACATTCCGTATCACTGGAATGCATTGTAAACTCAGAAATCATCAAGGATTTTACTAAATTCTTAAACTGTGATAGTTCAAAATTAGCAAAATATTTTAAAAAGCTGCATCATTCAGTCATAGTTGAATGTCTTGTGAAGATTTTAAAGTTTGAATGGTGTCTCTAGCCGAAAGTATGTTGAAGTAGTTAAGTTTGAAAGAGGAGGAAGCTCTTTGAATGATTTGAAAGGATTTATCATAAATTTTAAGGCGGGGGGTTCACAAAAACCTTAATATTTTAAAAACAATAAAAGTTAGAAACACCAAAAGATATTGCCACAACTTAACAGCATTCTTACAATAACTAGAAAAAGTGAGGATGCTGATGAAGTTGAATGGGGATAGCTGACAATGCTAAAAAAGTGGAAAATGTTTCAATTGTTGAAGTCTTGGTTGAAGGAATTTGAAGTTGAAAAAACAATAGTAGAATGATATAAACCTAGTGGAAAAACAGAAGATTTGATGAAACGTAGGCCTTAAAGTTGTTGAACCACTCTTGTTGTAAAACAATACAATATATTTTCTAAACATAGACCTACTGTATTTAGCTACACAACAAAATCAGTTAACTTTAATTTACCTACTGAATCATGTGATGCATACCCTACCTGCTAAACTGTTCTCTTTCCAGCTGTCAGGAACAGGAATCCTGTTTGTGTCTGCAAATTCTACTGCCAGTTCACAGCATTTCTTTGGAGTAAGACCATGGAACTGCTCAGCCAGTTTTTTCTCCATCTCCTCTGTGAAAATTCTGTGCTGACCCGCTGCACCCTACTGTTTGCACCTGTTTTTCCTCTTTCTTTCTTATGAATCTGCGAAGGGTTGACCTGTCAGTCTTTCTCTCTTTTGCTACTGCTTTTATGGATTTGCCACCCTTGACATCAGCAGCTGCCCTCTCCATATCCATATAATAAGGGATATTGAGCCCCAGTCTATCTCTCTTGTATTTTCTTGGCATGCTATCTTTTGTATGATGTCTAAAATATTAATAGAAAAAAATCTGTTATGGAATACTCAACTGAAATACCATTTTAGACTTTTTGGACTAATTTGTGTCTATTTTTGAGATAACTTGAACCACAGGCTAATTTAACCCATTCACCATTTTGTAAAAACCCAAATTAGCAATTTAGGCTAATCTTTAGATAAATGGTTCACGTGGTTTTATACATTACGAAATTATCAACATGTATGGTATATGTATTTAGACCTGGTTAAATTGGCTTTGAGTTATGCTAGATAATATTGAAAAAAAATTATTTCATAGGCAAAAATTGTTATTTTGTGGAAAAAACATACTTACCTTGCCACCATGAGTCTCTCTTTTTCACAGCCAGAGATAAATATGGGTTGCTTGAAAAAAATGGTTACATGACTACAAGAATGTACCATTTTATAGATATAGGAGGTCAGCTTACCCACTGGCTCAATTTACCCCACTCTCCCCTACCCAAAGTCATCTGGCCTGACTGATCCTTCTACCACTCCTATGCTCTTTAAAATGTAGACTTCACTGGATTCAACCTGTTATCCCATCTCTCATTCCAAAGCTATTGCTGCAGTTCTTAATACACTGGTCCACAGATGAGGTGTGAATGCCAGGAACTTTTGCCTCCTGGGTTGTGCTTCTGCAAAGACCTACTTCTCTGCACAGCTTCTGTTGAATGGTAGAGTTCTAGCTTAGGTTGTCCTCCTCAATGTCTTCCTCATTTAACGCATATTGGATTTTATGCAAGTGACAAAAACCTACACCCATACCGGTGAGTCTATCTTCTGAGCTGTCAGTTTGTGTGACCAGAGGGTAAAGACCCAAACGCAGGACTTCAATAGGAAGGAGGTGAAGACAGGTGATGACGGAAATGATTACTTTAACTCTGGACAGATTTAATCTCCCGATAGCAGACAGAAATACAAAGGACAACACTAAGAGAAAGGGAAGGGGCATTGTGGTATTTGTGAACAATACGTGGTGCAACCTAAGGAAGATCAGTGTAAAGGAAAAACTTTGTATGAGGGATATTGATTGCTGGTGGTTAGCATTCAGTCATATTACCTACCGAGGGAGTTCTCACACATTATCACGATAACTGTGTATATTTCCCCGTTGGCCGATGCTGCTGCTGAATTATACATTACACTACAGGTACATTATATATACTGTTATGTCATGACTATAGACATACCACCCCCTGTCCTTTCTCCTTATCTCTTGGGAATTTAATCATGCCTCCTTGTCTTCCACTCTGCCCACTTTCACACTTTATGTGAAATGCTCCACCAGAGACAATAAAACCCTGGACTGTATGAAAATGTCAAGGATGTATACAGCTCATCCCCCATCTCCCCACTGACCGAAATCTGGTTCAGCTGTTCCCTGCCTACCTATGGGTAATAACGAATCACCAACAAAGAAGTATGTGAAAAGGTGGTTTCAGCATGGCACTCACACTGTTTTGAGAAGAGGAGGGTTTTCAGATCTGGTGACAAAAAGGACTTAAGGAGAGAGATCAGGAGGTTTAGACAACAATAGAAAGAGGGTGGAGGCTCATCTGCAGGGGGATAATGCCACAGAAGTCTGGAGAGGTCTGAAAATCATCTCTGGTCACAGCAAGAACAGTGGACCAGGGCACGACGATGAAGCATGGGCCAAATATCTAAATCTGTTTTCTAACTAATTTGATTCTACCCCTGCTTCCTCTGCCACTACATGGAGTTGTGAACGGAAAATAACACTGAGTGTGGTACATTAAGACAGCTGTTGAACTAGTGTGGACCACTGGACAACTGGTTTGTACCAGTAGGCAGACCACTGATTTGGCTGCAACTCCCTCTCCCAATCTTTTAGGTTTAAATGCTGCTTTTGACACCGTTGATCATAACATACCCCTGCATTGTCCAGGATTGATTAATTAAGAATTAAGAAATTCACTCTTAGCTTATTATGCTTATACCTCTTTTATAGAATCTTTTAAGTCACTCTAAAAAACTACCTCCTCAACTGCTTAGCTGACTTATGGCCTACCAAAGGGTTCAGTCTTTGGACACTTTCTTTTCTCTATTTACAAGCTATCTTTTTGCCGGCTCAAGACCATATTCAAGACCACAATATTCATTAACCTGCTCCAGAGCAGGTTAGCCCTGCTTTGTGATAAAGGCTGTTGGTCATTGAACTGAGAAATGGAAGTTTTCTGTTTATTTGTCTTTACTGATTAAATTAGTTACGTATTCATAGAAATTGTTCCTTTATTTGATACATACTGTTCGCAAAATCTTGAAATGGACATCTTTCTTAAGTTAAATCATTAATAAGTATTTTCCTTAATTGTCTCATGTTATTTGAATGGTGTTTCTATAATATACACACATAGATACCGGTGAGAGTGAGCCATAGAACTGTTTTGAGTTCAGAATAATCATGCATGCTCGTGTGTGCTCTGTAAGCAACCTTGATTAGACATCTATTGGGTATTCTTGGGAAAGGGTATCATATGTACTTTGTGTAGATAAAGGATGAATGAGCATGCTGAAGATGGCCATGGGAAGATAAGGTGTAGAGAGGGTAATGGCCATGAAAATGCAGATGGTGACCATGAAGTAAGATAAAAAGTTATGAAGATAGTGTGTTCTAGGATCATGTGTTAAAAATAAAAGAGCTATAAAGCTAGTGGGCAAGGCCTCACCAGGGGGGGACAGACACTTGTGCTGATACCTTTTAAAAATACAAGCTAGATGGGACGCTGTTCCAAGTTCAAGGTTTATTTATAATAGTGTATAAGGTCACAATCAGTCAGGAACAATAATAAGGAGGGTAGGTGAAGGCCAGGGGGGAGTCCCACTGAGTATAAAGGGTCAGTCAACTCCGGAGTTGGCTCATTGCATGCTTGATCTATATGTAATATGAGGTTCAATAAACTACTTTTTGTAGTTAAATTTTTTACATTATTATACGAGAGCTGCTCGATCCAAAGTGGGATGATGATGTCTCTCAACAAAATCAGGATTTCCCCCAAAACTTTGTCAATCACGAATATAGCCCATGTTGTGTGTTGGACACTACATAGACAGGCAGGGGTTTAAGGATGACATACTGCTAAACAAGTCCTTGCTGATCTTATTTGGCAGGGTCCAGAGGAAACTACAGAGCATGTCAGTTATGCCAAAAGAAAACAGTCATACTGTATCTACATTTATCCTTAGCAAGCAGTTTTAAACTGGACTATGTCACATGCGCCCACCCTTGGAATGCATTTGACTAATGTGTCTCATGTCTTTAATGCCATGAAAATGGAACTCCTGATTAGCATGGGGAAATAAAAAAGTACACTCTTAACCCCAACTACTTGAGTTTACTAGAAAATCGCGTGAAAACCCGTTGCCTTATCCCATTTAAGTTTTTACAAAGCATGAAACTAAACCATTTAAGCTGTATTGACATAGATAACTTAGACATATCAAAGTTTACATTAGTAGTCTTTACTCAAAACCATTAGTTCACACAAGTTATCTCTTTTCTGAGGTCTAACCAACAATTTAAGGTCAAATGCACCTAAATACATAAAAGCACTACTTAAAATAATTTGTTAATGTAAGTAATGTATTTTCTTCTAATTTAATGAATGAATTACACTGTTTTGATTTAGAGATTGTATAAAATACATTGTTTAAAGAAAATTGTATGGGAAAGAAGAAATTAAACAATACATTGAAATTGCTAAAGTTGTTTTATTTCAGAAAACACTGAACAATTAACACATATGTCATTGCAGCAATAACAAAACACTTGCCCACCAAAGACAAGTTAAAAACTTGCAGAACTGCAGCAATAACAACAGCTTGTCAATCAAAAGACAAATAAAAATAAGCATCAAAGCTGCTTGTTAACAATTCTAACAAGTACTGTTTCTTTTGTATCCCTGAAGACAAAGGGAACACCACCATGTGACACTTTAGTATTGTATTTTATCCAACTTAAAAACAAAAACAAACTCACACCCAAAATAATATCTTCCCTATGGGATAACCATGTCAATAGAGGCTACAGATATTAGCAACTAAAGAGCGCAGTCACAAATGCTGGCGTATTTGTTTGTATTTTAACATCTGCTCCTAGTGTGCTCACAAATTTCAAGGTTAATGTGTCTCCACATCTAAACATTATGTAAATGCACATTCTGAACATACAGTGCTAACATATAACTACAAATATTTGCCCTTGGACAGATGCAGACACAAAACAGACAAATCATTTGCATGTGTGATCTCCTTTGAGACAATTCCATACATGATCAATGTACATACCCTAACTGTACATTGGTAAAGTATTCCTTTACATTGCAAGCTGTTTTTTCAATGTCTGTAACTTTGGTTTTAGTTCACTATGGCCCAAGCTGAGAAGTACCTGCTGGATGTGGATGTGTATGTGGATGTGGAATGTGAGCTTCATAGACTTAGGGTAGTTGAGATGAAGTGCGTATGTGAGTCCAAACAGAATGCACATAGCTTTTGGCAGGTCTTTGATGTCATCCATGACAACTTCTCCCTCAATGACCATCTTCAATGAGGCTGGACTTAGATGCACAGAGGATGACATCGCATCACCTTCCCTCTCAATGAAGAGGATCCCCAAGTCCATGTGCCGGAATGAGTCATCATCATAAGAGTCCGTACAAACATAAGAGCACAAAAAGGATATTTCACATAAAATACTTGTAGCCTAATCAGAGAGGCAGATACAAGAGGAAAGGTGTTGATTGGTTATTACATAGAAACTGGATGGGGAGATTGTACTATTGATAAGTGGAACGGTATTTTATTATTCTGTATAAAACTAAGCTCACAGGGTTTATCAAAAATAAAGCAACAGATACTGGTGAAAATGAAAGATTGAGTCCCTTTAGATCAGGGTTGTCAAACATGCGGCTGGCCCATAAGCCAGAACTGGCCCTATTCCTTCCTTTCTTCTTTCTTTCCTTCCCTCATTCCCCCTTCTTCCCTCTTTCATCACCCTTCCTCCCTTTCTTTTTTCTGTCCTTCTTTTCCTCCCCTCTTTCCATCTGTCCTTCCTTCCTTCCAAATGTTTATTGGTCTGGCCCACATGAGATCAAATTAAGCTGTATGTGGCCCTTTAATGAAATGAGTTTGACACTCCTGCTCTACATACTTTTTGAAAAAGGAAGAGGTAACTTACAAAGGCTGGTTTGTAGAAGTCTGTAGGGTTGTCTCCAAGGATAAGAGGAAGCCCTCTGAGCACGAGTGTCCGAATGTCAGTTGGCTCTGTAGTCTTTTGAGGAGTAACACAACAATGCAGGGTTTATCGTAAAGGTGTCCCCTTTTATCAGATATAAACTCACAATGTTTCCACTTCCACTGCATCTTCACAAGAACCTCAAACGAAAATAAGAAACCTGTTAGTTCAATGTCTCAGTTGCTGCTGTGCTAATAAATACTAATAATACAGTAATACTAAAAGTTCACTAAGTTACTAATATACTGTAAGACCATTTTGAATCTTCAGATTAGCAACCATTGGCCACAAGCATGTGTGCAAACACACATTACATTAACCCTTTATCACTACGGACCAAGTCCACCAGAGCATACACTATATATTTTTTAATATGCTATATATCAAAATATTCCAAATATCCCAACTTATCGTCTAATGTCCATATTAATTAACGTGATGAAAGGTTTGAATTTCCGCAGGCTGTTGTATAACGTCTTTAGTTATCTGCACTTTGCAGTTTCAACAAACCAATTAGTGTACAGAAACAGTGCTCTGGGACACAATGAATGAATTATATGTTAGTGTAACGTCTCAACGTCAACAGAATCGAGAATTATCACTCGGTCTGAATTTTTTATGAATCTATGGACTTCTAAAATAGATATGTTAGCTTAACTATGCTCCGGTTTTAAGCTAACTTTTCGCAAACGTGTTGCAACCAGACCGGTCTTAATAATTGCTTTACACGCTCTTCGGTCCACTTGATGTAGTAAACACTACTTTAAAACATCCACGGTTTCATTTTTAATACACAATTCAGTTTTCTCAAATTAATTTTACCATTACATTGCAGAGCGCAACAACTATAAAGTGAACCACCAGTACGGTGTACATTTTAGGACATCCTTAGGATCAGGCAATTCAGCGTCATTCCTCAGATGAAAAGGTGTCACACTCGCACCAAAAGGCTTCATAAAAAAACTTTTCACAATGAACGGACTCAGAAAAACAAATGTCAGACTCAACGGCATCAGCTCAAGCGTTGTCATTCAAAACGGCATCAGCTCAAAAGTTCTCATATAAAACGGCATCAACTCAAACGGTGTCATTTAAAATGGCTTCAGCTCAAAAGTTCTCATATAAAACGGCATCAACTCAAACGGTGTCATTTAAAACGGCTTAAGCTCAAAAGTTGTCACTTAAAACGGCTTCAGCTCAAAAGTTGTCAAAAACCTTTATAGTGTTTTGACAAGTAATTTAGTGTACTGAAATTGTAATTGAAATTGTAATGAAATGTACGATACTCGTCATCTTTTTTTCTTTTCGCCATCTTCTTCATCGAAGGGTTAGCTTTGAGCTAATGACCGAGCAGACTGATTCAAAAGGGGGCGTTTACCTGTTTTACGCTGCAGCGGCCAACGTAGTCCAGTATCATCCAATTAAAATAATGGACAATTGCTCCTGCAGCCCTGAACAGGACATGAGCAGTGAAAAATCAATGGATGGATTAAAACAAGTGAGAATATTTTGCTTTATCTGCGAGCCAGATGCAATCATCAAAAGAGCCACACCTGGCTCGCGAGCCATAGGTTCCCGACCCCTGGACTAGAGTGTTAGCGATCAACAACGGCGACCGCGGCGCAGCCGTTACATCCCCGGTAACACACGGAAATAAGTTGAAAATAAATAAGACATAACAACAGACCGATCCCTTGACAGGGTTCATAAAAGGAGAACATGCATTTTACACATTTTCTTCTGTATATTGGGGGGGACAGGTTGGTATTTTCTCAATATTGGGGGGGACACGACCCCCCCAAAGAATGCGTGGTTACGCCATAGGTTAAAGCTAATTTTTCCTTTAAACTTGTTGCTTCTGATTGTTAGATTTTGTTTTTTTCCCCTCTTAAGGACCTCCCTTTCAGATGCTATTTATCTGCTGTGGGTAGATTTTGGGGCTTTTGTCACAGGTGAACTGTCGCAACATGGACTGGAACTCACAGCCAACAGTTCCATATTTTGGGTGCAGAGACACGTCCTTCTCAGTGACATGTCCAGAATTACACCATTTCATCTGTTGTTGGCAAGCACTATGATCCCCCCTCACTGTTACCTCTCTGTCTGCCTGTCTTTAAGCTGGGTAGAGAGATGTTAGAATTGTTTCTGCAGCCATGTCTCAATGAAAAAATATAATATTGCCCTCTTGATATTCCTGCTGTGTCCTCATCAGGGGTCCAAGCTTGTCCATTTTATCTGTCAGAGACCTCACACCAAGAAATAGTTTAACCCTCTTTCACATTTTCCACCATTTTGTTCCTGCTCTGCATCCAAAATGTCTCTTTTTCAACTCATCTGGATTTGGGGTCTCTTCCAGGCATTAGTTGGGCTTTGGAAAGCTCAGTTAGATGTTCCAAAAGGCTAAAAACGTGTTTATACACCATAACAGATGAGAAGAGAAAAGCCAGAGTTACCAGCAGAAGTCCTTCCAGCCGCGCATTATTCAAACTCAAAGTATGAAAAAATTTTCAAAAATCTGTTTTCACAGAAAATCTCAAGAAGATGCAAGACAGCCACAGTATGTCCAGAGCTTCTGCAGCAGGCATCCTGCTTCTATCTATCTATCTAGCTGCCACCCTATCCAGCAGTTCTCCAACCAAGTCTTTTACTAACTTTAATTTTAGTTCTAGTAATTCCACCATCACTATTACAGGTGTCACTGAATATTGTATGCTAGTATTTCTTGTTTATTATACAGTCACTATTGATTTTTTTTACTTCTGCAAATACGATTACAGTTCCTATTGCTACAGAGTTTCCTGTTGTAGGATCAATGGCTAAAATATTATTGCAAATGTTAACTGTAACACTAACAGTAACAATACTGAAGGAGCACAGTAGCATAAAGCCTCTTCTCGTCTTTTCTCCTTCCGCTGACACAATCCCATTCCCTTCACATGATTAGTTTATGAGTAGTATGAGAAGTTTGTCTAAAATTCAGTTGAATACCAAAAACCATAAAACAAATAATCAAAACAAACTTTTAATTAGAAACTTCCAATAAACTGTAACCAAATATAGCCATTTTAGTCCTCACAGTCTCACATAACAGCCTCTAATATTAGAGATGATAGAGAATATTTTAAGAACCCACTTCTTCCTTCCAACCCTCCCCCAAACTGTTGACTTTCCTCCACAGAATTGTTTCTAATCAGGCCTTTGTTTTAACATAGAGATAAGAATGTGAATACATTGTCAGCTCCAGCTGTTTATCAGTTAAAGTGTTTTGCATCATGTGTTTGTCAGCACATCATTAGAAGACAGTGGACCACTAATTAGTTGTTTTTGCAGTAAGCTGATTAAAAGTTGGATTTGCATTGTGCTGCTCCATTGGATACATGCAGAGCCACTGAGCTCTTGGTGGGAGAGTTGTATCTCATTTCCTCTTTTCATTCTCTTAAAGAAAGCAAAACTGAAAAAAGTTATGAGCCAGTGAAAGATGACTGACAGAGACAACACTGGCTAAATTCAACAATTTATTTTCACCCTGTTCTTTAGATATCTTTTTGTTTTTTACAGGCATTTTAATAACTTTTTTTTCAAGCAAATCTCAATATGCTGAAAATAAGATGCTGAACAGCTACAAAAGGAAGATTACAGGGAATTGTATATGTTTTTTGGAGTTATGAAAAGTCGTTTGAGTTTTTGGTTTTGGAAATGTACCCCTAGGTGCTGTGGCTCAATGCCTACATGCTTTAAAACCACATTTTGTGTTATCAATCATTTTTCAGGATTTCTTTTTCTTGAATCCAAATTCTAAGGAGAACATTAACACAGTGTTTGTAAATTACATCTCTTGCTGCCTGTAGCTCAACAGCAAAATTAAATTATTGCCTGATCCATGATCAGCAAGCAGGGGAAGCTTTTTCTGATTTGATCTTCTAACACTTATTGGCTAGGAAAGCAAACACAAAAAACGATCAAGAGAAGTTATTTTAGAGCCAAGTTGCCTGCTGTGAAAGCAAGAAATAGGATTTTATTACACCTCACAAACTTTAGATCAAACCAGAACACCATACAAGCTTGAATTGCATTCTTCTGTTCCAGTAAGATGCTGACCTATTCTCCTTATTCATGTGACCAACACATGCCTGTT
Source organism: Leuresthes tenuis (assembly GCF_036924035.1). NCBI lineage: Eukaryota > Metazoa > Chordata > Actinopteri > Atheriniformes > Atherinopsidae > Leuresthes > Leuresthes tenuis. The sequence goes on from NW_027325360.1 coordinate 35,202,196, forward strand.
GGTGAATATAGGATGTTATGGGACACAGCCAAAAGTGTATTGTTTGGAACATGGAAAAAATGTACCCTCTCATTATGTTATCTGATTCTCCTCGGGATCCAGCTGACTGCAGAGTAATATATTAGAATGACTCGGCAGTATGCTGGATGGATCCCAGGTTCCCTCACAGAACACAGGGTTACTAAATCTATTTTAGTAACCCCTTCTCTGCATTTAAATGCCTATGTTTACCACATGTTCTATGTTTGGGATAGAGGCTGCTTAATAAGAATAATTTTATATTCAGGCAAAGATAACCTTGGTGACAAAAACCCGACGTAATGGAAATGTTAAAATCCAGTGCAGTCTCACTGCAGAATGGTAATGGGTTCACAGAGCAATAGTTTCACAATAAAGGCTGAAACTGTAAACTGACAACCATTTATAGACTCTAAGATCAGTATGTGGCTGGAATGTCTTTAAAATTGCCCTTCTTGCTAATGTGAGAGTTCTCCTCTTGCTGACATGCTGATGCTTCACAGTAAGACTTATTTTATCACTTCCTATTTAACCTTAGTTGTGCTCTATGGATTTGCTAGCTCTTCTTGGCTTACTAGTATCATTAAATTCTTTCCGTTAGTGACACATTTCACATTGTTCACACTGTTATTTTCTTGGAATTTTGGTGTTATGACACAGCTCTTCTATTGTTGTCTCTAAGGTAGATTAGCAGACTCTACATGCCACTGTAGATGACAATCCAGAAGAGGCATAGTCCTAAAATCAAGCATGTGGTTTACCACCAACCTGTCTATATGCCAATCAAATCTTTCAAATTTATTTATATAGCACATTAAAACATCCTCAGCTTACTTTGGTAAGCACAATAGCAAATGCATCACAGATTAAGAAAGTCACCAATAGAATAGCAATATGAACAACTACATCACAGATAAAATAGTCACAAATAAAATTAGTAATAAAATCAGCAATAAAATAACAATAAAAGTAGCAAGTCAAGGAAAACTCCAACAACTTTAAAGTGAACCACCAGTACGGTGTACATTTTAGGACATCCTTAGGATCAGGCAATTCAGCGTCATTCCTCAGATGAAAAGGTGTAACACTCGCACCAAAAGGCTTCATAAAAAAACTTTTCACAATGAACGGCCTCAGAAAAACAAATGTCAGACTCAACGGCTTCAGCTCAAGCGTTTTCATTTAACACGGCTTCAGCTCAAAAGTTCTCATATAAAACGGCATCAGCTCAAGCGTTGTCATTTAAAACGGCATCAGCTCAAAAGTTCTCATATAAAACGGCTTCAGCTCAAAAGTTCTCATTTAAAACGGCTTCAGCTCAAAAGTTCTCATATAAAACGGCCTCAGCTAAAAGGTTGTCAGACTCAACGGCATCAGGAAAAAAAACGTCAGACTGAAAGGCATCAGCTAAAAGGTTGTAAAACGGCACCGGGAAAAAATGTCACAGGGGTAAAGTCTAGGCAATGATAGTCTTTGGTCTGGGTTTGACCCATGGAGGTAATATAATCCATGGTTTGATCGCAGAAATAAATTATGTCGGCCAGAGACAACTTCGCCATCAATGCGACCGAATCTGCAATGGCAACCGCTCCAAACAGAAAGATCCTAGACATCCTAGACAGGACACGGACGTAAGTTTTATTTTATTTTTCTTTCTTTCACAACGCAAAACTGTCTCTAAAATTTGCTATTTGATGTGAATCAAAGGGGAACTATGAAAGTCCAGTCACTTTTGCGCAGTTTTGCTAAACCACCTCCTGGCCATGTGCATTTGTTTACAACAGAGCCTCGAGTAATCAATTAAAAGAGCGGCAGATGACACTGTAGGCTATGTTGTTTTATATGTGACTTGTGGTACTATCTGTGAGCTACAACAATAGACCTTGCATGAAAGTGCACCGTTTTAGCTGTGGGGAGTAATAGTTAGTAACAAAGTTATAAATACCTCTGGGATAAGTTGAGACACCTGCCCCATACACTAAATATTTTAATTATGTGTGTATGTTTTTATTATTACATCACAATTAAATATGTTTATGATTAAAACAAATACTTTCCCCGAAAACAGACGCAATTTAATTAAAATATAACTGTGTTGATTTAGTGATCTTGACAATGAAAAGTCAATCTTACCCACTCTCTCCTAATTGGCATGCACCCAATTTTATTTAAAAATGTCGCACTGTGGTTGAGCAATAACATTTTGCTTGTTGTACATCTTTTTCAGACACTCTTTCAGACAATGCTGAAATGTGTAAACTTGCTGTTTCTGAATAAGACTTTTGTACAAATATTTGTTTTATTGATTTTCCAGTGTGTTGTCAGTCCATTATCATTGGTTTGCTTTATTTCTCATTTTGCAGTTAGGACTTGTTCTGAGTCAATTATTATTTTTTTTTCCTCTTTTTTTTCTTTCACCTTGCCTTGCATGCAATTAGTGGCATTGCACACAGTGCACCTCCTCATATTTGGCTATATGAGCATGCATGACTTGACAATGGCCTTGTTGCAGTCCGAAACGTCAAATAAAACTCTTTGCATTTGGAGTTGAGTGTGCGGCGTCCATCTTTATCCATGTTTGCTCCTTCACCAGCACCTCCATAAACTGTGGTGTGTTACTTTCACTAAAAAAAAACAGACAGACTAACACAAGTTATTGATACCTCAATAAATTGCACAGAAATGGGGACACGACCCCCCCAATATTGAGAAAATACCAACCTGTCCCCCCCAATATACAGAAGAAAATATGTAAAATGCATGTTCTCCTTTTATGAACCCTGTCAAGGGATCGGTCTGTTGTTATGTCTTATTTATTTTCAACTTATTTCCGTGTGTTACCGGGGATGTAACGGCTGCGCCGCGGTCACCATTGTTGATCGCTAACACTCTAGTCCAGGGGTCGGGAACCTATGGCTCGCGAGCCAGGTGTGGCTCTTTTGATGATTGCATCTGGCTCGCAGATAAAGCAAAATATTCTCACTTGTTTTAATCCATCCATCGATTTTTCACTGCTCATGTCCTGTTCAGGGCTGCAGGAGCAATTGTCCATTATTTTAATTGGATGATACTGGACTACGTTGGCCGCTGCAGCGTAAAACAGGTAAACGCCCCCTTTTGAATCAGTCTGCTCGGTCATTAGCTCAAAGCTAACCCTTCGACGAAGAAGATGGCGAAAAGAAAAAAAGATGACGAGTATCGTACATTTCAGGCCGAATGGACTGAAGAATTCGCCTTTGTGGAGAGAGCAAATTCTGCGGTGTGTCTAATTTGCAATGACAAAATTACATCGATGAAACAGTCGAATGTAAAGCGGCACTTCGACCATGCTACCTTTGCATCAAAATACCCGGCAGGAGACAGCAGAAAGAAAGCGTGCCAAGAGCTACTGATTCACTTTTAAAATATATTATATGGCTCTCACTGAAATAAATTTCCAAATTTTTTGCTTTCATAGCTCTCTTAGTCAAAAAGGTTTCCGACCCCTGCTCTAGTCAATGAGAGTGACCCACCGGGCGCGCCGCCGTCTCAGCAGCGGCTCTCGTTATCTTTACGTTGGACTTCTACTTTTGACGGAGCCGCTGCTCAACCGCGCCAAGCTCAACAGAGCAGATTGTATTAGAACAGGAAATCCAACACAGAATCAACAAACATGTGTTTTGAAGTTTGCAGCGCGTTTCTCACTTGCAGCGCGTTTTTCTCTTGCATGTGTTTTGAAGTTTGCAGCGCGTTTCTCTCTTTTAGTGTTTCTCTCTTGCAGTGTTTCTCTCTTGCAGCGTTTCTCTCTTGCAGTGTTTTGAAGTTTGCAGCGCGTTTCTCTCTTTTAGTGTTTCTCTCTTGCAGTGTTTCTCTCTTGCAGCGTTTCTCTCTTGCAGTGTTTTGAAGTTTGCAGCGCGATTCTCTCTTGCAGCGTTTCTCTCTTGCAGCGTTTTGAAGTCTGCAGCGCGTTTCTCTCTTGCAGCGTTTCTCTCTTGCATGTGTTTTGAAGTTTGCAGCGCGTTTCTCTCTTGCAGCTTTTTGAAGTTTTCAGCGTGTTTCTTTCTTGCAGCGTTTTGAAGTTTGCAGCGTGTTTCTCTCTTGCAGCACGTTTCTCTCTTGCAGCGTTTCTCTCTTGCAGTGTTTCTCTCTTGCATGTTTTTTGAAGTTTGCAGCGCGTTTCTGTCTTGCAGCGCGTTTCTCTCTTGCATGTGTTTTGAAGTTTGCAGCGAGTTTGTGTCTTGCATGTGTTTTGAAGTTTGCAGCGCGTTTCTCACTTGCAGTGTTTCTCTCTTGCATGTGTTTTGAAGTTTGCAGCGAGTTTGTGTCTTGCAGCGCGTTTCTCTCTTGCAGTGTTTTGAAGTTTGCAGCGCGTTTCTCTCTTGCAGCGTTTCTCTCTTGCATGTGTTTTGAAGTTTGCAGCGCGTTTCTCTCTTGCAGTGTTTTGAAGTTTGCAGCGCATTTCTCTCTTGCAGCGTTTCTCTCTTGCTTGTGTTTTGAAGTTTGCAGCGCGTTTCTCTCTTGCAGTGTTTCTCTCTTGCATGTGTTTTGAAGTTTGCAGCGCGTTTCTCTCTTGCAGTGTTTCTCTCTTGCAGTGTTTTGAAGTTTGCAGCACGTTTCTCTCTTGCAGCGCATTTCTCTCTTGCAGCGTTTCTCTCTTGCTTGTTTTTTTAAGTTTGCAGCAAGTTTGTGTCTTGCATGTGTTTTGAAGTTTGCAGCGCGTTTCTCTCTTGCAGCGTTTCTCTCTTGCATGTGTTTTGAAGTTTGCAGCGCGTTTCTCTCTTGCAGTGTTTCTCTCTTGCATGTGTTTTGAAGTTTGCAGCGCGTTTCTCTCTTGCAGTGTTTCTCTCTTGCATGTGTTTTGAAGTTTGCAGCGCCTTTCTCTCTTGCATGTGTTTTGAAGTTTGCAGCGCGTTTCTCTCTTGCAGCGCGTTTCTCTCTTGCATGTGTTTTGAAGTTTGCAGCGCGTTTCTCACTTGCAGTGTTTTGAAGTTTGCAGCGCATTTCTCTCTTGCAGTGTTTTGAAGTTTGCAGCGCGTTTCTCTCTTGCAACGTTTCTCTCTTGCATGTGTTTCTCTCTTGCAGTGTTTTGAAGTTTGCAGCACGTTTCTCTCTTGCAGCGCGTTTCTCTCTTGCAGTGTTTTGAAGTTTGCAGCGCGTTTCTCTCTTGCAACGTTTCTCTCTTGCATGTGTTTCTCTCTTGCAGTGTTTTGAAGTTTGCAGCACGTTTCTCTCTTGCAGCGCGTTTCTCTCTTGCAGTGTTTTGAAGTTTGCAGCGCATTTCTCTCTTGCAGTGTTTGTCTCTTGCATGTGTTTTGAAGTTTGCAGCGAATTTCTCTCTTGCAGTGTTTCTCTCTTTCATGTGTTTTGAAGTTTGCAGCGCGTTTCTCTCTTGCAGTGTTTCTATCTTGCATGTGTTTTGAAGTTTGCAGCGCTTTTCTGTCTTGAAGCGTGTTTCTCTCTTGCATGTGTTTTGAAGTTTGCAGCGCGTTTCTGTCTTGAAGCGTGTTTCTCTCTTGCATGTGTTTTGAAGTTTGCAGCGCGTTTCTGTCTTGAAGCGTGTTTCTCTCTTGCATGTGTTTTGAAGTTTCTCTCTTGCAGCGTTTCTCTCTTGCAGTGTTTTGAAGTTTGCAGCGCATTTCTCTCTTTTAGTGTTTCTCTCTTGCAGCGTTTCTCTCTTGCAGCGTTTCTCTCTTGCAGTGTTTTGAAGTTTGAAGCGCGTTTCTCTCTTGCAGCGTTTCTCTCTTGCAGCGTTTTGAAGTTTTCAGCGTGTTTCTCTCTTGCAGCGTTTTGAAGTCTGCAGCGTGTTTCTCTCTTGCAGCGTTTCTCTCTTGCATGTGTTTTGAAGTTTGCAGCGCGTTTCTCTCTTGCAGCGTTTTGAAGTTTTCAGCGTGTTTCTCTCTTGCAGCGTTTTGAAGTCTGCAGCGCGTTTCTGTCTTGCAGTGTTTCTCTCTTGCATGTGTTTTGAAGTTTGCAGCGCGTTTCTCTCTTGCAGTGTTTCTCTCTTGCATGTGTTTTGAAGGTTGCAGCACGTTTCTCTCTTGCAGTGTTTCTCTCTTGCAGTGTTTCTCTCTTGCAGCGTTTCTCTCTTGCAGTGTTTTGAAGTTTGCAGCGCGTTTCTCTCTTTTAGTGTTTCTCTCTTGCAGTGTTTCTCTCTTGCAGCGTTTCTCTCTTGCAGTGTTTTGAAGTTTGCAGCGCGATTCTCTCTTGCAGCGTTTCTCTCTTGCAGCGTTTTGAAGTCTGCAGCGCGTTTCTCTCTTGCAGCGTTTCTCTCTTGCATGTGTTTTGAAGTTTGCAGCGCGTTTCTCTCTTGCAGCTTTTTGAAGTTTTCAGCGTGTTTCTTTCTTGCAGCGTTTTGAAGTTTGCAGCGTGTTTCTCTCTTGCAGCACGTTTCTCTCTTGCAGCGTTTCTCTCTTGCATTTGTTTTGAAGTTTGCAGCGCGTTTCTCTCTTGCAGCGTTTCTCTCTTGCAGTGTTTCTCTCTTGCATGTTTTTTGAAGTTTGCAGCGCGTTTCTGTCTTGCAGCGCGTTTCTCTCTTGCATGTGTTTTGAAGTTTGCAGCGAGTTTGTGTCTTGCATGTGTTTTGAAGTTTGCAGCGCGTTTCTCACTTGCAGTGTTTCTCTCTTGCATGTGTTTTGAAGTTTGCAGCGAGTTTGTGTCTTGCAGCGCGTTTCTCTCTTGCAGTGTTTTGAAGTTTGCAGCGCGTTTCTCTCTTGCAGCGTTTCTCTCTTGCATGTGTTTTGAAGTTTGCAGCGCGTTTCTCTCTTTTAGTGTTTCTCTCTTGCAGTGTTTCTCTCTTGCAGCGTTTCTCTCTTGCAGTGTTTTGAAGTTTGCAGCGCGTTTCTCTCTTTTAGTGTTTCTCTCTTGCAGTGTTTCTCTCTTGCAGCGTTTCTCTCTTGCAGTGTTTTGAAGTTTGCAGCGCGATTCTCTCTTGCAGCGTTTCTCTCTTGCAGCGTTTTGAAGTCTGCAGCGCGTTTCTCTCTTGCAGCGTTTCTCTCTTGCATGTGTTTTGAAGTTTGCAGCGCGTTTCTCTCTTGCAGCTTTTTGAAGTTTTCAGCGTGTTTCTTTCTTGCAGCGTTTTGAAGTTTGCAGCGTGTTTCTCTCTTGCAGCACGTTTCTCTCTTGCAGCGTTTCTCTCTTGCATTTGTTTTGAAGTTTGCAGCGCGTTTCTCTCTTGCAGCGTTTCTCTCTTGCAGTGTTTCTCTCTTGCATGTTTTTTGAAGTTTGCAGCGCGTTTCTGTCTTGCAGCGCGTTTCTCTCTTGCATGTGTTTTGAAGTTTGCAGCGAGTTTGTGTCTTGCATGTGTTTTGAAGTTTGCAGCGCGTTTCTCACTTGCAGTGTTTCTCTCTTGCATGTGTTTTGAAGTTTGCAGCGAGTTTGTGTCTTGCAGCGCGTTTCTCTCTTGCAGTGTTTTGAAGTTTGCAGCGCGTTTCTCTCTTGCAGCGTTTCTCTCTTGCATGTGTTTTGAAGTTTGCAGCGCGTTTCTCTCTTGCAGTGTTTTGAAGTTTGCAGCGCATTTCTCTCTTGCAGCGTTTCTCTCTTGCTTGTGTTTTGAAGTTTGCAGCGCGTTTCTCTCTTGCAGTGTTTCTCTCTTGCATGTGTTTTGAAGTTTGCAGCGCGTTTCTCTCTTGCAGTGTTTCTCTCTTGCAGTGTTTTGAAGTTTGCAGCACGTTTCTCTCTTGCAGCGCATTTCTCTCTTGCAGCGTTTCTCTCTTGCTTGTTTTTTTAAGTTTGCAGCAAGTTTGTGTCTTGCATGTGTTTTGAAGTTTGCAGCGCGTTTCTCTCTTGCAGCGTTTCTCTCTTGCATGTGTTTTGAAGTTTGCAGCGCGTTTCTCTCTTGCAGTGTTTCTCTCTTGCATGTGTTTTGAAGTTTGCAGCGCGTTTCTCTCTTGCAGTGTTTCTCTCTTGCAGTGTTTTGAAGTTTGCAGCGCATTTCTCTCTTGCAGTGTTTCTCTCTTGCATGTGTTTTGAAGTTTGCAGCGCGTTTCTCTCTTGCAGTGTTTCTCTCTTGCATGTGTTTTGAAGTTTGCAGCGCCTTTCTCTCTTGCATGTGTTTTGAAGTTTGCAGCGCGTTTCTCTCTTGCAGCGCGTTTCTCTCTTGCATGTGTTTTGAAGTTTGCAGCGCGTTTCTCACTTGCAGTGTTTTGAAGTTTGCAGCGCATTTCTCTCTTGCAGTGTTTTGAAGTTTGCAGCGCGTTTCTCTCTTGCAACGTTTCTCTCTTGCATGTGTTTCTCTCTTGCAGTGTTTTGAAGTTTGCAGCACGTTTCTCTCTTGCAGCGCGTTTCTCTCTTGCAGTGTTTTGAAGTTTGCAGCGCGTTTCTCTCTTGCAACGTTTCTCTCTTGCATGTGTTTCTCTCTTGCAGTGTTTTGAAGTTTGCAGCACGTTTCTCTCTTGCAGCGCGTTTCTCTCTTGCAGTGTTTTGAAGTTTGCAGCGCATTTCTCTCTTGCAGTGTTTGTCTCTTGCATGTGTTTTGAAGTTTGCAGCGAATTTCTCTCTTGCAGTGTTTCTCTCTTTCATGTGTTTTGAAGTTTGCAGCGCGTTTCTCTCTTGCAGTGTTTCTATCTTGCATGTGTTTTGAAGTTTGCAGCGCTTTTCTGTCTTGAAGCGTGTTTCTCTCTTGCATGTGTTTTGAAGTTTGCAGCGCGTTTCTGTCTTGAAGCGTGTTTCTCTCTTGCATGTGTTTTGAAGTTTGCAGCGCGTTTCTGTCTTGAAGCGTGTTTCTCTCTTGCATGTGTTTTGAAGTTTCTCTCTTGCAGCGTTTCTCTCTTGCAGTGTTTTGAAGTTTGCAGCGCATTTCTCTCTTTTAGTGTTTCTCTCTTGCAGCGTTTCTCTCTTGCAGCGTTTCTCTCTTGCAGTGTTTTGAAGTTTGAAGCGCGTTTCTCTCTTGCAGCGTTTCTCTCTTGCAGCGTTTTGAAGTTTTCAGCGTGTTTCTCTCTTGCAGCGTTTTGAAGTCTGCAGCGTGTTTCTCTCTTGCAGCGTTTCTCTCTTGCATGTGTTTTGAAGTTTGCAGCGCGTTTCTCTCTTGCAGCGTTTTGAAGTTTTCAGCGTGTTTCTCTCTTGCAGCGTTTTGAAGTCTGCAGCGCGTTTCTGTCTTGCAGTGTTTCTCTCTTGCATGTGTTTTGAAGTTTGCAGCGCGTTTCTCTCTTGCAGTGTTTCTCTCTTGCATGTGTTTTGAAGGTTGCAGCACGTTTCTCTCTTGCAGTGTTTCTCTCTTGCAGTGTTTCTCTCTTGCAGCGTTTCTCTCTTGCAGTGTTTTGAAGTTTGCAGCGCGTTTCTCTCTTTTAGTGTTTCTCTCTTGCAGTGTTTCTCTCTTGCAGCGTTTCTCTCTTGCAGTGTTTTGAAGTTTGCAGCGCGTTTCTCTCTTTTAGTGTTTCTCTCTTGCAGTGTTTCTCTCTTGCAGCGTTTCTCTCTTGCAGTGTTTTGAAGTTTGCAGCGCGATTCTCTCTTGCAGCGTTTCTCTCTTGCAGCGTTTTGAAGTCTGCAGCGCGTTTCTCTCTTGCAGCGTTTCTCTCTTGCATGTGTTTTGAAGTTTGCAGCGCGTTTCTCTCTTGCAGCTTTTTGAAGTTTTCAGCGTGTTTCTTTCTTGCAGCGTTTTGAAGTTTGCAGCGTGTTTCTCTCTTGCAGCACGTTTCTCTCTTGCAGCGTTTCTCTCTTGCATTTGTTTTGAAGTTTGCAGCGCGTTTCTCTCTTGCAGCGTTTCTCTCTTGCAGTGTTTCTCTCTTGCATGTTTTTTGAAGTTTGCAGCGCGTTTCTGTCTTGCAGCGCGTTTCTCTCTTGCATGTGTTTTGAAGTTTGCAGCGAGTTTGTGTCTTGCATGTGTTTTGAAGTTTGCAGCGCGTTTCTCACTTGCAGTGTTTCTCTCTTGCATGTGTTTTGAAGTTTGCAGCGAGTTTGTGTCTTGCAGCGCGTTTCTCTCTTGCAGTGTTTTGAAGTTTGCAGCGCGTTTCTCTCTTGCAGCGTTTCTCTCTTGCATGTGTTTTGAAGTTTGCAGCGCGTTTCTCTCTTGCAGCGTTTCTCTCTTGCATGTGTTTTGAAGTTTGCAGCGCGTTTCTCTCTTGCAGTGTTTTGAAGTTTGCAGCGCATTTCTCTCTTGCAGCGTTTCTCTCTTGCTTGTTTTTTTAAGTTTGCAGCAAGTTTGTGTCTTGCATGTGTTTTGAAGTTTGCAGCGCGTTTCTCTCTTGCAGTGTTTTGAAGTTTGCAGCGCGTTTCTCTCTTGCAGTGTTTCTCTCTTGCATGTGTTTTGAAGTTTGCAGCGCGTTTCTCTCTTGCAGTGTTTTGAAGTTTGCAGCGCGTTTCTCTCTTGCAGTGTTTCTCTCTTGCATGTGTTTTGAAGTTTGCAGCGCCTTTCTCTCTTGCATGTGTTTTGAAGTTTGCAGCGCGTTTCTCTCTTGCAGCGCGTTTCTCTCTTGCATGTGTTTTGAAGTTTGCAGCGCGTTTCTCACTTGCAGTGTTTCTCTCTTGCATGTGTTTTGAAGTTTGCAGCGCGTTTCTCTCTTGCATGTGTTTTGAAGTTTGCAGCGCGTTTCTCTCTTGCAGCGCCTTTCTCTCTTGCATGTGTTTTGAAGTTTGCAGCGCGTTTCTCACTTGCAGTGTTTCTCTCTTGCATGTGTTTTGAAGTTTGCAGCGCGTTTCTCTCTTGCATGTGTTTTGAAGTTTGCAGCGCGTTTCTCTCTTGCAGTGTTTTGAAGTTTGCAGCGCGTTTCTCTCTTGCAGTGTTTCTCTCTTGCATGTGTTTTGAAGTTTGCAGCGCATTTCTCTCTTGCAGTGTTTTGAAGTTTGCAGCGCATTTCTCTCTTGCAGTGTTTTGAAGTTTGCAGCGCGTTTCTCTCTTGCAACGTTTCTCTCTTGCATGTGTTTCTCTCTTGCAGTGTTTTGAAGTTTGCAGCACGTTTCTCTCTTGCAGCGCGTTTCTCTCTTGCAGTGTTTTGAAGTTTGCAGCGCGTTTCTCTCTTGCAACGTTTCTCTCTTGCATGTGTTTCTCTCTTGCAGTGTTTTGAAGTTTGCAGCACGTTTCTCTCTTGCAGCGCGTTTCTCTCTTGCAGTGTTTTGAAGTTTGCAGCGCATTTCTCTCTTGCAGTGTTTGTCTCTTGCATGTGTTTTGAAGTTTGCAGCGAATTTCTCTCTTGCAGTGTTTCTCTCTTTCATGTGTTTTGAAGTTTGCAGCGCGTTTCTCTCTTGCAGTGTTTCTATCTTGCATGTGTTTTGAAGTTTGCAGCGCTTTTCTGTCTTGAAGCGTGTTTCTCTCTTGCATGTGTTTTGAAGTTTGCAGCGCGTTTCTCACTTGCAGTGTTTTGAAGTTTGCAGCGCATTTCTCTCTTGCAGTGTTTTGAAGTTTGCAGCGCGTTTCTCTCTTGCAACGTTTCTCTCTTGCATGTGTTTCTCTCTTGCAGTGTTTTGAAGTTTGCAGCACGTTTCTCTCTTGCAGCGCGTTTCTCTCTTGCAGTGTTTTGAAGTTTGCAGCGCGTTTCTCTCTTGCAACGTTTCTCTCTTGCATGTGTTTCTCTCTTGCAGTGTTTTGAAGTTTGCAGCACGTTTCTCTCTTGCAGCGCGTTTCTCTCTTGCAGTGTTTTGAAGTTTGCAGCGCATTTCTCTCTTGCAGTGTTTGTCTCTTGCATGTGTTTTGAAGTTTGCAGCGAATTTCTCTCTTGCAGTGTTTCTCTCTTTCATGTGTTTTGAAGTTTGCAGCGCGTTTCTCTCTTGCAGTGTTTCTATCTTGCATGTGTTTTGAAGTTTGCAGCGCTTTTCTGTCTTGAAGCGTGTTTCTCTCTTGCATGTGTTTTGAAGTTTGCAGCGCGTTTCTGTCTTGAAGCGTGTTTCTCTCTTGCATGTGTTTTGAAGTTTGCAGCGCGTTTCTGTCTTGAAGCGTGTTTCTCTCTTGCATGTGTTTTGAAGTTTCTCTCTTGCAGCGTTTCTCTCTTGCAGTGTTTTGAAGTTTGCAGCGCATTTCTCTCTTTTAGTGTTTCTCTCTTGCAGCGTTTCTCTCTTGCAGCGTTTCTCTCTTGCAGTGTTTTGAAGTTTGAAGCGCGTTTCTCTCTTGCAGCGTTTCTCTCTTGCAGCGTTTTGAAGTTTTCAGCGTGTTTCTCTCTTGCAGCGTTTTGAAGTCTGCAGCGTGTTTCTCTCTTGCAGCGTTTCTCTCTTGCATGTGTTTTGAAGTTTGCAGCGCGTTTCTCTCTTGCAGCGTTTTGAAGTTTTCAGCGTGTTTCTCTCTTGCAGCGTTTTGAAGTCTGCAGCGCGTTTCTGTCTTGCAGTGTTTCTCTCTTGCATGTGTTTTGAAGTTTGCAGCGCGTTTCTCTCTTGCAGTGTTTCTCTCTTGCATGTGTTTTGAAGGTTGCAGCACGTTTCTCTCTTGCAGTGTTTCTCTCTTGCAGTGTTTCTCTCTTGCAGCGTTTCTCTCTTGCAGTGTTTTGAAGTTTGCAGCGCGTTTCTCTCTTTTAGTGTTTCTCTCTTGCAGTGTTTCTCTCTTGCAGCGTTTCTCTCTTGCAGTGTTTTGAAGTTTGCAGCGCGTTTCTCTCTTTTAGTGTTTCTCTCTTGCAGTGTTTCTCTCTTGCAGCGTTTCTCTCTTGCAGTGTTTTGAAGTTTGCAGCGCGATTCTCTCTTGCAGCGTTTCTCTCTTGCAGCGTTTTGAAGTCTGCAGCGCGTTTCTCTCTTGCAGCGTTTCTCTCTTGCATGTGTTTTGAAGTTTGCAGCGCGTTTCTCTCTTGCAGCTTTTTGAAGTTTTCAGCGTGTTTCTTTCTTGCAGCGTTTTGAAGTTTGCAGCGTGTTTCTCTCTTGCAGCACGTTTCTCTCTTGCAGCGTTTCTCTCTTGCATTTGTTTTGAAGTTTGCAGCGCGTTTCTCTCTTGCAGCGTTTCTCTCTTGCAGTGTTTCTCTCTTGCATGTTTTTTGAAGTTTGCAGCGCGTTTCTGTCTTGCAGCGCGTTTCTCTCTTGCATGTGTTTTGAAGTTTGCAGCGAGTTTGTGTCTTGCATGTGTTTTGAAGTTTGCAGCGCGTTTCTCACTTGCAGTGTTTCTCTCTTGCATGTGTTTTGAAGTTTGCAGCGAGTTTGTGTCTTGCAGCGCGTTTCTCTCTTGCAGTGTTTTGAAGTTTGCAGCGCGTTTCTCTCTTGCAGCGTTTCTCTCTTGCATGTGTTTTGAAGTTTGCAGCGCGTTTCTCTCTTGCAGCGTTTCTCTCTTGCATGTGTTTTGAAGTTTGCAGCGCGTTTCTCTCTTGCAGTGTTTTGAAGTTTGCAGCGCATTTCTCTCTTGCAGCGTTTCTCTCTTGCTTGTTTTTTTAAGTTTGCAGCAAGTTTGTGTCTTGCATGTGTTTTGAAGTTTGCAGCGCGTTTCTCTCTTGCAGTGTTTTGAAGTTTGCAGCGCGTTTCTCTCTTGCAGTGTTTCTCTCTTGCATGTGTTTTGAAGTTTGCAGCGCGTTTCTCTCTTGCAGTGTTTTGAAGTTTGCAGCGCGTTTCTCTCTTGCAGTGTTTCTCTCTTGCATGTGTTTTGAAGTTTGCAGCGCCTTTCTCTCTTGCATGTGTTTTGAAGTTTGCAGCGCGTTTCTCTCTTGCAGCGCGTTTCTCTCTTGCATGTGTTTTGAAGTTTGCAGCGCGTTTCTCACTTGCAGTGTTTCTCTCTTGCATGTGTTTTGAAGTTTGCAGCGCGTTTCTCTCTTGCATGTGTTTTGAAGTTTGCAGCGCGTTTCTCTCTTGCAGCGCCTTTCTCTCTTGCATGTGTTTTGAAGTTTGCAGCGCGTTTCTCACTTGCAGTGTTTCTCTCTTGCATGTGTTTTGAAGTTTGCAGCGCGTTTCTCTCTTGCATGTGTTTTGAAGTTTGCAGCGCGTTTCTCTCTTGCAGTGTTTTGAAGTTTGCAGCGCGTTTCTCTCTTGCAGTGTTTCTCTCTTGCATGTGTTTTGAAGTTTGCAGCGCATTTCTCTCTTGCAGTGTTTTGAAGTTTGCAGCGCATTTCTCTCTTGCAGTGTTTTGAAGTTTGCAGCGCGTTTCTCTCTTGCAACGTTTCTCTCTTGCATGTGTTTCTCTCTTGCAGTGTTTTGAAGTTTGCAGCACGTTTCTCTCTTGCAGCGCGTTTCTCTCTTGCAGTGTTTTGAAGTTTGCAGCGCGTTTCTCTCTTGCAACGTTTCTCTCTTGCATGTGTTTCTCTCTTGCAGTGTTTTGAAGTTTGCAGCACGTTTCTCTCTTGCAGCGCGTTTCTCTCTTGCAGTGTTTTGAAGTTTGCAGCGCATTTCTCTCTTGCAGTGTTTGTCTCTTGCATGTGTTTTGAAGTTTGCAGCGAATTTCTCTCTTGCAGTGTTTCTCTCTTTCATGTGTTTTGAAGTTTGCAGCGCGTTTCTCTCTTGCAGTGTTTCTATCTTGCATGTGTTTTGAAGTTTGCAGCGCTTTTCTGTCTTGAAGCGTGTTTCTCTCTTGCATGTGTTTTGAAGTTTGCAGCGCGTTTCTGTCTTGAAGCGTGTTTCTCTCTTGCATGTGTTTTGAAGTGTGCAGCGTGTTTCTCTCTTGCATGTGTTTTGAAGTTTCTCTCTTGCAGCGTTTCTCTCTTGCAGTGTTTTGAAGTTTGCAGCGCGTTTCTCTCTTTTAGTGTTTCTCTCTTGCAGTGTTTCTCTCTTGCAGCGTTTCTCTCTTGCAGTGTTTTGAAGTTTTCAGCGTGTTTCTCTCTTGCAGCGTTTTGAAGTCTGCAGCGTGTTTCTCTCTTGCAGCGTTTCTCTCTTGCATGTGTTTTGAAGTTTGCAGCGCGTTTCTCTCTTGCAGCGTTTTGAAGTTTTCAGCGTGTTTCTCTCTTGCAGCGTTTTGAAGTCTGCAGCGCGTTTCTGTCTTGCAGTGTTTCTCTCTTGCATGTGTTTTGAAGTTTGCAGCGCGTTTCTCTCTTGCATGTGTTTTGAAGTTTGCAGCGCGTTTCTCTCTTGCAGCGCGTTTCTCTCTTGCATGTGTTTTGAAGTTTGCAGCGCGTTTCTCACTTGCAGTGTTTCTCTCTTGCATGTGTTTTGAAGTTTGCAGCGCCTTTCTCTCTTGCATGTGTTTTGAAGTTTGCAGCGCGTTTCTCTCTTGCAGCGCGTTTCTCTCTTGCATGTGTTTTGAAGTTTGCAGCGCGTTTCTCACTTGCAGTGTTTCTCTCTTGCATGTGTTTTGAAGTTTGCAGCGCGTTTCTCTCTTGCATGTGTTTTGAAGTTTGCAGCGCGTTTCTCTCTTGCAGTGTTTTTCTCTTGCATGTGTTTTGAAGTTTGCAGCGCCTTTCTCTCTTGCATGTGTTTTGAAGTTTGCAGCGCGTTTCTCTCTTGCAGCGCGTTTCTCTCTTGCATGTGTTTTGAAGTTTGCAGCGCGTTTCTCACTTGCAGTGTTTCTCTCTTGCATGTGTTTTGAAGTTTGCAGCGCGTTTCTCTCTTGCATGTGTTTTGAAGTTTGCAGCGCGTTTCTCTCTTGCAGTGTTTTGAAGTTTGCAGCGCGTTTCTCTCTTGCAGTGTTTCTCTCTTGCATGTGTTTTGAAGTTTGCAGCGCATTTCTCTCTTGCAGTGTTTTGAAGTTTGCAGCGCATTTCTCTCTTGCAGTGTTTTGAAGTTTGCAGCGCGTTTCTCTCTTGCAACGTTTCTCTCTTGCATGTGTTTCTCTCTTGCAGTGTTTTGAAGTTTGCAGCACGTTTCTCTCTTGCAGCGCGTTTCTCTCTTGCAGTGTTTTGAAGTTTGCAGCTTATTTCTCTCTTGCAGTGTTTCTCTCTTGCATGTGTTTTGAAGTTTGCAGCGCGTTTCTCTCTTGCAACGTTTCTCTCTTGCATGTGTTTCTCTCTTGCAGTGTTTTGAAGTTTGCAGCACGTTTCTCTCTTGCAGCGCGTTTCTCTCTTGCAGTGTTTTGAAGTTTGCAGCGCGTTTCTCTCTTGCAACGTTTCTCTCTTGCATGTGTTTCTCTCTTGCAGTGTTTTGAAGTTTTCAGCACGTTTCTCTCTTGCAGCGCGTTTCTCTCTTGCAGTGTTTTGAAGTTTGCAGCGCATTTCTCTCTTGCAGTGTTTGTCTCTTGCATGTGTTTTGAAGTTTGCAACGAATTTCTCTCTTGCAGTGTTTCTCTCTTTCATGTGTTTTGAAGTTTGCAGCGCTTTTCTGTCTTGAAGCGTGTTTCTCTCTTGCATGTGTTTTGAAGTTTGCAGCGCGTTTCTGTCTTGAAGCATGTTTCTCTCTTGCATGTGTTTTGAAGTTTGCAGCGCGTTTCTCTCTTGCAGTGTTTTGAAGTGTGCAGCGTGTTTCTCTCTTGCATGTGTTTTGAAGTTTCTCTCTTGCAGCGTTTCTCTCTTGCAGTGTTTTGAAGTTTGCAGCGCGTTTCTCTCTTTTAGTGTTTCTCTCTTGCAGTGTTTCTCTCTTGCAGCGTTTCTCTCTTGCAGTGTTTTGAAGTTTGCAGCGCGTTTCTCTCTTGCAGCGTTTCTCTCTTGCAGCGTTTTGAAGTTTTCAGCGTGTTTCTCTCTTGCAGCGTTTTGAAGTCTGCAGCGTGTTTCTCTCTTGCAGCGTTTCTCTCTTGCATGTGTTTTGAAGTTTGCAGCGCGTTTCTCTCTTGCAGCGTTTTGAAGTTTTCAGCGTGTTTCTCTCTTGCAGCGTTTTGAAGTCTGCAGCGCGTTTCTGTCTTGCAGTGTTTCTCTCTTGCATGTGTTTTGAAGTTTGCAGCGCGTTTCTCTCTTGCAGTGTTTCTCTCTTGCATGTGTTTTGAAGTTTGCAGCGCGTTTCTGTCTTAAAGCGTGTTTCTCTCTTGCATGTGTTTTGAAGTTTGCAGCGCGTTTCTCTCTTGCAGCGTGTTTCTCTCTTGCATGTGTTTTGAAGTTTGCAGCGCGTTTCTCTCTTGCAGTGTTTCTCTCTTGCATGTGTTTTGAAGTTTGCAGCGCGTTTCTCTCTTGCATGTGTTTTGAAGTTTGCAGCGCGTTTCTGTCTTAAAGCGTGTTTCTCTCTTGTATGTGTTTTGAAGTTTGCAGCGCGTTTCTCTCTTGCATGTGTTTTGAAGTTTGCGTCGCGTGTGTTCCGGTCGTTTTTGTGATTGCCGCATTTTTCTCTTGCAGCCCATTACTGTTGGATTTATTTTGCCATTTGCAATGCTTTTTTATGTGTCTTCACCGTAATTTTTGAAGACTATCTAACGATATTACAAGAAAGCTTATTTAAGTGTGTTCATATCTGTTATGGTGGGTGGTGGAGAAACGAGAGGGACCCAAATGCATAACGGCTGGATGTTGAAGGTGATCTGCTCAATTTTAGAACTAGAACAAAAGTCGCAGCCAAGCCAGAGACACAATAAAGCTAAACTGCGAGAAACAAAACCTATGAACTGACAAAAACTGACAAGAAGAAATAACTATGACTAGAGATGGCAAAATTGAAAGTGTTTTGATACATACCAAAGCCTAAGCTTAACTTTTGATCCGAAGCTGTATCAAGACAAGGATATCATGAGACTGTTCCATGTCACATTCCATTATGTCACCAATTTTTTTCCCCCCTGCTTAAGTATTTAAATTCACAAGTGAATATGTGTGATCTTCTTGTCTTGTTTCCAAAATAAAATAAAAATTTAAGAAAAAAAACTGCAATTTTATAAAATGAAAATACATAAGAGAAATAAAAGGATACCTTTGACAGGTGACCCTTGACCTCTTATCGATCAATCAAATTCATATGACAGGTGACCTTTGTTTGACATCCATTTGCTGACATCTGGGGATATGACTTTTGACCTCTTATCGATCGATCAAGCTATTTTGACGTGTGACCTTTGTTTGACATAGATCAGCCATCTGTTGAAGAGGTCTTTGACATCTAAGGAAGGGGAAGTTTATGGCTAGGGTTAAGAATGATTACAGCTAAAGTCAGGAGGTTTTGAGAAATATATTAGTTGATTGTTTAAATGAGAGAAAGGCTTAATAGAAAAGTTGTAGAAGCGGTCAACATTTTAACAGCTTCAAAGACCGGTCCCTGTAAGGTAAAGATGAGCAAATAATTAGATGTGTGGGTGGTCGCAAGAATGCAGCACTGCCAGGATTTGGGTGTGGGTGGGGGGTAACAGACATTTGGCTCTCTCTGACTGATCAACTCATACTATGAGACTCAACTGCGGGGGGTCGCAAGAATGCATCATACAGTGGCACTGGACAGTAGGAACAAATGGCCAGGGGTCATAAGAATGCAAAATATAGTGTGGGAAAGAGACAGCATTTTAAGTCTCGTATGAGTATGGCTCAGGGTGCCGGAAAGTCCTCCTTTTGCCAGGTGTTTCCAGCACTACAAGGATTTGGATGGGGTGGGGGTGGTAACAGACATCTTGCTCTCTCTGGCTCATACCATGAGGGTGAACGTGGGAGGGGGGTCGCAAGAATGCACCATACTGTGACACTGAACGGAGGATGGGGTGTTTATAGCAAATAGAGGTAGGTTTAAATTACACAAAAAGGTGTCCCTCTTAGTTTGCACACATGGTGCATATGGTATCAAGGGTTGATCTACAGAGAATTCAATAATAGACCAGGTTGCCCATAAAGTTTACATCTGGTTCTCTCTGACTGATCAACTCATACTATGAGACTCAACTGCAGGGGGTCACAAGAATGCATCATACTGTGGCACTGAACAGTAGGAACAAATGGCCAGGGGTCATAAGAATACAAAGTACAGTGTGGTAAACAGTCTGTGTTGTTGTCTTAGTTCGCAAGTAAACAAATGAACATATATGATGTTCACTAGAATGCATCATGCTGTGCGGGAAATATCCTATGTCTTACTTCACAAGTAAACAGAATCAATACATCTGTTACTAACCGTAGGATGGATGTAGACTAGGTGTGAAGAGCAAATGGGTTGAAATTAGCACTTCAAGAAATTTTTAAAACACTCCCTTATTTCTATGGAGGGGGATGTAAGACTATATAAAATGGTTCAGGCATTTACGTCGGGGGCTCAACCGAGGCAGGACAGGAATCATGGACTCTGGTACGCAAAAGTCTCCTTAAAACTTTAAATCTTTAAATCTCTTAGGTCAGTACTTGTAATAGTAAAAAAACAAAAAAAAAAACAACAAACAACTCTTTTTTTAGGACGGAAAACAAGAGCTGACATCCATACACAGCCAACCGGCGGTTCTTTGGCCCTCTTAGGAGTATTCAACGGTGAGTAAAAAGATCTGATGATAAACATATGAATGCGTGTATAATGATATTACCACACCATGACAGAGTGTTAATTTCCAGAGTTGGACGCGGAGGATCTGGATGACTTCATATTGACGCAAACCGATTATGGTAATGTTTCTTTAACTTTAATAACCTTTAACAAGTGAAATGTTTCAATGAAATAACATCAGATGTAACTGTTTACAGATTTATTAAACAGTGTGGAGCAAGGGCTTCCCCGAAAGAAGAACCCAGCCGTGTTTGAGGGAGATTTGACTTTCATCGCACCGAGCGGGAGAAACGGACTTTCCCTGAATAAATCCCGGCTACGACGAATACTGCTTCCTGTTCGGGACAATCAGTTTTCAACGGAGTGTCCGAGTGTTACTACAGAGGACGGGCAGTTGGAATCATCGGTGTTACACACACCACCGAGCATACGTTTCTCTCCTCGAATAATACCGCGGGCGGACTCGCCGGTGAGTGGCTTCGGCCCTGAGACAGTCGCCGGTGAAGGAACACAAGCTGGCGGTGTAGTAGGCTGCATATCGGCGCAGCTATTAGAGGCGTCGGGCATTGTTCGCGGAGAGGAAGGACCCCTCGCTAAACAGCCTGATCTGCGGGGTAAGTTTAAAAAAAAAAAAAAACTCATCACTCTTTGTTTTTGTTTTCTCACGTGTGCGCGTAAGCGTCATACGTCATCAACACGGATGTGACGCATAGGGAGAGAGTGAGGGTGGGAGGGGTAGTGGTTAAAAGAGCGCAGCCTTTTTCAGTAGAACTCATGTCTGGTGCCTGTAAAACAAGCCAGTTGATATATTATTACTGCTCTGTCCACTTTTCCGTGCTGCATTCAACGGGAGCATTACATGGTAACATCTATGCAAATTTCACATAGTGTATACTTAAGCAAGGTTTTTTATTTATTTATCTATTTTTATGCTATTAAACTGTGTTTCAATTTGACAGAATCTGATGTTATAGTTCCTGTGAGGTCCGTGGTAAAAAATCGACGGTGCAATAGAGTGAGCAACGGACTGTCACTTGTCCGAGGGTTAATGAGAGGTACAGTTTCTTTCTCTTCATTTTTTTTCTCTTTTTTAAATTTATTATTATTATTATTATTATTGATAATATTATTTTTTTGATTATTATATATTTATTTATTTTTAAAACATTCACAATCACGGAACCAGGTATATTTAAAATACTTTTATGGTTATTTCTCCTTCATCCACAGAGGCCGACCTGTCGATAGAACGGATAAGTCCTACAATTCGGCCCGACCCTCGTCTGTGGAGGAAAAGAAACACTACCATCCGGCGTGAAAAATCAAGAGGTCGGGCATTCATGAGAAGTAGCGAGATTCTTATACAGAAAATTAACCGTGACTTGAAGGTGATTTCGAAGTAAAGTAAATGTGTGTATATATATAAGTAGATATCTTAACCCCTCTTAGCCATTCTCAATTCTGTGTAAAGATGGATAATCAAGCAGGCAGAGCTGTGCCGGCTGTAACATCCGAGGCTGTGGGAAATTTGGAAAACATTCCCATACCGGTTCATATGTGGAATTACTTTACACCGCTGGAGTATGTGCTCCTTAATGTCGATTATCAGTCATCTCCTATGAATATTGAAGAAGATGAAAATGATGAAATTGATGTGTTACACAAATTAGAATCATCAATCCTGAATTTAAACGGGCCTCCGCCACCCACCCTGAGTTTGCAAAATGAGTCACCGAATATTGTCTCACCAAATCCAGCTCCTTGTGTCGCATCACTAGATACAGCCTCAGCGAATAGTGCTTCTCAAACTTCAGCATCAGATACTGTCTCACCAAATCTTATTTCTTTACCTTCTCCAGCTGCAGCAGAACAAACTCGGCAGCAAGGTAGGGGGTTTGACTCAGGAGAATGTAGCCGTCCCTGAATAGAATCAGAGAGATACACCTCCACCGATTGAGTGTGAACGTTTCAATTGTCTTGAAATAAGACGTCCCGTCACAATACCGCATCCGTGCCCTGATATAATGCCTAACATCGCTGAGTTCACTTCAGCTGTTATGAGCAGAAAGTGGCAGAAACAGTGCGATCACTCGCCAGATGTAATGATGTCGTCCAGCTAGAATTAGTAGGTGAGAGTATTTCTCAACACATTACCGTTTCTGTCACAGACGAGTCTGATGTAATCCTGAAAGCCTTTCTGGACTTTTTAGACGAGTTAACTCAATCGAACGCAGAGATTGCCTCTGATACTAACATGGAGTTAGTCCTCCAGGTAGTAAGAAACTCTACAGGGGGCACCAAACGGAAGGCTTCAAAAACCTTAGAATGCGAATTAATCCATAAGAAAAAACGTCACTTGTACATTACAGATAACTGTGACAATCAACTCTGCTTCGCCATCAGTCTTGCGCACGTCTCCGGCTGTAAATTTACCGATAGTCAGGCTTCGGCCCAGGCGAGAGAGTGGCATCATCAGGCAGGGCTGACTGATCAGACGCCTGTATCTTTCAGTGATGTTGGAAAATTCGAAAAAACTAAACAGAAAAATTGTGGTGTTTCACAGAACCAAGGGTGATCTAGCTCTGTGTAAATTTGAGACTGATTTCAGAGATCGATCAAGCCCTCTCTTTCTGTTATTACTCCAAAACCATTACTATGGAATAAAAAACCTCAAAGGATTTATAGGGTCGAGGTACATTTGCAAGCACTGTTACACCAGTTACAATGAGCCACACTCACACTACTGTCCTGATTACTGTCCTGTGTGTTCATTCGACTCGTCATGTACAAATCAAGAGTTCAGTCCTGTATTTTGTGGCAATTGCAACAGAAGCTGTCGTAACTCGTCGTGCTTCAACAGACACAAAGAACCTCGTGAGAGACCCCGAGCCAGAATGCAAGTGAGTGATTGTGATCTGATTAAAAGGTGTCCGACGTGTAAGAGATTTTATCGCGTTGCGATGACTAAGGTAAAAAAAACCCACGTGTGTGAAGGTTTAAAATGTACAATCTGTGGTGAGAAACTGACCCCCGATTCTACAGCAACTCTCTGTGGACACCAGTGCTACATTCAGCCTAGCAGCGCCGACGAACGGCTTGACGAAAAACTGATCTTTTATGATTTTGAATCCTTAGTCGGTCAGAATGATGTGCATGTCCCCTTTCTGGTCTGTGCAAAAACGCTGAAAGGTGTTGAGTGGTCTGCCTACGGATTGGATTGTGTCAGGAAATTCCTCCTCCATTTCAGGAGACCACGCTACCGTGGATACACGTTTATTGCTCACAACGGACGAGGATATGATAGCTATCTAATCCTTAACGTCATGGTGCAACTAGGTATGAAGCCCTCTCTCATCACACAGGGGAGTAAAATTCTCTGTTTTACAGACTGTGATTATGGTTTGAGATTCATTGATAGTCTGTCATTCCTGGCTATGAAACTGAGTATGATGCCGAAAGCATTAGGTTTCAGTGATCATACCAAAGGTTTCTTTCCCCACAGATTCTCTTCAGAACAGAATTTGAAATATGCCTTTTCCTTCACCGAGTTACTACTCTGTAGAACTCATGAGCCCCAGTGAGCAGGGAGAGTTCTACAGATGGTACGATGGAGTGGGTAAAGGCACCTTTAACTTTCGTGAACAGAGCATGCTTTACTGCAAAAATTATGTAGACATACTCTTCAAGGGGTGTGTCAAATTCCGCGAGCAATTCTTTAATGAGACGCGCGTGGACCCCCTGAAATGCATCACGATCGCGTCGGCCTGTATGAAGGTTTTTACCGCCAACTTTCTGCAGCCTAAAACCCTGGCTATACCTTCACCCGTTGATTACAGTCAGCAGAGTAAGACCTTCTCAAACGCATCCATCCAGTGGCTGGAGTGATTAGCGTTTAGCAGAGGGATTGAGATTAGCCACCTGTTAAACACAGGGGAAAAGGGAATCGGTCCTTATCACGTAGATGGGTATGCGGAAATTGACGGTGTGAGGGTAGCTTTTGAGTTTCATGGCTGTTTCTTTCACGGCTGCCCCGTCTGCCATCTGCCTCAGGACGTATGTCCGCTGAGGAAGGCGCCGTTTGAAAAGTTCTATACAGAGACCCGTGAGAGAGAGAGAGTGCTTCAGTCAGTGTATGGTCTTCGCTTGCAGGTCATGTGGGAGCACGAGTGGACTGAGATGAAAAAGTCCCATCCGGAGGTGATTGAATTTCTCAAGAGCTTTAACGCCCCTGAACCTCTCTCTCCCAGACAAGCACTGTACGGTGGTCGGACCTGCGCACTCAGGTTGAGGTACAGTGCGGGGGTAGATGAAACAGTGCACTACGCTGACTTTACATCTCTTTACCCCTATGTACATTGCAGCTTTCCTTACCCTCTCGGCCATCCCAGAATTATTTGCAAAGATTTTGATGACCCTGACAGCTACTTTGGTTTCATAAGAGCTGTTGTTTATCCTCCGCGTGGGCTGTTTTTCCCAGTTTTACCTTACAAGTCATCTCACGGAAAACTTGTATTCACTCTCTGTCGCACCTGTGCTGAAATGAATAACCAGGCAGGTGCATGCAACCACAGCGATGAGGAGAGAGCACTAACAGGTGTGTGGGTGAGTGTGGAGTTTAGCAAGGCGTTAAAGCTTGGTTATCGTCTTGCTAAAATCACTGAGGTGTGGCACTTTGACAGGACCAGTAGCTCAATCTTTGTAGACTACATACACACATTTATTAAGGGTAAACAAGAGGCTTCAGGATATCCCGCAGACGCACTTGATGAGGAGAGTAAGCTCAGGTACGTCAGAGATTACAAACTCCATCAAGGTATTCAGCTGGATACCAGCAAAATAGAGGTGAACCCTGCTAAAAGACAGGTGGCTAAACTGTGTCTGAACAGTTTCTGGGGGAAATTTGCACAGAGGAACGACCTCCATCAGACCACCATCGTCACAGACCCGAATTAATTTTTTTAACTTCATGTTCTCGGGTAAATACAAGATAGCCTACTTCCACTTTCTAAACCCTGACATGTGCATGTTGCAGTGGACTTACAACAAACGGTGCATCGCACCTCCCAACAAGGTAAACAATGTATTCATTGCAGTATTTACCACCGCATATGCACGTTTAAAGCTGTACAGCTGTCTGGAAGTAATGCAGGACAAAATTCTCTACATAGACACAGACAGTCTATGTGGTGAAAAAAGGTGAGACTCCTCTGAAACTGGGAAACTATCTGGGGGATTTGACCGATGAGCTGGGGGGTGACACAATTCAGGAATTTGTTGCAGCAGGACCCAAGAGTTACTCCTACCAGACCAGAAATCAGAAAAAAGTATCGATGCGCGTTAAAGGCATCACTCAGCCGCATGAATGCAGCAAGAAGGTTAACTTTGACAGCGTCAAAGAGTTAGTGGAGGGATACTTGGCTGGCTCCAGAGAAACGGTGATCGAGACCCCTCAGCGTACCATCAGAAGAGATAAAAAGGGGGTTCTGTTAAAGAATGTGACATTCCCGAATAAGTTCTGGGTGGTGTATGACAAGAGACGCCTTTTTCCTGAAGGTATAACTCTGCCTTTCGGTTATTAAGGTATTAAGGTGATTAAGAGGGGGAAAAAAAAAAATGTCGCAATTTTCTGATATGAAGGAGATTGATTTTGACCCCAGACTAAAGACTCCTTTTTCATGTCTGATTGTGGGGCCCAGCGGATGAGGGAAATCGTTTTTTGTTAAAAGTGTTTTAAAAAAGTGTAACCATGTGATGGATGATGTACCTGATAATATTGTTTGGATTTATACCTATTTCCAACCATTGTACGCTGAACTGCAGCGGCCGAATAAAAACATCAAATTTGTGGAAGGATTGCCTCATTCTTTTGAAGATGAAAATCTGTTCCCTCCTGATCGTAAGCACTTGGCTATTCTGGACAACGTCATTTTTCAGGCTTCAGACCATCCTGAAGTGGTAAAAATTTTCACACAGTACAGACATCACAGAAATATGAGTGTCATGATGTTGACTCAAAATGTATTTCATCAAGGGAAATACAGTCGCACCATCAGCCTTAACAGTAACTACCTGGTGCTGTTTAAGAATCCCAGAGACAGATTGCAGGTGAATATACTAGCCCGTCAAATCTTCCCCTCAGAGAAAGCTATCTTCCTGGAGAGCTTTGAGGACGCCACCAGAGAGCCGCACAGGTATTTAATCGTCGACCTGACCCACTCATGCCCAGAACAATACAGACTGAGAACAGGTTTACTTCCTAGTCAGTGGCCAGTTGTCTATGTTCCGAAAGCATAGTAATTTATCATGTCAGCCCGTATAAAAAGGAATGCTCCGTTACTCAGAGCTCTGTACCACGCCACACCTCAGAAACGTAAGGACAAAGCTTTGTGTGAGATTGCTCTGAATATTTTAAAAGGTAACATTAAGCTATCCCCTCCCCAGTATCGGAGTTTGAAAAAGCAAAAGAAAGTTATCAGACTGCTGGCTGATAAGAGAACCGGTTTAAAACGTAAGCAGCTGGCTCTCAAAAGTCAAGGAGGTGGGTTTATTCTTCCTATCCAAACGGCTCTTGCACCTGTAATTGGGGATCTAGTGGCCGGAATCGTTAGAAGATAAGATGTCGCTCAGGACGGCACAAAATATGTTTCTCATCTCTCCTCATCAGTTCAAACACTTGATTCAGTCAGAGACTTCTATCAGACAGACGGCGGAGAATGATTTGGATAATAAAATGATAGCGATACTCGACGAGTCAGGAATGACCTCTTATGAAAAAATTAAGAAATACGACGCCCTGCTGCAAAGAAACCTCACCCTGATCAAGCAAGATCAAATGGAGGAGCCACAGATGACTGTGACTCTTCAGCGAAACAGTCTTAATGATCCAATACCTGAATCAGATTCCCGTGAGACAGATCGGGTTCACGAGCCCGATCAGCTAGAATTGGATGCAACGGCGAGTGAGGTATTAAAAATCCTTCCAAAGCGCGATCGCAGAAATGGTGAATACATCTTGAGGAAATTATCTGACAGAAATGGCTGGACCACCAGAAGAGAATTTGTTTATCAGGGGCAGGTTGTGAGAGGATCACATTTGGTTGATTTACTTAAAAACCTTCTGCTCCCTTTTAAAAGAAAAGCCCAAACCATGCAACCAACAGGCTGGACAAGTTTTCTCAATGTCCTGAATGAACTGAACATACCTTTATCCTTACCTTTAGCCCGTGAACAATACCGTCATCTCAAAACAGAGCCGAGCGGAATGGAGAAAATACCATCTGTAAAACCGAAGAAGAAGATAACCCTCTCCCCACATTTTTTAAGATCTGGACATGGTGAGCGAGACAAGGCTGCAGATGAACATAGTTTGCATAAAAAGATAAAACCTCCGCGCTGGGTTACCTTTTCACCATAAATTTCTGTAAGAAATTAATAAAAATGATACCGTCATTTGTTCTCAATATAAAATTTTATTGATTCCAATTTTCAGAGTCTACAGAGTCATCACTTTCATGCATTCACAATTTGTAGCACTCTTTGAACATCTGTAAAGAACAGGCTCCGTGTTGAAAAGAGGTAGCACTCTTCTTTCTGATGCATCTCTGATATTTTTTCACAAAGTTAGATACCATCACATCATTTTTAAGAACATCATCACTGTAGGAGGATAATACTTGTTGCAGAGACATTCCGCACGCCCGGTGGCAGAGGTAATAAACGCACTGCTGACCGCACATGGTGGACAAGGTGTTCTGAAGTTGGCGATTATGGTACGTTATCTTCAGGGATCGGTCTTTCAGAAATGACACAATGTCTGAGGGGTAGTGAGAAAAATCTGGCGGTAGCCCGTAAGAGTCGAAAAAGGTGGCTTGACCGTTCTCCTCCAGAGTCAGAGCTAGCCAGTGCTCCCCAGGCATGTGAGAAGGATTTGTGTTCACAAAAATGTAAGCCGGCTTTGTAAACATTTGTGTGAGCAAGGGGAGTTGGTCACTAGCCCACACGCCACAAAATAGGTCTCCCAGTAGATGGTGCAACAGGCTCACCAGTTGGTGGTTATTCATGCTTACTCTTTTAATAATAGTCCACCAGCACCTGTCTTCTCGAGTTGATCTCCAAAATGGAATCGTAACATGCGTAGACAATGAGGGTTGTGGTGTGAGGTAACGGAACTCTAAACCTCATTTCCAGTCTTAAATTCCCATTAGAAATAGGTGACAAGGCGTCGCTATCCTCACCAGGATTGAGATTAAAGATAAACAGCGAGTAACCATTGTTAAATTCTTCACGTGTGATACTCAGAGGGAGATCTTTTAAATGACGACCGGTTGCTGTAAACAAATTGTAAAATTCCCGGACTGAAATGCCTTGGTTGAACTGAGGCTGGAACGCCTTGGCGGGAACTTGTTTACCATCCTGACAAAGAGCTAGATACTCTATATCCATATGTTTAAAGTGTAAGGGTGACAAGTCCCTTCTTCCCGTGAATGCCTCGTGGTGCATCATACCTAAAACAATATATTTAGGCATCGCTCCCAAAAAGAGATTCTCCTGATTACATATCCTCGAATTTTCAGGGATGGAGTATGTTTTTACATTCACTCGTGACAGTGGGTAGAGAGCGTTTCCTCTCATTAAGGCCGATGTGTGGCCTAAACGAACAGCGGGGGAGACGGAAACTTTTTTGATAAAAAGAGAGGCTCCTAATATCATTAATCGGAAAGTCGAGTCTCTGGTTCCCATGAGATAGAAAGCCTCGCTGGCTCTGGTTAGTTTAACTCTCATATCCACAGAGTTCAGCAGGAGCCTTTCGCAGAAAAAAATATCCCCATGGAGGGGGCCCATTAGGTGTACTTCTCTGGAATTAGCTGTACAGAGAGCCCTCTGGTTTAGCCCTCTGTTTGGCCCATTATTGGTTACTATAGAGTCTATGGCGCCGGCTGTGTCTTTATAATAAAGACCAGCGCTGAACTGACTCTTTAACGTGTCTTCAGAAAAGTTTAGCAGAGTCTCGATCATAGCTCTATATGGGTGGATGGCACTAGACTGTGAAATTAATCTATCACCCAGAGTAACATCGCATTGACTGAATAGTGTATTGAGAGGATAACTGATGAGACCCACAGGTGCGTCGTTTGCCAAGTTTGTGCCGTCTGCATTGGTGATCTTCATGCGTAGATGTGACAAGGTATCGTTGAGATCCATATACTTTTCACCATCTCCCGGTATAAAAAACTCAATCGGACCATTCTCAGTAATAGCGGATAGAGGCATAATTTCCGTGTAGATCTTATCCTCGATAGAAAGCTGGGTCATAGGGACTGAAAATAAGTCCAGTTCTGCCAGGGTGCACTCAGGGGATTTGTGATGCAAAAGAGCCATGTTTTACTCTCTTTCTCTCTCTATTTATGATTCAGTGAAATATATCCCTGCTCCGTGCAGACTTCCTCCCTTTAGGCTTGATCCTTCCAACTGACTTCTTTCTTTTGAGCGGCCTCACTATTTGTGACCTCCTCACACGTTCACTCGTGACAGAACCATGATACCCGATCCTTCTTGTCCTCCCGTCTCTGCAGGACCAGAGATCCTTCTCATGGTTTTGCCTATGACATCTGAGGCAATGTTTGTAGCTGCTGTTTTCAGATGAGGCTGAGCTATAGCAAAACCTTTTTTAACAAGGGGGGCTACGAAGCGAAATAATTTTTAAAATATAGAGCCTATTCCACGACCGTACATTACAGGTGCTCCATAAAAACCAGGCAGGGTACCTCCGACCTGGTTCTGGTAATAGTTTACGAAGCGGTGAGGATCATCCCTCATGTTTATCTGAACCATGTTGCTTTGTTTTGTTGTCCTCCTCCTGACACAGACACAGACACTGAGGTGACCTCTGACTGAACGTTTGCTTGATAATGACTAATACGTCTGTGATCGACCCGTTTATATATATATATATATATATTTACTTCTGATCAGAGCTTATCGGGAGAGATAGAATCACAATTCCCTCTTACTCTCTCTGTGATATCAGAGTGAATGACCATTTTATTACGCGTTGTGATATCACGGGTCAGAAGTGTAGTCTCACAACGGTTTTCCCATAAGTAAAATTTACCGGAGTGTTTTGATCCGTTTTAATCTCTATGTGGATGTTTTCAATATGCCTCTTTGCTACAGGTAGATAGTTGACCGGGTTAAAAGTATGCGTAATTATATCGCCAAACTTACCCTCTACTCTAACTGTTCGCAAGAGCGGGGCATAAGCATCGCCGACTATCTGAGGAGCAACCACATCGCTGTAACAGTAAAGCTGGTAGAAACCTGCTTTTAAATCCATCGGGTAAGGGGCACTCCTTTTATCAAATACGATCCATTTGCCAGGCTCCACACCTAGCATGTAGCTCAGTGGTGGATAAAAACGCAGGTGGTACTGGGCACCTGCCTGATACATGAGTCTATTTTCCACCGTGTTCACGACGAAATAAATATCAGAACCTATTTTTCTAAGGTGACCCTCAATCTCGGCTTTGAGCTGATTCAAATCCTTGAAATGTCCGCATCCTATATTCTGGCGGTAGAACTTTTCCAGCCCCGCTTTCCTCCATTCAAAAAAAGCCTGGTCCCTGGGGACATTATACCATGTGTACGGATAAGAAATCTCCATCAAGGCAACCTGCCACGAATCTTCCAAATCGATATGCTGGGCTAAATGCACACGGAAACTGGAACTGGTATTATTCTTAAAGACATCGAGACTAGCGTTGGAGGGCAGGGTGATATAAAACCCCTCATCCTCTACCGTTCGGTTCATGGTGTTATGTTGCTGGCTAGGAGTAGCGATGGCCCCTTTATACCTCGTGAAGGTCACTGACCCAGCTGTTGAATTTCTCAGGCCAGTTTTTCCAACGGACAAAAACCTGTTTTACACACCTGATGCTGCGTCGTTTTAATATCTTCTCCACTTGATACATCTTGCTAACTTTTTGAAGCTCCTCCGCGTAAAAGGAACCTTCAATAGCTTCTCCATCAAAATCTTTGAGTTTGTACACAGGGGGAGATCGTTCAAGCTGCTCGGTCACTGTAAACACTTCATCTGTAAAACTTTGTTCATATTTCTTGTCAAACCTGCCTCGCAGTTTAGATATTCTTACAAGATCTCCTTTTTTAAACTTTATCCTTGAGTCCTTGCAGCGTCGATCGCGTGCAGAGCCATACAGGTTCTGAAAAACTTTAAAGGTGTTTTCTAGAGTCACCTCTACAGGCTTCATTTTGATGCTCGTGTGGTAACTGTGGTTGTAACTTTCCACGAGATCCTGCAGGACGTCGAGGTATCGACGTGTGTTATTAGCAGTAAAATATCTCCACATCCTGGTTTTTAACATGCGGTTAAACCTCTCAATCACAGACGCCTTTACCTCGCTCGGCGTAGCAAAATGCACAACTCTGTGGTTCTCTAATAATGCCTTAAATTTTTTCTTAAAAAATTCTTTCCCCGCATCAGTTTGAAGTTTTTTAGGGGTCTCGCTTCCTCTAAAAACGGATTCAAAAGCCTTTACCACCTCTGCGGCTGTTTTTCTCTTCATAGTGCGAACGTAGGCCTTTTTTGAAAACACGTCAATGACGGCTAATAGATAATTATACCCGTCATTGTACTCAGCCAAGGCCTGCATGTCGCAGAGATCTGCTTGGAATTGTTTTAAGGGGCTGGTGACAAAAACTCTGTTGCTCGGAAAATGTATTCTTGCAGGTTTATGTAGAGTATATGCATCTTGCTCTGATAAGAAGTCTTGCACTTTTCCGCACGCAACTTTCTTACCCGTTTCGTCCTGTACAGCTTTACGCAACCTCTCTACTCCCCCAAAACTACCTGGATGGATAGGATCGTAGAAAACCTTTTTCATTAATCTCGTTTCAGCCATCTCACCTTATACAAACTCGGACTTGTAATGATAGAAAACACAAAACGAAAGTATATTTCAACCTTTTATTTTTTCTCTAATGTGTGATAATACACACACACACACACATACATATGATCACGAAAAGCAGGAATGCTAGTAATATAGGATTTAAGAAAAGTTAAATGTTATAACAACATCACATGATTACAATATTAGTCTAAACACATCCAACTGATGGAAAGAAGGAATGTTACACCCTTCTTTTAACCCTCCCAGAACTTTGTCATGGTTTGAAGCTGCTGCTATTTCTTTATATCTTCTCCAATCAACTGCTCGTACATATTGTGTATAGAAGTGTTGATTTGTTTCACCAGAGTTAGTTCGTACAAGTAAGCTTCTGCCACAGCCCTGACTCTGGCATAATCTTCACAAATGTTACGCGCAGTTAGAAGATGTTGAATGGAAGCAATGAATCGTTGATTATAAAGTCTCCGCATCAGAGTGTAGTAATGGTCATGAAAAAAGTCATCCTCGTGGACATCCTTGCACTGATGTTGGCGTAAACAAGGGTGATCGACACTACACCCGTAGCATTCTTCAATCATAAATTTTTTGATGGTCTCATTCAAGAGGTGTATCACTGCAGTTTTCACAACTTTGATAAAACCTGAGGGGACCCATCCATCAAATTCGTCCTCGCCCTCTCCTCTCCCATCCTGAGTGTCTGCAGGGGGCCCCTGGCCTGATGGAAGCTGAGAGTCCTCCATTTCGTTAGATTTAGCTTCCTCCGTTGTTACGGCCACGGTGGATCCTATCGGGTAGAGCGTTAAGCAGCAGTCATCAGGCGCCGAATTTGAGAACTCGATCTCGAGAGAAGAGGAGGAGTTGGAGGAGAAGAAAGACTCAGACGAAGTCGCTGGTGAAGGAGGGTGATACGGCTCCAGGTAGTATCTATCGCTGTCTGGTGATCCAAACTGCGGTGATGTGGATGTTGCAGAAGGGCTCCCTGTATGCATCAATAGCGATGGAGAAGCATTCTCCAGATCGCGGTCAGTGATCTCCTCGCACAATGTCTTCTGGACGCTAGTTCTCATCCTGTTCCTCGTGTTGATCGGTGTATGACCTGTGCTGGAGTGTGTCCTTATAAACCTGAAGGGGGTGTGGTTATTGAGGTTGAGGAGGAGGGTGCTCAGTGGAGGGAGGTCTACACAGCCAGGGTTTTCTTGACTGCTAGAATCTCACCCCAGTTCTGGCAACTACGGAACAGCATGGAAACTCGATCCGCTATATCATTCATCTTCTCCACCCAGGCTGCATGAGGTATTGCTAACAGCGTCCTAAACACACCACAGTCAGAGTTATAACCCTCAATAACAAAAAGATCCCACTCTTCATTCTCATTAGATTTCCGGTGGCTTGCACGGAAGAACCAACGGCCTATAACGCCTGTTTTCGATTGCCACACAGCAGTGAAAACCATCCTTGTTTTGGCCAGCTCAGCATCATCCAGAGGATTATTCAGTCTCGGACTCTCCAGTCTCGGTCGTTTGGCTGCAGACGCTGCTGGGATTTCTTCGGGTTCTTCTTTCACTGTTAATACCTCCTCAGCCGAGCCCTTACCTCCTTCTATATGACACGGTATAGCTAGTCTCAACACTCCCCAGTCGTTGGAAGTTAGCATACCCACAGTGGTCAGAGGTCCCGGCTTCTCACCACCCTCGTCAAGCTGATACAGACAGATGTCACCTGTTTCATACATGAACACATAGCCCCATCTTCCCCGCAGTCCATAAGGCTCCAGTGACCATTCTTCCTGTAGAGACACGGGCGGCGGTTGCTGCGTTCTGCACAGAAACACCATCCTTTTCTTGGGAAAATTTGGTATCAAGGGCTGATCTTCAAATATCGTTACCGGAGTCTCACAAATGAGAGACCGCAGAGCACACGTCCTCTCCGGTGCCCGCATAGATTTCTCCTCTACACTCACTCTGCTTCTTGTCCTGGGCATCTTGAATCAGCTATCTTTCACCCCAAAGTCGTTCTCTACACACTGACTGTCTCAGGGTTTTTATCCTTTACTCGAAACCCCTCCCCTGTCCACCCATTGGCCCTCAAACCTTGGGTCGAACAATACCCCCCACACATCTAATTATTTTCTCATCATTACCTTACAGGGACCGGTCTTTGAAGCTGTTAAAATGTTGACGGCTTCTACAACTTTTCTATTAACCCTAACTCTTTCTCTTATTTAAACATTCAACTAATATATTTCTCACAATCTCCTGACTTTAGCTGTAATCATTCTTAACCCTAGCCATAAACTCCCCCTTCCTAAGATGTCAAAGACCTCTTCAACAGATGGCTGATCTATGTCAAACAAATAGCTTGATCGATCGATAAGAGGTCAAAAGTCATATCCCCAGATGTCAGCAAACGGATGTCAAACAAAGGTCACCTGTCATATTAATTTGATTGATCGATAAGAGGTCAAGGGTCACCTCTCAAAAAGAGTTTGATCGAAGGTATCCTTTTATTTCTTTTACATATCATATATACTTTATATGTAATGTGTATAATATGTATTATTTCTCATGTCCTTCCATGTTAGATGACTGATTCTAGCCGGTATGTGTAAAACATTTTAAAGCTCCTCTAAAGTGCAGGGTGTTTGCAAGTCTTGCTTTCTTTACCCAAGTGTAAATGATACTTCCATACAAATTATACTATAAACAAACACATAAAGTTACAAGACACAAAAAGACACAAGAAAACATCTCCCTGTTTATTGAGTGTAATATTTTAAAGTCACACATATTTGGACACCGGATGTTGCTGTGGAGAGACATGTCGAACGTTGCAAAAGATTGATTCTTTGTCCAAATCAATTGTTCCAAATGATTCTGCCATCACTAACTATGATACAAACCATGGATTGTAACAGAGAGGATCTGGCAAGGACTGAAGGAAACCAAGGGGAATATACTCTGAAGGAACCTGATGAGGAAGTGACTCCAGCTGTGACTAGTCAGCATGGAAACAGGTGTGGAAATGGAGCTGAGAACCAGAACAGGAGGGAACTGAGGAAGCTAATAATAATGACCAGAATGTAAATACAGGTCAGAAAAACATAGAACAAAAGCAAACTGAGAACATAGAACCAAAGATTGAATAACTAGATCACAAACAGAACACAAGTAAACACAGATCATGACAAGATAAACAACAGCTGAAGAATAAAAGCTGTCAAGGGCATTGTAAACTCTTAAATACTGTACCTTGAGCTTCAAACCCTGACCAGGCCTATATCTTTAAGTCTGGTAGAAGTTGTGAATGCAGCACTACATATTATATCTACTGAGACAAACACAAAGCAGTAATCCTTGAGATTCTATAATATGATCATCACAATTTATAAGAGATATATACCACGTAGAAGAAGGCTTGAGTCTAAATCAACATGGAAAGAAATTAACCAGCTATCAAATCAAGAAAAACAACTATCTATGAATTACAATAAAATACATTTTGTTTAGTCACTGGATACTCACAGGTGAATGGGCAATCAAAATATATACACAGCTAGTTTTCAGAGAACCTGCTCATTTTATAAGATAGCTGGTTTCACCGCACAAAAAAGTTAAAAACAAAGAGCAACCATCATGAAAGGATACGCCTCTTGTCTTGTCTATGGCTTTAATCCATTGTAACTTAACACAAATATCACCTCGGGCCAATGTATCCAAGATTGGATCGTTTGTGAATGATTCACAAATCGGTTTCTGTTTAACTAGATTCAAGAGGATGACCTACTGCAATGCATTGTATAGCGCTACATGTATCTTTTTTTGTTAAGTTTGATTAACTCCATTCTAAATAACAAGCAAAGATTTTTTACTATTATCTATATGCTTGCACATGCCACTTATAAAAGATTCGCTGTACTGTTTGAAAAATAAAAAAACTGTTTGATTGAGGTAATGATTTTTGTCCTATATATAAAGTATATGTATGTATGTATAATTTATTTTTGGGATAGATACAGTATTTTGTCATTTGTGCATAAATCTACAACAAAAGTTCCATCATTTCACTTCCTATCAAACTAAAAAAATCCTCATATGTGTGTAACCTGGACATTCATGTTTCAATTTTATACTAAATCACATTAAGTAAACAGTGAAACTGTAAACTGTGAAATTTTTAAATCAATTGTTATATCATAAAATTGTGATGGTGTTCACCTGTTCAATGTGAAAGCAAGATGTCAATCTATGCACATAAAACATTCTACATAATAAGGTACAAAGGCAAAATTATTGTCCTCTGTTAAAAAAAGTTGTTTACTGTCTTGATTCTTAAGAATTACATTTTAACACAGAATTACGACTTGAACAAACTTGAAAACAACTAGTCCGCAATTTTCAGTTAATGCTACAAACCTAACGTTCCAACTCTGAGAAAGAGAAACAGTTGACTATTCACACAGACTAAGAAAAAATTAAAAGAAAGAGGAGAATAGTTTATACTACTAGATCAAAGCTGTTCCTGCAAAACAACAGTGAGAATGCTTCTTTAAGTTGAATGGGATTAGTTGACCATGCTCAAAAAGCTGAATCTAGTGTAAATTTAGCAGAAATCAAGTGAGTAATAGCAAAAATGGCTTCAGTGTTATACACAGCAAGGGAGCGAGTTGAACACAGTTGAACCTGTCTCTGGTGTCAGACCAAATTTTCATTGGAGTTAGTGAGAGAAATTGAAAGGTTTCTCTCGCTTCAAGGCTCATAGCTGAAATTCTGTAAATGTGAGCTCTTTAGTAGTTACATCAGCTGAAAGAGGACAAGTGTATCTACATTTTAAGGTATAATTTATTTGTCTGAGTTAAACAGTTTGAAAGTTAGAGGAGTTTTTTTGAATATCAGAAAAAGTTAAATGATCAGTGTGACACTCTGCTCTTCTCATTCATAAAAATCAAGAAGGAGCAAAAATTGTCATGTTTTTGAAACTGTCATATTTCAAAATTGGCTAAATATTTTACAAAACTGAATCATTTGGTAAAAGCTGAATGTCTTGTGACCCGTTTAAAGTTTGAATGGTGTCTCTAGATGAAAGTATGTTAAAGTAGTTAGGTTGGAAACAAGAGGAAGAATTGAAAGCATTTCCCATTCATTTGAATGACAGAAAATTTTGAATAAAAGTTAAATATTTTAAAAAGTATCAAAAATTATAAACACCAAAAGTCATAGCAATAATCTCCTGAAGGAGCTGAACGTTTTGATACCAAAATGGTTGAAATCGGTTGAAGTATGCAGGACTAGTTAAACATAAAAAAATGTACGGAAGAACTAAGATGTTGGAATAATAATAAAGGGAAACAGGAAAACAATAGTGAGAATGCCTTAAAGCATTCTCACAATAATAATAAAGAGAAACAGGAAAACAATAGTGAGAATACCTTAAAGCATTTTCACAATAAAAGATTAAAACAAATTCATATTGGAAGTGAACGACATAGGAAAATGTTGATATAACTGAGTAAAACCATTATGGGGTAAAACTTGTAATGCCAAGCTTTTTCTTTATTCTTTCTCTTTCTTGTCAGACTTTCCAGCAGGAAGGTCACTTTTTCTTTCCAGGTTGGAATTTTCTTAACCCTGACGCGGCCTAATTATAATCTTAAAGTTGTTTTTATCATGATTGGGTTGATAACAGTTGCGAGACCTACCCTGAGAAAATGGAAAGTAGCAAAATCTCAATCAGTTAATTAATCAATCAATCTGAATTTATTTCTATAATAAAGGATTATAGCAAAGACCTAAATAAATTCCAATGCAAAGAAGAAAAGAAGAAAAAATAAAGAAATTGAATAAAAAAAAAGAGCCTTAAAAACAATATGTAACACTATATTTCACCTTATCCAACCTCAGTTCTAATGCACTAAAGGATTGTACTCTGCATATCACTTCATATGTTAGGCAACATCTATCTGTATCAGGAAACAAAAAATGGATTTTTTTGGCACAAATGCCCTTGATTGGAAAGTTGCTTGACAGGAAATGAGGGCAGAGAGTGAGAGAGAGGGGAAGGACACTCAGCAAAGAGCCCTGAGCCGGGACTCAAATCGGGGAAAGCTGAATCAGGGAACTTAAGTCTCTCTATATGGGACACCTGTTAAACCTGTTGAGCTAGATGGTGCCCAAATGTTTTTAAAGTTCTTACATCCTAGAGGGCTTTGTAGGACCACTATCAAAACTAAAAATGTAATTTAAGCTGCAAATAGCAGGAGCTAGCTTAGCTCAGCTTTTGCCTGTGTCACTGTTGAGGATTACACTGTCATGTTCACATGTTTATGACTGAGATCATTCAAGACATTGACTGAAGAGATATCTTCCTCTGTAAATATATCTAAACTAACTAAGAAACAACCTCTAAGTTTTTAAATGGAATCTGATATCACAACTAGAGATTGATGAGATACAACAAAGGTGCAACAGTAAGGGAAAGCCAGGATGACAGGTCAGGAGGGATACATCATCATCCCTGCCATCTGAGAATGCGTACCAAGCCCCATTAGAAACCTGATAACTTAAACGCAAGGAAAGGTGAGAGGAAAAATCATTGATAACCTGGATACTTGGAGACTTTATGGTCATTAGCCAAGGAAGAAAATAGAGACAAAGTATCTTCCTAAAGTCTGCTAAAAGATGTAAATGCAGCACTAGAAACTATATCTACAGGGACCATCACAGAGACCTGTTGCATCTTTGTTTTATCTCATCAATCTCTAGTTGTGATAGATGATGTGCACCACAGCTGCACTGATCCTTGAGATGCTTTGCTACAAGATGACCACAAGGAACGGTAACGGGCAGTACCCCTGTGGAAATGAAGGTTGGAGGCAAAGATCAAGGCAGCATGGAGGGAGGTTAGCCAGCTATATGAGACTCAGAAAGTTGCAATGAAGAAGGAACTCCGAAGAAATAATGGAGACTCCCAAATAATGACTTAAAGCTGTGGCTACCCACCTGAGAAGGTACACAAAAAGCCAGGAGAAAAGATTCAGATTCCTGAAGCCAGGAGAATAAACATGAATGTTTTATGCTGAAGCATCCAAAGTGTACTCTCAGTTGTGGGTTAATAAGATTTTTAAAAATACCCCAATACTGGGCTGAACAATACTGGAAGAGCATATGGCAGCTAGAAGCTTCACATAACACCAATACTTCATGTGTAATGGATCTGAGAGCTTACCACAGCAATCACCCAGGAAAGGAACCAGTGACCATTACAGTGGCAGACATCCAAGAAAGAGTCTCAAGTATAAAGAGTTGGACTGCACCATGTCCTGACATGACTGGCAAAAGAAACTATCTGCATTCCACGAAGGAACAAAAATGAACTAGATACTAATAGATGGGACCCACCCAGACTAGTTAACCCAACGCCAGACAGTCCTGATCATGAAAGATCCCCAAAAGTGGGCAGTTCCATCCAAGTACCGGCCAATAACTTGCCTCTGTGCAACATGGACACTCCTGTCAGATAATATAGCGGATAAAATGAGTAGGCACACGGTTCAATACATGAGCAGGGCCCAAAGAGGAATTGGAAGTGACACCTGAAGAGCTAAACATCAGCTTCTGATTGACAGAACTGTCAAAACTTTAGGATCAGACTTGACAACCTGGATTGACTACAAGACAGCCTACGGCTCAATGCCACACACATAGATACGGGAATAGTTGGAAATCTACAACATCAATAGGACACTAAGGATACTAAGTATTCAATGTGACTGTATAAGACAACCTTGGAGGCCAGTTCCATGTCAATTGCAAAAGTTAATATTGAGTGTAGTATCTACCAAGCAAATTTTCTGTCCCCTCTGCTGTTCTACATTGGACTTAACCTGCTCGGCCACATCATCACAAAGAAAGGTTATGGATACAGGTTCCAAAGCAGAGTAACAGTCGGCCACCTGCTCTACATTGAGGACATCAAGCTGTATGAGACATTGACGCTGACACTAATACACCTCAGTAGGTTATAAGGCAAGGACATCAGGAATAAGAACGGTGTTTCAACACCAGCTTGCTAGGGGAAAAGGGAAGTAACATAAAGAATCTACAAAGAAACAGTTTTCCAAAAGTAACAATGATAATCTTCTAATTAATTAATTCAGGTGTCAAAACAACCGTAAATAAAACAAAAAGTACAGAGGCTGAAGAAGCTCCTCAACACAGAGAGACAAACATAGCTAGAGAGGAAACTAAACTAGCCAAAACCTGAAATGCAGAGACTGCAAAAATGAGTGTGGGCTCAGATGTACTCTGTTAAAGTCAGCCATATAAAGTAGGCTATGCACTTAAACTATCATGTTTTTAAATAATTTAAATATTTTCTTTATGAAAGAGATCAATGAAAAGATGTGTATGATATTCAGTTAGTCATGGAGCCCATGTTTCAGTACTTTATTGCTCTCCAAAACCTTGTTGTAATGGAGACCTGCGGTTCCATCACCCTCACTGGAAAACTGTCTATATAGATATGCGTGTTGATATGAACGAGTGATTGACAGAGAGCAGTATGTACTTAATAAGTACACAAATTAATTAATTTCTGTCTCTTAAGTGAAATGTCATGGTATTTGTTTGCAGAGTGGGTCTGACCATCCTGTGTAAAAAAAAAAAGAGAACTCAAATTAGCATTTGTAGATTTTAACTAAAATCTTTTTGTACTTTCTACTTTGTTATATTTATAGGGATTATAGGGAATTACTCACCGAGTCTAGTCCATTTTTTCCTTAGCACAAAGTTCTTGTGTTTACTTTGAATCTTGAATCTAGCCTAGCTAGTGACTGCTGTGAATAGGGCAGCTGGCAACAAAGAAGAGACCATGTGACAGATTGGAAAGACAGCTGACAGAAGGCAACGACCCCACAGGTGCTGCTACGGGCTAGCAATCCATGGTAGCAGTAGCGAGGCCTAGCAGCTTTGTTACAACCAGCATAAGCTACAAGTAAATTAAGGAGAATACCCCTAGGGTCAGCAAGAGCAGGAGCCGAAGATGACTCGCAGGCAGATGACATGGCAATTGACACTGGAACAAACATGACTATGAGATGGAGATGTGAAGTTAGGGGCACGGACCTATTCTCTAGGGCTAGAGCTGGGCAGAATAGTTCTCATAGGAAAGAGAGCGTAGCTGGAGAAAATAAAAGTGGTAGGCTAGAGGGAAATAAACTCCAAGTTTGTCCTTGTGGCTGGCAGAAAGTAACATCAGTTATAATGCAAGCGAAATTGCTAGCGAGGCTAGCAATACTCAGAAGGGCTGAATATCTTATGAAAAAGAAAAAGAAGAAAGAATATGTAAGGACTGCGTTTTACAAGGACCTGTTCAAGTTTGTTAAAGGGTTGTTTAACTAAGAAAAGGGAGGGCAGCAAAGGCAACAAAGTCAGATGTGGAAGAGTAGCTAAGAAATACATATTCAGATCTTGAGCAGTGTAGAGTAGTAGGTCTTCCACCTGACATGCCACCAGTGGGAGAGGTAGCTCATAAGATACCTAGGTGGAAGGAGGTTGAGGAGGTAGTCAGGCGTGCAAAGACTTTGTCGGCCCCAGGGCCAAATGGAGTACCCTCCTGGGTTTATAAAAGTGCAACTGATATCCTAAAGTTTTTGTGGAGGCAATTAAGAATACCGTATTTTTCGGACCATAAGGCGCACTTAAAATCCTTTGATTTTCTCAAAAATCAGTAACAGTGCGCCTTAAATGTGGTGCGCCAAATGTATGAATTCATTCTGGTTGTGCTTTCTGACCTAGAACCGATTTTATGTGGTACACTGTGCTCAAAAATCTGTCAAAACGTTTTAGGATGGCGGCTGTAGCTCAGGAGGAAGAGCAGTCGCCCATCGACTCTGGCTTCCCTGGGCTACATGTCGAAGCGTCCTTGGGCAAGACACTGAACCCCATGTTGCCTACCGATGTGTATAAATGGTTAGAAATCATGTAGTTATGTATAGACTTAAGACGTGCTGTATGAGTGTGTGTGAATGGGTGAATGTGGCATGAAGTGTTGGAAGCGCTTTGAGTGGTCAGTTAGACTAGAAAAGTGCTATACAAGTACAGTCCATTTACCATGGTAAGCTACGAAGCTGCACTGATTGATGGATTGAGCATTAAGGCCACCGTAGTCACGAGCCTCACGGAGATATACGATCTGTGCTTCAACATTAATGTGTGTGCATTCAGTCATTCATTTTCGATACCCGCTACCCCAAAAATGGCTCCTGTTAAGAGATGCTTACGAAGCAGATTTCAAACTCAATGCTATCTGTCACGCAGTACAACAAGTGAGTTGAATAAAGTTTGACTTATCTGAGTTTTGTTTCATTTAATAACCCGATGCGCTTCATGTATGAAAATAGACCCGTTAGCAGTCAATCATTGATATTGCAGCTTATAACCCAGTGCACTTTATAGCCCGAAAAATACGGTAGTTTGAGAGAAACAGTTTATTTTATTCCTAGAGCATGACGTAGGGCAGGAGGCATTCTCATTCCAAAGGAGAAAAAGTCCTCGGACCTGAGTCAGTTCCAGATGATCTCTCTCCTAAATGTAGCAGGGAAGATTTTCTTCAGTGTGGTTGCACAGAGATTAGCTAGTTATTTAGAAAAGAATAGCTTAATAGATACTACTGTGCAGTAGGAACGAATACCAGGTTTTTCATGGGGGGGTTTAGAGAACATTAGAATGATTTGCCATCAGATTCAGGATATTAGACTGTGCCGTACAGCAGGTTTCACAACAGTTTGGCAGAGGCTAGAAATACAAATGATGTCAGGGTGTATGATTTCTCCATTAGCATTCAAAATGGCGAAGGAGATAGTTATTAACGCTTCTAAGTGGGTTGTAGATGGAGAGAGGTCAGGATGGCATGCGCCTTACACCAATTAGGACCTACATGGATGATGTGACGTTGGTGACGACGACAGTATCATGTATGAAAAGAATACTGGAGACTTAATAAAAATCTAAAGTGGGCTGGCATGAAAATCAAACCTACTAAGTGTAGAAGTCTCAATAAGTAGAGGGAAATTAAGTGATAGAAAGTTTGTAGTAGGTGGTACCTGGCAGACATGAATGATGGAGAGCAGGCAGTGCAGTTTCTGAAAGATGTTGCTGAGGGACTGGATAGAATAGATAAATCAGGCTTGAAGCTGTGGAGTCTGCAGTTTGGATTATTTCCTTGGTTGATGTGGCCACTGTCTATGTATGAGATTCCATTATCTGTTGCAGAAAAAATGGAAAGATTAGTTAGCTTTTACATTAGGAAGTGGCTAGGTGTTCCTAGATGCTTAAGTACTGTGGCACTGTATTGGAAAAGCATACTCCAGCTCCCAGTATCTAGTCTAGTAGAGGAGTTTAAATGTACTAAAGTTAGGACAGAGGTCCTGTTAGCTGCGAGTAAATAGATAGATATAGATAGATAGACGACTTTATAAATCCCTTTGGGAGGTTCCCACCGGGAAATTGAAATCTCCATCTCACTCACGCTCAGCACTGTTATATACAGAAATGTACAGAATAAACAAAAGTGGAAAAACACCCAACACCAGCAACTGTATAAACAATAATATCAATATAATATAATAGTACACTAGTAATAGTAATGAAAATAACAATAATAATAATAATAATGATAGTGAATAGTGATGCTAATGAATAATAGTACGTATATAAATTTAAGTATACAGTAGAAAGTAAGATTATTGCACACCACAGATTATTGCACTTTTGGTTAGCTGACTGTCCTACAGTCCCTCTGTCCTTCTGTTACCCCTCCTCCCCCCCAGTGAGGAGTTAAACAGTTTGATGGCACGGGGGAGAAAGGAGTTCCTCAGTCTGTTGGTCCTGCACTTGGGGAGAAGCAGCCTCTCGCCAAACCGGCTTCTCTGGCTGGTGACGACAGAGAGGGTGGCTGGCATTTTCCAGAATAGCCAGGAGTTTGTGCGTTGTTCTCCTCTCTGCCACTGTCGCCAGAGGGTCCAGCTTCGTGCCAACCACAGAGCTGGCCCATCTGATCAGCTTCTCTAGCCTGGAGAAGTCTCCCTTTGAGGTGCTCCCTCCCCAGCACACCACAGCATAGGACAGGACGCTGGCGACCACAGACAACAAAATCCTTAAGAGCTTCTTGCAGATGTTGAAAGATCTCAACCTCCTCAGGAAGTGCATCCTGCTTTGCTAAAGATGCGGTAGTTACTAAGGTGGTTCCAAACCCAATCAAGGGGAGGAAATGGAATCCAAGAATGGCAGCTCAGGAGGCAGAAGCAACTCTTAGACATACAGAGATTGTGGGTAATGTTCAAATAGAGTCTATTTGAACATGGTCTATTTAATAGACCATGGAGGCTTGGGGCTTGGCCCAGGCAAACCAATGGGGAGTAGAGCAGGTCCCAAGGAGAGGAGAAAGCTAGTTGTTGAGCAGGTTCGTAGACAGGAGGAAATGTTATGGGGTACAAAGGCAGTGGCTCAGGCTAAGCAGGGACAGTGTTGAATTGAGGTGGTGTAGAGAAGAAAAAGCATAGTTGGAAAGAGCTGTGGAGTATGGAGGAAAGGAGTATTAGATTTTTGATAGGGGCAACATATGATGTATTGCCAACTCCCCAGAATCTAAAACTCTGGGTAAATGGAGAGCCGTTATGTTCGTTATGTTCAGGTGCTGCAACTCTAAGGCATATTTTGTCAGACTGTAGGGTTAGTCTGTCACAAGGATGGTATACGTGGCGACATAACCAAGTATCAAGAAGCTTAGCTGCAAGTATTGAAGATAAACGAAGGCATGTAAATAGATTTAGGAGGAAAGCTTGTTGATCCCCAGGAAATAGCCTCTACAAATCTAAGGCCTGATATAGTCTTGTGGTCTAGGGGTAGAATGAGAGTTTATTTCATAGAGCTGA
Organism: Leuresthes tenuis; assembly: GCF_036924035.1. Lineage (NCBI taxonomy): Eukaryota > Metazoa > Chordata > Actinopteri > Atheriniformes > Atherinopsidae > Leuresthes > Leuresthes tenuis. Next base: position 35,246,170 of record NW_027325360.1, read on the forward strand.
CTGTTCCTTGGGAGGCATTAGTGGCAGAAGCATATGAAAGGAACAAGCTTAGGTATGTGGAGTTGTGGGCAGAAGCAGAGCAGCGAAGATGGAAAGTTAGGATCTGTCCAGTAGAAGTAGGATGTATAGGATTTGTTGCAAAGTCTCTTGTCTGATTGTTGAGGGAGTTGGGTGTAAGTGGACAGAGTGTGAGGAAAATAGTGAAGGAAGTGTCAGATGAGGCAGTAAAGTCCAGTCAGATTTGGATTAGAAGAAGCAATAGTAGCTGGGTGGCCAGCAGGGGGAGCACTTAGGGTAAACAGACTCTTGTAAGTCGTAATTTATGCTTCTCCATCATTTTGACGACGTAGCTACGACGTAGCATGTCTGCATGCTTAAGTGCTTGAATTTATACACCTGTGGCCATGGAAGTGATTGAAACAACTGAATCTAATTATTTGGATGGGTGAGTCAATACTTAGTATAGTATACGTAGTACGTAGTATAGTGTATGTAGTTATGCTGCTGGGGGACCTCAAATAATGCACTGAGCACCTCTGCTCTTTTTACTTTCCATATGCCATTATTGTTGTCATTAACTTGTTTTTTTCTTTTTTCTCAATCAGCAGGTTGACCTCAACGGGTTAAGGAAAATGGCTCCCCTTCCATAGTCTGGTTTTGCTGTTTTTCTTCTACACTGTTACCCTAAGTTTGCTCAGGACAAGAGATTGAATCAAAGTGAAGGTTTGATGCAATCTGTTGGTTTTCTTACCAAAGCAAACATTTTATCAGTTAGTGTAACCATGCCAGTCCTTGGTACTGGCAGGTTCAATTCTCTCTAATGATACCCTGCGTTGTGTTTTTTTAGTAATTGAGACTGGTTTTAGGTTCGCCTGCACCGGCCGTTTATTCTCTCCTGTATAAACACACGGGAATGCTGGTCAGGCACGCATACTCTGACGCATCCGTCCCAATACTGCAGCATACACAATGAACAAAATACACATTTACCTGTATAAACACACGGGAATGCTGGTCAGGCACACACACTGCAGGGGAATGAAAATACTTGATAAAGGAATTTAAAAAATAACTCACATACAGACTGCTAACAAAGAACCGACTTACCTCAGATGCATCCGTCCCAATACTGACGTCCATCAGGTGCAACTGATGACGTAACCACGCCAGCATTAAGGAGGACACGGCCAAGAGCCAACATACCACACATAATACAGCACTTCCCATATTACAATAATAAACGCAAGTGGAATGATAACTATTTACACCGTTACATTAGCATATTATGAATAAAATTATCATAAAATGTATTCAATTGATGTCATTTGATTGAATTGGAACATAGAATTTAACTGCTGTCAGATTGCTACTGTTGTTATATGGCATTGTATGCACAGAATGAGGAGTGGTATTTGTGTGTTTGTGAGATGGGTGCATGAGAATTGCTTTTTTGAATCTAGTTTAGTGTCACTTATAAAATAACTTTTTTTCTGAGTTCTCAAAGCTGAAAGCCACGAGAATCATGTGATTGTGAAATCTAGTAATTTTGCTGGAGTTATTACATTGTTTATACTGGCAGGAACAGTTAGTGAAACTGTTGGCACGAGTGATCATAGAGCTCTTCAAAGGCTGACAATAACTGCTGCCCTCCTGTTTCTGCAAACTTTCAGCCACACCACAGGTGTTAATTACAGCATTAATAATTCAAAAGTTGTTTTTTCTCTGTTAGCCAGATGCCTTAGTGCACTGCCAGAATATATAAATTCCACAGTGAATTTAGCGTGTCACATATGCAGAAATAAGACATAAATATTTAGAAAATACACACCAGAAACAGCGAGTAGAACACACAGCACATCTGAAAGGACTCCCATGTTCTCTTTTTTGAGAGGTTGAAGAGAGCTTGATAGATGTGCCATCCATACAGGAAAGCCACATATGTCCCTGTTCCTCTGATTGCTGCTCTCTAATGAGCATGGCGGATGGTGAATCTTTTCAAAGCAAATTGTTGGAGACATCTGGCCAAGCTTTCTCTCTGATACAACTGAAATATCCCTCTAGATGGCGTTGGCATGGCAACCTATAACTGCTATTCAGCAGCATTGTGGGTTGAAAGGTTTAGGGTCCATAGTTGAAAATCCATTTGGGCCTCTAGCAGAGTGCTCTGCACTACACTCCCCAGGCTTGAGGTGCAATAAATACTTCATCACCGAAGGAAAAATACATTCTGCTTATGAATGGATTGCACTCATGTCACCAACGTGTCTTGTTGTTTGCCTTTGTTATATGGGTCTTATTAGTGGTAACACAATCAAGTGGTTTAGCAGTGGTAGTATGTGCTGGCCAAATGTAAAGGTGAAGACTTTTTTTTTTGTCAAATTCTTACATGAGGTTGTATAGTTCTCTTGACTTTTCTAAAAATGTAAATGCAAGAAAAGGCAGTAAATTCTAAATTGTTCCAAGTTCATAAACACTGAAATTTAAATGTTATCTATGCGGATGGAAATCTAAGTCCCTCCCTATCTCTCCAAGTCGAGATATAGAAAGGATGCAGGGCTTAGGTCCATCTCCACAATTAGCTCCCCACAACAACACTTAATGACCCCTGTACTTCAGCTGAGATGAGACACTCCATCCACAGAATTATCTCAAGGGCACTGTGTTTGAGAAAATTATCCCATCCTCAGAGACAAAATTGCAGAGTTTATCATTACTATTACCATACTTTGGTCCTCAGCCGAATTTTAAGTAGAGGAACCAAATAAATGATCACAGTGATTTGGCCATTTGACACGCACACAAAATGAATCAGCTTCACTGCATTTACTTTAACAATGAATTTCATTGTTACTGCTCTGAACGGCACAGTATTTAAATACTGAATCTGAAGGTGAAGTCCCTATATCATACAACAAAAAATAATGTCCCCACCAGACACCAATCAATGTTAGAATAAGAATTTCAAACAAATTCAAACAAGACAGAAAAAAACAAAAACAATTATAACCTACAGAACAACACAAATCACCTTAACCAATAATGAGTAATTAATGGCAGATATGTGGAAAGAAGTACCCACTAAAAGATTTACAACATCAAGATAGGATCCCCCACTAGTATCTATCTATCTATCTACTAATAATTATCTTTATTAAGTTATATCTAGAGTTTGGCACATTACATCCAACAGAAAATCATCATATTGCTAGTAATTTCATTTTTTGTACAGATTGGATGGTCAGACAATTTATATGCATAATGAGCTCATGTGACCCTCAAATGCATTTTCTCGTGACCCAGCAGTCCTATAATTTCCCCATATTCAATACCAGTTGACATCAATTGCCTTGCCACTGCACACAGACATAAGCTTGTTTCAACATCCTTTTTAATTTGTTCTATATTATGTTTAAAATTTCTCTTTGGGATTAATAAGTTTTTTTTAATATATTTCTCTCATTACAATTTTTTCCATCTTCATGTAATCTCATCTCTGGACACGTACACGTACGCGCGCACACACACACACACACACACACACAATGAAGGACCAGAGAAACTTTCCATTTCAGATAGCGATGTTTGACTCATTTCCTTAGTGAAATTGTAACACATACATGCACGTGTTAAAATTACCGCTACAAGCATGTGATATTTTTTATCTCTTAATGTGACAGTGTAAGTACGTGATTGTTGTAATTGCTTGCCTGTTTCTTAGCAAGATCAAACAAAATCTACCCAAACAAATTTGGCAAGTGGGCAAAGGAATAACCTATTAAATTTTGGCATGAACTGGTATCTTGAAAATTAGAAATATCGCATTAGCCTTCAATGGAGGATGCAATGTCTGAGTTCTTGTTGCATTAAGTACAGATAGTAGATAAAGTCTACAGTAATAGTACATGGTTTACTGAATGATACACAAGACAGAAATATGTATGCATTACTTTCTCAAATATTCTTCATATTTAAAAAGGAAAAATGTATAGTACCAAAATAGCTAGAAAGCAGTCACGGCATGTGGCGTGGAGGTGAGGAGAGAGGACCCGAATGCAGATTATAAAATGAAAACTTCATTTATTAAAAAATTTAGACAATAAGCGCAGCAAAGCCAGAATTAAAAAAACCTCAACTAACAAAACACAAAACCTTAGGCACAAACAAAAACCTGACTATGAAAAACTACTTGACTTAAACGTGACACAAAAAAAACAAAACAGAACAGAACACAAAACCTGACATGAAACGACATCAGTGACGGTGACAAGGACAAACCTGATTTCAACATAAGTGACCGTGAGGATCTGACAATTGGTGAATGACAACTGGGAGATTATGGAGGGTGATTGGTGAGTGAGTGCAGCTGATGATAATGAAACACAGGTGAAGGGAGTGGAGCTGAGGACCAGACTAGAGGGAACTAGTCGGAAAGGTGAACACGTGGCAAAACTAAAGACGAGACAGAATCATAAAACATGACAAAAAATGCAAAACATAACAAAAGCAAATGGATGATTTGATCCATTTGCTTTTGTCATGTTTTGTATATGTATACACTAAGGATCGACTGATTATCGGCCGATTTTCAGCATTTTGATATCGGCATCAACCTTCTTTTTTTTAATCTGACGACCGATAAGAGATCAATTTCAAACCGGTTTATTTTGGCTCTGATGCAGGCGCGCCTCGCTGTCTGTAGTCTCTACTCGGTCTGATTGGTTACACACAGAGCCAGGTAACAGCCAATCAGCAGTGAGAGCTATGGAGAGCAGATATAGGTTTTGAATAGGCTCTCAAGTCACATGCATTTCATTAAGTTCACAGCTGACACTCCACTCAAGGCATTTCTCAGATGAAAGAAAATTATAATATAAATTTCTCTGCTATATCTATGGAAACGGCAGGAAACAAGCACGTCTTCCATGAGTCTGAGTAGAGAAGTTATTAATAACAACAACCTAATGATAATATATGTGATGAAAGACCCATCCAAACCCCCCGCCCCCTCATCAAAACTTTGGTTCTGAAGCTCTGGTTATGAAGGGAAGTTCAGGCAGTAAACTCTCCCGAAATGGTAATAAACATCCCTGCCCTCTACAACTCACAACTACTAGTAACGTTACTGTGAGCCCAATAACGTTATATAAACATAAGCGGCAGCTCTGCTTGTTCGCTGTCACTGCAAACGGGCTGCTGAACCTATTGATATGGAAATAGTCCGTGATAGTAGACACATGTGAGTGAGTGAGAGAGAGAGTGCTACTAGCGAAACTAGCAAGAAATTTTTTGTGCACCACCCTCATCAGTCCCAAATAAGCGCGTCTTCAGTTAAGTCTCACTGGAGAGCACGCTGAAAAACTTTTTGCACCACAATCTGGTGGGTTACATGCCGCAATTCCGACAATTCCTGCATTCCCTAACCTATTAAAGCCTGTTTTTTTAGAGGACCTCCACAACCTTGCAAACCAACTATGATCAAAATCCCCTGGATTTTCAAATGTCAAAATACGCATATTAATGTAAATCGGGCGAGTCTGAAACTTTGGCAGGTTAAGGGTGACAAAATGAAATAAATAAATATATCATGAAATACATAAATATATTACGAAACACATACCTGTAAATCTCCCATTAATGAATTAAATGTATCATAAATTTCGTAAAACATCATGAAATAATTATTTCATGACATCAATAACAGCTCACCTGTGTCTGATGTCCATGTGCTGCAAATAAAACCAATTTTATATATCAAGCTACCCAAAATGTATTCTTATTAGTTTTTTTAATTAGTTTTAAATCAATAAATGAACAGTGTTTGTCTATGTTTATCACTCCTTTTTGTGTAATAAACTATTTGAATATCATTAATTTGCTTTTGAGTGCGTTTTGAAATTTACCACAGACTCATGACATTGTCAGGCTCTGACGGTATCCGACACACCTACATGACAGCTGTTACACGCACACACCAGATTTATAGTGAAATAGTAACAACACAACCCTTATGGATGGATTTCGAGTGCCATCATCTTTTATTTTTTAAATCCAAAATAAGCCCTCATCCATCTGATCCTCGGCTCTGATTGAAGATTTGGCCCTTAAATTATCATTCAGTGTCAATTTAATATAATTCAAACAGCACAAGCTTTGAAGAATAACAAGCAGAGATAACGCTTTAAAGACTGTATCACATCTGTAAACACGTCTTAAAACATGCATGAACAGAAAGAAGGGACCGTTACCTGTTGAGTAACGCACCTTTCCTTATATGGAAAGTCTTGTCAGAATGGTGGGACGTTAACATGGTGCTGGTGCTGCTGAATTGGGTTTACTTGTCACGTCCTTGGGTTTTGTTGTGTTTTTGTTTGTTGATATTTTTCTGTCATGATTACAGTTTTTGTTTTCATGTTTTAGGTTTATATTTAGTAAATAGTTTTTTGCCATGTTTCCCCTCAGTCACTCTTGATCATCAGTTCACTCAAGTCACCTTTGCTTTCCCCCTCAGCTGCACTCCATCACTAATCACCTCCCTTCAGTATTTAGTTTTCAGGTATCGCCTTGCACTTTGCCAGATCCTCACCATCGTTCATGTTGTCAAGTTGGTCTTTAATTATTCTTGGTCATGATCCATAGTCATTGTCTTTTTTTTATAGTTGTCACACCTCTGCATTTCTCTGACCACTATTTCATTCAGTTCAGAGTGAGTCTCCCGAGAAGACCATCTGCTTCTACCCCTATGGTTTCCTTCCGCCGCAATCTCTGCAACCGTTCTTGCCTCCTCTCTTCCAACCTCCAGCACATTCTTCTTCCTTCAGGTTAATGATGCCACGGAATCCCTTTGCTCTACACTGAGCTTATCTCTGGATAGTCTGTGTCCTCTATCCACCAAACCCTCCCGATCCTCCCAGTCTCACCCCTGGCTTAATGATACTCTCCTAGCGTTGCACACCAACCTCAGAGCTGCCGAAAGGAAATGGCAAAAGTCAAAAGATCCTGCAGATCTAGCTAAACTCCAGGCGCTACTGTCATCATTCGCATCCAGTGTTACTGATACAAAAAAGTCTTTCTACATCAACAAGGTTCATAGTACTACTGACACCCGGAAACTTTTTTCCACCTTCAAAACTCTACTTAATCCTCCGCCTCCGCCAGCTGCTACTAATCTAACAGCAGACACCTTTGCCTCATTTTTTACTGACAAAGTGGCAGCTATAAGCAAACAGTTTACCAAACCTGGCACCACAAAATCTGCATGCAGAAGTCCTACTGCATCATTTTCCTCATTTACCCCTCTCGCTCAGAGCAGTGTGTCTAAACTTCTCACATGTAGCCGTCCTACTACATGCCCGCTGGACCCCATTTCTACTAATCTTCTCCAATCCATTACTCCTACTGTAACTGCAGCAGTCACGCATTTGATTAATGCTTCACTGACATCGGGCACATTTCCTACCACATTCAAGCAAGCTCAGGTTACACCGCTGCTCAAGAAACCTTCCCTCCCTCCAACTCATGTAGAGAATTATCGGCCGGTCTCTCTCCTCCTGTTTCTGTCTAAAATCATTGAAAGGGCGGTCTTTAAGCAGGTCACCGATTACCTCTCACATAACAACCTCCTTGACCCAAAACAATCTGGGTTTAAAAGTGGACACTCCACCGAAACGGTTCTGTTGGCTGTGACAGAAGCCTTAAAAGAAGCCAGAGCGACAGCTAAGTCCTCTGTACTTATCCTGCTCGACTTATCAGCTGCATTTGATACTGTCAACCACAGTATCCTTTTGTCCATACTCTCTAGCATGGGCATCACAGGGAGAGCACACTCCTGGTTTGTATCATACCTCACTGGTCGGTCTTTCAAAGTATCCAGTCTTGGTCACACTTCTGCAGCGCACCACCTCGCCACAGGGGTCCCCCAAGGTGCAGTACTGGGACCTCTTCTCTTTGCCATATACACCAACTCACTGGGACAGATCATCCGATCACATGGCTTCTCATACCAATGTTATGCTGATGATACCCAGCTCTATCTGTCATTCCCACCTGACGACCACACGGTCTCAGCACGAATCTCAGACTGTCTCTCTGACATATCAACATGGATGAAAGCACATCACCTCCAACTTAACCTCCCAAAAACTGAACTGCTTGTCTTCCCAGCCAAACCAACCATATACCACAGCATCTGCATCCAAACTGAATCCCTATCTCTTGCTCCATCAAAGGTTGCTAGAAACTTGGGTGTCATGACTGATGACCAACTAACCTTCAAAGATCACGTTACCTCGGTTGCTCGTTCATGCCGCTTTGCATTACCAAACGTAAGAAAGATCAGACCATACCTAACCCAACATGCCACCCAACTCCTGGTGCAGGCCATGGTCATCTCCCGCCTTGACTACTGCAATGCTCTCCTAACTGGTCTCCCAGCCTGTACTATGAAACCTCTGCAGATGGTCCAGAACGTGGCGGCGCGTCTGGTCTTCAATCAGCCTAAAAGAGCACACGTCACCCCTCTGTTCATTGAACTCCACTGGCTACCCTTAGCCGCCCGCATCAAATTCAAGTCACTGATGTTAGCCTACAAAGTGCTTAATGGAACGGCTCCCATCTACTTGAATGCTCTTGCAAAGGCTTATGTCACAACTCGGTCCCTCCGTTCGTCCTAGGATTGTCTTCTAGCAGTGCCTACACCACGCCTAAGACAATCCAAACTCTTTTCATGTGTCGTTCCACGATGGTGGAATGACGCTCTTCAGAGAGCATCTCCTATCCTAGCACTTACCTTGTACTTCCCTACCCCCTCTATCTCTGCACTTTATTTTTCTGTACTTCCCTCTATGCCTGCACCCTATCTCTACTCTGTCACCTCTGACAGAGTCGGACTAGTGGGTTCCTTCTATGTAGTTTATTGTTAGCTTTTTATATAGCTTGTTATATCTTCACTTGTAAGTCGCTTTGGATAAAAGCGTCTGCTAAATACATAAACATAAACATAAGCCATGTTTTGTTTTGTTAGTTCATGTTCAAAGTTAAGTTGTTTTGGTATTCCGGCTCAGCCGTGACTTTTTGTCTTGTGTCTTAATAAATCAAGTTTTTCTTCATAAATATCTGCATCCAGGTCCTACATTCTTGCCAAGCCACACCTCAACCATCCCGTTGTGACACTATTAATTGATTTTATACTCACATTTCTGTGTATATTTCACATTTATCTTTGTTGTATTTACTTAATAAAACTTCAATTCAATTTTATTTATATAGCGCCAAATTACAACAATTGTCATCTCAATCTTCAGGAAGCTATTTATTTATTTAAATTTTCAGTTAACTTTATAAGATATGCTGCTGAGCCTTGGAACTCTCTACACTTTTTGTTTTTGTTTGTGTCACAGTTCATCTCTGCCTCACCACTCTGCACCTGCCTGCTTCAATCAGCCAATCAGACACACCCCTCTCATCAAGCCAACTCCACTCACCTGTGCTCTCTGCTCTGCTCTGGCTGTATATAAGCCCCAGCTCCACACTCACTCATTGCCAGATTGTTCTTGATGCTTGCACCAGACTCTCCAGCGTTTCTCTGCCTGATCTCCCGGTTTCGACCTTGCTTGCCTCTGACTACCCTGCCTCACGAATCTCCTGGAAATAACCTCAGCCTTCCAACCACAATCCTCGTCTGACCCTTTCTGGATTCTGCCTGTCTGCTCCCTTGGCTATCCGGTGATTACCTGATTCAGCTCTACAGAGTGAGTGTTACTCCTGTCTCCTCTGTGGCTTCCTGCAGTTCAGTGACTCTTATTTCTTCACTGACTGACTACAAGACAGAGTTTCACAGACATTAGTCACCAGTGTCCTGGTCTGGGTCGGCTGGGCCTAACCTCCAATCCTCACTAGATTGTTAAAGCCCAGCGGCCAGAAGACAGACTGTTTTGCCTGCTGCCATTGTTTCCTGGACGTGTGATAAAGTTTGTTACCAACTATACCTGCCTGTCGTTGTGCTGCTATTGGGTCCAAACCACACCCGTTACAGTTTGAACTGTAAACTTTATTTGCAGTTAAACTTCAGGGAGCTATTTATTTGTTCAAGTTTTCATTTAACTTAATTAGACATACTGCTGATAATTTTACTTTTACTACAAATTAATATTGGCTCCAAATACCGGTTATCAGCCCAAAAAAAAAAATCGGTCTATCTCTAATATTTACACCATACAAATCAAGCTTTTGTTTGAGAGGCTATATCTCCCATAATTCATATCTTTCCTCAATGTTTGCAATTGATAGTGTAAAATGATAAAATAAAATATTGCAGTCACTGAATGTGACCTTATATCCTGATTTAAAGGACATTTTGTTATGTGAACAATGATTTTACATTTAATGAATCGCAATATATAAAGTGGAACACAATGGGCTTTTTTTTTTATCCTTTTGTTGCCACAATCTCATTCAAAACATTTACAAGATATCCATAGTGTTTTCAGGAATTTGCGGATTTTTCTATCTTTTGTTTCAGCTTAATTACCTTGTGTACACTGAGGAGGAAGGCAAAAATAAATCCATTAAAAAGCTGAACAAGTACATTAAAAGAAAGAAAGAAGCATTCTTAAAACAAGCGTACAATGAAGCTGTTGCAATGTTATTTTCCCAAGATCATGCATCTGACCTTGTACAGTATTTTTGATACACTGAACATGGGGTCATATTTGAACCAGGTAAACCAAAACAGCTTGTCTCTTTCTCCCTAGTTCTGTTTGTAATTTTTTTTTCTTTTCTGAGATTGTATTGAGACCTGTATTGTTATTTTCCATTTCCGAAGACTTAAGGTTTAAAGTTTTTAACAAACCTTGGTTATTAACACCAGCACTGCAGTATTAAGTATTCTGCAAGGGTAGCCAAATTATATACTTTGTGGTTTAACTGTGATGGTAAGATTTATGGAATGATATGCACATTGTAAAGTGTTTTTTAATCTGTTCAGCCCCGGCAGTCTGTCTGAGGCTCCTGCTCAAAAATGACATGCACAAAATAAATTAAGTATTTTTCTGCAATTACAAACTTTACATAGCAACTTTAGATCAAATCAGATGTTCCCCTCCCATCCCCCGGGGGTCCGAGGTTGGAGAGGTTAGGAAAATACTTGCTGTTACTCAAAGCCAGAAAAATATAAATTCTCTTCATGCCACCACATTTTCATGTTATTTGTGTATTTTCAATTTTATTTTCAGCTCTGTAGTTTGTTATCTAATCATCTGTTTGGTGCCATATTGGTATGTAATCCTTTGTCTTAATTTATTTTTTTTAATCTGTTTATAGAATAAAAATACGATGGTCAATTAATGGTTTATTCCTTCTCAAACATCCAAATGTGATAGTTGGCCAAGACATCACATTCTTTTGCTCTGATAAATTTTTTTTTTTGGTTGTTTTTATTTATTTTGACAGTTCTAAATATAATTAGCTTAAAATTCATTGTATTGTTTAAAACAGGGGTGCCCAACCTTTTTTGACCAAAGATCTATTTTTCAAGTAGCCAACCTCCAATACCTACCCGTCCAGTGTCAACAACGGAAACCGACACATATCATTTCCTGCCTGCAGTAACTAACCTCACAACAGTTTTTCTTGTTGTCACACAACCACAAGACATCACATCACAAACCCTCCCTCTCTCAAACACGCACACACATCCGCGCTCTCTGCTCCTCACACACACACACACACACACCTATCTCCCTGATGAGCAATAGTCATAACTGTCCTTAATATTAACCAAACAGAAATAAGCCAGATACAAAACGGGTAGATCTCTGAGTTTGAAATAAGGAAGTCACTTCCTACCTTAGTGGGAGACCTGGCACTGGGAGAATGAGGCTAGCTTCTCATAGTCAGAAGTGTCATACCATATTAAGTGTCATATTGAGATTTTCTGTTCTTTTTATTATTTATTTTTAAAAAAGTATCAAGAAATTTGAAGGATAGGTTGAAATGTATTATTCGTATCTTAGAGTATAATTATTTTTTTTTTTATTTTTTTTTTTTTTCCACTTTGAGAATTAAATTTTTGTGCACCTCCAGCAGATGGCTCCCCAGGCGACCGCCTGGTTTGCCTATGCCCAGAGCCGGCTCTGGTGCCACATCCACCACATCAGTCAACTCCTCAAATTGGAGGGAAAAGCACTTACACGCGTCAACATCCTTCCTCAGTTGCCTCCACATCCACAGCCATTCCCTCACTTCACCTTGTAATAGTATTGCGGGAGAGTTGTAGTTCTTTAATGGCTTTCACGATCTCTTGTTTATTTCTAAAGTCGTCAAAAAGGCTATCCGCTGCCTCAAGAAAGGCTTCCTTCACAATTTCGCCGTCTTTGAATAGCTGCTTGTGTTTAGGAAAAACGTGATTGCTGCAATAGTTTCGGCCTTACCCAAGGTCTTCGGTTTGGTTAAAATTGACTGCCGTGCTGCAAGCTGTGCTTTCAAATCCCGCACTTGCACGTAAAGGCGTGTTTTACAGGGAAATCTCTCTCGTAGCTCCCATGTACCGTTTTAAATTGCTGCTCCAGATTACCTTTCTTTGCCAATGCCACCGTTGCATTGCAGATCAAACAGGCTTTGAATGAGAATAATTCAATTTCAATTTTATTTATATAGCGCCAGATTACAACAATTGTCATCTCAAGGCACTTAAGTAATAAAGTCCAATTCAAGCCAATTGGAATTCAATTCATTGTAATCATAATCCAATTAATTCATATAGAGCCAATTCAAAAAATTAATATCCTAGCTAAGGAAACCAACAGATTGCACCGAAACTTGTCTTCAGTCCAATCTCCCGTCCTGAGCGTGCCTGTGGCGACTGTGGAAAGGAACGACTCCCTTTTAACAGGAAAAACCTCTGGCAGAACCAGACTCAGGAAGGGTGGCCACCCGCCTCGACCAGCTGGGGTTTGAGAAGACAGAAAAGAGGGGGGAAAAACACCATAACGCCATTCAAAGGATATCTGTTGGAACAGGGAAACATAGGTTAATAATCACAATAATGTCACATGTACATAAAATCAATTTTGAAATTAAATAGGGGGAAAAGAGAGCAAGGTGAGGAAAGGTGTGACAGATGAGGTCCCCCAGCAGTCTAAGCCTATAGCAGCTTAACTATGGGATGTTTCAGGATTACCTGAGCCATCCCTAACTATAAGCTTTATCGAAAAGGAAAGTTTTAAGCCTAATCTTAAAAGTGGAAAGGGTGTCTGCTTCCCGGACATTTACTGGCAGCTTATTCCACAAGAGAGGGGCCTGATAACTGAAGGCTCTGCCTCACATTCTACTTTTAGAAACTCTGGAAGTTTGGGAGCGAAGTGCTCTGTTCGGAAAATATCTTACAATTAAATCTTTAAGATATGATGGAGCTCGGTCATTAAGAGCTTTATATGTGAGAAGAAGAATCTTAAATTCTATTCTGAATTTAACAGGGAGCCAATGAAGAGAAGCTAAAACTGGAGAAACATGATCTCTCCTGTTAGTTCTCATCAGAACTCTGGCTGCAGCATTTTGGATCAGCTGGAGGCTTTTCAGAGAATATGTGGGACAGCCCAATAATAAGGAATTACAGTAGTCCAATCTTGAAGTAACAAATGCATGGACTAGTTTCTCTGCATCACCCTGAGACAGGATGTTCCTGATTTTAGCAATATTACAAAGGTGAAAGAATGCAGTCCTAGAAACCAGTTTTATATGTGCATCAAATGATAAATTCTGGTCAAAAATAACTCCAAGGTTCCTCACTGTAGAACTAGAAGCCAAACAAATACCATCTAGAGTAACTATATAATTTGACAATTTCTCTCTGAAGCGCTCAGGTCGAAAGAGAACAACTTCAGTTTTGTCTGAATTTAGAAGGAGACAGTTCTGAGTCATCCAGGTCTTTATGTTTTTAAAACATGCTTGTAGTCTGACCAACCTGTAGGTTTCATCTGGTTTCATAGATAAGCACAGCTGAGTATCATCAGCATAACAATGGAAATTTATGCCATGCTGTCTGATAATGTTACCTAATGGAAGCATGTATAAAGTAAAAAGAATCGGTCCAAGCACAGAACCCTGAGGAACTCCATGACTTACTCCAACGTGTGAGGAAGATTCTTCATTTACAAGAACAAACTGGAATCTATCAGATAAATATGACTTAAACCAGCCTAATGCAGTTCCTTTAATCCCAATAACATGTTCAAGTCTCTGTAACAGAATGCTGTGATCGATCGTATCAAATGCAGCACTGAGATCCAACAGGACAAGCACAGAAACAAGTCCGCTATCAGAAGCTAACAGGAGATCATTGGTCTTTCACCAGTGCCGTTTCTGTGCTATGATGCACTCTGAATCCTGACTGAAACTCTTCAAACAGATTATTTCTATGTAAATGATCACAAAGTTGAACTGCAACTATTTTTTCAAGAACTTTGGACAAAAAAGGGAGATTGGATATAGGTCGATAATTAGCCAACACTTCTGAAACAAGAGTAGGTGTTTTAAGTAAAGGTTTAATTACAGCAACCTTAAAAGTCTGAGGTACATATCCTATCAACAAAGACCGATTGATCAAATCCAATATGGAAGTGCCAATTAAGGGGAAAACCTCCTTGAACAGTCTGCTTGGGATTGGGTCTAACATACAAGTTGATGGTTTAGAAGAGACTATTGCTGTTGTTAGCTCAGAAAGATCAACTGGACAGAAGCTGTCTAAATACAATACAGGTTCGAAAGATACTTCTAAAGCTGCTCTACTTGATGATACATCCGTGATAATAATGGGAAGGATTCCATTAATCTTCTCTCTGATAGAAACAATTTTATTGATGAAGAATCTCATGAAATCATCACTGCTGAGAGTTAAAGGAATACATGGCTCAACAGAGCTCGGACTCTTTGTCAGCCTGGCAACAGTGCTGAAAAGAAACCTGGGATTATTCTTATTCTCTTCTATCAATAATGAATAATAAGCAGTTCTAGCTTTACGAAGTGCTTTCTTATACGTTATTAAACTATCTTTCCAGACTAATTGAGACTCTTCTAAATTAGAGGAACGCCACTGTCTCTCCAGCTTTCTTGCAGTCTGCTTTAATGCACGCAGCTGTGAATTATACAAAGGAGCCAACCTTTTCTGACAAATTACCTTCCTTTTCAGAGGGGCAACATTGTCCAGTGTTGTACGCATTGAAGCTATAGTGCTCTCAACAAGAGAGTCAAGTTCTACTGGAGTAAAATTTAGGTAGCCGTCCTCTGTTTTTTTGAGTTTTTTTGCCTATTTGAGTTTAAGGCTATTGTTTTAAAATTAGTTTTTTTTTTATGTAAACCTTTGAAATAATATCCAAGAGCAACACCCAAAGCCTATGGGATGTTATCCCTGAATAGAAAAACAAAACAATGTATTCATAGAACAGTGGTGATAGAAAGCACCTGCTGCAGTATGATTTCCATTGAGTTTAACTTCTTATGTTAGCAGAACAGTAACGGTTAACCATTGTTCAGGAAAAAAAAAAAAAAAACTATTGTGAAGGACTAAAGGAGTCAAACAGTGCCATCAGCTATCAGGGATACAACACAAACTGTACAAATCTGTAGCAACTTGATTGAGATAAGATTGCAAAAGAAACAAAAAGATAATCTTCCTCACATTCTGGGTGAAAATGGTAGGTCTTAGATCTTTTCCCCTCAGCCATGTTAACGTTTCGGAGTGTGTATCCGCTCTGATCACTGGCTGGTAGCTACTGTTGACAGCAGTCAACTTCCTGTCATGCATGTCACGCGCTACCGTAGATTAAACTTGACCTACTTTTTAGGGCCCGAGCTGCAAGGCAGCGAAGCCCTATTGTGTTCCTTGGCGTTATTTTTATTATTAAGGCCCGAGCTGTAGTTGTATATGAAGGAGTTATTATTAGGGTCCGAGCTGTGAAACAGCAAGGAACCTATTGTATCTGTTGGCGTTATTATTAGGGTCCGAGCTGTGAAACAACAAGGAACCTATTGTATCTGTTGGCGTTATTAGGGTCCGAGCTGTGAATCAGCAAGGAACCTATTGTATCTGTTGGCGTTATTATTATTATTATTAGGGTCCGAGCTGTGAAACAGCAAGGAACCTATTGTATCTGTTGGCGTTATTATTATTATTATTATTAGGGTCCGAGCTGTGAAACAGCAAGGAACCTATTGTATCTGTTGGCGTTATTATTATTATTATTAGGGTCCGAGCTGTGAAACAGCAAGGAACCTATTGTATCTGTTGGCGTTATTATTATTATTATTATTAGGGTCCGAGCTGTGAAACAGCAAGGAACCCATTGTATCTGTTGGCGTTATTATTATTATTAGGGTCCGAGCTGTGAAACAGCAAGGAACCTATTGTATCTGTTGGCGTTATTATTATTATTATTCTTTGAACTTTAATCGCATTTTTGAGGGCTTTGCTGTGCGTGAAAACTCACCAATTTTGGCATGCGCATCAGGGATGGTCCGCCATTTTGTCTTAATGTAGTTGTGTCATAATTGCTCGATAGCACCCCCTAGAAAAATGTATAAATATCTGTGACGTAGGACTTAGTTTTGAGTAGCCGGATGAAATTCAGTACAAGCGTTCGTCAAAACCAGACGCACAAAAACGCCTCAGGACATCATAGCGCCACGTCCACAGGAAGTCGGCTATTTTGACTTGTACATGCAAATTGGTGCCATTTTGCCTTTTTCCCCACCTCGCATTTGATCAAACTCCTCCTAAAAATTTAATGTTGACGGCTTCAAACTTGGTGTGCTTACTCCTCAGCCATGGGGGATCAAACTTTGTGATCAGATTTTTGAAATTGTACAAGGTGTGTCCGTGGCAGATCCTCAAACTTTGACGACTTGCCACTGCTCACAATAAAACACAAAGTCACTCATAACTTTTGCACACATTGTCCGATCTTTACCAAACTTCATAGGCTTGCCGGGGACTCTGCTCTGACTGCGTACATATACGCATAGTGACAGTCACCTATAGCGCCATCTGCTGGTGGCTGCAAAGTTCCTCTGTTTCCACACCTCGCATATGATCGTACTGCTACTAGATATTTAATGCTACCGGCATCAAACTTGGTCAGGTTACTCTTAAGCCATGGGGGATTAAAAGTTAAGAGAATTTTTTCCACAGTCTGAAGGGTGTGGCCGTGGTGGGGCAGCGAAGATCGTGTTATGGCAGTTGTGGATTAAAAGCTATATCATCATCGCAATGTCATGAAACTTGGCACACATGTCCATGCTGACGACCTCATACGTATGTAAATAATATTGTTTGTGGCCGGAGGAAAATGGCTCTGTAGCGCCCCCTACAAATTTTCAAAATACCCCTGCCATTGGGCTTACTTTTGCGTAGGCTGGTCAAATTGGGTACAGGCCTTCATCATGCCCAGGCGCACAAAAACGCCTCTTGACATCATGGCGCTTGGGCCACAGGAAGTCAGCCATTTTGAGTTGAACATGCAAATTAGTGCCGTTTTTGCCTTGTTACACGCCTCGCATCTGATCGAACTCCTCCTACATATTTAATGCTACCTGCTTCAAACTTGGTGTGCTTACCCTTCAGCCATGGGGGATCAAACGTTGTGATCAGATTTTCCAATTTCTAAATGTTGTGTCCGTGGAAGACCCTCAAACTTTGACGACTCGCCACTGCTCGCCACAAAACACAAAGTCACTCATAACTTTTGCATACATTGTATGATCTTCACCAAACTTCATAGGCTTGCCGGGGAGTCTGCCCTGAGTGCATACATATGCACATACTAACACTCACATATAGCGCCACCTGCTGGTGGTTGGAAATGTCACTGTGTTTCCACACCTCGCATATGATCAAACTCAAACTACAGATTTAATGGTAACGGCTTCAAACTTGGTCAGATTACTCTTCTGCCATGGGGGATTAAAAGTTAGGAGAATTTTTTCCAAAGTCTGAAGGTAGTGGCTGTGGCAGACCGTCAAACTTTGAGGACTCGCTACTGCTCGCCACAAAACACAGTCACTTATAACTTCTCCATACATTGTCTGATCTTCCCCAAACTTTATAGTCTGCACTTGGGCTCCACCCAGAACGCATACATATGACCAAACTTACACAACCTTATAGCGCCACCTACTGTTGGCCAAATAACTCACTTATAACTTCTCCATTCATTGTCCGATCTTCACCAAACTTCATAGGCTGCACTTAGGCTCCACCCAGAATGTATATACATGACCGAACTTATACATGTTAGTAGCACCACCTGCTGGTGGCCACAAACATCACTTTCTACGTCCGGTGGTACTACGCCTGGCTGGGATTCTCACATCCTGCTCTACACTTGACGGACGGCTGTGCTGTGCGCATCGGACTCCGTCCAGCGCATACCTCAATGTGCACAGCTGCAAGGGCCCGTTCATGGCTGCTTGCAGCTTTAATTTCCTTTTCTTTTTGTAAATACTTCTTTTGTGGACGTGTCCAACAACACATAACTATGACATACAGTTACACAAACAAAAACATTTTTTTTTTTTTTTCATTTTTTCCTACACCCCTTGCCGTCGACTTGGGATCAGTCCACGTTCGACCAGTAGACCGCAATCGACTGGTTAAGCACTCCCGTCTTAAAATGTTTTCTGATGAGATTTGATGATTTTTTTTTTCTTGGAAATGGAATTTTGCTTCACATTTTACTTGCATTTATTCAAAAAGTTGTGTACTTTGTCAGCTCATGGTCTTGCATCCATGCAATGAAAGTTGAATATGTTAACTTTAGCTGTACTGCAGATATATCTGTATGTATATGAAATCAAACAAGCCTCTTTTTAGTATAAATCTTTAGCAAGAGTAGACGCCTATTTATTTATTTAGTGTCATGGAGGGCTCTGGGTCTTATTGATACGGCTAGTAGCGGATGAGAAGAAACTGTTCTTGTGGCATGAGGTTTTGGTCCTGATGAACCGCAGCCTCCTCCCAGAGGGGAGTGATCAGCCACAATCTTCCCTGTACACTTCAGGGTCCTGGAGGCGTACAGGTCCTGGAGAGATGGAAGATTGCAGCCAATCACCTGCTTTGCAGACCGAATGAAATGCTGCAGTCTGCCCTTGTCCTTCGTGGTGGCAGCAGCATACCACATGGTGATGGAAGAGGTGAGGATGGACTCAGTGACGGAGGAGTAGAAGTGCACCATCATTGTCCTTGGCAGGTTGAATCTCTTCAGCTGCCACAGGAAGTACATCCTCTGCTTGATGAGGTCTTGGGAGATGATACTTCTAAGGAAGCGGAAAGACTACACAGTGTCAATTGTGGAGTCACAGAGGGTGATGGGGGTAGGTGAGGCTGAGTTCTTCCTCAAGTCCACAACCATCTCCACTGAGCTCCAGGTTGTTCTCCCTGCACCAAGTCGCCAGATGGTCAGCCTTGCCTCCCACCTGTAGGCGGACTCGTCACCATCAGATATATGTCTGATGAGAGTGGTGTCGTCCACGAACTTAAGGAGCTTGACGGATTTGTGACTGGAGGGGCAGCTGTTGGTGTACAGGGAGAAGAGCAGAGGAGAAAGAACACAGCCCTGGGGGGAACCAGTGCTGATTGGCTGTGAGTCGGAGACATGTTTTCCCAGCTTATCATGCTACTTACTGTCAGTAAGTCTGTAATCCACCTGCAGGTGGAGTCAGGCACATTCAGCTGGTAGAGCTTCTCCTGAAGCAGAGTCGGGATGATCGTATTAAAAGTAGAGCTGGAATCCACACACAGGATCCTGGTGTAGGTACCTGCGAAGTCCAGGTGCTAGAGGATGTAGTGGAAGGCCTAGTTGACTGCATCGTCTACAGACCTGTTGGCTCTGTAGGCAAACTACAGGGGGTCCAGGAGGGGGTCTGTGATCTCTTGGAAGTGTGAAAGCACAAGATGCTCAAAGGAATTCATAACCACAGAGGTCATAGCAACGGTCTGAAGTCATTAAGTCCTGTGGACCTTGGCTTCTTGGGAACAGGAATGATAGTGTAGGTCTTGAAGCAGATTGGCATATGACATGTGGAAGCAAGGTGTTAAAAAATGTCTGAACACTGGAGACAACTGATCAGCGCAGTGCTTCAATGTGGATGGAGACATAGAATCTGGTACAGCAGCTTTCCGGGGGTTCTGTCTCCTGAAGAGTTTATTGACATCTCTTTCAAGGAAGGAAAGAGTCGTCACTGAGGTGGGTGGAGGGGGGACCTTTAAGGTGGGGGAGGTGATACACTGAAGTTGGAGCTGTTTGGAGGTGTCGTGGGGGATGGTTACAGGACTGTCCTTGTCTGTCTAAGTGACAGTAGAACTCGTTCAGGTTCAGGCTAGGCGTTGGTCGTTTATGGAGTGGGGGGCTTTAGGCTTGTAGTTGGTGATCTGCCTGAGAACTGATGTTGGAGCTTCCAATAGTACAGTCATTTAGCCTCTTTCACCGCCTTGCAAAACTTGTACTTTGCCTATTTAAATCTATCTTTGTCCCCACTCCTGAAGGCCGCTTCCTTATCCGGTCTGTTGTTGTTCTCCCTGGTGTGTGATGGAACGCAGCAGTCCACACAGAAGCTGATGTATGATGTCACAGCCTCTGTGTACTCCAGACTGTTGGTAGCAGTCCTGAACATGTCCCAGTCAGTAGTGTCCAAACACGCCTGGAGATCCTCCACAGCCTTACTGATCCACTTCCTTGATGTCCTCACTACAGATTTGCAGAGCTTTAGTTTCTGCCTATAAGCAAGAATAAGGTGAACCATGATGTGGTCAGAGTGGCCCAGTGCAGCACGTGGGACGGCGTGATAGGCATCCCTGACTGTGGTGTAACAGTGATCCAGAATATTCTCCTCTCTGGTCGGGCAAACTCACGGAGTGAATAAAAAGGGATATAGTTTATGATGAAGGATTCCAGGTCAGGAGAACAGTGCTGCTGGATCATTGTCACATCATTGCACCAACCACTGATGTAAAAAAAGATTCCTCCACCTTTAGCTTTGCCGGAAAGTTCTGTGTCCCTGTTCGCTCTGTGAAGTTGGAAGCCTGCCAGCTGCAGCACAGAGTCCAGTATTAATCCGCACAGCCTCGTCAGTTTTAAAAGTCTTAAAATTGGAAAGGCTGCTTGCTTCCCAGACATTTACTGGCAGCTTATTCCACAAGAGAGGCCTGATAACTGACGGCTCTGCCTCCCATTCTACTTTTAGAAACTCTGGAAACCACAAGTAAACCTGCAGTTTGGGAGTGAAGTTCTCTGTGAGGAAAATATCTTAGAGATATGATGGAGCTTGATCATAAAGAGCTTTATATGTGAGGAGAAGAATCTTAAATTCTATGCTGAATTTAACAGGGAGCCAATGAAGAGAAGCTAAAACATATGATCTCTGATGTTAGTTCTTATCAGAACTCTGGCACCCCAATAATAAAGAATTACATATTTTCTATTTTATAATTACAATTCCCATCCCTAGTCATCAAATTTATGCCATGCTGGCGAAAAATGTTACCTAATGGAAGCATGTATAAACTAAAAAGAATCAGTCCAAGCACACAACCCTGTAGAACTTAATAACTTACTCTGTTGTTTGAGGAAGATTCTTTGTTTACAAGAACAAGCTGGAATCTATCAGAAAAATATGACTCAAACCAGTTCTGAGATCCAACAGGACAAGCACAGACACAAGTCCACTATCAGAGGCTAAGAGGAGATCATTGGTAACTTTCACCAGTGCTGTTTCTGTGCTATGATGCACTCTAAATCCTGACTGAAACTCTTCAAAGAGATCATTTCTGTGTAAATGATCACAAAGTTGAGCTATACCTATTTTTTCAACAACTTTAGACAAAAAAGGGAGATTTTGTTTAAGTAAAAGTTTAATTACTTAAAAAGGGGTCGAGGAGGTTTTGCTGGTGAATACACAAAAGTGTGATGGAGGTTGTAGTGAGTGTGACGCTGTAGTGTCGCGAGATTCTGTGAGACTAATGGCAGATTCTAACATGGCGCGCCTCTGATCAAGCAAACAATATAGTAAGATTATAATTACGCCAACAGCTATTGTTTGAATAAATATATTTTTGGGTAAAACAAAAACAAAACACTGGAGTACAGTGAAGAAAGTCTGGAAAGGCTTCATGGGGAAAACCAACCAAGCCCCATCTGCCAGCAAAGCGGCTTCTACTTCCAAAAAAGGTTGCAACGAAGAGTCACCCGGTGCGACGTCTCCAGCTGGTAATGATTCGCCTGACATTTTAACATCGATTGATAAGAAATTATCCAGTTTCAACGCCTGTATGTCTCTGTTAGAGATTCAACACAGAGAGTTTCAGGCATTATGATAGTCATTGGAGTTCAGCTAGCAACAGTTCCGGACGCTAGCTGCAGAAAACGCAGCCCTCAGAGGATCAGTCCTCACTCAATCACTTACCAAAGGAATGAGCTGGATCTCTGACGAAAACAAGAGAATGAAAGAATCAATTATTGATCTCCAAGCTCGCAGTATGAGGGACAATCTGGTGTTTTCTGGAATCCCGGAGCAGGCAGACGAGGATATTGAACTCACAATAAAAAACTTTATCCAAACACATCTGAAACTTCAGGGACATGCAGTTAAGAACATCACTTTTCACCGAGTCCACCGCCTGGGAGGGAAGAGACCTGATGTGTTCAGGTGAGGGGCCGCGGCAGGGAACTGAGAGGAACGGACTCCAGCGTGAATGACCAGTTTCCCAAAGAAATCCTGGAAAGATGCAGGGTCCTGTTCCCCATCCTGACATGGAAGGAGGCTCCCAAGCTTTCATCGCTGTGGATAAATTATTCATCAATGAGCAGTTGTACCACAACCAGGACACCTCCTTGGCTCTTCTAAACCCAAGCTGATCTGAATTCGTTAAATTGTATAAATCATTTCACTGTGGATGGAAATATGTAACTCTGAAATAGTCAACCCAATTTACAGTTATCTGTCAAGGCAAAATATATAGCTCACTGCCAGTCTCACTAGCATAGAAGGTTATGCAGGTCACATTTGTTTATCTGGGTTTGTTTTGGGCTTTTTTCTATCTCATACTTCCACTCTTTTGCACTGTTTTTCTCTTCTGCCTTTCTTCCCCAACCCGCTGCGTTTCCACCTTAATAAGTAATGCTAACATGCACGGCACACATGGAGATTTGAGCAGCACACGCAATCAAATACCATGCTTACACAGCACTGACAGCTCGCTTACACATTGTAGCAAGCGGGGCCCGCACTCACGATCAGAAACACAATCAATCGCATGTTCATGCAAGCATATATGCACACACGCACAGGATGCTTTTAGCAAGCATCCAGCACTCACTGCGTAACTCTGAGCATGTCCACGCAAAGGTTTATTTCATGGAATGTGCATGGAGCTGGGTCCAGGGAGAAGAGAATAAAAATCTCCAATAAATTGAAGGATCTACAGGCAGACATTGTTTTATGACAGGATATTAATTTATCAAAGACTGCAGCTGATGTTCTGACCACAGCACAGTTTCCTCATGTGTATTTAACCTGTTACAACTCCAGACAAAGACGTGTAGCCATTCTGATAAGTAGAAGAGAAAATTTCACTGTACACAACACAGTTATGGATCCAGAAGGTAGATTTCTAATAGTTAACTTATCTTTCCAAAATATGAATTTATGCATTGCTAATACATATGGTCCAAATGTTGATGACCCCTCATTTTTTCACTCCTTTTTCACGTCACTCTCTGATCACTCAGATAACACACTCATCATAGGAGGTGACTTTAACATGATATCTGACTCAGGAGTAGACAGACTCAGTACTTCAGGAAGTCACAAATATTGTTAAACAGTATATGAATGATTTTGGTCTTTGTGTTGCCAGGAAAAGGGAATGGGAATGGTCTGCATATTTAGAAAATAATGACCTGCCAGGAATGTCATCTTGCATTCTCTGGGAAGCAGGAAAGCAGTTATGAGAGGCAAAATAATCTATTTTTCATCAAATAAGAAAAAGAGGGAAAGTTCAAGGATATCAGATTTAGAACTCAGGATTAAATCATTAGAAGTTGTCTCCAGTGCCTCCAGAGAGGAACACATACTGAATGATTTAAGAAAAGCTAAACTTGAACTAAATGAAATGATTGATAAACGAACACAGTTTCTGATACAAAGACTTCGCTTGGAGAACTTTGAGCATGACAATAAATCTGGAAGGATCCCAGCCAGTCAACTAAAGAGAAACAAAGAGAAAAAAACAATCAGTTCTGTTAAGGACTCAGAAGTAATCAACATTTCTATAAAACCTTATATTCATCACAAAATGATCAACCAGACAGTAAAATAGATCAGTTTCTTAGTTACACCAACCTTTCAAAATTACAACCCAAACAGGCCATGGCTCTGGATTCA
The DNA here is from genome assembly GCF_036924035.1 of Leuresthes tenuis. NCBI lineage: Eukaryota > Metazoa > Chordata > Actinopteri > Atheriniformes > Atherinopsidae > Leuresthes > Leuresthes tenuis. Next base: position 35,270,596 of record NW_027325360.1, read on the forward strand.
CCTCTCTTAATAGGAGAACTTCATGAAGCCCTTCCACATATGCCTAGTAACAAAGCCCCAGGACCAGATGGTTTTCCATCCAGTTCTACAAAGAATTTTGGACTGTTTTGGCACCTGCATTTCACAAAATGGTATTACAATTAAAGGAGAATGGCAGATTATCCCAAAACATGAACTCTGGCTAACATTATCCTGCTACAGAAACCAGGAAAAGACCCGTACTTCCATCCAGCTACCGCCCAATATCTCTAATAAATGTAGACCTCAAAATAATTTGTAAAGCCCTCGCCAAAAGAATAGAAAAAATAACTCCACTTATAATACATCCTGACCAGACAGATTTTATAAAGACTCTCATCCACTAACACTTGCAGGCCAATTAATCTCATAGACTATTCTACCATCAACAACCTGGAAACCACAATCCTCTCTCTGGATGCACAAAAAGCATTTGATCGAGTTAACTGGAAATTTTCATTCGCAGCATGAAACAAATTTGGGTTTGGGTCCGACTTCATCAACTGGATAAGGATATTATATCGCTCCCCAAATGCATGTGTCAGGACAAATAATCAAACTTCTCCAAGCTTCAGTCTGCAGAGAGGTACAAGACAGGGCTTCCCACATTCCCCTTCACTTTTTGCTATTTTCATCGAAACTTTAGCAGCTGCTTTCAGACAAGATAGACAAAATATCGAGCATAGAATAAGTCTTTATGCTGATGATGTATTACTTTTCCTTCAGAACTCACAGATGTCTCTCACTCACACGATCACACCCATAAATAAATTCTCAGCACTTTCTGACTACTCTATCCACTGGTCTAAGACCACAGTTCTGCCCATTAACTGCAGGTTCCAGAATATACCTGCGATCACTTTACAGTCAGGAAATATTAGATATTTAGGCATAAACATTTCCTTCAGGCTCTCAGAGCTAACAAAGCTAAATTGTGTGCAATTATTAATGACAGTAGAGGGCGATCTCACTCGTTGGTAGTCATTACCCATATCACTTATGGGGAGCGTTGCAACCATTAAAATGTTGATACTACCAAAAGTTAACTACTTGTTCTCAATGATCCCCATAAAACCATCCGCTACTTTTTAAGTCACTAGATTCATGTATCTCCAAATTTCTGTGGAAAAACAAACGCTTAAAAACTCTATAGAAGACCAAGGACAGTGGTTAGATTTACTTCATTTTCAGCACTATTTCTTAGCCAATAGGTTACAATTTTTATTAAAATGGTTTAAACCTAGCCCACTAGATGAACCATGGATGAATATAGAACAAGCATTGTGTGATAATTTGGATATTTCCGACCTGCAACTTATTAGTCCAAAAGTAAAACATCACAAACGTTTCAAAAGCATTAACATCAGCACCTCTCTGACAGCCTAGTGGGAATTTCTTAAAATTGCAAAGTCTTCACTTCTCCCGTGTAAGCTTATACCCATCTGGAGCAATCCTGACATCCTATTAAACAAAAACATGCTAAAATTTACTCTATGGAAGAACAAAGGAATCAAACATCTAATACAACATATAATCCAAAATGGAAATTTTATTTCATTTGATGAGCTCATATCACAACATGAGATAGGCAGCAATAAATTCCCAGAATATCAACAACTTAAGTCAATAATAACTAAGAAATATTTCCTCCACCAATCAGACTCACAACTCCCCATTAGGGTAGCAGAATTTTTAGGCATCTGCACCCCAACACTGCTATCAAAAATATATAAATTATTGTCGAAGATAGATGACACAATGTCTTTACAATCCTCAAAATGGGAGGCAGATCTATCCTTCAGTTCTAATCATAACTTCTGGCCACAAAAATGATTGAACACCTTCAGAATGACTCGAAATCCTAATTCACAGCTCATACAATACAAAATTCTTCACAGAAAACATAATACAGGACATAGCTTAACTGTAGTATTCCTGCATGCCCCACACTGTGCATACTGGGTGACTCAGACAACATCAACATGGAAATTAACTCAGCACACATGGTCCTCACAGTATTATGTATCGCAAAGAAAACTATTCTCACGATGTAGTATCATGATGACATCCTGTGAACTGAGACACTGGTTGAGACCAGACATAGCAACTCTCTGGGCTTACCCCCATCCCACACCTTCAAGTTGTTTTGTCTTTTTATGTGTGAAGCGAGCAAATGTTTGCTTATGTTTTGAGTTCTATGTTGGATGGTGAGCTAATGTTTGCTGTTCTTGATGTTGTTGAGGTTTTTTTCCCCAGCTCCACATTGTTCTCCTTTAAGGAGCATAGTCTGGACCCTGTGTTTTTTTCCCCTCCCCTCTCACTTGTTTTTCCTCCCCTTTCTCCCCTCTCTCCCCACTCTTTGCAACTCCTCAAAGTTGGCACATGCGTTTGCAAGCTGCCGGGCTAATTTCATTGTACTCATGTAAAATGACAATAAAGAAGATTTAATTTAATCTGTGTATAAACCAGTTTTCCATTTTATTTTTGATTATATTAGCATGGAAACAATATCTGCCTCCTCAAAACAGCAACTGGCTGAATTTCATTCTCTCTGGTCCCTGCTGATTAGCTTTATCACATAGTGGTGGTGATGGCTTGCTGTCCCGTCTCTCTGGGTGGTTGGGTGTGTGCTGGGGGGGACTTTATGTCGGGCTTGGAGGGCAGTTTTGAGGGTGAATGGAGCTGTCTTGCGGCGTGGGGTGGGGTCACTTAGGGGCCCTGGGGTTGTGGCTGCTGGCTCTGGGCCGGGTGGCCTGGCTGCTCTGGCATGGGTGGTGGTGCTGGTTCTGGACCCTGGTGTCTGGGCGCTTGCGCCCCAGGGGGGAGCCCTGCCTGTGCCTCGGGGGTCTGGGTTTCCCTGGGCACGCCACAGTGTGGGTGGGTTGGTGCAGGTCCTGGTGTTGGGCTGGTTACTCTGGGACCTCTGATGTGTCCGCAGGTTGTTTTGTTCTTTTTAGGGTGTTGAGGCATGCGGTGGGGTGAGGCGGTGCTTTTCCCCTGTTGGGGGCAGCCTGGGTTGGCCTGGGTGATGGTGAGTCTCAGGCCCGGGCTGCTGCGACTGGTGTGACTGCGTGGTTGTTTTTTTTTTTTTTTTAAATTTATTTGTAGAGGCGGGTGGGTGCCTTCTGAGGTGGGGCTGGTGGGTGCCCTCTGGGTGCACAATAGCTCCCCGAATACGGTCGCTGCAGGCCCTGACCTGGTGGACATCAGGCCCTCCTGCCCTGTGACAGGTCCCAGGAAACGGGGGTGCCTATTACAGCCGGTCTCTGGCTTCCCTCTCCGGGGGAGCTTCTCTCCCCCGGTCTATATCCCATACCCCTTTCCCTTCTGTCTCCTGTACATAGCACACACTCGCACACAAAGGGTTTTGGGGGCGTGTGTGGTTCTGTGGGGTGTAGTGGATGGGGCCACATATAAGGTCCCCTTTGCAGTTCCCCGCCCCTGTTTTAATTACACCTTAGACATTACTACTTATCACACACACACACACATACACACACACACACATTAGGTCTTCAGGGGTGGTAGCACTGAGAAGCATCTGGGGGGCGGGGCTCTTTGGGTATGTAGGCTGCCCGGATGGCTGCACTCCCAGTTCTACAAGGTTGGCTGCCCCTCAGCTTTAATTGGCCACTACTAGAAAATATTGAAGAGCCAGAGGGGCGAGGGGAGGGGTCTTCCCACACCCCTCTTGCCTGGTTGCTGCCCGGGGCGGGAGGGGCCAGGAGGATGAGTTGTTCTGTTGGTTCGAGGTCTGTCAATGGTGGGGGTCTGCTGGCCCCATGGTGTGCCCACTGCGCCACACCCCAGTGGAGTTGAGGGAGGGGGAGCATGTGCGGATGTATGTGATGTGCAAGTGTGTGTGGTGATGACTGGGCCGGTGTCTAGGACTTGCTGTCCTCTGGCCTGCTTGTGCGGTTCCCGATGTGGAGGGATTTGCGGCTTCACCCACCTGTCTTGACTCCCGGGGCACTTGGCCAGGGGCACTGGGGCATATGCAGGCGCGCTGTGCTTGGCTCTCTGGGGTGCCTGGCCCTCTCGGGTATTGGGTGGGGCCTCTGCCGGGGGGTTTGTGGGTGCTCGGGCTCCTTGGGCCCAGGTCCAGTGCATGGCTGCCCCTGGTTCCCGGGGGGGCTCTGCCCTATGCTTATGGAGGCTCTGTCCGGGGGCTTCCTCTGCAGTCTTCTCGGTTGATGCATGGTTGTCCCTGCGGTGGGCTTCCCAGGTTCTGTGCTCTGTTGGGGCTGCTGGTGGCCTGGGTCTTGTGACCCTCTCTGCCTGCTTCTGATTTATGGGGGGGCTGTGGATTGTGGCTCTGTACACTTATACACCAAGCACAGTTATCATGTGGGACCTGTGCCATATGTATTGCATGTTTATGCACACACACACATTCATTAGCCCAGTAGCATGCTCGCTAAGCAGTTGATGTGTTATCCTGTGGTTTGAGGTAATCTATATCCACAGTTGTGTTGTATGCGATTGCCGCTACTTGTGCTTGTGTTTGTTTTTTCTTTGTTGTCTGCTTTCAGGTGCTACTGGTGGCGCTAAGACTGGATTCCCCACAGAGGCCGTGGATTGTCATTGGTTTTGTTTTTACAGGTGTAGCAGCTGAATGTCTGGTTTTTCTTTCTATTTTTGTTCTGTTTCTTCTTCTTTGCTCTTCCTCTTTCCCTGTCCCCCGGTCTGGTTTGGCACTATTACATGTTAAATATTGTAACAAAAATATATAAATAAGCACTTGATGGGCATCAAAGGGAGCTTTACATTCATAAAGCTTCCCTTAGCAAAGCAAATCGGTTTGGCATAAAAGGTATTCAGATTACAATTCTGCTGCCATAATGCTGGACACGACAAGGGGGACAAATATAAAAATAAATTTAAAAAAAAAAAAGGTTTAATTACAGCAACCATAAAAGTCTGAGGTACATATCCTGTCAACAAAGACAGATTGATCAAATCCAATATGGAAGTTTCAATTAAGGGGGAAACCTCCTTGAACAGTCTGGTTGGGATTGGGTCTAAAATACAAGTTGATGGTTTAGAAGAGACAATTGCTGTTGTTAGCTCAGAGAGACCAACTAGGCAGAAGCCGTCTAAATACAAATCAGGTTCTAAAGATACTTCGAAATATGCTCCACTTGATGATACATCAGTGATAATAGTGGGAAGTGTTAGGGTTAAACCCAGAACATTATCGCAAAACTGTAAAGAGCAAACAGACGCAGACACAATGAGTTCAGGTTATAAGACTTGCAAGGAGAGCAGCAGAGACTTTACAATCTCCAACGTACTCTGGTTAGTCTCTGCTGCGTCCTCTCTTTTTATTGAAGCACGCCCTTGATTACACATTGGGCTGCAGCCCTAAAGGGAGGGGAGCAAACGTAACTGCAGCTCAGAACATTCTATACACATTTCACACTACAAACACATACACATATACAGATCAACCGCAGCGTGTTAACACAGTTAGCTGGGACTAATTCGATAGCAGGCTTCGCTGACTCAACAGGATGCGGTTGGGCGGTGGCTAAGAAACTCTGTGTCGCTCTGCAACTTCCTGATAACAACTTGCACAACACTATTTAATATGCAGTTCATATGCAGTTCATGTATGCCTTATGCAGATATTTTACAGATTGCATGATAACTATATACAATAATTCCAACATTTCCCTCCTGTTTATCATGCATTCGAATGAAATTCTCACATCACTCAGGCTAGCTACTTCAGTAGATTTTCAACTAGGAGATCATATTTATCATAGAGATACATTTACACTTAGAGAGGTGGTTGGTCGTAGTCTCCGGGGTCTGGAAACAAATCAGGGAGATGGGGGCTACCATTGCTGTCTTCGCTGTCACTGTTGTGGTTGTTGCTGGTGTCAACATCATCATCATCAGAGCGGCTATCAACCGCGGTGTCAAGGAGAGGGAACATCTCCGTCCTCTGGACTTTCTCTCGAGACAGGGCAGTTGTGATCAGTCTGTTGGTGAGAGTTCTCAAGCAGGGGATACAACAACATCCACCCAGGGTTAGAATTGCAGCAAAAACAGCTATTGACACTAGTGGTGAGGAAACTAGTGTCCTGTATCTCCCAAAGGAATCCAGCTCTTAGAATAAAGAGGGTGAAATGATAGCATGAGTTAACGAGGCTACGTTTTCCACTTCTGTCAGGGAGGAAGCTTTTAGATGGTGGTGGATGCCGTGGCAGGGGATGTTTGGTGGTATTAAACATAAACTGCAGCCCATGTCGTGTTTTAGACAGTGTCAATATGTCAATTTCTTGCCTCTTGCGTGGTCATGTAATTCTTAGGATCCTAGTCTGTGCCTGTATATGCGAAAACTGTTCCCCAATGTGGGTTTACTTGCGTATGGGACACATAGAAGGGATAGTCTGCCCATGCTGAACCAGGGTATCCTCCTGCAGTGAAGAAGGTGTAAGGAACGAGTACTATGGAGGAGAATGAGGATGTGTTGTAGCAGAGATAAATGTCAGGAGTGCTGGGTGTGGGATTATGGGCACACCAATCGGTTCGATCTTAACCCGTCTTTAGGAGAGGGCTTTGAACAACACTGATTTCCCATTATTACCTTTTTTATATATAATAATTCAAACAGGAAGGATTCCATTAATCTTCTCTCTGATAGAAACATTTTTATTGATAAAGATGCTCATGAAATCATCACTGCTGAGAGTCAAAGGAATACAAAGGAATACTCAACAGAGCTCGGACTCTTTGTCATCCTGGCTACAGTGCTGAAAAGAAACCTGGGGTGGGGTTATTCTTTTTCTCTTCTATCAATGATGAATAAGCAGTTCTAGCTTTATGAAGGGCTTTCTTGTACATAAACTATCTTTCCAGAGTAATTGAGATTCTTCTAAATTAAAGGAACATCACTGTCTCTCCAGCTTTCTTGCAGTCTGCTGTAAAGCAGCTGTGAATTATACCAAGGAGCCAACCCCTTCTTACTGATTAACTTCCTTTTCAGAGGAAAGAGTCACCTGGCCCTTATTCTGAGTTTCTGTCTGAATTATCAGAGTTTTTACCACAGTTAGTGCTGAGTACAGATAAAGTCATTGTAGTGGGTGACTTTAATATTCACGTAGAATATGACAGCCTAAATATTAACTTTAATTCTATATTAGACTCTATTGGAAGTGAAGAGTGAACAGTTAACAGTGTTCCCTCATAACCCTTGTCTGACCATTTTTTAATAACTTTTGAATTTACATTACTTGACTGTACGGCTTTTGAGAAGAATTTTACATATAGAAGGTGTTAATCAGAGAATGCTGTAAATAGATTTAAAGAGTTGATTTCATCATCCTTTTCTTCACTGCCATGTGCAGATATGACAGAGGACAGCTACCTAAATTTTAATCCAGTAGAACTTGACTCTCTTGTTGACAGCACTATAGTTTCAATGCGTACAACACTGGACAATCTTGCCCCTCTGAAAAGGAAGGTAATCAGTCAGAAGAGGTTGGTTCCTTGGTATAATTCACAGCTGCGTGCGTGAAAGCAGATTGCAATGAAGCTGGCGAGACAGTGGTGTTACTCTAATTTAGAAGAGTCTCAATTAGTCTAGAAAGATAGTTTAATAACGTATCAGAAAGTCCTTTGTAAAGCTAGAACAACTTATTATTCATCATTGATAGAAGATTTTTTCAGCACTGTTGCCAGGCTGACAAAGAGTCCGAGCTCTGTTGAGCCATGTTTTCCTTTACCTCTCAGCAATGATGATTTCATGAGATTCTTTATCAATAAAATTGTTTCTATCAGAGAGAAGATTAATGGAATTCTGTCCACTATTATCACTGATGTATCATCATGTAGAGCAGCTACTTGTATCTTTAGAACCTGATTTGTATTTATTTTAGTTGATCTCTCTGAGCTAACAACAGCAAGAGTCTCTTCTAAACCATCAACTTGTATTTTAGACCCAATCCCCACCAGACTGTTCAAGGATGTTTTCCCCTTAATTGACTCTTCCATATTGGATTTGATCAATCAGCCTTTGTTGACAGGATATGTACCTCAGACCTTTAAGGTTGCTGTAATTAAACCTTTACTTAAAAAACCTACTCTTGATTCAGAAGTGTTGGCTAATTATCGACCTATATCCAATCTCCCTTTTTTGTCTAAAGTTGTTGAAAAAATAGTTGCAGCTCAACTTTGTGATCATTTACATAGAAATAATCTGTTTGAAGATTTTCAGTCAGGATTCAGAGTGCATCATAGCACAGAAACAGCACTGGTGAAAGTTACCAATGATCTCCTCTTAGCCTCTGATAGCGGACTTGTTTCTGTGCTTGTCCTGTTGGATCTCAGTGCTGCATTTGATACGATCGATCACAGCATTCTGTTACAGAGACTTGAACATGTTATTGGGATTAAATGAACTGCATTAGGCTGGTTTAAGTCATATTTATCTGATAGATTCCAGTTTGTTCTTATAAATGAAGAATCTTCCTCACACATTGGAGTAAGTCATGGAGTTCCTCAGGGTTCTGTGCTTGGACTAATTCTTTTTACTTTATACATGCTTCCATTAGGTAACATTATCAGACAGTATGGCATAAATTTCCATTGTTATGCTGATGATACTCAGCTGTACTTATCTATGAAACCAGATGAAACCAATGGGTTGGTCAGACTACAAGCCTGTCTTAAAGACATAAAGACCTGGATGACTCAGAACCGCCTGCTTCTAAATTCAGACAAAGCTGAAGTCATTATCTTTGGACCTGAGTGCTTCAGGGAGAAATGGTCTAGTTATATAGTTACTCTAGATGGTATTTCCTTGGCTTCTAGTTCTACACTGAGGAACCTTGGAGTTATTTTTGACCAGAATTTATAATTTGACGCACATATAAAACTGGTTTCTAGGACTGCCTTCTTTCACCTTCGTAATATTGCTAAAATCAGAAACATCCTGTCTCAGGGTGATGCAGAGAAACTAGTCCATGCATTTGTTACTTCAAGATTGGACTACTGTAATTCCTTATTATTGGGCTGTCCCACATATTCTCAGAAAAGCCTCTAGCTGATCCAAAATGCTGCAGCCAGAGTTCTGATGAGAACGATTAGGAGAGATCATGTTTCTCCAGTTTTAGCTTCTCTTCATTGGCTCCCTGTTAAATTCAGAATAGAATTTAAGATTCTTCTTGTGATGGTAAATTTTATGTCTCAGGACCGACATACTCTCCAATCCACATTAACCATTTGTATCACCCAGACACGCTAATTGTTTTAAACTATCTACCTCTTAATTAACACTCAGACAAGATAATTGTTTTAACCTCCTGTTTCTTAATTATCATCAAGACTGCATCCTGCCCACCCTGGAGATGTGGTTACATATCTAAAGAACAAAGCCCCCTCCTCAGGTATAAATGCTCTGTATTCCTGTTGTTTGTATCTTTTCATACCATTGCCGATGAATGGTGTGGACTGATCTTTTTCCTTGCAACGAAGAATAAAAACTTAGCCGGCCGGCAGAAAAAGTAAAGTTCTCTATTTCATTGCTCATCAGAGGTATTAGGAAGGAAGCAATTGAAAGCTTCCATAACATTCTCCTCACATATAAAGCTCTTAATGACCGAGCTCCATCGTATCTTAAAGATCTCATTGTAAGATATTTTCCTAACAGAGCACTTCGCTCCCAAACTGCAGGTTTACTTGTTGTTCCCAGAGTTTCTAAAAGTAGAATGGGAGGTAGAGCCTTCAGTTATCAGGCCCCTCTCTTGTGGAATAAGCTGCCAGTAAATGTCCGGGAAGCAGACACCCTTTCCACTTTTAAGATTAGGCTTAAAACTTTCCTTTTTGATAAAGCTTATAGTTCGGGATGTCTCAGGTAATCCTGAAACATCCCATAGTTAAGCTGCTATAGGCTTAGACTGCTGGGGGACCTCATCTGTCACACCTTTCCTCACTTTGCTCTCTTTTTCCCCCTGTTTAATTTATCAAATGATATTATGTACATGTGCCATTATTGTGGTTAATAACTTGTGTTTCCCTGTTCCAACAGGTATCATTTGAATGTTGTTATGGTGTTTTTCCCCCCTCTTTTCCCTCTTTTCTGTCTTCTCAAACCCCAGCTGGTCGAGGCAGATGGCCACCCTTCCCGAGTCTGATTCTGCCAGAGGTTTCTTCCTGAGTCTGGTTCTGCCAGAGGTTTCTTCCTGTTAAAAGGGAGTCGTTCCTTTCCACAGTCGCCACAGGCACGCTCAGGACGGGAGATTGGACTGAAGACAAGTTTCGGTGCAATCTGTTGGTTTCCTTAGCAAGGATATTATTTTTTCAATTTGCTCTATATGAATTAATTGGATTATGATTACAATGAATTTAATTCCAATTGGCTTGAATTGGACTATATTATTTAAGTGCCTTGAGATGACAATTGTTGTAATTTGGCACTATAGAAACTTACTTACAGAAAAGAGGGAAAAGAGGGGGAAAAACACCATAACACCATTCAAAGGATACCTGTTGGAACAAGGAAACACAAGTTAATAACCACAATAATGTCACATGTACATAAAATCATTTGAGAAATTAAATTAAATTAAACAGGGGGGAAAAAAGAGCAAAGTGAGGAAAGGTGTGACAGATGAGGTCCCCCAGCAGTCTAAGCCTATAGCAGCTTAACTATGGGATGTTTCAGGATTACCTGAGCCTGTCCATTTGTCAGACCAAATAACATCAGTAGATACTTGAAGTGGCCTATGGGTGTTTTAAAGGCTGTCTTCCACTCATCGCCCTCACGGATTTGAACAAAATGATAAGCGTTTCTTAAGTCTTAAGTCTTGTGTTCTTAAGTGTTGTGAAAATGGTTGTGCCATGAAGTAGTTCAAATTCATAATTTTTTTGACTGGCAGTCAACTAATCACATATTAATAGCTGGCATGATAAGAATGGTCATCAATGAAATAATCTAAATCCTAAATTTAAATAAATGTTATATTATGAATACTGTTTGTACTGTGATAATCAAAATATGTCCAAATCTTTTTATACTTTTAATATATTTTTTGTACATTAAGAATGACCAGACTTTACATCTAAGAACAATACTTTGCATGATATTCAAACTATAGCTTTATGATTCTTGGTGAGACCTCATTATATAAATCATACCTAAGCAAAAATATTTGTTCTAATAATACTTCATCATTAGAAAGGATGAAAGAAGGGAATTCAATGCCCACTCCCTGTATTTCCATAATTTCTCACTGCATTTGCAGGTCAGTTGCTATAGCAACACAAGCAAAAGAAGACTAGTACTTAATTGATCCACTAATGCATTTAGCTGCACAATCACCACAAGTTGCCTTTGTTTCCAGGTCACATTTTAGGGACAGGCATTTACATAAAAGCATTTATTTTTGCCAGAACCAATAATTATCAGCAGTTTTCACTTTTGTCTATTGGCAACAAATGTGGTGTAAACACTGACAATTAAAATCAACAATATTGATTCATCAAGGAATTATAAATCTATCTTGGGTGAGAAACAAGGTTGGCAGGGTTTTATGTGTTTTTTCCCAAACACAATATGGAAAATGCTAATTAATAGTTGAATTACAAACACAAGTAATTCCCAGGACTCACTCACCATCAGATCATTTATTATTCATGAATATGTAGGAGTCTTTTTTCAGCTCCTGTAGTGTTTCTGGGAAATGATGCAAAGACTGGAGTGCAAAATGCTCATTTTACCTATATAAACACAACAAAGCCCATTGGAGCTTTTCAATTGGAGTATTGAAAACAACTGTGAAAGTAAAATATAAATTCTTCCTTCCAAATATAAGTACAATGATTGTGTGTTGTGTGTGAGTGTGTGTTTTCTATTATATTTGTGTTCTTATGATGCTTTTATTGAGACTGTTTCCTCTGGTTTATAGGCTATCTCTATATCGTCTGCCACTTCTTGAAATTCTAGACAGATTTCATGATGTTATCATTAAGTTACTTTTAAGACCACACCATCTTTTGAAATATTCCCTACTCTTAAAGCATAAAGTTCTTTGTGTTTATTGTTTTATATTTAGACATGAACCTACCAAAAAAGTTACTTTGGGATGATCTAAACCTATTTTCACTGTGTGAATAGATATTACATTCCATGTAATATTGCTTATGTTATTGCAAATTGGTCACCGGTCACAGATTTAGTTTATGGAGCTATTTTTGTACTAGTGTTTGGCTTAAGATAAAACAAAGAAGAGCAAAACATCAACACATTTCAAATTTACCAACAATAAGAATCTCTTTGGTCCCAAAGATCCTAGACTATGTGAATTATTATTTATAAGCTGTTATCCCTGATTGATGCTTTCTTTTTTCTCAACTAAACTAAAATCTAAATGTTATATTTTCCTCTGTAAGGGTCTGTGTTTTTTCTGTGTATACAGTCATAGGAAAAAGTTTGTACGCCCTTTGGAATTTCTCACATTTCGTCCTAAATTGGTCATAAGACATGGTCTGATCTCACCAACAATCTCAAGAATAAACAAGTAGTGTCTGCTTGAAGTAAAACCACCCAAACAATTGTGTGTAATCATATTTTTATTGACCATAAGATGGAATTATTCAAAGGATAGGGAGGCATAAGTAAGTACACCGAATGAGTCAGTAGGTGGTTGACCCTCCTTTAGCTGCAATTACTTTAACTAGACGTTTCCTGTAGTTGCAGATTAGACTAGCACAGCAATCAGGAGAAATCTTGCACCATTCCTCTTTGCAAAACTTTTGCAATTCAGCAAGATTCTTGGGAGGCCTGGAATGGATGGCTTTCTTGAGGTCAATCCACAACATCTCGATTGGGTTTAGGTCAGGGCTTTGACTGGGCCATTCCAGAACATTTATCTTGTTTTTCTGGAACCATTCCAATGTTGATCTGCTTCGGTGTTTGGTGTCGTTGTCCTGTTGCAGGACCCATCCTCTTTTAAGTTTCATCTTTTTGACTGATTGCTTAAGGTTTTTCTGCAAAATATCTTGATATACTTGAGAATTAATTTTCCCTTGAACTATAGCCAGTTGTCCAGGCCCAGAGGCAGCAAAGCACCCCCACACCATGATGCTACCGCCGCCATACTTAACAGTGGGGATGAGGTTTTGGTGATGGTGTGCTGTACCAGCTTTCCTCCATACATGCTGTTGTGTCTTCCCCCCAAACAATTCAACTTTTATTTCATCAGTCCACAAAGTGTTTTTCCAGAAGTACTGAGAAGCATCCAAATGCCTTTTTGTAAACTCTAAACATAAAGAAATGTTCTTTTTGGACAGCAATGGCTTTCTCCGTGGCCTTCTCCCATGAATCCCATTCTTGTTCAGTGTCTTTCTAATTGTAGATGTGTCAGAGATGTTAACATGTTCCAGTGATTTCCTCAGGTCTTCAGAGGACACTCTTGGATTCTTCTTTACCTCAATGATGATGACTCGCCTTGCCCTTGGAGTGATCTTCGCAGGGCGGCCACTCCTTGTCAAAGTAACACCTGTCCCAAACTGTCTCCATTTATACACTATTTTTCGAACTCTGGACAGATGAACATCAAGGCTCTTCAAGATGGTTTTGTAACCCTTTTTAGCTTTATATAAGTCAATTATTTTGTGTCTTAAGTCTTCAGACAGCTCCTTTGTGCGAAGCATAATGCAAAGAACATGCCTCTCATCAAAACACACCTTGTAACTGGTTTTCCAGTGGGGTGGGTAGCTCACAACACACCTCAGTGATTGGACTAAAGGGTGGCTCACACCTGAGTCAAATTGCCTAATCATCTAATTAGTCTAATTAGCTCTTGGAGGACTCTTAGCTAAGGGTGTACTTATTTATGACTCCCTGTCCTGCCAATATATCCGTCTTGTGGCCAATAAAAGTATGATAACATGTGATTGTTTGAGTGGTTTTAGTTCAAGATGACACTGTTTGTTCATTCTTGAGATCATTGTAGTGATCAGACCATGTTTTATGACCAATTTAGGAAGAAATGTGAGAAATTCCAAAGGGCATACAAACTTTTTCCTATGACTGTATGTATGTTTTTGACCAGGTGGCTGCCTCCTCTTAATTGCTCCCGATTGCCTCCGTCTGCGACTCAGCATGCTGGCTCTAGTATTTAAGCTCCAGTCTCTCAGAGGTTCAGCGGCAGATGGTTGTTCACCCACAGTTGGCACTTTGTTAGTCAAACTTCAGTCGTTTTTATGATCAAGTGTACTATGCTAAGAGCCTCCTTTAAGTCTTCATTGTCTGCTTAATAGAGAGACCTTGAAAGACAAATTACTGGACACCAGCTTCAAGATACTAGACCATAAAAAGCCAAGCTGCACCGCCAACGTTAGATACAAATTTTCAGCCACAGGACAATCACAGGGGAGTCAATCCAAGTGTTGTCACATCAGTCCCCAAGTCAGTACAGCATATTGTTCTCAGCCAAGATTCAAGCTTCCACAGATAATATTTAACCTGCCTCTCCCTCACAGAGCCACAGATCCACCACAGGAGACCTGTTGCTGTACAGAGAACTGAACCAGTCATTGTGCACATTTATATCACCTTTGTAAGTAAAATCACTTACCTCTACTTCTTCATCTCCTTCATGTTCCTGCCTACTGGTTAACCTTAACATCCTCGAAATCCTTTATGTGAATTGAATTGAAAAATACTTTACAAGCCCCAAAAATGGAAATAATTATTTAGTTGAAAACATAATATATTACTACTACAATACTGTTCTTTGTTTCAGTCACTGTCCTATAGAAGTTGAGTGGTGGTCTCCATCATGTTTTTTAATAACTTGTGCAGCATTCTGCATGAAAACATGAGTGCAAAGCAGACTGCAATTTCCACCACTGACTTATAGAGGATATGCAACATTTTGCTGAAAACATTGGAGGACATTAGCTTTCTCAGTAAGTCAAGTCTGTTCTGTCCCTTCTTGTACTCAGCCTTAGTATTGCAATTCCAGTTTAGTATGTTGTCCAGGTGAACACCAAGTTATCTGTAGAACTCCTTCACCTCTTTTCTAAGGATGGAAATATGTTTGGCTTGAACCTGCTTCTTGGGCATTGTGGGGCTATCTAGGCTGACATGCCTCTTCAGTGTCACATGGAGGTCTGGGAGACAACACCTATGGAGTGGCAGACTACGGTAGTGGTTCCCATTTTTAAGAAGAGGCACTTAAGAGTATGTTCCAACTATGTTTCTCAGCTTGCCTGGAAAAGTTTACTTAAGGATGTTAAAAAGGAGGCACCGACCAACTGTCAAACCTCAGTTTCAGGAGAAGCAGTGTGGTTTTCTCCCAAGTCGTAGAACAGCGAACCACCCATGCGTCTTCACCAATGCAGAGTTAATGAGATGGTTGCCATGAGAGTTTGACCATCAAGTCAACATGTTTTGTTAATTTGGAGAGGGTATTCAGTGGGATGTGCTTATGGGAGTCTGGAGTATCAGTGTCACTTTTGCAAGCTATTTGGTTGTGAGCTGTACTCCACCTTAGTTCGACGTAGTGTCTTTTTAAGCTCCCGTTGTACATTCCTCCGCCTTTCTCCATCCCCATTCTGGAACGCCATCTTTTTCTGGTTCAGGAGGTCTTTGATGTCACTGGTGATCCATGGTTTATTATTAGGATAGCACCTTACAGTCCTCACTGGAATCGCAGTGTCCCTACAGAAGTTAATGTAGTCAGTGATGGTGCTGACCCTCCTGTCCATATCAATGTCTATTTCTTCTTCCTCCAGCAGTACAGCCCAGTCTGTGACATCAAAACAGTCTCTCAATGCATTACGCGCCTCTGGTGACCACTTCCTGAAAGATCTGGTAGTAACAGGAAGTCTTTGTACACAAGATCTGTATGTGGGTTGTAGATAGACCATGCTGTTGCCATTGTTGTCGGTGCTGCCCTCGGTGGAATGTAAACAACGATGACAACTGTACATGGGAACTCTCTGGGCGCATAGAACACACGGAAACCAACTGACAGCAGTTCAATGTCTGGACAACATATCCTCTCTTTAACAGTCACATTGTGGGGGTTAACCCATCTCTGATTAAAAAAAACAGGATAATACCCCCGCCTTTCCGCTTACCGCTCGTCGGAATTGGATGTTTAATTCCACGTCCAATCCTTGACAGTGCCAACAGTTCTTCTCTTGTGTACTCTGCTCTACTGGTAGCAGTGCACATTGTCAAAAAATGAAGAAATAAAACGAAATGTAAGTAAAAAGCAGATCACTAAAAAGGTTTAGATAAAAACTAAAAATTACATATAATTATAAAATGAGTTTCTTTCTCATGGTGGCTGGGCTCAGTTTTACAAACAGGGTGAGGAAATTGACCATCCAGAGGGAGCTTAGAGTAGAGCTGCTGCTCCTCTGCATCTAAAGGATTCAGCTGAGGTGGCTCGGGCATCTGATTAGTATCCCTCCATTTGGAGGTTTTTCAAGCACATCCACAAGGAAGGTGGTTCTGTGTTTCCCTCTTGAATCTGTTGCCTCTGTGACCTGACGTATGTAGAGCGACATATAGTGTATGGATAAATTATTCCTGGTCCTGCTAAAATCCACAATCATCTCCTTTGTCTTGTCTATAAACAAGATGAGGGGATTGTTCATATACTACGCTGAAAAAGTGGTTGACCATTTCCCTGTACTCATCCTCTTGTCCATCATTGATACAACTAACAACTGCTGCGTCATCTGAGCCTATCCCAGCTTCCATTGCGCAAGAGGTGGGGTACACTTTGGACAGGTCGCCAGTCCATCACAGGGCCACACAAACCAGACAAACAGCAAGGCACACTAACTTGTAGATTCCCTTTAGAATCAACTTACATGCATGTTTTTGGACATAAGTAAGGCATGAGCCAAGTTTCAGACCAGGAACCCTCTAACTTTGAAGTGACAGTGCTAACCATCACACCACCAAAAACTCTATCGGTATAGGATTATCTAACTATCTTTATCAATAGCTTTTACATTGTGTTTTTTCATTCAGTTATGTAAAGTTTAACTTGCTGATAGATAATTTCTTAGTGTGAAACAATATTAGGAATCTGGAGCTGCTCCATATGAAGATTGAAGTAAAGCAAGAAACCTGCGGTGAGGTAACCTACCATGAATGCATTTGCTCATTGTCACTTACAGCCAAAAGAGAGCATTGGAACAGATACACAGCAAGTTCTGACCTTAAGAAAAAACTTTTTTAGAGAAACCTAGAGATATTAATACTGAACTCTTGCCTGTGTTATAATATATATCCTATGAAGAGTGCAAGTTACTCTAAAGTGAGTTAATTCTTTATCAGTCTTAAGAGATGAGACCTGACATTTATTTTCACAGCTCTTGTGGTATGTTTAGAATATTTCACACTTTCACTGCAAATCTGCATTAAAACTACCCTAACATGTGTAACCATGCCAGCCCTTGGTACTGGCAGGTTCAGTTCTCTTTAATGATACCCTGCGTTGTGTTTTGTTAGTAATTGAGACTTGTTGGTTTCGCCTGCTCCGGCCGTTTATTCTCTGCTGTATAACACACGCGAGAATGCTGGTCAGGCACGGTTAACTCACACAAGCTGCAGAGGAATGGAAATACTTAATAAAGGAATTTAAAAATAACTAGCATACAAACTGCTAACAAGGAACCGACTTACCTCGGACGCATCCGTCCCAATACTGACGTCCATCAGATGCAACTGATGACGTAACCACGCCAGCATTAAGGAGGACACGCCCAAGAGCCAACAAACCACACACGACAACAATAAACACAAGTGGAATGACAACCATTCACTCCGTTACATTCCCCTCTGCCAAATTCCACTTGCCGATTAACACTTAAAAGACCAGAACTCTCTTACAAAACAAGTACAGGAAATAAGCACAAAAAAACTAAACAAAAACCGTAAATTTGCACACTATTACACCGCTTAGGTAACCACACTAATGAACACTGAAACACAGTCAACAAGACTACTCCCAAGGAGTCAGTATGAAGAAAAAGGTTGGCCAAACCTCAATTCACACACAGAGCAAAATATGCCAGTTACATATAATACACACCATGTCCCATTAAGTACCTCAGAATAATCAGACAGACAGTATGCAAATAGACCCCTCAAAAAAAAAATGGAAATCAACATGACACTAAAATGCTAAAGCACCTTTAAGTCTGTGACTCAAAAAAGGAAGAAAAAAAAAATTTATGACGCCATCTCAATCCTCTGGTGCATCATTTCTATCAAATGATTCACGGGCTTAAACAACCGTCCAGCCCGAGACACGACTCCTGGTGTCCTGAACAGGCACGGTACCCACAACCGTAGCCGTTACCCTCCTCGGATGACCCAGATCTTCCACTCCCGATCCACATGATGGATCCTCTGCGGGCCCAACTGACCCAGAACCCGGCCCAGAATCCGCAATGGTCTCTAAACCATCCGACACAGAAGCAGGAGAAGACTGGGGTGCAACATCACCATCCAGCGCAGCTGAATCCTCATCCATCACTGAGACCGAATCCTCAACATCAGTCCCTCCAGTCAACGCTGATGGCAAACCGGACACCCACACTCTGGTCCTATAGTCTGATGAGCCCTCCGACACATCCACTGATGCTCCTTCCACATCCAAATCATCCGACTCCGACAGGGATGAAACCTCCACCTCATCTCCAGAAGCTGGATCACACAATGGGAGAAAATTCACTGGCATAATCAGGTTGCAGTGAACCACTTTCTCCTGACCTGTGGAAGAGTTCTGGATCCTGAAGGTGTGACTGCCTTCATGTATCCCAGTCACCATGTAGACCACATTCTCCCAACGGTCAGCGAGCTTCCTCTTCCCACGTTCTCCTTTGTTTACCAGCAACACCCTGTCTCCCATCTCCACAGGTGCACCTCTCACTTTCTTATTATATAGCACAGCATGACGGTGTAACTGTTTTGCTGCCACAGTCTTCACCACATCAATGGCCTCCTTCAGATCTGTCCTTAACGACTGAATGTATCGGTCGTAATCGGTGACCTCCGGGACGTCCAGGACAGTGCCAAAGATTAGGTCCACAGGCAGCCTCGGGACACGGACGAACATCAGCAGGAATGGCGGGTAGCCAGTTGTCTCGTGAACCGTACAATTGTAGGCAAACGTGAGAGACTTCAATGATGTGGGCCACTTCTGCTTAGCCTTCGGTGGTAAGGCTCGAATCATGTTCCCCAGAGTCCTATTCATTCTCTCACAGGAACCATTGCCCATGGGGTGGTAAGGAGTGGTGTGCGATTTCTGGACCCCGGAAGCCTCCAACAGCTCAGCTATTAAGGCACTCTCAAAATTGGCCCCCTGATCTGAGTGTATTCTCTTGGGGAAAGCATAGATGGAATAATAGTTGTGCCAAAGTTGATGTGCCACAGCTTTCGCCGACTGGTTGGGACACAAGAACGCGTGGGCCATCTTGGTAAAATGATCCGTTACCACTAAGACGTCCAGCGACCTGTTGGAAGAATCCTCGGCTGTCCAGAAGTCTACACACACCAGCTCCAGGGGTTCAGACGTTCTAATGTTTTCCAGCGGTGCCCTCGCCTCAGGATCTGGTGACTTCGCCACGACACACCGCCTACAGCGCCGCACATAATCCACCACATCCTTGCTCAGCCCGAGCCAATAGAATCTCTGTTTCACCAGGTACAGCGTCCACTCTTGGCCCTGGTGGCCAGCCTCATCGTGAACACCTTTCAAGACTCTGATTTGCAGCGACGTGGGGACCACATACAGGTAGGTTTTGTTTGTCGTCACCACGTTCCTCGCCACGCGGTACAGTATACCATCTCTGACTGTCAACTTGTCCCAGTCTCTCAGGAGTCTATTGACCTCTGCTGGCTCCTTAGCCCGCTCTCTCCGGGAGGGTCTCCGTCCCCTCTCCACGTAAAAGAGCACCCTGCACAGCACAGTGTCAGCACATTGCTTCTCCAGCAGTTCCTCATGAGAAATGATCTTCAGGCCGGAGTAATCTGGGTGCTGCACCGTCTGCGGGAAGTGAGGCAGAAGGAAGGCTTGGTGACACAGCTTGGGATCCGTTCGCTTGTGTGCCTGAAGAACTGCTGAAACTTCATATGCTGTCAGAGATCCAGCCACTGCCGCAGCTGAGCCCTTTGAAGTCACAGACTTGCACCCATCCACAGCCTTGTCTCCGGGGTGAGCAGAGCAGCGAAAAGCGTCCTGCACACCATATGCACACACGGCTGCTGCTTCCGCCAGGAGATCTCCGTAAGCCACTCTGGTCAACCTATGAGACACAGTACTCTCTACGAACGGCTCCCGGCTCAGGGCATCAGCCACGATGTTCTGCGGCCCTGGTATGTACCTGATGCCAAACATGAAGGACGCCAGCTTTGCGATCCATCGCTGCTCACAGGCATCCAGACGCGGCTTAGATAAAATGTAAGTCAGAGGGTTGTTATCCGTCCAGACCGTAAACGTGTGTCCTCTCAGCCAATGATGGGATTTATCACACACAGCCCACATCAGCGTGAAAAACTCCAGTCTGTGCGCTGGATATTTGGACTGTGCATGACTGAGGGACTTGCTAGCGAATGCAATTGGTCTAGCGGTCGATTCTCCCTCTGGTACCTGTGACAGCACCGCCCCGAGACTGTTTGTCGACGCATCCACAGACAACAAGAAGGGCTTCTCGAAGTCCGGGTGAGCCAGGATGACTTGATCCAGCAGAGCCTGCTTCAGTTGAGTAAAGGACCGGCTGCACTCCTCAGTCCAGTCCTCCGCCCTCAGCACTCTCCGCGTTTTGAGGCGCTTCCTACCCTTTCCACGGGGACCCTTCACGTTTGATGCCAGCCCGAACAGCGGCTTAGCTAATGACGAACATCCTTCAATAAACTGCTGGTAGAACACTACCATTCCTAGAAATGACCGGATCTTTCGCGGGGACGGGACATCTGACTGGTCTTCCATCAGATCCGCTTCAGTCAGTGATGTAATGGCGGCTACTTTCTCCGGGTCTGAGCTGATTCCATCACCTGTCACAATGTGCCCCAGGAATTTCACTGATCTCCTTAGAAAATGGCATTTCTTCGGGGCCAGCTTTAAGTTGTTAACGCTGAGCCGCGTGAAGACCATTTCTAACCTCTCCAGAGCCAAGGCCTCCGTAGGGGCAAACACCAACACGTCGTCTAGGTAACACAGAAGACTGAGGAAGTTCTGATCACCGAACGCACTCAACAGCATCCTCATGAACGTTGCCGGGCTGTTGCACAGTCCCTGCGGCATCCATTGTATTCATAAAGCCCAAAAGGAGATGTGAATGCAGTGTACTTCCGGTCAGCCTCGTGCACTTCGACATTGTAATACCCCGACGTGAGGTCCATTGTTGAAAAGAAGGTGTTGCCGCCCAGCGTCCCCAAGGCATCTGAAGGGTGTGGGAGTGGGTGTGCATCTTTGACCGTCCTGGCATTAAGCCAACGAAAGTCATTGCAGATCCTCAGATCTCCCGATTTTTTCCAGACCAGTACGAGCGGCGACGCAAACTCACTGCTGGACTTTCGGATGATATCCTTCTCCTCCATCTTGTCCAGCACCTGACGCAGCTTTTCATACTGAGTGGGCGGGACAAGCCTGCACGGTAGGCGAAATGGCTTTTCATCGACCACTCGAATCCGATGAAGACAGCCCGTCGCCCTCCCACAGTCCAGCTTGTCCCTGGAGAAGATCGACTGAAATTCTGTGATGACGTCGACCAGTTTCTCCTTTCCAGCTTGCGACACCTCACACGAGTCGATGTCAATATCTGATAGACCCAACCTGTGCAATGATGCTTGCAGTGGGTCAGCGTGACTGTCCAGTCTCCCAGAGAGGTGGAGATCTGGGAGGCTGCGGTCATCTGCACCCACACCTGAGCTCACAACATTTGACATTTGAACGCTCTGTCTGAAATCAGTGCTCTTCTCAGTGGACAGTTCTGATTCACACAACCTCTCCAATGCTGCACATGCATACACATCAGCTAGTCTGGCATTTCTCTTAATGGTCACACATTTGTTAAATGGATTAACAACTTTAATAGGCAACCACCCATCGTCTCTCAGTACTGCTACAGTTCTGCCCACTATTACCGACCTGGGACCCGACCCAGCACTGGTTGGTTCCATCATCACTCTACTGCCAGCGGGCATGTCACTTGACCGCTGCAATTTACCCCATACCAGGTGCTCGGTCAGCGGCTCCAGCGCAATAGCTCTTTTTGTCTTAACAGTACCTACTTTGTCTGGCAGATCCTCAGTGCACTTCTCCACCCCAGCCAACAGGCTAAACAGCTTTCTCTCAGGGCTGCTCCCATATGTAGGAGTGGAGGAGCCCCCAGTCTGCTCACTCTGTTTTGACTTTAACCGGTGAACCAAGCAGCGCAGGATATTACTGCCCAAAATGATGTCATCACTCTGGCCATCAACTACCAGAGTCGGGACGATCATTCTGCAGCTGTAAATCCCCACCTCTAGCTCACACATACCAGATGGAACCATTTTGGAACCACCACAGCCCACTAGGACTACATCAGTGGGGTCTAAAACGTTTCCTTTCAGTACATTACGTTCACACAGTCGTGGGATTACCGCGGAGTTCAATGTACAGACCATTGAACCACTGTCTATCATGGCTCTCACCGGTAGTTTACCACCCAACATAACAGTCTCATAAAACAGGTCATCATGTGATTTTAATCTCTGAGTGTATTGGAGAACCAGTCTACGTCCCAGGTCTCTCTCCTCACATACACTCCTGTAGACCGACTCCAAATCATCGTCATTCTCTGGCCACACATTGTCCCCCTCTGAACGTTGGCCATCTAGTTTCCCGTCAGACGAGCTGCTGCGCTTGTGCCCGTCTGGCTGCTGGGTGGGGCTCCAGAACAGGCCACACGCGTATGGTCAGGTGAGTAGCAGCCGAAACACAACCGGTTCACCCTGCCATGGTAGTGTGTTGTATGTTCCCCATCACCACAGATGACACAGGGAGCCACGGTTCTCCTCCTCGGCGCCTGACTCTGGCAAGCCTGAGATCCCACTCCTCCCCACATCTCACTTCTACGAGGCCGCTGGTCCAGCACCTGCTCCAACATGCTCACGATGCGGTCGAGCCGGTCTGAGTCAGCAGAGCGTCCTACTTCAGGCGGCTGCACCGAAACCACAGCCTGTGGTACCTGCTGCACGCATGATTTCACTTCCTTCTGCTGCTGATGTGTGGGAGCTGGGGTGAGCATTCTGACTCGAGGCATCCGTGCACTGTCCCCACAGTGCTCCACAAGCCGCTCATGCACCTCTGTGACAGACCACTGGGACAGGGGTTTACATTTGAAAATCAGTGAAAGTTCTGGGTCAGGGCAGTGTCTAACGAACATGGCCGTCAAGTCACGCGGCAAACACTCGAACGACTTACTCTGTCTCTTAAGACAGTCCTCTGTTACGTCCATTGCTCTGTTTAGTCGTAGCCAGTAATCAAAGGGATCCTCACCCTCCTTCGGTAATGTGGCATAAAAACCAGCCAGAGGCATTCCAGAAGAAACTGTGTCGCTGAAGTGGTGCTTCAGAATCTCAAAGATGGGTTCTGGGCCTCCAGACAGGGACACTTGCGGCCTACTACGAACGCCCACTCTAACGACGTCCCGTGCCCTCCCACTGAGCTTATTCAGCACCTCCTCAGCCTGTTCAGCAGCTGGAACCCCCTTCTTCTTCAGGTACACCATCATCATTTCCTCCCACTCCTGAACAGTGTGTCCATCACGACCATCGCCTTTAAACCCAACAGGCTCTTTAGCCTCAGATCTTATCACTACATTTAATAATGATGGATCTATAACAGTGTTACCAGCAGGACCCACAGAGCTAGTCCCCAGCCCATTACCCAAACGAGACTCCAGGCATGCAGCGATGGTCTCACCTATGGAGAGGCCAATCTGCGTGGCCACACCAGCCAGGTAATTGCTCGATGCTTCCCACCCTGGCGGAACTGGCGCTTGCCATCCGTCATGCTTCAAGTCCCCAGAAGCACCATCAGCCCCTCCCAGGTTCCTGACACTGAATCCTGGAGTAGATGCCCCTGGAGAGAGCAAGAATGTAGCTCTGCCCCTACCGACCCAAGGAAGTGGGGTAGATGTCACTGAACCCCTCCCTCTTCCAAAAAACATGTTATTGTCCATCATGTACACACAATACAGTAGCCCTTCAAATATACACAGTCAATGATCAATAAAAAGAAACCTAAAAAAAACTTTTTTTTAAATATTCACACTAAGTCAAACGACTCCGAATATAACAACAATGTTCATTAACAACCTGGACTGCTTAACCATACAGTCATCAGTAGGATACACCACCATTTAAAAAAATCGGAGCTGCTGGAGATCTCTGCATCCAGAATGACAGCCACACACACCTCAAAGCAGCAGCGAACTGCAGAACGCACCACTCTGTCCCCACGTGGTGTAATGTGTGACTACACCTGACGCAGACAGTTGACATAGACTTGACCAATGATCATGGGGCTCCGTTCCCGCCGCCGATTCTCTAGCAGTCTTTGATTTCGCCGCAGCGCGCTCAACTGCGTGGCCTTGCTCTGCCCGCAGCAACAGCTCCAAGGAATAGACGGACCCTGCCTCAACTCGACGAAGAAAGAAGCTGAACGGGTCACGGCACCAGTGTAACCATGCCAGCCCTTGCTACTGGCAGGTTCAGTTCTCTTTAATGATACCCTGCGTTGTGTTTTGTTAGTAATTGAGACTTGTTGGTTTCACCTGCTCCGGCCGTTTATTCTCTGCTGTATAACACACGCGAGAATGCTGGTCAGGCACGGTTAACTCACACAAGCTGCAGAGGAATGGAAATACTTAATAAAGGAATTTAAAAATAACTAGCATACAAACTGCTAACAAGGAACCGACTTACCTCGGACGCATCCGTCCCAATACTGACGTCCATCAGATGCAACTGATTACGTAACCACGCCAGCATTAAGGAGGACACGCCCAAGAGCCAACACACCACACACAACAACAATAAACGCAAGTGGAATGACAACCATTCACTCCGTTACACATGCACATCTCTTACACTTTACACTTAACAAACCAAGCTTTGCCAACACATGGAGTGTCATTATCACAGAAACCCACTTCACTCACCCACTTCCACATCAAAGCTAATGCCCATTAGGTCTGCTAGTACAAGTGAAAAAACTCGACATAGTGACTCTGGATGCTATGATATTGTATTGTGTTTAGAAAATATTTCATGAAACATCAATCTGTTAACTACAAATTACTTGCTTTTATTGAACAAATCCATACAAAATTTCAAAATCTAGAGCAGTTTAGTGTATGTTGTGGGTAATTAAGGACAAAAAATAAACTCCAACTCCAAAGATGGAGTTAAAACATGCTCCTTAATACCCACACTTTGAGCAACTTCACGCTTCACAACAACTAGTTAAAAGTTCAGTTCACAAAGATTAAAACTGAACTATTTCATGTTCATAATTCACTATTTGAAACTCTCCGCTAAGGTTACAGTTCCAAATCTAAGTACTTCACGCTCCTTTTATATTACTTACCTACCCCCTTAGTACTTACCCCCTTAGTACTTACCTACCCCCTCTTATCTTTGCACTTTTTCTTTCTGCACTTCCTTCTATGGCTGCACCCTATCTCTACTCTGTCACCTCTGACAGAGTCAGACTAGTGGGTTCCTTCTATGTAGTTTATTGTTAGCTTTTTATATAGCTTCTTATATCTTCATTTGTAAGTCGCTTTGGATAAAAGCGTCTGCTAAATACAGAAACATTACTTCTGAATTCTCCTGTTTAGAATAACCAGTGTTATGATACTTACCATCAAGATACTCAAAATCAAACTGTGATTAAAAAAGACAACAACACATTTTTAGTTTATAGCCTGTTTAATTAGATTTTATTTGTTTTTCAGATCTGTGAAAACATATTAGTGAGCACAAGGCCTCGTGGCAAATGCTTCAGTCTAACAATTAACATTGTACTAAAGGCACCTTTAGCAACTAGTGAAAATTTGCGATTTCAAAACATACAGCATCGATAACATAACTGTGTGACAAAATCTAATGTGGGAGACCCATCTCAAATAAAATGATATGAAGTATCACTGTGTGATGCAGATAAAGACAGAGTTGTTGCATGTGCAGCAGTCTGCATCGAAACCAAAACAAAAGTTTAACTTACAACACAGGTGCTCACCTAGGCTTTCTGCTGTGAAAGGTTGTCAATTACATCCTTCAGATTCAGATGACAGGCCTCACTTGTTTTATAACTGTCTTCTAAAACCTATATCCCACTTTTTGATTATTTGTTGTGGGAATACTTCCTACTTCTAACCAAAAAATGTCTGTAACTGTCTTAGTAGAGTTGAATAAGTTATATAGATGGTAACTATACGTGTGGCTGGTGTAGGAACCAGCACACCTGTTGCTCGTCTGCGCTCATGAGATCTGGCCTCTTAAAGACCTGCAGGAGCTCCAGGCTTCGCCAGATTGTCTTACAGTCTCTGTTGGTAATCAGGCCCACCAATGCCTCTCAGTGTTGCAAGTGAAACCTTCCTGTGACTTGTGTGTCTTTACTTGTGCTCCCCAGTGTAACCGTGCCTCTTTCAAGATTCTTGAATACCTTCATTGACCTCTTCACTGCGTCCGGATTACAACCTGCATTCTACTGCTTTCTGGCTTCATACCTGCCTGTTGGAAATGTTGGCGATAGTAAGCCCTCACTTTGGAAACTGTTATGATTATTCGATTACTCCTTGGACCCATTTAACCGTTCCTCCTCTCTTCCTAGAGATATTGCCGGACTGGACTCTCTGTGGACCCACCTCCCACCATTCCCACTCATAAATCAGTTTCTTTCTCCCATCTCTCTCTGTCAGTCTGCTCTTGGGTCCCTCCTTCTGTGTATCGGCTATTCCATATCTGTAACAAAGATGTTTTCTGCAAATGATTCCTTGGATAAGGGGAAATAATTTAGTGTATTTTAATGTTTGGGATCAGATTCGGGCTTAGAAAAGAATGGCTGGATTTAATGTGTCATGTATCTCAAATTATTTTCTTTTTTATCTGCTGTCACAACTTCCTTTCAAGCAACTGAACTGGTACACACTCACGAGTCACCACCAAAAATCCAGGAATTCGATCACCAGAAGAAACCATAGTTGGATCCTTTCATTCTCAGGAAGAGGTTTCCTTTAAGAGAAAGCTGTCCCTAGTTCTGAATTAATTAAACTATTTGGAGTTATCAAGTGTGCAAAGCTTTCTTAGAGGTAGCCAAGCTTGAGGATTAAAATACTTGCAATCATAGCGTTGCGTTCACTTCAAATGATTCAGAAGCATGCTTTAGCAAGCCAGAGAGGTTATATTTCTTGGAATGACATTTGATTAAAAAAAAAAAAAAAAAAAAAAAACTTTAAAGTGAATGCTAAAAGATTAATAACGTTTGAAGATATCCCTCAGGGCAAGACTGGGGAGCAAAAAGATCTTTGTTACATCTATATATGACTGTTATGAGATCAACCCTGGGCTATACCTATACAGCTTACACATCGGCAGTAGAAACAAACTGGTAGAACAGGTCAAGGTCCTTCAAACTTATAGCTGAGAAGATTAAACTTATGATGGCCTATTAGGTTTTCTAACAGGAATACAGTAAATCACATCCAGCATAATTTATTTAACAGGAGAGTATAATTAATCACATGTCTACAGTAAATAAAGGCTCTACAGTTCTGAGGTTAGTTATACCTCATAAGAAATTCCCTATCAGTGGATGGAAATTTATCATACATGATTGAAGATAGTATAATAATCAACATTATTTGCAGAAGTTGTTTAAATCCATGGATGGTGCAAGGAAACCTGTCAGCAGATGCAACATTCCTAAATCCACAGTATGATGTAGCTAAATAAAAAAAGAAGGAAGTATTTTTTAGTAGTTTATTCAACAGAATGAAGGGGGATGTTGTTAGAACTGCACTTCATGTACTGGAACAACCAGTACTATGCACTGATGGCCTCTGACAGTATTTTAGGTCCTCAAAGTATAAATTCTTGAAAACTCATGCAGACAGGATACCTTGAGGGAAATACTTCATTTATAATACTGACTGCACGTTAAAAGTTAGGATATTTCTTTTCTCTGGATTCCTGCCCAGGACAGTGTTGAGGGTAGTTTGAAAGCATGTTTTTTTAGCCATGCAATAACTGTGATGAAAAATAACCACTATAGAAATATCAACAAACAAATACACATGGTATGGCAAGAGTGTTGGGGAATCAGTAACACCAGAAGACACCTTTACAGTATACAAAACTGTGTTGGTTGGGAAGGGAAGCTGAAGGCATAGATTATACAATTATAACTCAACTGAGGATAGAACACAGGGTGTGACTGTATATGTGTTAATACATTTCATGGAAAAGGTCAGCATCCACCTGGGTTATGTTCACATTGCAATCGGCCAGAAACTATCAAGCATGTATTGTTGGAATGCAAAAGATACAATAAAGAGAATAAAGACTTACTAACACAAATGTAGAAAGAAAAACTTGATATTAGTTAAACAGTTTGTTTCATGGCCGCTGCAGTGTGCCTTTTTCCCATTGTGTATGTGTCTTCTGTTCTTAGACGTCGGAACCTGGATAACTGACAGTGTTGCAAACACAGCTGTAGCTCATCACTGCACAGATTATCTACCCAGGTCTTCTCCAGTCTTTACTTGATTGTTGGTAGCTCCAGTTGGTTAACATTAAGGCCAAGCTTTAATTATCTGTTTTCTTTGTGTCACTGATCTGCTGCCACTGCCAAACCTTCCAGCAAACTTGCCTGTCTGCCTTCTTCTCCCTGTCTGAGCACTTATTTTAGTTCAATTACAAGCATGATCAATTTTTCCAAGGCGAATTTTGCACACTGAGTGAGTTTTTTGTCTATATCATGTCTGAGGTCATATCTTTAATATCTCAAGTTTGGCCAGATTTTCACTTTATAAACATGTGATACTGCATAACAGTATGCTAACATAAGATGTTAGAGCTACAAATTGTCACTTCCTTTCTTTTTTTTTTATCTGATGCACCAACTTAATTTAAATACCTCTTCTGCAACACGATCATTTTAATAAATATGGAAAATAACCAGTTAACAATCGTATCCTACAATCTTGTGTAGAGTGTAAACGATCAGTTATATTCTGTCACTGCATCAATACAGAATAGTTCAGGTCTGTATTGCAATGCATCTTCAAACAGACAAACATTAGAGGAGTGGAAATTGATCTATGATCAAATGACAAGGTTTTTATAAGGCGGCTTGGAGGTATGTGGCAAAAAGTCAAAATCATGAGACCTGAGTTTAACAAAAATAAATGTTTTTTGCTTCCTTCTTTATATTTGACATTTCACTCATTTACTTTTGGTTTCAGTTTTATGACAAATTACAGTGCTTCAAAACTTAGAATAATGACACCATTTCACTATGTTTTCACAACTTAGTGTAATGGTGCCAGAGCAGAATGTATTCAAATGTATTCTTTAATGGGAATGGGGAAGTACGAGAATAGGGGTTGAATCCTCGACTTTCCCAGGCGATGTGTCAAAATTTCATTGGGCAAGAAAGTGAACCCAACATTGGCCTTTTACACATTTATCAGTGTTAGACTTTGTGACAGAGAGACAAACTTCAGATTGTAGGTTGGCCAAGATTGTGTAGACTAAGAAGTGCTGCATGAGTGTATGCATGGATGAACATGGCTTTATATCTAATGTGCCCTGAGCTTATTTGCCAACAGAGACTGTTTTAATTAAGGGCAGGGCTGGAATTGTGAATGTACGGTAGTGTATCCATTTGAAGGTGTCCGTGATGGCTACATTCCACTTTTTTAATCCTTTCTTATTTTTTTGTTACATTTCAGAAGCTGGGAGTGGCTATTGTGTGTCTCAAGGCTCATGATATATCTAAGCATGTAACTTTATTTTCAGGATGCAGGGGCGCATGAGATGCTCAGGCTGAAGGGCCCTAGGCTGATTGCTGGGGTTTGATTGATTTTGCTCCCCTCCACACAATGGGAATAAATTCATGGAATGAGAGTTAAAAGAGGAGGATTGACTATATTGTCCAGAGCAGGGTAACCAAAGCAATAGATGAAAGAGGACTTGTGATTTATTGTTAGGAGAGCACTCACCATGATTGTAGTGTCATGTGGATCCTTCGCTTGTTCATAGGAAAAAAACATTATTTTCACATTCTTATCACTGAAAGTCCTTCTTTCTCTCTTTGTCTTTCTCTTATTCTCCATTTCACAACACTGACATGTTTTGATTATTTTTGTAATGACTGTTTACCCTACCAATGAATCCTTTTATGAAACGGAATTGCAGTTATTTCTCAAATTTTCTCCTAAATAACACTTAACTTGCAAAGATATTTTTGCAAATTCACCTGATGGTGTAATCAAATGTATATATTCAATTAAATTAAATTCAGTTTCATTCGATTTAATTTATATAGTGCTAATTCACAACACAGTCATATCAAGGTACTTTGAAAACTCAGTCCACTTCAGTCCAATTATTCAAAATGCAATGGAATCAAATTAATTGGATTGAAAATAGTCTAATTTATTTTGATGTCAGATCATTAAAAGTTGCCCAGTTTAAAAACAAACAAAAACTGGTAGTATCTCCAATTTTAGATTAATTCCCCTGTGATGCGGAGACACAAGTTGATAGTGGAGAGGAAAACTACCTTTAAAAATGAAGAAACCTGAAGCAGAACCAGATTCAGGGAGAGCGGCCTTCTGCTGTGACTAGTTGGGGATTGAAAGGACAGGAAACAGGGGTCAACAAGCACCATAATACCAGACCAGGGATATCTGCTGAGAAAGAAAAAAAAACAAACATATATATATATATATATATATATATATATATATATATATATATATATATATATATATACACTGGCTGCTGGGATAGGCTCCAGCCCCACCCGTGACCCCAAGTTACATTAAGCGGGTATAGAAAATGGATGGAGTTACCTTCATCCAAATGCATTGTGATAAATGTAAGTAATTTGATCATGTCCAGCGTACCTTGTTTTTAATTAGTGTACCTTGATTTTTTTACCTTTAATATTGGAAGAGACCATGCTATCCTAAAGTACTTGAATTATTTCACATGCAACCAGAATTGTCTTCAAATCTTACTTGATTTATTAAATGGGATTTCATTTGCAATTTTGTTCACAAATACATGATACATTTGCTAAAAAAAAAGCAGAGAAGTTATATAATTTAATGGTTACTTCAATTCAAGTCTCTTGTGATCAGACAGTTGGCTAACACATCTCTCACAGCAGCTGAAGAACAGAAGCAACACAAAACAAACAAATGTTACTGTATTAAAAACTGTATTAAAAATACAGTTGTATGTATTTTGTATGTACTGTATTAAAAATTTTTTTTTTTCCAAATTGGGGTTGTGTAAAGTTCTTTTGAGTAGTTTGCATTATTCATGCAGACAGAGCTTTAAGGAAGAAATAAATCAGTATACTTTCAGATTGTTTAAAGTGAACTGACCGTAAGTAAGATCGTGTCACAACCGAGGGAAATGGGGTTGTGTGTGGAGGAGGTAGGACCCAGATGCAGATATTTTAAAGGAAAATTGATTTATTTAAAGGGGAACTCCAGTATTTTTAAACCTAGACCTTATTTCTGGCATGAAATATGTTTATCTACTCACCGAGAACAGTTTGGCGAAAGTCGGCGTCCTTCGGAAACTATTTAGATAATTCGCGATCGGCGTATATCCATATGATGGAGTGAACGGGGCAATGATGATGCAGCCTCTAAATAAGGCATTATCTGTCTTTATTTCACCAATACTCTAAGACGAATTAATGAACGAACGCGTACTATTGCTCTGTTAGCACATAGCTATTGTTATGTGGCTATTATGTATTATTATATATTATTATTTTCTCAGTTTGAGAAAATACTCTATTTGTATAAATGTCACACATTTGAGCAATCAGAGGTTTTTGCAATATTTTTTCAGAGTTGAAAACTTTGAATTTAAACATTTTAACTTTAAGTAGCTGGTTTATACACATTTTTAATTTTTTTAGATCAATTCAAAATTCTGCAAATAATTATGACAAGCACAGCAAATACAAAAAACAGTCCCAAGGGCAGAAGTTATAATAAAAATTAGACAAAAATGTGGATAATAATAAATCTTGACAATGTATGTTTTCCAAAAACTTGAACAACTTAGATCCGCCATTTCTGCAACAATTGTTTTGGGTCGCTCGCCTAATTTCCACCTTTCTTTTTGAAGAGTTTCATTCATGCATCAGAGTGGAGGTCAATCTGAGACAGGAATTTGGACTGAAGTGGAACAGTAGTACATCTCTCAAACCCAGTGTTAATTTAAAAACAACGAAGATCAAGTCATTTTAATTAATTGTTTAATGACTCGGAAAAGTGACATTGACAATAAGGCCAGATAGTCCTGGAGGTGTTAGATGCTATGTCTGGAAAATAAGTACATGGAGTTTACCAATGTACTTTTATGACTCACCTAAACAGAAAAAACTGATGAGAGAAAAGTATTAGATTAATATTGCCTCACTAACTTCAAACAAAGCAGGCTACCTTGCCACAAAACTTTCGACCATTGGTACATCTCAAACAACTTCATCTCTTCGGTATGCAAAAGTCCTTTTCTCTTTGAATTTCACAACCTCTCTGTTATTCTTCTTCTTAACATCCAAGAGGAGAGCTGCATGGCCTCAAGACTCTCCTCAGTTTCTGATGTTGGGTATATAGGGCAAAAGTTTACCTCTGCTCTCTTGGCCTTTTTCACGGCAAATGCTGCATTCCGTTTTCCAGCAGGTTTGTTTTTTAAAGTATTTACTGACCTCTGGACAGCCCAGCCTTCTCAGACATGTGCGATAGTGTAACAGTTCCACTTTAAACTAATTTTCCATCCTCTGTATCCACTGGATGATCCATTCTCTGTTAAATTCGGCTGTTTTTTGATAAGGATCTGAGCTCTTGACACAGTTTAACTGCACCCTTTACTCCACATTGGCCCCTCTTAAACTTGTAATAGAAAATTATGTACTATTGTTGATGTGAGATGCAGATATTTATCAATATATTGTTATAGTTGAAAGAAGCCAAATATTTACTATTACAGAGCCTTTGAAGTTGATGAAAAACAGAACCTGTTCAAAAGAAGCTGTCAATCAATGCTTTGTGTCCCCTAAATTCCCACATTTTTCAGTACCATTCACCACACCCAACATAAACATACAAAGAAAATTTTAAAAATGCATGCAAACAAATCTTCATCACAAGGCCTATATTTTTATTTGCCTCCTGTTTGAAATGGCTTACCCAAAATAAGTTGATATAGAGTCAATATATCTGTTACTGTCTGACTACATTTACCTTGAACGCAATTGATTTTTTTTAATTTAATCTCCACTTAATAGCTACATTACTGAGTGAAAGCTATCCTTAGATTATATGATAATAGCCCAATTAATCTAGGAATTAGTATAGTCATATTTTATATATATATATATATATATATATATATATATATATATATACATATATATATGTTTCACTGATTTATCACTGTGGTTATTAATTCCATCCAAACACTGATTTAATTTTGCACCTAGAACATTGTACATTTTAACGTGTTAAAATGTAACAAATCTGAAAACCACTTATCCATGCCAAAGGTAAATATCTCAATTTTTTAATGTGTTGTATCGATCGTTAACATGGATCGATTCTGACAGCTTTATCAACCAAATCTATTGCATAGTGCTCACGCAGACACTGCATAGCTTATATTGCATGCTGCCTACAAACGCAGGTTGATAGCAGGTAAATAGCCTACACTCCCTAATGATTTGCTAATACAGCACATGCTGTATGAAATTGATGAAATAACACATTCAACATCTCTGCTCAGAACCCATTGGGTACTGCTTTCCCAATAATATGATACCTACATGGAGAAATAAGTTGTTGACATTTTTCTAGAAATATTGAATCGGTGTTAACAAGCTAACTCAACACAGCCAGTTAAAGAACTACTGTAAATGTAAACTTATTTGCAGAAACTGTATTGTATTCAATATGGTACAAACAAAATTATTTTATTAACTTCCCTGCCCTGTAATTCAAACAGTATGGTGGTGTTTCCCAGAAGTACTGGCAGTTAACTCCCTTGACTCCCAGAATGCAAAATTCTATTTCTTCTATGTTCTATCCTCCACCTACAGTGTTGAGCTGCATCATCTGCATTGTCGTCCTCTGTCCTTTGCCGAAATAACACTTTCTCAAGCCTTTTTCAAACAGTTAACTTCCGGTTGTGGATAAATTAAATTACATCAAATTCAGTTTACTTACTACAATCCTTTTCATCAGTATTTATTCTAAACACCTTCAGTCAGCTTAATTTAGTCATGATTACTGAAAGGACATGAATTAATTTTGTAGCATAGAGCCAATTCATTGGAGTAAATACAGAGACTTGCTATTTCCAATTTATTCAGTGTACATATAAATGGACGGAGAAGAGAACAGAGTGAGGACACAGGCTCAGTCCATCAGGTCACCCAGCAATTTAGGCCTATAGAAGCATGACTAACAGATGTGTCAGGGTTACCTCAGCCACCCTTAACAGTAAGGTTACACAAAAAGGAAAGTGATAAGCCTAATCTTGAAGGTAAAAATGTGTCTGACTTCTAAACCCATAGTGACAACTGGTTCCACAAGAGAGGGGCCTGATAACTGAAGGCTCTGCATCACATTCTTCTTTTAGGGACTTGAGGAACCACAAATAAACTAATTTCCAACAAATGGAAACACAACCGCTACCCATAGGTATACCTTTGAATACCATGCCATTTTGGTAACTACACGGGTCAAACTACACTGGTCAACATATACATGGTTGTCGTATATCGTATATATATCGTATATATACATTCTCCTCCCTTGAGGTTAATGATGCCACAGAGTCCCTCTGCTTTACACTGAGCTCTTTTTTGGATAGTCTGTGTCTTCTATCCACTAACCTCAGGGCTGCAGAAAGGAAATGGCACAAATCAAAAGCAGACACCTTTGTCACATTTTTTTTACTGACAAAGTAGCAGCTATAAGCAAACAATTTAACGGACTGCCCACACCTGAACATTCCCTAATCATGAGTGCCACTAACTCAGCATGCAGAAGTCCTACCGCATCATTTTCTTCATTTACCCCTCTCACTGAGAGCAGTGTGTCTAAACTTCTACTACATGCCCGCTGGTAACACCGCTACTCAAGAAACCCTTCCTCCCTCTGACTCAAGTGGAGAACTATCGGATCAGAACAGTCTTGATCTAATAAATGCACGGACCACTTTTTCAGCATAATTCTAAGACAGTGTGTGTACTTCAATATGTATGTGTATTGTATATACCTGAAACTAAATTATGTTGTTAGTGGTTCTTAAAGAAACATTCTACATATCTAGTCCATATGTTACTTTTTCAATTCAATTCGGTGTTTTTATTTAGCGTGAAATCACATCAAATGTCATCTCAAGGCACTTCAAGGGTCTAATTCAAGCCAATTCATTGTAATTGAATAATTTAGAAAATTTTGGAACCATAAGTAAATCTGTATTCTGAAAGCAAAGTGTTCTGTTTGGAAGAATTTTAGATTCTATTCTGAATTTAACAGGGCACTGAAGAGAAGCTAAAAGTGGAGAAACATGATCTCTGCTGTTAGTTCTCATCAGAACTCTGGCTGTAGCATTTTGGATAAGCTGGAGGCTTTTCAGAGAATATGTGGGACAGCCCAATAATAAAGAATAACAGTAGTCCAAACTAGAGATGATATGGTTTTTTCAGAGCGATACATATACCGATTATTAGTAGTCAAGGAGGTCGATAACCGATATCTGGAGCCGATATTCATTTGCAGTAAAAGTGAAAATAATGGCGTCAAAATTTTAAATGATACAAATTTCAACACTTAAATTTGTTTAAATGTCTTTAAGCATATGTTTATTAAACAGATTTTCAGATAACAGAACATGTTAAAGGTTTCTTTTCTTCGAATTTTATAACAAAGATGTCTATTGTCTAACAAAAAGTGCAGGGAGCTCCAAGGCTCAGCAGCATCTCTTATAAAGTGAACTGAAAATTTAAATAAATAAATAGCTTTGTGAAGTTTTATGAAGCTAGGCTGCTACATTACGAACGATTAATGTTACGATAGCTGAAAAATTAGTACAATAGCAATAGGAGAGACTCACACTATTCTCTCGCCATCTCCTTAACCTCCTTCCCTGCAATAAAACTGGACTGAATTGAGTTCATTAAGTTTTTACTCTCTGTCTCTCTTCTAAACCACTCCAGTACCTAAGTCATTGTGAAAAAGGCTAAAAATCATTTATTTCTTCCTCTCGAAATAAATGCAAATAACCCAAACAGCCAATAAATTAACATTCAGTGCAAAACAGTGAAAAATTATAATAAAATGTATGAAACTGTGCACAAATAGAACATCTAAATAACCTAAACAATAGTGAATAATAATAATAATATTCTAACATTCAACAGTGCACCATTAGAATAAATTAATAATGTACAGAATAAATGAACTCCTTTGAACTTCCCTTAAAATGAAGCCGGGAGGGAGAAGGGAGTAAGTGAGCGGTGAGCTGCCTGTGAACTGCGAGTCGGGTATGAATCATGAGTCCTGAACCGTGCAGAGCAGCGAGTTTCTCGGATAAGGGAGGGGCTATATAACCTGGGAGAGACAGCGAGTGAGCTTTGAGATGGAGCAAGGCCGTTGCTTCAGCCACAAAGCTAATACAGCAATTAGATTGATACGTTTACGCAATTGCAGTTACAATAACAGTTTTGTGACATGTCTCCTCTTTGCAGTTAGCTGGCAGTAGCAGCGGTAAGTCAGTGAACGAGTTTATGGAGAAAATATTACGAAGGTGACAGAAGACAGTCCCAGAAACCGGTTTATATGTGAGTCAAATTATATATTTAGGTCAAAATTAACTCCAAGGTTCCTCACTGTAGAACTAGAAGCCATGGAAATACCATCTAGAGTAACTATATAACTAGACAATTTCTCCCTGAAGCGCTCAGGTCCAAAGAGAACGACTTCAGTTTTGTCTGAATTTAGAAGCAGACAGCTCTGAGTCATCCAGGTCTTTATGTCTTTAAGACATGCTTGTAGTCTGACCAACCTATTGGTTTCATCTGGTTTCATAGATAATTACAGCTGATTATCCTAATCATAGCAATGGAAATTCATGCCATGCTGTGTAATAATGTTGCCTAATGGAAGCATGTACAAAGTAAAAGAATCGGTCCAAGTACAGAACCCTGAGGAACCCCATAACTTACTCTGGTGTGTGAGGAAGATTCTTCATTTACAAGAACAAACTGGAATCTATCAGATAAATATGACTTAAACCAGCTTAATGCAGTTCCTTTAATCCCAATAACATGTTCAAGTCTCTATAACAGAATGCTGTGATCGATCGTATCAAATGCAGCACTGAGATCCAACAGGACAAGCACAGAAACAAGTCCGCTATCAGAGGCTAAGAGGAGGTCATTGGTAACTTTCACCAGTGCTGTTTCTGTGCTGTGATGCACTCTGAATCCTGACTGAAACTCTTCAAACAGACTATTTCTATGTAAATGATCACAAAGTTGAGATGCAACTATTTTCAAGAACTTTAGACAAAAAAGGGAGATTTGATATAGGTCGATAATTAGCTAACACTTCTTAATCAAGAGTAGGTTTTTTAAGTAAAGGTCTAATTACAGCAACCTTAAAAGTCTGAGATACATATCCTTTCAACAAAGACAGATTGATCAATTCCAATATGGAAGTGTCAATTAAAGGGAAAACCTCCTTGAACAGTCTGGTTGGGATTGGGTCTAAAATACAAGTTGATGGTTTAGAAGAGACCATTGCTGTTGTTAGCTCAAAGTGATCAACTGGTTATACAGGTTCTAAAGATACTTCTAAAGCTACTCTACTTGATGATACAACAGTGATGATAGTGGGAAGGATTCCATTAATCTTCTAACTGATAGAAACGATTTTATTGATAAAGAATCTCATGAAATCATCACTGCTGAGAGTAAAAAGGAATACGTGGCTCAACAGAGCTCGGACTCTTTGTCAGCCTGGCAACAGTGCTGAAAAGAAACCTGGGGTTATTCTTAGTATTTTCTATGAATGATGAATAATAAGCAGTTCCAGATTTACGAAGGGCTTTCTTACATGTTATTTCAAAATCTTTCCAGACTAATTGAGACTCTTCTAAATTAGAGGAACGCCACTGTCTCTCCAGCTTTCTTGCAGTCTGCTTTAATGCACGCAGCTGTGAATTATACCAAGGAGCCAACCTCTTCTGACTGATTACCTTCCTTTTCAGAGGGGCAACATTGTCCATTACTGTACACATTGAAACTATAGTGCTGTCAACAAAGGAGTCAAGTTCTACAGGAGTAAAATTTAGGTACAATTTAGGTCATATTTATACATGGCAGTGAAGAAAAGGATGATGAAATCAACTCTTTAAAACTGGTTACAGCATTCTCTGATAGACATCTTCTATATGTAAAAGTCTTCTCAGAAGCTATATACTCAAGTAATGTAAATTCAAAAGTTATCAAAAAATGGTCAGACAAGACAGGATTTTGAGGGAACACAGTTAACTGTTCACTCTCAAAGCCATAAGTCAAAACAAGATCAAGCGTATGATTAAAGCAGTGAGTAGGTATGTGAACACTTTGAGAAAATCCAATAGAGTTTAATATAGAATTAAAGTTAATATTTAGGCTGTCATTTTCAACATCTACATGAATATTAAAGTCACCCACGAAAATGACTTTATCTGTACTCAGTACTAACTGTGATAAAAACTGTGAGAATTCAGACAGAAACTCAGAATAAGGGCCAGGTGGACAATACATAAGTGCCAGTTGAAAATGAAAAATCTTTACTATACAAACAAAAAATGAACATAGTTTACTTTAAACATATCAATAACCCCAACACACACACACAAAAAGGATAGAGTAACATAAAATAATCAGGACCATTAAACCTCATGTTGAATATTGTAGATTTGCCCTCCTGGGCACATTATGAGAGACATAATTTTGACATTACGTCTCATGGTTTGTTGCTATTGTGACATTGGGAAAACTACTACTATAAAAAGACAATAATGAATGAATTTATTATTATTATTATTATTATTATTATTTTTTTTTTTTTATC
The DNA here is from genome assembly GCF_036924035.1 of Leuresthes tenuis. Classification (NCBI taxonomy): domain Eukaryota; kingdom Metazoa; phylum Chordata; class Actinopteri; order Atheriniformes; family Atherinopsidae; genus Leuresthes; species Leuresthes tenuis. Next base: position 35,310,028 of record NW_027325360.1, read on the forward strand.
ATTATGGTTATTATACATTCATAATATTACTACTACTCAGTATTACCATGTGACATGAGAGTGGCAAAATTGTATGTCCTATGTTAACACTGTCATTATGATGAAACATCTTTGGATATTAACATAATTTATTATTCGTTCAATGCCATCATTATTGCTATTTATTCCATTATACTCTATAATTATTCTCTATTATTGTTATGTTCTACTAATATGACTCTCTGCTGTCTTACCTATTATGTATTTGTATTTGCACCACTGTACCTGGCATGCACTGATTTGGACCGCTTTTGGAGCAGGGGTTCCCCCACGAATGATGGCCAGTGGGGGATAAAAGCCAGTCCACACATAAGCCATACAATACCAGGACATTTCAATAAGAGTGGCAACTGACTCCCTCACCAGGTTCTGGAGGGGATTTTTATTTTTTCAAGGAATCTGGATCAGCTATCTTCCATATGGAATATCTACAGTTCCATGGCAGTCCAAACCATGCTCAAAAATGTAAAAATGTCCTACTACTAGATATCGCCACAGCTTTTGATACCATAGCGTGGAATTTCATCGACTTGAACACTTTAATGAGATCACGGGTACTACTTTGGACTGGTTGAAATAATGTATATGTAATATATCAAAAGATAAATTACAAACTGTAATGGACAGGAAGGGGATTTGTCTCTTAGATGTATAGTATTGTTACCATTTTTCTTCTGTAACAGTGCTTTTCCCACATGCTCCTTTTAATCAGTACAGTTGTCAGTCTTCAGACAGGTTGATCACTGCAGTATTTGTTTGTGTCTGTGGAAATAAAATAGAGATGTGATTTGCATGTGACATTGAGGGTTTTAGTGCTTCAAATGCTACCTCCCCTGAATTAGTATGCAGACAAGCTTATCTGTATGAATGTGGCTCTTCTGAGATGTTCAAACCACTGCTTTGTGTCAGGGCAAGAGGTTATGTAGAGACTAGAGCCAGCCCTCTCCTCATCTCAACACTTACCTGCCTCTTTTGTACTTTAGAATTAATGCGCTCAGTCGGACAGGTTTTCTTTTAATCCTACTGAATTTATGCAACTGCTTTTTTGTCCATCTTCGCTCTGAGTTCAGAATAGATGCTCTCAAGTGGGGGTTCTCTTTTGATATCATCAGTGAATGTTATGCTGTCTCTGAGAGCCAATAACACCTAAAGCATATTTTGAAGCACAAATGTGCATCTACAAGATGCATATTACAAAAGTTTTGTATTCCCTGTTTCACTATTATCATAGAAAAAAATCTTGATAGATTGTACATGTACATATTTTTTTTTAGTTGATAAATTTTCCATTGTAAGACACCATTTCAACTCACTATCCGTCACAGTCTGAGTTCATTTTGTGCCTCATTTACACTTTACAAAGATGAATGGAAAAAACTTTCCTGAACAGCCAAGGTAATTCTGGAAGGTTCTCAAAGGCCCTTTTTACTTGACATACATGTAACCTCAACAGTGTTTTGAGATTGGTGCCTATTTCTGACACATTAGGCAAGCATCAGGGAAGCACTTTTCAGAAAAATTTGTTATTTGACATATTGATCTCATTTCAGCAACCATACACCTTTCACTCTGGTGTCAGTGTATGGCAAATATGTCACAGATATTAGAAATATAACTTTGCCTGTTAGAATGATGCATATTTTATCTTATTTTGCAAAACAAAATTTTGCAAACATTAATAGATAGATTATGCCAAATTTTACCCAAAACTGCTATCCCAAAAGGCTATCTCTCTCTGGCTGTGACAGTATTGGCATCATCAATAACAATAACACTAAGGGTGCCATTGACACACTGCTTATTTCCAGTGTGGGATATTTGAGTTGTAAATTATGGATGAAGTAAATAGTGAATGAATACTAAGTGACATTTTATTTAGCATTTTGGGTTTTCTAATGCATTTTATTTTTGCAGCCAATACTTTTCATCTAAGTAGAAGAGTAAATGGAGGTGAATAATAATTAGTTTTTAATAAGGCAATAAGGCAAATGCTAATCTAGCTCTCCCCAACACTGCTCTGCATGTTTTAGGTGTTTCCCCTCAACAATACAACTGATTCAAATGAAATAGCTATATTCAACAGCTTTCCCTCCAGTGATGTGTCATTTGAGACTGAGCCTCAGTAAGCCAGCTCCTTCACAATGGGAGCTGGTTCATGTCTGAGAGCTGGGTTTTTTTGTTTGTTTGTATGTATCTAGTACAGAACAGTGCGGCAGCTGGTGTGCTTGGAAAAGATCAGCAAAAACTCTCACTTGGTGTGTTGTAAGTGTAAACAAACCAGGACCACACCATCAGGGTCCAATTCAGAATTTAGGTGCTTGCAACAGTGGTGAAGTCTATGGGCAGAGCAAAAAGACAGACAGAGATTGGCATGACTGAGTGAGTGTGTATTGATGTCTTACGTATTTAACTTCATGTTTTTATACCAAACTTTAAAATTGCTGTGTACAAAAATGACGATGTTTAGTATCATTAATTTGTGTGTAGCCACCCATAGTAATCACAAATTTGCCATCTTGCTAAGCTTTGGAAAATCCTCTTCTGGTTCCATATTGCTCACAACTCATCCAGATCTTCTAAAAGTGAACCAAATTGCAGTCAATAGCAGAACCAACATCAACAAATGCTGATACTTTTGATAGTCATTTCTTTTTACAGGATAAATCTTTGATTCCAGTCATAAATGATTACAAGTTGGAAAATAGCTTGTATCAGGTTGTCCTGCTTGGCTTTTCACTTTTTCTCCTATTTTATCTCTCATGATCATATATCTCTATTGATCTTAGAAATGACTCTACTTTCAATCTGAGCTTTCCTTGCAGTGTTATTCCCAGAACCTGGAAATCAGCTCTGGTTCTTCCACTGTCAAAAGCTGGATACCCTTTATATTTAAATAACTACAGCCCTATCTCCAGATTATCAGTACTGGCTAAAGCTTTTGAATCCTTTTTTTGATGGTCAACTGAAATAATTTAAATCAAAACATTATATTCTTAGCTAATTTACATGGTGACATTGATATGGGTCATCTTCATCCTTACTCAGAAAAACTGGATTTAGCATATCTCACTGCATTACGCTTTGTAACGAGTGCAGCCTCACACACTCACCATTGCGCTTTGTATTCTCTCTCTTTTCTTCTTTAAATCAGAGAAGAAAAATGCACATTTTGATGTTCATTGGAAAGAAGTTTTTAGTTACATTACCTACTTACACTTCTAGCCTTGTGTCATTTCACACCAGCCAGTATAATACAAACAAGACTTTTAAATGTTCCTTGGATGCACTCAGAGCTGGCTGAAACTGCTTACCCCCTTTTATGCTCCCTATGTATGGAATTAGCTTAAAAATATCAGCTCATAAACACTCCCCTCGCAATTACATACTTTTAAAAAAGTGTTTTAAGAACTGCCCTGAATGAAACCCACTGCTGTTTTATATAGTTTTAAAACTGCTTCAAATTTTAAACACATTTGAAACGGTCTTTTATGTGAAACTTTTATGGTGAAATTTTGTTTTAAGTTGCCCTCTTGGCCAGGACTTCCGAGAAGAAGATGTCTTATATATCAGTGGAACCTTCCTGGCTAAACAAAGGAAATAAATAAGTAAGCAGAATCAGCTCTTTTTGGTCATTTGTCATCTTTCCCTTAGCGTTTCTCCTTGACCTTGTTTGAAAATCTCATGGGGTTAAGAAAATATGTTGGAGAAATTGTAAAAGATTTAGGAACGACTGCGCTAGAAGGAAAATCCAACAAGTCTCTCAGCTATGATGTGGGTCTGCAGCACATAAACTATACTTTGACTAATATAAATCATATCACATTGTTTCATGGAATGCTTTTAAGCTATGTTAGGAGGCTTTACTAGAAAATTAGTTAGATATTACTTTATCATCAAGTTTTATAAAGATCTGCAGATTCTTAAAGATCTGCACAAGCAACCAGTCTTCGCCAGATTGTCTCACTTCTACAGTGGTAATTTGGCCGACTTCTGTGCTGCTCCCTAAGAAAATCCTACATGTACCTTTACCTTGTTCTCCTGTCTTCCCAGTGTTTGTTCCTCCATTGCTCGCCTCACTCTGGATTTCCTAGCTAAAGGATTTAGCATTCTCATGTGGATTCCAAGACACCTGCCTGCTCACTACCTACCCACTCGCCGCACCATTGACTCAGTTGCTTCTGCACCACAGCCAGCATCCTCCCCTCCACTCTGTAACTCTACCTGGACAAAGTAAGGGAAAACCCGCACCTTCACCTGGATAAATTACTCTCTCCGATTCTCACTAACCATCTCCCTCTCCACTCAGAGCCACCTGTTCCTCCGGATCCACTCATCAGCTCATTGCTGAGTCTGCTCTATGGTCCTATTTGTGAGTCAGCCAGGTTTTCGCCATGACGATCTGTAGCTGCAACTGTCTTCACTGATGCATCAAACACAATGAGATCACTGAATTGAGCATTGTGGTATTTTTCCATTTCTCCCACTCTTACAACATGTCTCTTGGAAAGACCGTATCCCAATCTTCAGCTTGCTTGGAGAGTTGTGTAAGGAGTAGCCTTCCCTGTATGGTTGCTGGAGTGAGGAAGCTGAGAGGACAATAAATGTTATTTCCCCCTTCACCAAAACTCCTTGTTGGCTAAAGGGTTTCTGCTCAGCAGCTACGTGGAACATAAATGTTTCAGGATGCTCTCAGATTCTATTGTAGGATCAGATCCTCAGAAAAGAGGTTTCAATCTTGGATATGTTGGCTCTGACCTCTGGCTGAAAGCATCTATGACTGCTTGTCTGTTAGAAGACAGTTTATTGAAAGGTTGGAGACAATTAGCATTTATTGAGCTCACTTGAGAACACTAATGGCTTTTTGCTCAGTGGGAAAATATGTCATGCATCATCAGCAGAGAAATCTTGCTTGCACCTTGTCACATTGTTTCCAAAGTCATCTTCTGCTCTAGCTGCTCTCTTCAGAACATAAATCACAACAGCTGAGGAAGGGTTACTTGAACGACGATGTGGAGACTTAAGATCCTTATTTCTTATTGGACAGCACTGCCAGAACTATGGTGATTTTCTGCCATGATGAAGTGGAATGTAGCTTGCTTTCCCATTTCCTACAAGATGGGAGATGTTCCACGTGAATGTCCACCATTGTTTAAGGTTCTCGCAAGGGGTCTATGTGCTTTGCTATCAAGTCAGCCTAAACACCTATTGAAATAACTCTAGTAGAACCCGGATTCTGTTTCAGCTCCTCACTTGAATAATAATTTCTTGTAAGACTGCAACAAACCCATAATGACAAGCTATAATTAGATATACAATGACAATAAATACCAGCACTACCTGCTGTTCCTGTAGTAGGCTTCATTACCTCCACCAGGCTTCTTCAGTTCTGCTGCAATAAAGACAGGAGGTCCTTCCTGCCAGCAGCAATAATGAAAGCTTACAACAATTGTTATGGACAAAAACAAACAAAAGACTAATTAATACTATTTTTCCTTTGGAAAAGTTTTTTTTCATTAACTTTTAATAAAAAAATAACAATAAAAGACACAAATAGAAAAACATATTATTCACACTGTTCTGGTGAAATTGTTCTGTTTTATGTTAAATTCTCTTGCTTTTATTTTTAGTCTCTACTTCATCATATCAGGTCTTAGTTCCTCAGAAAGTGTGCTCATGGACTTAAAAATAAGTGAGGTGCATATATTCTCAACCTACACTCCCTTTTTAAATACCAGTTTGTGGGCAGGAAATAAGTTTGATGTATGGTCTTTGAGTGTGCATATTGTTTAAAAATCTGGATGTAAAAGGGTCATCGCAGAGGCAGATGTTGGTGGTGATTCTCAGCTCTCCATCAGTGTGGCTCTGCTCTAAATCAATCCACCAGTTGTAGCCCATCGCTCTTGTAACTCCGGTTCACTGTATACATATTTATATATGTATCCAGTATGTCACAATGCAAATGTAGAGTGCTGGACATGCAATTATAGAAATATATTTACCATTAAACAAAGATATATATAAATGAATAAGTGTGTCACTGTTTATCCTTCCTGTCTCCTCTCCTATCCCTCTGCCTCAGTTATTTTCCACTCACCTGCCAGCCACTCCAACCTAATCAGCCCAACTACACTCACCTATAAGCTCAGCTGCATCTCATTCCCGGCAGCTCATCAGCCCTGCATATAAGCCTTTCCAGCACTCTCACCTTTGCCAGATTGTTCTACATTCTATCCCTGACCATGTGCTCTGCTTCAATGTCTCTGTCATCTGTTTTCCTGGCTTCGATTCCTCTTCGCCTGAGACCCAGAGACTGTGTGTGTTGACTATTAGCTTGAAGATTGGATTGTTTGATGAGTTTCGCTGGTGTAAAAATAAAAGTCATTACCAATGGTTCCTGATTTCCAGAGTGCTGCTTTTGTGTCCTGAATACACCCGTTAACAAGTGTAAATTTGAAAATTTTAATTTCCCCCACAGGGGATGAATAAAGTATTTTTCCATTTCTAAACATATTTTGTAACCGAATTAACGCCAGAATTTTACTTTTACTATTTTTAAAATCAAATTGACCAATTGTGAAGCTGTAGTCGCATGATGAAGTTCGATTGGTGTTATTAACCACATACATACTAACGCCACTTTTTCTCCTTCATCAGTTTTTCCGTTATAGTTCTTAAGTTTTGCCAATTCATCAGTTTGACTTAAATTTTTTTGGCTTTGATATTTACAGCTTAGAATTGTATTTTTGTTTTCATCCCCAACTTGTCTTCCAATTGCTGATCCTTTTATTTAAATCATTTGAGCCATTCTTAAATTTAGAAAAAAAGAATTGACATTGCAATGTATTTGAAACCAGTTTCATTACATCTGTTTAAAAGGAGTTGAAACTCCTTGTTGTATTGTATAAAAGAAAATACATGACAATGCATAGAAAGTCTGAAACCACCCTCAAAGCTGTATAATCAATAAATATGTTTTAAAGCCCTCACCTTATCTTTCCATTACCCATTAGATGATCACTTAAGTGCATCTTAGTCAATATTGGTAATTCAAAAAGGTTTTTGCTTTAGTTTTAGATATATGAATTCATATCAAACGGTGTCTTGGGAAAGGGGCATAAAAGGGTGAAATGGAAATGGTGAATGAATTATTTCATAATAGGATGAGTTATGATGCTGAATGTGTTTCTTCATATAATATGGAGTGAGAGGTCAGTGCTTTTAGGACAGTGATGCCAAAGTGATTGGGATGCCATCCATCTTAACCTCCCACAGTAATTTGCTAGAATACAAGAACTGGTAAATGGACTTGTACTTGTATAGCGCTTTTCTAGTCTAACTGACCACTCAAAGCGCTTCACTACATGCCGCTTTCACCCCACTCACACACATTCATACAGCACGTCTTAAGATACTTAACTACGTGCTTTTTTTCTAATCATTCATACCCAGTGATACACTGGGAGGCAACGTGGGGTTCAGTGTCTTGCCCAAGGACTCTTCCTCTCCGGGGGAAGCCAGAGTCGAACCACCGACCTTCCGATTGGTGGGCAACTGCTCTGTGCTACAGCCGCCTGAGGGTGATGATGGTGATTCTCGAAGGTCAACTTTCATATCATTGCAAGAGGAAAAATGTGAAAAATTTTGCTCTTTGATTTTCCTCAAATGACAGTAGAGGTCGAGAGTCATTATCAGTCACTGAAGAAAGTAACTCAGACGGAGTGACTTAAATATCTCATGGTTACCACAATAGATATTGATATTGAGATATTGTTAGCACTGCTGCCTCACACCAAGACATTTATTGGTTTGGTTAGCCTTTTCCGTTTTTTGTTTTTTTGTTTGTTTGTTTGTTTTTTAAGAATTTTTATGGGGCCCTAGTTACCCTTATTTGAAAGTTGCTTGACAAGACAGTGAAAGAGAGGGATGACATGGAGCTTAGGTTCGGAGATAAGACTCAACTAAAGGCTGGGTGTGTTGAGGAGCTTTAGTAGGTCTGTACATTGAGCATCCTAGCTTTGCATGTTCTCTCTGTACATGTGTAGGTTCTCTCCAGATAGTCTGACTGCCTCCCTCAGTTCAAAAACATGCATGTCAGGTGAAGTGGTAATTCTAAATTGACCATAGGAGTGGTTGGCCCTGTGCAAGACCGTTAACTTCTACTTTTATAGAGGTGCTCCCACTTGCTGATGATCAGCTATTCAAATGTATTTGATAAGCGGCACCTGGGTGCTAACCCTTATCGAAGCAGTAGGGGTTGACTTAATTTTTCATATTAATTTTGGATTAGTTTTTGTCCAGTGAATAATGACACAATGTGTTATGTCATGTGCTGTTGTATTGAACAAATTTTATGAACTGTAAGAAACACTATTTTTAAACTGATAATATGTAAAACCTTTCATATAAAAAAGGATACACTTCAAGTTAATTCAGTTTAATCTTTATAGAGCCAAACTAATGGCATCTCAACACACTTCAAATATACAGTCCAATTCAAGCCTATTACAATCCAATTATTTGAAATGCAATCATAATCCAATCAAATTTATTAATTATCAGATTAGTCCAATTCATACAAAGCCAATTTAAAAAAAAAGTTTCCTAACTAAATGTTGCAATTCTATATGCCTAGGAATGGATTTCTTAAAAACAGCTAGAATAAAATACCATTGTTTTAAAAAAAAAAAAATTAAAAAAAGGGTTCCAAGAAGGCAGTGGTTTTGTATGTAAATTTATTCAAGCACCGGCTCGTTTGCCAGCATAGAAACTATCACCCAAATCCAATAATTACATTACAGTGCCAAGGAACTAAAAGTAAAAGGCCCAATAAAAATATTGACATACTTATCTAATAAATAAAACCAATAAAACAAATGAGATTTTTAAAAAAACAGTGACAGGCTAAAACCAGACATCACATATTAGAAGACTGTCAAAGAAAAACATTATTTTACAATCAAACGATGAGACGAGCTTCTTTTTTTTTTTTTGCAAAGCAATCATTTTGCTTGACTGACCCTTTCCGTGCAGCTGCTACCACTGCAATCATAGATGGCTGTGTATCTCCTACAATATTGACACAGTCATACAATTTCACAAATGTCCGATATATAAGAAGTTCGGCATAAAAAATTTTTTTTTTATTCTAATGTGGCTAAAACATGTTAAAAAGCGACTTACTTGGCGTTCTGCGTGCTGCATTTATGCCGTGATTAAAACAAACAATGAGAGGAAGCGTGTCTATCATGCAGAGCATTATATTACTTCTGCCGCTCCAGGGTGAATTTGCCTTCAGCCGTTGACTTCCAGGCTGATATCTATGGGCTTCACCAAGCGCCACAACCAATCAGCTCAAGGGTAGTTTATGCTTTTCCGTCATTTCGACAACATAGCTACAACGTTGATGTGGACCCCTACGCCGTAGCATGACATGCACCTCCAAAAAATTATATCTACACGTCGCAAAGACGCGGGCCCTAAGGGCTGTGATTGGTCAGCTCACAACATAAATTCCGGCAGTTGCTTTTTCCGGTCTTAATGGCTGTATAAGGCGAAGAAGCTTGTTGACATTCGAAATTATCGAAAGTACATTTGTTCATCCAGGTTGTAAATTCACCCGTTCCCAGCCTCGGCCGGTTTACTTCATCCGGTTGTTAGCTCTAACCGGATGAAAAAACAAGGATTCCTCTATAACCCCCGAAACCACACAGTCTCACCTCCCCACCAGCATGGTGAATTGCAGAGCAACGAGTTCCCTCGACGCAGAACTTCGAATGCTCAATGAGTTGACACCATCGACGTTATGGAGGAGTATAAACTAAGCGTCACGCGGCATCCATCGAGCGCGACTCCTTTGAACACGAAGCGGTAAGTCACCGAGCAAACTTTTTAAGTTAGATATTTAAGTTATTCACTCAATAAATTTAATTTGATTGCTTCGACTAATGCAAACGAGAGCTATTTCAGCAATTTATAACCAACCAAGACTATACACATATTTATTTTTGTAAATAGATTTAGTATTTTTGTAAATAAATTGATTAGTTGAGCTGCTTAAAATTTTTAATTGCACGTTACTGCTAACATTAGCTTAGCTAGTTTGTTGATACAAAAGGCATATTATTTCCGTACTCTGTTAGCTGTGACTGGAGAAATTAGTCTTGCAGGCTGATTATTACATTGCTATTTTAGTCAGATTTTGACAGAGCTTAAATGAAAGATAATAATCAGATTATATACAAATTTTTCTAATCATTCCTCATTTATTTCATTTCAGTGTGAGTTGTGGAGAAAATATTTTTGGATTCCATCCGTAGAACCATCGCTGACACACAGAATTTGGAGTTTGATGTGGAAATTGTAAAGGTCACAGAAAAGCCATTCATCTGTGGTTACGGTTACATTCTGCCATGCCGACATCTCGCCATTCCGACATTGGCCTCCAATTGTCGGAATGGCGACACTTAATTTTTTATTAAACGTCCCGCCACTTTTTTCCTCCTATGGTCGGAATGGCGGTATGTTTTTTTTTTTTTTTTTTAACATACCGCCATTCTGACAGTTCCTTTTAATAGCCTATGTTTTACCCAAAACATTTTACACTAATGAAGGCTGATATGCCGGCGCGCGTATTTGCGCCGGCATATCAGCAGAAATACAGTGTCGGTGAGCTGTCACAGCAGCCAGCTGGAGTGGAGCTCTCCACAGAGCCCATGCGTCTTTTGCCCGCTGTCATCATATGCAAAAGTAATAATTGCAATTACAGATATCATGGCTACTGCACAGGACACAGTTGCAAGCACTCTGCCTTGCCTTGCCAATAGGAGAAGAGAGAAATGACAGCATAGAACATATAAAACACAACAAAATGCAGTAAAAACGTTTATTCATGTTATTCACGTGATTTATGAGTACTCGCTCCAATTATGGGAAGCGCGGATGGGCTTTGCGCATTTGGCACAAACACACAGCTTTATACAGCCTGTTGATATCTAACTGGTCACACCTGGGAGTAAATGTCATGTAGAGATTGTTTTTACATGGCATTACAGCTGAACATATAGCTTTCATTCACAAAACAACGTGGGAGAGCCCGAAGACGCATGTGCCAGACGCACATAGGCATGCGTAAAACCAATTTTGACCACTTCATGCTGTTTATTTGCTTTCTTTTAGTTAACTTTCGTTTCTTTTGGATTCTTGTGCGTGTTATGGAGCCGTTTCGGTCCATATTTGTAAGCCTTTTTTTCCTGGATTAAATTTTCGGAAAGTTGAAACAAGTGGCATTTGAGTGTGTGATTGAAAACCACCAAGATCTGCTTCTCCTCCTCCAGTTGCCCAGACTTTGTGTTTTTAATAACGCTTATCTGTAAACATGTGTTAAACATATAAATTGCATCAACAGAAAGAAGGGACTCACCTGTTGAGTAACGCACATTTCCTTATACTGAAAGCCTTGTCGGAATGGTGGGACGTTTGAATGTCGGAATAGCGGGATGTCGGAATGGTGGGATGTCGGAATGGTGGGATGTCGGAATGGCGGTATTTCGGAATGGGTGTTGCCACCCTGTGGTTACCTTAACAAACTCCAAAAAAGTAACCAGGGAACTTTTACCCATCAGAAAAATGAAAACAGCAGAGGTTACAAACAGTTGCTGTGTGAGCAATCAGGGAAACCTATGGGGAAATCAACCGGAGATCCTTCCGTTTTGTGACAGAAAATGGACAAAAAGCTGCCGTAATCCGCAAAAAGCTTTTGTATACTGGACACGTCATTGGTGAAAAGTCCCCATCGGGAAAAAAATCAAATAGATGGAGAGCTTGTGAATAAGAAGGCCAATGACATCATTATTGAAGCAGCTGACTGGTCAAGCAGCAGAGGTCATAATGACCCAGGTGATAGACGGTTCTATCCAACACCTGAAGATATCAAGTACATCATGAAGACATTCAGGGATGAGGGACGAGCAGACAGAAGTGATGTAGCTAGTGTTGACAAGCTGCTGAAGAGTGGCCTTAAAGATAATGTTCTATTCTATCAGCCACTTGAGCAATATGGCAAGAGCATGTTCTTTTTTATGATGCCACATACTCGGGTAATGTTTTTTTGAGGGGAAAAAGTTAGATGCATTACATGCCTCTCATGCACATGACTTTCCTTTATCCTACATGTTCCTGAGCACAGAGAACACTGCAGTCCTTCAGAAGGCCCTTCCTGCTTTTTCTAAAGTGAACCCCTCCTTTTGTCTTTGTGTTTTTGTGTTTTTCTGGTTTAGTTTTGTATTCTGGTTTCCTAGTTTCTAGTCTGTTTAGTTTCCTATTAGTTTAACTTGTCATTTCCTGAGTCTCCAGTTCCACCTCCATCTCCCGTGTTAAGTCTCCCCAGGTGTTTCATATCACTAATCATCTTCTCCACAGCATTTAGTCTCCTGTTGTCCTCTGTCTTTGTCAGATCCTCGTTAACACCCCTGTCGTCTAAACCTTGTCTATTCTCGAGTTTCTCATGTTCCAGGTTTCCTCCCGAGTTTCTGTAGAGTTTTATTTTTCACCTAGTGCAGTTTCTATTTTTTCCAGCTTTGCTGTGATTTTGATTTCTTGTAATAAACCCTTTAAGTTACTCCTGACTCCTGTCCGTGTCTGCATTTGGGTCCTGCTCCTTCGCCCCCTCGAAACCGTGAAAGCTGTAACACAGTCTTCAGCGTCTCGACCACTGGCGCCCAGGCCAGCCCCGGTGCTGAAACTTCCGAACCCTGTCATAGATTCAGCTCAAACCGGGAACCCAGGTGACTTCCAGGCCCTCAGCGAAGATTGCTACCATTCTTGCTCCTGCGTTTGTCTCCCCTTTTGTCTCCCCAGCCTCCTCGCTCCCCGTCATCCCAGCTCCGGTGCCTTCCACTCCTACGTCTCCAGCCCCAGTGCTTCAGGCTCCTACATCCCCAGCTCCAGTGCTTCAGGCTCCTACGTCCCCAGCTCCAGTGCTTCAGGCTCCTACGTCCCCAGCTCCAGTGCTTCCGGCTCCTACGTCCCCAGCTCCAGTGCTTCCGGCTCCTACGTCCCCAGCTCCAGTGCTTCAGGCTCCTACGTCCCCAGGTCCAGTGCTTCAGGCTCCTACGTCCCCAGCTCCAGTGCTTCAGGCTCCTACGTGCCCAGCTCCAGTGCTTCAGGCTCCTACGTCTCCAGCTCCATTGCTTCAGGCTCCTACGTCCCCAGCTCCAGTGCTTCAGGCTCCTACGTCTCCAGCTCCAGTGCTTCAGGCTCCTGCATCTCCGGCTCCAGTGCTTCAGCCCTCAGCGCCTTCCAGCTCCAGCACCTCCCGTTCCAACGCTTCAGCCTACGGCACCTTCCACTCCTGCGAGAGCGTCAGCAGTTCCAGGCCCCTCCTCCCGGACCCCCTCCTCCCACCCAGTTTGGGGAATGTCTGGAATCCATTCCTTGAGGGGGGTGCTCGTCACTGCCTTCCTCCTCGTCTTTGCCAGTGGTGGCCCAGGCGAGCTCACCACTGCCTTCCTCCTCGTCTTTGCCAGTGGGCTCGCTTCTACCTCCGCTTCTCCCCGCTGCTGCTCTGGAGGGGGTCCAGCCTAAGAAACGGGGCCTACGTCACTGGACGTCTGGCCAGACACCGGACCGTCTCCCTCACTACTACTCGTCTGGTCAACTCCAGTCCCGGGCCCCTCCCTCCCACCCAAGGTTTGGGATGTCTGGGATCCATATCATGATCCTTAATTGTTTTTCTGGTTTAGTTTTTATTCTGGTTTCCTAGTTTCTAGTCTGTTTAGTTTCCTATTTAACTTGTCATTTCCTGTTTCCTTCAGTTCCCTGTGAGTCTCCAGTTCTAGAAGCTAAAACTGGAGAAATATGATCTCTGCTGTTAGAGCTCATCATAACTCTGGCTGCAGCATTTTAGATCAGCTGGAGGCTTTTCAGAAAATTTGTGGGATAGCTCAATAATAAAGAATTGTAGTAGTCCAATCTTGAAGGAACAAATGCATGGACCAGATTTACTGTTGCTTCACAGTACAAACATTTGAAACAAATGTATGGAGCAGTTTTTCTGTACCACTCAGAGAGGTTTAAAGTCTTTTGTTTTCCTCCTAGAGTGGAGTGACTTTTTGTTTTGATAATTTTTATAGCCACGCTTCTTCCTATTTATTCTTTGGAAGAAGTGTGTTCGAGATAATTTTGATAGCTGGTATTTATTTCTCTACCTTAGAGAGTTACAGTCTTGCAAATAAAGACTACTATAACCTGAATACCCTGCATCTGTGTCCTGTGTTCTGCCTGGTCGTGACAAGAACCCTGAGAAACTCCATGACTTAATCTGGTGTGTGAGGAAGATTTTTCGTTTATACGGACAAACTGGAGTCTATCAGGTAAATATTACTTAAACCAGCCTAATTATAAATGGACTGTACTTGTATAGCACTTTTCTAGTTAATCTGACCACTCAAAGCGCTTTCACGCTACACATCAAATTCACCCATTCACTCGCACACTCAGACAACACGCTATACAGTGCTTTTTATGTTCTAATCATTCACACACATTCAAACACCGATGGACATATTCAGTGTCTTGCCCAAAGACACTTCAACATGTGGCCAAGCGATGGAAATTTATGCCATGCTGTCAAATATTACCTTATGGAAGCATGTATAAATTCCTCTTCCTCCTGAGCGACAGCTGCCTACTGATTAAAGTTATTTTAATCTCAATAAGTGGTTCAAGCTTCTGTTATAGAATGTTTTGATCAATCGTATCAAATGCAGCACAGAGATCCAACAGGACAAGCACAGACACAAGTCCGCTATCAGAGGCTAAGAGGGGATCATTGGTAACTTTCACCAGTGCTGTTTCTGTGCTATGATGCACTCTGAATCCTGACTGATTCAAACAGATGATTTCTGTGTAAATAATCACAAAATTGAGCTGCAACTATAATTTCAAGAACTTTAGACAAAAAAGTGAGATTGGATATAGGTCAATAATTAGCCAACACTTCTGAATCAAGAGTAGGTTTTTTAAGTAAAGGTTTAATTACAGCAACCTTAAAAGTCTGAGGTACATATCCTGTCAACAAAGACAGATTTATCAAATCCAATATGGAAGCGTTAATTAAGGGGGAAACCTCCTTGAACAGTTTGGTTGGGATTGGGTCTAAAATACAAGTTGATGGTTTAGAAGAGACAATTGCTGTTGTTGGCTCAGAAAGATCAACTGGACAGAAGCTGTCTAAATACAAATCAGGTTCTAAAGATACTTCTAAAGCTGCTGCACTTGATGATACATCAGTGATAATAGTGGGAAGGATTCCATTAATCTTCTCTCTGATAGAAACGATTTTATTGATAAAGAATCTCATGAAATCATCACTGCTGAGAGTAAAAGGAATACATGGCTCAACAGAGCTCGGACTCTTTGTCAGCCTGGCGACAGTGCTGAAAAGAAACCTGGGATTATTCTTATTCTCTTCTATCAATGATGAATAATAAGCAGTTCTAGCTTTATGAAGGGCTTTCTTATATGTTATTAAACTATCTTTCCAGACTAATTGAGACTCTTCTAAATTAGAGGAACGCCGCTGTCTCTCCAGCTTTCTTGCAGTCTGCTTTAACGCACGCAGCTGTGAATTATACCAAGGAGCCAACCTCTTCTGACTGATTACCTTCCTTTTCAGTGTTAACTCTTAACTGTTTCAGTCTCAATGCCATAAGTCAGCACAAGATCAAGGTTGTGATTAAGGCAGTGAGTAGGTCTGTGAACACTTTGAGGAAATCCAATAGAGTCTAATATAAAATTAAAGGTAATATTTTGGCTGTCATTTTCAACATCCACATTAAAATTAAAGTCACCCACTACAATGACTTTATCTGTACTCAGCACTAACTGGGATAAAAACTGAGAATTCAGACAGAAACTCAGAATAAGGGCCAGGTGGACGATACAACAACAAACACGAGGTTTTTGTGATTTCCACTTTGGGTGGGAAAAACTGAGAATCAGAGATTAAAAAGAGCTAAAACTAATCTTGGGTCTAGGACTGATTAGTAACCCTGATCTGAAGATAGCTGCCACTCCTCCTCCTCTGCCTGTGGTTCGAGGAATGTGAACATTTAAATAGTCAGAGGGAGTTGATTCATTAATGCTAACATGATCCTCCTGCTGCAGCCAGGTTTCTGTAAGACAAAATATATCAATATGATGATCACAGATCAAGTAATTCACGAACAGAGACTTCCAAGGCAAGGCAAGGCAAGTTTATTTGTATAGCACAGTTCAACGACAAGGTGATTCAAAGTGCTTTACAGAGACATTAAAAAAGTAGAAATAAAAAGCATGATTTAAAATTTAAACAAAAATCAAATTAGGACAATAGATTAAATCAGAACAATAAAGATGTAATAAAATTCTGATTTCAGAAAGATAAAATCAGTAGTTAAAATATGATTCTGTTTATTCAAATGCATCTGAAAATAGATGTGTCTTCAACCTGGACTTAAATACAGTGAGTGTTTCAGCTGATCTGAGCTTCTCCATGTCTGGTTCTGACTTCAGACTGATTAAATAACCGGATCCAGATGACCTGAGGGGTCTGGAAGGTTCATAGTGGGTCAGGAGGTCACAGATGTATTTTGGTCCTAGACCATTCAAAGCTTTATAGACCAGCATCAGAACTTTAAAGTCTATCAACTGATGTGGTCAATTTTTTTGGTCTTAGTTAGTACTCAAGCAGCTGAGTTCAGAATGAGCTGCAGTTGTCTAACTGACTTTTTAGGTAGTCCTGTAAAGATGCTATTACAGTAATCAAGTCTATTAAAGATGAATGCATGGACTAGTTTTTCCAGGTCCTGCTGAGAAATCAGATCCTTTAAGCTTGATATATTCTTAAGGTGATAGTAGGCTGAGTTTGTTATTGAGTTTGCAAATTTAGGTCTGATTACATCACTACACCCAGTTTTTTGGCCTTGTTGGTAGTTTTTATGTGTAGCGATTGAAGCTCTGTGGTGACCTGTAATCATTTCTCTTTGGCTCCAAAGACAATTACCTCAGTTTTGTTTTTGTTTAGCTGGAGAAGGTTGTGGCACATCCAGTCATTAATCTCCTCAATGCATTTACCAAAGGCCTGTACAGAGCCTCAGTCTCCTGGTGACATTGCAATATATATCTGTGTGTCATCTGCATAGCTATGGTAGTTTATTTTGTTGCTTTGCCAGTCTGTGCCAGTGGGAGCATGTAGATGTTAAACAGAAGAGGATGGAACCTTGGGGAACTCCACATCTGATTCTTGTCTGTTCAGATGTAAAGCTACCCATTGACAGAAAGTACTTCATGTTCTCTGTATGTTGTATGTTTTGAACTAGTTTAGTACAGTTCCGGAAAGACCCGTCCAGTTCTCCAGTCATTTGAGTAATATATTGTGGTCAACTGTATCAAAAGCAGCACTGAGTTCCAATAAAACTAAGACTGATATTTTTCCACCGTCTGTATTCAGGCATATGTCATTAAACACTTTGGTCAGAGCAGTCTCAGTGCTGTGGTGCGGTCTAAAACCTGACTGGAAGGTATCATAGCAGTTATTTTGTGTTAAAAAGTAATTAAGCTGTTGAAAAACTGCTTTTTCAATGATCTTACTTAAAAATGGGAGATTTGAGATGGGCCTGTAGTTGTTCATTTGCATCTTGTCTAGATTGTTCTTTGTCAGCAGAGGTTTAATTACAGCTGTTTTTAGTAGCTCTGGAAACACACCTGGAAAGGAGAGATCTAGTATTCAGCAAACCACATTTAATAGTTTAAGGTTTTTTTTCAGTTAAAGTTTTTGTTTTAATTTTTTTTTTTTGCACAAGGGGATTTGCTCCTTTTGTCTTTATTGATTGGGGTGTGGGGGGGGGGGGGGGGGGGGGGTAGCAGCAGCGGTGTTAGACTACAACTCTGCATCCTGATCTCAACCCTGGGTTGATATGTTTTTGGATGACTAATGAATTTGTCCATATTTCTAGAAATGAGAGCCGCTCCTTCCAAAGTGGGATGGATGCCGTCTCTCCTCATCAGATCAGGTTGTCTCCAGAAAGACTGCCATATTAGCAGCTATGGTATGGACTAGTTAACTTCGTATCAGACTGGCATCAGCTTTTTGTGTGATTCTCCTTATATTTTCTTGCTGTTTGAGTACAAACATCTTTTTAAACTACCCAAGAATATTTACGTCAGAGATAAGAATTCTGAAATTTCTAATGTTTTTGAAATTTCTTCACAGTGATGCTAGTTTATACAAACTGGATTATGCTTCATTTTTTTCAAAAAAAGAATTTGACAGGCACCATTTTCGACAACTTTGGCCAATCTTAAATGTACCTCCAAACGATGTAAAAGGTTTTGGTTTAACACTTTAATATTTCAATCAACGAAAAACAACGAGAAGAATGTTTGCAGCCTAATTTAAGTATTAATCTTTTCCACTGTTAGCACCTCCTATTACTGATGTGAGAAGGCATATGCATGATAACCAAGTTTTGTGTGAGCTAACTCCTCACAGTGAGCAAAACCCCACTGTGTTACTTTATATATACATGTTTCTTTGTTACAACATGTGTGTATTTTATAGTTTCAGAAGTTGTGCAGGAGCCTAAACATTGGAGATTCATAAAAAGAAAGGAGATAATGAATTAAAGAGAAAGTGCCTTGAGGTCCATGCATCTAATGAAACACATGGTACAACAATGAAAAATATAAAAGAGACTGGTTTATCTAAATTTAATGTTGATGAATATAATAGTTGTGCAATGTCTATCTGTAGAACTACAGAGCCAGAATCATTGAGACAAGCAGAAACAGCTTTTTGCCGTGACTATCGAGAATTTCAGTTCATGTTATCTCTAAATCGTTTGGTAGTAAATGGTAAATGGACTGTACTAGTACCTTTTCCAGTCTAGTTGACCACTCAAAGCACTTTCATACTACATGCCACATTCACCCATTCACTCACACTCATAGTCCATACAGGCTACACAATCTATACTACAATATTCATATATGAATGTGTATACAGTACATTCATACACAGATGGACATGGCAATAGTTCAGTGTCTTGCCCAAGGACACTTTGACATGTGGCCCGGGGAAGCCAGGAGTCGAACAACCAAGCTATTCCTCCTGAGCTACAGCCACCCCAGTTAGTAAGGGCAGCACATATATGCTAAGGGCAGCACATGTATGACAGTGCTGGCTGTGGGGCAGATGTTCTCTGTCAGCGGCAGGGCGAGCAGGCAGGTATGTGGAACAGGCTGGCGGGAGGAGGGTATTAATAGATGCCAGTCAAGGCATAGAAATCCAAGGCTTGGAGAGTGGATGAAGGAAAAGGTGCTAAAGGAAACAAGAAGGCAAGGTCAGACCTAGGAGTTTAACTTGCAGTACAACACACGAGTTGGCCTAATTACCACAAGAGTAGTGAGAAAATCTGGTCACTCCTGCAACTCCTACAAGAGTGTACTGATGAGGGCATATGAGGAACAGGTGTTGAAGCAGGAGCAATCCAGACTCCGCTCCGGGCTCCCAAGAAACCTGCCCAGCCCCACCTAAGACTCAGAAACCACAGCAAAACAAAACAGCCAAGCATGATCATGACAGTTGTGCCATAAGCTGGTTTTAATCAACTGACTCCAGCCAGCAACAAATTACAGAGCAGATGAGTTTATTTGGTTTTATTTAAATTGACACAGCCCCTCTCTTTCACATCATCAGCTCAGGTGGTAGGGTTAATTAACTTATACCTTCTGTACCTTTTTCTATCAAATATCCATCTATTCTCTACCCACTGCATCATCAGGTCTTTTTCCTTTTATGGAAAGAAGTTTGGCTGCATGATTCATCACAATTCTCCCAAAAGCAATTTGTAAAACTAAAAAAGAAAAAAAATTAATAAGCAATTATTGTGTCAGACAGTAGGAAGAAAGAGCTTCAGCTTACTGAAGGTTCTGTGACAGGTGCATTGTGGGAGAAGTGATTCCTTTATAGGGGGCAAGTGAATTTTCATTACCTGTATGTTTCTTATGACACTTGGCTGGGTGCCATCTAATTGTTACAGGAGTTTTGAATTGGCCTTGCTGTGGCTAGAAACAGACTTATCCTGTTAGTGGGGTGGGGGTGTGAGTCTTTTCCACAGTCAGTACTTACACATATGTCAAGCAAGGTGTGAGATTTGTGAAGTCGAGCTGCAAAGCTGGCACTGGGGTAGACATTTGACTTCTCTTTATTTGATCATTTGACATTAAATAGAATGGTTGATGGAAAAGAAAAAAGAAAGTATATAAACCGATAGATGGGTTGCGGTCTAATGACATTGACAATGTGAGGCATCAATACATTATATGCTTTGTCTCCTCTATAAGGCTGATTATGAAGAGAGATGTATTTACGTTGTACACGAGTACAAAGACTCTATACCAAGGATTATATGAAAAATTTGTTTGGATATATCGATATAAACATAAATCCGAGACAGAGTCGAGGGCAGGAGTGCATGACTGACTGCACAATTATTTGATGGGCTTATTTGCAAAATTTGATACACTCCCCAAAAATCTATAAACCTAGGATCATAGCACAAACTTGATATTACTTAGTTTTTGTCAAACAAAGGCATTGAATGGTACCATTGTACTGTACCTCAATGGCATGACTACCATAGAGTCCAGACCTTAACCTTGATGAGGATCATTGGTATGTTGTTGAGAAGATATAATACAGCTGTCTGACTTTCCCAGCATCAACACAAGCTTCTGGCATGAAATTATTGTAATCCTAGATAAAAATAATGTCGTAACGTTGCTTAAGCTTATCCAAATGAGGCCATGGCAAATTTTTTGTCATTATGAATGCTAAAGGTGATTAAAAAAACAATAGTTTTTGAGTATTACACCCATATGTATTATAAAAGCATGTGCTATATAGAACTGTATGATTCTGGTAATAAGATTTTTCACTCACCGACTCGTCTACTGGGATGACGTCCGCTGCCAGCCGCTGCAGCACAGCTCATTTACTCCGGTAAGGACGTCCATCGTACTCAAAGTTGTTGTCCACATTGTCAAAATCTGATAAATATCGTGCCATATTGCTGTTTGAAAAATTAACTTGCCTGTGCTTCTCCCGATGGGGGGGCGGCGTTGCCTCTCCCCGCTGCTCACGACTTCACCCACCTGTGGGCACGTCTTGGCTCCCAGGGCACTTGGCCAGGGGCGCTGGGGCAGGCGCTGACCCACTGTGTGGCTGTCTGGGGCACTTGGCCCTCCTGGGTATTGGGTGGGGCCTCTGCCGGGGGGTTTGGGGGCGCTCGGGCTCCTGGGGCCCAGGTCCAGTGCACGGCCCATGTCTGGGCGGCTGGGACCTGGCGGGGTCGGTGGGCTGTTGCCCCTGGCTCTCTGAGGGCCTCTGCCCTATGCTTATGGGGGCTCTGGCCGGGGGCTTCCTCTGCAGTCTTCTGGGTGGATGCGTGGTTGTCCCTGTGGTGGGCTTCCTGGGTTCTGTGCTCCGTGGGGGCTGCTGGTGGCCTGGGTCTTGTGGCCCTCTCTGCCTGCTTCTGATTGCTGGGGGGGGGCTGTGGATTGTGGCCGTGTACACTTATACACTCATAACTAAGCACGGTTACCATGTAGGTCCTGTGCCATGGGTGTTGCATGTTCTCACACACACACACACACACACACACACACACACACACACACACATACTGGTATTGCGGAATTAGAGGGACAATTTTTTCAAACCAGTTTTTTGCAACAATAAACGGACACCTCTTTCCACTTATACTAGAAAGATGTAGTAAATCTTCAAAAATCCTGTTTGAGCTATACACCACAAATCTCACTTAAAAATTTAGATAAACACATCAGAAGTCAAGATACAAGAACCTGACGCAATGCTGTATTAGAAGGACAACGATAATGAGGTACTTAGCTCCGCCCATGACACAAACAGCAATTGCCAGGGCCAACTTTATTTATCAGGACCATAGCCATACACATACACAAATGTGAAATTTCTGTGTATTAAAAAGGCCAAACATGGATAAATGGAATACAACTAAACAGAAAGAAGTAGACTGGATTTTACAGCACCTTCACTAAATTTGTGAACAGAAAGGAAAATTTATAAATGGCAAAATGAAATTGTGCATGTCTACTGTTAAAAAAAAAGATATATTAAACAAACAAATTGGGTGAACAAGATGAAATGTCAGCATGTTTACATATTCTGAACAGCCATTATAACTGGAACAGCCCTCCTCCTGCCTCAACAAGATTAAATATTTAAATTGTCCATCAGTGATATCATCAGTACACAGAGATTACTTCTGGTCTCAACCTTAAAATCCCATGTGTCCTGATGATATCACTGATGGACAATTCATCACATCCCCATATGCTATGCAGGATTTTCTTTTCTTTTCAAAGTTACGCCCCGATTCCTGACAAAATCTCTTATGTTTTGGATAGAGCGACCAGCCAGAGCAGGAACTTCAGCCTTCTTGCATTGCTGGCATTCAATCATAGTGGCGAGTTTTCCTTTTTTGATGTGGCCGCCGAAATGTCTCATGACTGCGGCAACCTCCATGGGAGACCATAGATGTTTTTTTGCTCTCCTGGCACTTTCCAAAGATACTAGAAAAAAGACAAGTAAATCATTAATGAAAACCAACTCCACTTTAAACATTTTTTTAAATAAAGAAATTTATGTTTAGTTTATCATTTTGTGTAACAATGTTTCTTTGCTATAAATGATGTACTGATATAATGCCTGTTTATTCCCCTTTTAAAATGTGCATTCATAAAGAACATACATTAGTGGGACAAGCTACAGAAATGACCATGTGGGTTGCACAGATGAAAATTAATTTCTGCCAAACAGCTTATTCTGCCGTTGATTATATGATTGAATTCTGAAGAAAATAAATTTTCGTAAATTAAAGATTGTTTGACAAACAGGCTTTAGCTGCTTGTGAAGAACCATCCAAAGCCAAAGGACACTTCTCCTTCTCCCCTCCTTCTCATGCTGGTCCCGAGTCTCGTTTCCCAGTGAAGAAGATCCCACTCAGTATCATCTTACTGACTTCACCAAAAGACGTTTCTCTACAGGTGCATCATCGGCCCAATGGTTGAGAACCCTGGTTTACTAAATCTAACTTAATAACCAAATCAGAAAATACATATTCCCATTGCTTTGCTTATGACAGTTTTTTGGTGCTTTGCTATTTTGAAAAAATATAACTGAGAATGCATAACGGATTAAAATTGGCATAGAGAAAGTAGTATAAACATTAGACCCATAACTGATCACTAAATTACATTTATTTTCTAGCATCTGAACATTGACAGTGTGAAAATTTGTAATTTTTATTACAAGGTACAGTTTTACATGGTATGCATGTGGTACTTTATCTAATTAAGCCAGATGATATATTAGATAAAGTGTCATCTCATAGTATCCTGCAGAAAGAAGAGAATGGTCATCATATTGCCTTTGGGTGGTATGGATCATTTCTTTTTACCATTCTTCAGTTTAACTTAAGTAACTTGGTGTTTAGTGACTTGTGTGGTAGCATTTACCAGAATGTTTTTTTGTGTTCTTTTTTCTGTTGGGCTCTTTGTCCTTCCTTTTTAGTCTTCTGTTGGGTTCTTTCCCCTTAGCATCTGTGTGTTTACTATGTGCTGAAAGAAAGAAAGAAAGAAAGAAAGAAAGAAAGAAAATTAAACAAAAAATAACAATGGATGAGCATTTATGGGGTTAAGCAACTGATGGAGAAATAATAAATAAATACATTTTATAAATAAATAAATAAATTCACTGTAAAGCACTTAGGCTGGAACAGCTTTTTGGAATTGTTCAAACATTATTTGCTTAGAAGTTGATTTGTCATTGTGAATGATATGATAAGAAGTGCTTTTATTTTTAAGTGCAAGCCAAGGCGCTGTAGTTGCCGTTGTGTGTACTGAAAAGCAGCAGCCAGGCCTATATGTTCATTGTTGCACTGTAACATATTCAATGAGTAAATTGTTAGATTGAAAAGAATGGCCTGGTCATCAGTTAAAGCTACTACTTCTGTAATCTACATTCACATCACTTGAAAGTTAGCTTACATGCCTCCCATTTATCTGAACTGTTGCCATGACAACAAAATGTAAACAAGTGAAGAAGGTCTGAATCCACAATGCATTATTTCATAGCCTAAAACCGATCAAAGAAGGTGACATGTTAGTAGAGTGAGGATAAGGGCTAACCTTGTGATAATGGCACAGACATGCCTGGAGGTTCCTCGACAGGTTGCCCGGCCAACAGTCCTGCACAACCAGTAATAAAATATAATATAACTCATTACATACATAGAAATAACAACGATGAGTATTACAGAGAAAGTTTGGTTAACTAATAATAATAATAATGATATATCTTATGGTTATATACCTTTTCCACTGAAATTTTAATTCCTTGGGACTGAATTTCATTTGACACATGCAGTCAAGTTTGGACAAAAGCAGACTTTCACAGAATAAACCAGGAAACATTGAAAAATCTAATTGACATACGGCACCCTTTGCCATCTTTGTATGTGACTTCATAGACGTCCACGAGTAAAACGCAAACCAACTGTGGAAGTCTGTTTGCATGGGCACTCAATTGCTATCTGGGACATAAGTCATTCGGGCCCTTACCATATTCTAGTATTTCAGATACAAATTAATGCCCCCTTAATATATGTCTGAAATACAAGAAAACAGTAAGAAATTTTGGTTACTGACTTGACAGTGAAATTAAAATTGGTTAGGAAACAACATAACATGTAGTTACACTGTTAAAAGTCTAATCATCTGGTGACAATAAATACATGCTAGGTTCCTCAACAGATTCCTTTGTTTTTTTTAATTTCTGCAGAATCTGTAATAAAGTTTAACATTATCATCACCATAAAAAAAAAAAAAAAAAAATCAGTCTTACCAGTCTGTGAATATGTGAGATTTCCTTCATCGACCTCACGCTCAGCATCGACCTCACGCTCAGCATCGACCTCACGCTCAGCATCGACCTCACGCTCAGCATCGACCTCACGCTCAGCATCGACCTCACTCTCAGCATCGACCTCACTCTCAGCATCGGAATCGGTCAACTGTAGGTTGTCTAATAAAATAAATGATATTGCCTTAATGAATTATGAGTTTAAAGTTATATATTATTGTTACAAATATTGCTATAAATTATCTACACGTGTGTTCCATTTTGCTACCATACATTTGCTAGAAACAGGTCTAATTTTTAACTTTAAATGGCATTACCTTCAATTTCAATCTCGTCAAGTGTTTTGCCTTGAAGGTTTCTGAGAGACCCTTTCTCCATGGCAAGCAGCAGTTTGGATATTTTGGCCAGCTGTGTAGTAGCCTCAGGAAGTCTGTAATATTCACGATGAACGCGAATATCGTGGCCAAGGAAGTTAGCAACTTGGTCCAACTCGTGATTCTTGAGGTTCAAGATCTGAGACAAAGTTGCAACATGTTTGCGTAATTGTGTTGACCTGAGGAGCTCAGGGTTTTCGGCCCCACATTCACTGGCATAAAGCCTCAAACAGTCCTGTCCTCTGTAGGGAGTCAGACAGTGAGGTCTGGCAAAAAGGAACAGGTTTTCTGCCAGAACACCACAGTCTTTTCTTTTTTCTATTAGGAGCGTTATGGCATTCACCATGTCTGGTGAAAGTAACACTGCAACCTTCCGGCCTCTTTTACCCCTTAATTCAACACGACTGAAGTGTCGACAAAGGTGAAGTTCAAATTCTGTCAGTCCAAATGCGACGTCCTTATGCAGGGCACTTGTGTCTCTCTCCAGAAAGCCATTCATCGTCATCTTAGAAATTTCCCCCCCTCTTCTCCTGTTAAAAAGGATTACATTTGCCATGGTGGCTTTACACAGTTCACTATATGATTTTGATGAACTATGGTCTTCCAAATCTTTCAATGCTTGTTCTGTAGTCTTCTCCAGATGTCTGTGAAGACGTTGAACATCTTCTGTGAAAGGAAGAGTGGAAGGCTTGTTAAACTTCCGCTCGTTCAACGTAGTTAAAGCGGTGTGTGAGATGAGTTCAGACCACTTTGTAGCATAGAGAGTTTTGAAACTCTGGATTGACTTTATCAGCATACTGTCTTCTGCCATGAGTGCTCTGCAATGTAAAATATCACTGACTTTCTGTAGTGAGTGACCTAACTTTAGAGCAAGGCTTGGAGTACGGTAGAAGTGCTTTTCTTGATCATACCCAGATACTTTCTTGACCGCTTTGATGACCACATCAAAATTAGCAGGTCTCACAGCATCCTCAAGAGTATGTATTGAGAATTCCTTGCGAAGCGTAAGTAGAAGTCTTCCAGATTCTCTGAGTTTCTGGCGAATGTACTCATGTTTGGTGGGATCCTGTCCGTATTTGTTGAAGAACGATTGGGCCAGCTGAAGAATGGAGAAGTCACTTCGCACAGTAGAAGTTATCTCATCATCTTTCATAACAGCTAACATGTTCCAAACCCCTGGTGATATCTGCTGACACAGAGCTGACTCATTCATAGAGGCCAAAGACAAAACTCTTTTTCTTCCAATCTCTGAAGTAGCTTCTACTGGTTTTGAAGAACATTTTCGAACATGTCGCCACAGATCTCGCCGGAGATATAATGCCTGGCAGTACATGCAGTGAATGTAGTCTTTTGCATTATACTTTTTCTTTGATGTGCGTCTTAGTTTTAGTGATCCAACTCCACTCACCAAGACCTCTGAGTTATGACTGTGGTTTCCCTTGTTGCGAAGCTTTATAAGCATCTTCATACGTTGTTTGGACCTCTTGGGAAGACTTAAAACTTGAGCAACATCTGCATGTGTTTTCTCATGAGTTTTTAAGTGACGTGTAAACTTTGTCTGTATCTTTCCACAAATGTAGCAGTAAGTTCTATTTCTGAGCAAGGATGATGTGTTTGAGACGTTTTCCGCTATAGCATCAGCACCATCATCAACAATAATGCCTTGGGCATCAGCGTTTCCTACTTTGGCAGTAACTCTTGATACGTCAAGCTGAGTTGTGCTGATCATATCTTCAGGTAATGATTCTGCAGCTTCAGAAATGGACTCTCTGTCTTCCTCTACAAAACTTTCTTGGTGGTGTCTTTTCTTTTTGGAAGCAGACTTGCTGGTGGAGACCTCACAATTCTGTACTTGTTTGTGACTGATTTCTAAAGGTTCTGATCTGTCATCCAATGAGCTGTTTGAATCATCTATGGAATCAGGAACATACTCCTCTTCTGATGATGCCGCCTCACTTGAACTTTGTTCTGTACACACCTGATAATGATTAGAAAAACATTTATATTTTGTATACTTGGAAAGCATTTCACGGAGAATAATTCTACTAAAAAGCTTACCACTTGCAGAAATTCAGTGATGTCCTCCTTGTGTTTAACATAACACTTTTTGTGCCAGGACTGATTGCAAACTAGACAGAGAAAAGTAAGAATTTATAAAGGAAGGTAACATGGTAAGTACTGAAAAAGCAGCAAATGGCTCATTTTGAACATATAGCACAGCTACACATGGAATAGTTTTTTTATTTTTATAAGTGTTACTGTGGAATCACGTTCAAAAGATACAGATAAACTCCCCCCTCCATTCTCAAAAATTACCTTTACATCTCACACCACTCCATTTCAGAGGTGAAAAAGGTCCTCCACATGTAACACATTTTTCTAAACTTGACATTTCGTCAGGGATGAGAACATGATCACAGTCCTGTTGACAAAAAAAAAAAGTGTAATTGTAAGACAGGAATTTGATCCTAACAAACACTTGTGTAGTGTAGAATTAAAAAAACACTCAACAGAGCATTTTCTTAAACAGAACAAACTGAACAGAAAAAAAACATGCGCTCACTGAGGACTTATGCTACCAGTAAAACGTTCGGACCCAACTTCTCCTCCTCATTAAGCTGAAAAGGTGGATCTAAACTTTTAACTGGTAGTGTACATCTTAACATACAGAGCTTTAGAATATTGAAGTGGATTTATAGTCTTCATAATGTATTAACTTGTCAAATTCAAAATTACACAACACATGTGAATCTATACGAAACTGATTGCAATTCTTATGAATTCATATTTTTAAAAAAAGTAAAAGTAAAAAAGTCTTCAAAGATTCAAATTACCTCTGGTGTGTTGCCTGAAAAGGACCCGCATGCACCAACATCCTCAGCCGGACACGGCATCTCTTTGGAGATCTGAAATGTAAAGAACAATCACTGAATGGGAGTTTGTTTCTCATGTAGAAAACTCAGTCCTCCTTATTCCTGCACCTTACATGTTGAGTATTACACAGGACCTGTGTGTCTGCGCACTTCTAAATCTACTTTCATTCCTTTCTTTGTGTAATTTCAAAACTCAGCCCTCCAGATTCCTGCATCTTACATATAAAGGTTACATCGTAACTGTGTGTCTGAATACTGCTGAATATCATTCTCATTACTTTATATCAGACAATGAATATGCCTTCAAAGATTCAAATTACCTCTGGTGTGTTGCCTGAAAAGGACCCGCATGCACCAACAACCTCAGCTGGACACGGCATCTCTTTGGAGATCTGAAATGTAAAGAACAATCACTGAATGGGAGTTTGTTTCTCATGTAGAAAACTCAGTCCTCCTTATTCCTGCACCTTACATGTTGAGTATTACACAGGACCTGTGTGTCTGCGCACTTCTAAATCTACTTTCATTCCTTTCTTTGTGTAATTTCAAAACTCAGCCCTCCAGATTCCTGCATCTTACATATAAAGGTTACATCGTAACTGTGTGTCTGAATACTGCTGAATATCATTCTCATTACTTTATATCAGACAATGAATATGCCTTCAAAGATTCAAATTACCTCTGGTGTGTTGCCTGAAAAGGACCCGCATGCACCAACATCCTCAGCCGGACACGGCATCTCTTTGGAGATCTGAAATGTAAAGAACAATCACTGAATGGGAGTTTGTTTCTCATGTAGAAAACTCAGTCCTCCTTATTCCTGCACCTTACATGTTGAGTATTACACAGGACCTGTGTGTCTGCGCACTTCTAAATCTACTTTCATTCCTTTCTATGTGTAATTTCAAAACTCAGCCCTCCAGATTCCTGCATCTTACATATAAAGGTTACATCGTAACTGTGTGTCTGAATACTGCTGAATATCATTCTCATTACTTTATATTAGACAATGAATATGCCTTCAAAGATTCAAATTACCTCTGGTGTGTTGCCTGAAAAGGACCCGCATGCACCAACATCCTCAGCCGGACACGGCATCTCTTTGGAGATCTGAAATGTAAAGAACAATCACTGAATGGGAGTTTGTTTCTCATGTAGAAAACTCAGTCCTCCTTATTCCTGCACCTTACATGTTGAGTATTACACAGGACCTGTGTGTCTGCGCACTTCTAAATCTACTTTCATTCCTTTCTTTGTGTAATTTCAAAACTCAGCCCTCCAGATTCCTGCATCTTACATATAAAGGTTACATCGTAACTGTGTGTCTGAATACTGCTGAATATCATTCTCATTACTTTATATCAGACAATGAATATGCCTTCAAAGATTCAAATTACCTCTGGTGTGTTGCCTGAAAAGGACCCGCATGCACCAACATCCTCAGCTGGACACGGCATCTCTTTGGAGATCTGAAATGTAAAGAACAATCACTGAATGGGAGTTTGTTTCTCATGTAGAAAACTCAGTCCTCCTTATTCCTGCACCTTACATGTTGAGTATTACACAGGACCTGTGTGTCTGCGCACTTCTAAATCTACTTTCATTCCTTTCTTTGTGTAATTTCAAAACTCAGCCCTCCAGATTCCTGCATCTTACATATAAAGGTTACATCGTAACTGTGTGTCTGAATACTGCTGAATATCATTCTCATTACTTTATATTAGACAATGAATATGCCTTCAAAGATTCAAATTACCTCTGGTGTGTTGCCTGAAAAGGACCCGCATGCACCAACATCCTCAGCCGGACACGGCATCTCTTTGGAGATCTGAAATGTAAAGAACAATCACTGAATGGGAGTTTGTTTCTCATGGAGAAAACTCAGCCCTCCTTATTCCTGCACCTTACATGTTGAGTATTACACAGGACCTGTGTGTCTGCGCACTTCTAAATCTACTTTCATTCCTTTCTTTGTGTAATTTCAAAACTCAGCCCTCCAGATTCCTGCATCTTACATATAAAGGTTACATCGTAACTGTGTGTCTGAATACTGCTGAATATCATTCTCATTACTTTATATCAGACAATGAATATGCCTTCAAAGATTCAAATTACCTCTGGTGTGTTGCCTGAAAAGGACCCGCATGCACCAACATCCTCAGCCGGACACGGCATCTCTTTGGAGATCTGAAATGTAAAGAACAATCACTGAATGGGAGTTTGTTTCTCATGTAGAAAACTCAGTCCTCCTTATTCCTGCACCTTACATGTTGAGTATTACACAGGACCTGTGTGTCTGCGCACTTCTAAATCTACTTTCATTCCTTTCTTTGTGTAATTTCAAAACTCAGCCCTCCAGATTCCTGCACCTTACATGTTGAGTATTACACAGGACCTGTGTGTCTGCGCACTTCTAAATCTACTTTCATTCCTTTCTATGTGTAATTTCAAAACTCAGCCCTCCAGATTCCTGCATCTTACATATAAAGGTTACATCGTAACTGTGTGTCTGAATACTGCTGAATATCATTCTCATTACTTTATATCAGACAATGAATATGCCTTCAAAGATTCAAATTACCTCTGGTGTGTTGCCTGAAAAGGACCCGCATGCACCAACATCCTCAGCTGGACACGGCATCTCTTTGGAGATCTGAAATGTAAAGAACAATCACTGAATGGGAGTTTGTTTCTCATGTAGAAAACTCAGTCCTCCTTATTCCTGCACCTTACATGTTGAGTATTACACAGGACCTGTGTGTCTGCGCACTTCTAAATCTACTTTCATTCCTTTCTTTGTGTAATTTCAAAACTCAGCCCTCCAGATTCCTGCACCTTACATGTTGAGTATTACACAGGACCTGTGTGTCTGCGCACTTCTAAATCTACTTTCATTCCTTTCTATGTGTAATTTCAAAACTCAGCCCTCCAGATTCCTGCATCTTACATATAAAGGTTACATCGTAACTGTGTGTCTGAATACTGCTGAATATCATTCTCATTACTTTATATTAGACAATGAATATGCCTTCAAAGATTCAAATTACCTCTGGTGTGTTGCCTGAAAAGGACCCGCATGCACCAACATCCTCAGCCGGACACGGCATCTCTTTGGAGATCTGAAATGTAAAGAACAATCACTGAATGGGAGTTTGTTTCTCATGTAGAAAACTCAGTCCTCCTTATTCCTGCACCTTACATGTTGAGTATTACACAGGACCTGTGTGTCTGCGCACTTCTAAATCTACTTTCATTCCTTTCTTTGTGTAATTTCAAAACTCAGTCCTCCTTATTCCTGCACCTTACATGTTGAGTATTACACAGGACCTGTGTGTCTGCGCACTTCTAAATCTACTTTCATTCCTTTCTTTGTGTAATTTCAAAACTCAGCCCTCCAGATTCCTGCATCTTACATATAAAGGTTACATCGTAACTGTGTGTCTGAATACTGCTGAATATCATTCTCATTACTTTATATCAGACAATGAATATGCCTTCAAAGATTCAAATTACCTCTGGTGTGTTGCCTGAAAAGGACCCGCATGCACCAACAACCTCAGCTGGACACGGCATCTCTTTGGAGATCTGAAATGTAAAGAACAATCACTGAATGGGAGTTTGTTTCTCATGTAGAAAACTCAGTCCTCCTTATTCCTGCACCTTACATGTTGAGTATTACACAGGACCTGTGTGTCTGCGCACTTCTAAATCTACTTTCATTCTTTTCTTTGTGTAATTTCAAAACTCAGCCCTCCAGATTCCTGCATCTTACATATAAAGGTTACATCGTAACTGTGTGTCTGAATACTGCTGAATATCATTCTCATTACTTTATATTAGACAATGAATATGCCTTCAAAGATTCAAATTACCTCTGGTGTGTTGCCTGAAAAGGACCCGCATGCACCAACATCCTCAGCCGGACACGGCATCTCTTTGGAGATCTGAAATGTAAAGAACAATCACTGAATGGGAGTTTGTTTCTCATGTAGAAAACTCAGCCCTCCTTATTCCTGCACCTTACATGTTGAGTATTACACAGGACCTGTGTGTCTGCGCACTTCTAAATCTACTTTCATTCCTTTCTTTGTGTAATTTCAAAACTCAGTCCTCCAGATTCCTGCACCTTACATGTTGAGTATTACACAGGACCTGTGTGTCTGCGCACTTCTAAATCTACTTTCATTCCTTTCTATGTGTAATTTCAAAACTCAGCCCTCCAGATTCCTGCATCTTACATATAAAGGTTA
This sequence comes from Leuresthes tenuis, assembly GCF_036924035.1. Classification (NCBI taxonomy): domain Eukaryota; kingdom Metazoa; phylum Chordata; class Actinopteri; order Atheriniformes; family Atherinopsidae; genus Leuresthes; species Leuresthes tenuis. Next base: position 35,342,567 of record NW_027325360.1, read on the forward strand.
CATCGTAACTGTGTGTCTGAATACTGCTGAATATCATTCTCATTACTTTATATTAGACAATGAATATGCCTTCAAAGATTCAAATTACCTCTGGTGTGTTGCCTGAAAAGGACCCGCATGCACCAACATCCTCAGCCGGACACGGCATCTCTTTGGAGATCTGAAATGTAAAGAACAATCACTGAATGGGAGTTTGTTTCTCATGTAGAAAACTCAGTCCTCCTTATTCCTGCACCTTACATGTTGAGTATTACACAGGACCTGTGTGTCTGCGCACTTCTAAATCTACTTTCATTCCTTTCTTTGTGTAATTTCAAAACTCAGCCCTCCAGATTCCTGCATCTTACATATAAAGGTTACATCGTAACTGTGTGTCTGAATACTGCTGAATATCATTCTCATTACTTTATATTAGACAATGAATATGCCTTCAAAGATTCAAATTACCTCTGGTGTGTTGCCTGAAAAGGACCCGCATGCACCAACATCCTCAGCCGGACACGGCATCTCTTTGGAGATCTGAAATGTAAAGAACAATCACTGAATGGGAGTTTGTTTCTCATGGAGAAAACTCAGTCCTCCTTATTCCTGCACCTTACATGTTGAGTATTACACAGGACCTGTGTGTCTGCGCACTTCTAAATCTACTTTCATTCCTTTCTATGTGTAATTTCAAAACTCAGCCCTCCAGATTCCTGCACCTTACATGTTGAGTATTACACAGGACCTGTGTCTAGACACTCATATATCACATACCAGTTAATATTTAATTATAAGATCAGCATAAATCTATTTACATGTGACAGTTTGTAACATTTTGAATAGTACTGAACAAGTTGAAATAGTGTCGTCTGATTAATATTTTAGCAAAAATCGTTTTTTTTAGGCACTCTGCTCATCACTTCTTATATTTTTGACTATATTGATACTGTGTACTACAACTTGATATACCCTTCAAAATTCTGTTCAAAGCTGGTAGAATGATTCTTGACAGTTTTGTTACACTTCTATATACCTTGCTTCTCCATGGCCAGTCAGAATCACCATAATTATAAGTGATTTCTTCCCCTGGACCAATATCTTTGAGTGCAAATAAACAGAGATGGGGTCTTCCATCCACTCTTGTAACTTTCATTTTGCTGTTTGGATTCGCCTCATCATCATTTACCAGTCTACCTAATGATCCATCCTCTTTGGCAGCATCAACACTGAAACATCAAGTATGCAATAAGAATAATTACACGATGTAAGGAAAATCATATTTAGTGTTAGCATGACTGAAGAATATTTCTCCACCAACTCAAAATATTCATCTGGCACTGTATGTCATAACTGAAACTACTTTTACTGATGATGAGGCAGAAAATGTTTACATCACTGTCTTAAGATATAAATTAAATATATAAAAAAAACACACTTTAAAACAGTCACATACCAAAACTGTTGTCCATTGAACTGGAAGTCAAACATAAAAACCTTGAGTGCATCATGGTAAACTTTCAATCGGTTTTCTTGTTCCTTCCTACTTATGACTTCCCCTCGGTACTCAATGAGGAAATCTCCTTTTTGAAAGCACCGGCAGCTGAACACACCCCGACCTGGAGGTACATATAATAAACAAAGTAGAATAATAAACTTCAAACAATGTAGAGCTTTCAAATAGTAGCAATTGAGATTATTAACTTTTTCAAAATCTGTTCATTTATTTAATTTGATGTCTTTCTTTGATTAGTTTAAAAAATGACTCATTCACTTCTAAAATGTTTCTGTGGATTAATCCATAAACAATTATTAAATAAAGCATCTATCTACATATACGATTATCTTCCCAAGAAAAAACAACTTAACAGCTTCTATTTTGAGCAGTTGCTTGTCTCCTTTGAAATAAGAAAGATGTTCTGATCATAATGATCATAGAACAAGATCTATGCTCCTAATGTGCAGTTTAAAAATAAATTATAAGTAAAAATTAAAAATAAATCTTTGTGTAATAAACTCTGGAAACTTATGCTAAATAAACTTACAACTCACCTTTAAATGAATTAATATATTTTACATCAAATCCTTTCTTATCTTCACCTAAGGAGCAATAATAACTGGCATCATGTTTGGGATTTATTTTTGCTCTCTGTGGCCTTGTTCCTGCCATCTCCTGCAAAGATCAGATGTTGTTAAATTGAGCAACAACATATACAATATGATTTAATGTTATTGTATGTGAAAATTTTGAAAACGGGTCTCAGAGTGTTAAAATCTTAAAACGCCAGATAGCCCGGAGTGTTGACGGCGAAACGATGACGTATGGGCCCCGCCTCTCTAACCATTAACTTCAGCCGCCGTCACTATACGCGTCATAACCATAGACATAAAGAATAAAACTTTAACAAGTCCGTTGTACTTGTATTTTTCCAAACTTTATAATGTCTATGGTCATAACAACAACGACAATGGAGGACTACACGCTTGTATTACCTTTATACATAGACGTGTAAGATTCTTTATATGTCTATGCCTGCATGCTCCATGGCTTCGTTTCCGTTTTTAGTGTATTGGTGTGGCGTCGTCACAGCGCCACATACAGGCCTGGCATAAACGTACGACAGCATTTTGGGTCGTTTCCAGTGAATCCGTGTGGACTCAGATATTTCTGGAAACGACGCCGTATTTTTACTTTTTTCAAAACGACAGCGTATTGGGTGAGGCAGCGTACTCGTATGGACGGGCCCTTCATGTCTCAGTTATTCTAATTCTGGAGTGAGCCACCATGCCAGTCAGTTGCAATAACTAGCTAAACTGTCGCAGATCAGATGTTTTGGTACATCCAAACATCAAGTAACCTACACCATTCTGCATAATTATATAAAAATATGTACCTAAATGTGTAAGATATATTAAATGGGTCTTACCTGGTCCTCCGCGCAAAGGAATGAAAGGTGTTCAATTAAAGAGTAATCGTTCGCACCAAAACTTGACGGACTGTACCACGTTGATAGAAGAGGAGGGATATGACAAAAGAAGAATTCCTTTTTTTTCATGACAGCATAATGTTTGATTTATTCAGGATGAACAAAACAAATTTACTTGCGTAATAGTTTTTTAATTTAATTCAATATTTCAAGATAAATAGTTTATTATACATTTTGTTTTTATTAGGTTGCAACAGTCACATGGTATCTCCCGCCAGCAATGTTTACAAGTGACTACTTTTGATCACTTCTGATGACATGCTATATGATGTCACAGCACCTATACTTTAAAAAAATGTTTATTTAGAGACACTTTGTGATTGATATTTGTTATTATTAATTTTCACCCAAATGAGGTAGCTTAAACCCTTTTTTAACTTTTCCTTCCTCTGGAAACTGCTGTCTATTGGCAGACACAACACCAGCAGAAAAACATTGTCTGATGTACCTGCCTATAGACAATCTAGACTAGACAATCTGCATGTATGTAGAGTAGCAGTATTACCTGGGAATAATGACAAATTATCAATCTTTATAGTTTTATGCTAACAACAACACAGGTAACCGTGATATATTTGCACTACTTTTTAAATCAATGCCTTATACATGGTGGCCCCATTTCTGAGTCAGTATATATAAACAGTCTTGTTCATTATTTGGCCGAGGGCAAGCAGAACAGCATCTCCTTGGTAAATGCTGGTTTTGGTTTCCACAGCCTCATTAATATATATATATATATATATAACTTAATGGAGCTTTTCAATTTTCAATGATTCTTACTTCTACGTTAGTGACAGAGTTTACTGGAATCTACTGTACTGGCTGTGCATAGACTCTCGCTTAACGTGAAGAGGACTGGCTCCTTCACTCTACTGTTCACCTACTGAATAAAATCCACGACATTTGCCTCCATTTCTGCACAAGCCCTGCACTCATGGTCAACATGGCAGATAAATATGTACTAATCTGCTCAAGTCAAGTCCACTGCTGTCTTAACTTTATGAGCATTTTTAATTTTTCAAGCTGTTCTAGAACAATCAGATCATACAGTTGTGAAAACATATTTTTAGACACCCCATGCATTTGTCAAGTGTTGCATAAAGAATCACTCTTTGTGGTTCAAATCCACAAAAGACATCCTCGGTCAAGTAATAAACAAAGTGAGCAGATAAAAACTCAGAGAAGTTTGATAGCTATACAGAAACATGCTTGGCTGGAAGTAATGGAAGTGCTATTTTTTTCACTTCATACACAAATCCTGTTGTTTTTTAGCAATCTTTCCATCATACTGTGATAGTCTCGATTGGCGAGAAGGTGATGCACGTACAAATGATCTGCTCTATTGTGGCTTTAAGAATGTAATTTATAATTCTTATTATTTTTTAATCACAGTTTAGAAGTCTTTCCTTTAAATACTGGTCCTGTATATGAAGAAATCCATGTTCAACATTTATTTATTACATTTTAATAAGATAGATGTCTTGCAAACAAATAGATTAAGGTATTAAGAATTTGAAAAAGAAATGTAAATGTAATTTATTTATACAGCCCTTTACAACAATCCATTTCGGTGTACCAAAGTGCTTTACAGCAGATAATAAATAAAGAAAAAAATAAGTACAAACAATAAAATAACAGTAAACGCAATAAAATACAGCAAAATTGAATAAGATAATATAAAAGAGTCACCATACTATTGGGTATTAAAAGCCATCTGAAATAAATATGTTTTTAGCCTAGATTTAAAGAGGCCCAGGTCAGAAATAAGACAGGGGACCCCAGTGCTTGTATTTTGACCTGGGCACTTCCAACAAAAGTTGATTTGTTGACCTCAGAGCTCTGCCAGGGTTACAGACAGTTAAAAGCTCAGATAAATACGATGAGCCGAGGCCGTTAAGAGCTTTAAAAACAAACATTAAAAGTTTGAAATCAATTCTATAAAGGACAGGAAGCCAATGAAGGGAGTTAAGAAGGGGAGTAATATGCATACGTCTGTTAGTGTTGGTTAAAAGACGGGCAGCAGCATTTTGCACAGGTTTAATGACCTCTTCTACTTGATCTGGGCTTAAATATGCACTTTTCATTCTCTCAATGACATTGTTAACAAAATCGCAGCAGTGGAGCACAAAAATAGTTTGATTGCTTTTTAAGGGTTACATTTCTTGTCATCCATGCACTTATCACAGACATGTATTATTCATAATGTTTCAAAATAATAATATTTGATGAAAATGTACATCTATTTGTGCATATTTTTAGGTGTCATATAAATTTCAAGGTTGAACAAAAGGTTGGGTTTAAGCACCCAGCAAACCTTTATAAAATCTTACATTTTATAGCATAGAGAGTAATCATATTGCCAACTCATCCCCAGTGTAAATAGCGACACGTGAATTAGAAGGACAGTGTAGTAATAAGAAGGACCTTCCGGCAGACAGCCAATCACCATAAGACACTGTGTGAATATTCATGAGGTCTTGCTAGTACACAACCTGCCTCTGGGGGCGCTGTGGTGATACACAGATTGTACACAAAATCAGGTTTATATGTATTAAACGGACATCTTGTTTTTTTTGCATTTTTAGGTTTAATGGACCAATAGAAACCATTCTACACTTTTAGAATTTTGTCAAAATTAGCAGGACACTGCTCCTGTCCTGTTAATACAAAATGTTCTTCTAGTGTGGTGTGTATTCTGACCAATTGTCCTGTTAAAACATATTTACAAACGCACACACACACACACACACACACACACACATTCATTAGCCCAGTAGCATGGTCACTAAGCAGTTGATGTATTATCATGTCGTCTCAGGTCATCTATATCCACAGCTGTGTTGTATGCGATTGCCGCTTCTTGTGCTTGTTTTTGTTTGTTTGTGTGTTTGTTTTTTCTCTGCTTGTCTGCTTTCAGGTGCTCCTGGTGGCGCTAAGGCTGGATTCCTTCTTCTAACACAGTTCTCTTTGTCTCCCCACTTCTCCTTGTGAAGTTTTGATATGAAATGGCCTCTCTGGCTGTGACTTTTATATAATGATAATAAGCAAATTTTTCTGACAGTTGCACAAAACTATCAGTAGCAAACTACGTGTGAAGTTAGCTGACTGTGAAAGAGCACGGAGCAAATAAGTTGTGCTGCAGCAGCGCGCGTCAATGAGGTCATCCTAGTAGACAAGTGTGTAGAAAGCCCTCTATAAGCCCCCCGATAGTCACCAATAACAACAACATTGCAGCTATGAGCTAGCAGTGCAATAGTATGCATTCATTCGTCTTAAAGTATTGGTGAAATAAAGACAGATAATGCCTTATTTAGAGGCTACATCGTCTAAGCCCTGTTCTCTCCCGTTATATGGATCTCGAGGAATCTAAATATCTTCCGAAGGACACCGACTTTCACCAAACTGTTCTTGGTGAGTAGATGAACACATTTCATGCCAGAAATAAGGTCTAGGTTTAAAAATACCGGAATTCCCCTTTAACTACTGTGTGGAGAGCATTATTCCCACAAGGACAGTGGGGTGTTTACTCAGTTGCAAACCCTGGATCCCCAGTGACCTGAAGAAGCTGTTAAACATCGATGTGGGATAATTCAGCACCTCTTCAACCTAACCTGGAGTCATGAAAAAGTTCCAGTGCTATGGAGGACATCCTGCCTTGTTTCAGTACTAAAGGTTTTTGCTATCTCAACTCAATTTCGTCAGTCAGTTCAACTAAAATGCGTTGTGTACTTGAAATATCAAGTTTTTCTGCACCTAACTAATCAGTTCAATCAGAATCATTCAGGCAACATACATTTCTTAGTTAACTCAATTTATGTGCATGTGGCCCCTACAAAAGTGTGTAAGCAACCCCACACAGTCAACAAGGGCCAGTTAACTCCTGCAGCACCATGTGCCACACAAAACTTCCTTTTCGGATCAGGAGTTTTTCAATGTAAGAACACACTTTTACCCTGCTTGTATTTATCAAAATGCTTGTTTAATTAAGTATTGTTAGACAGATAAACTGGATAAATGTTACAATGGATTGTAAAATTAAAATTTACAAAAGCATTTTTCAGTAACATACGATTGTTTATGGTAAATGTTTTAGTTGCTGTAGTTGTAATGTTAGCTCAACTATGAATTCATATTAAGGCAGTGTTTCACATGCATTAATACATTTTATTTCTTCCATTTTCTTGTGATAAAAAGTTAATTTCTTTTGTTTTCCTGGGATAACAAAATAATTGAGATGTCAAGATAACAAATCAAATACTAAAAGAAATGCCTGACTCTGGCCCCCTCGACCCCTTACATTAAATAACTGCCACTGTGTGTGTGTGTGTCTGTGCTTGTGTCTGTTTATAAGAGAGTTTTACAAAGTATTTTATTTCGAAAGGACTCTTATTTTGAAAGAATTTTGTCTTGTGTGTGTGCCAGGACCAGGTAGAGGCCACAAATCGAAGCAGACCTGAGAGTTCGGAGTAAATACGTGTGTATAGCAAAGCAACAGAGCAGGTTAGCGGTAGGAGTTTAGTTAGAAAGAAATGTAGAAAGAAGTGAAGGTTGCAGTACATGATTCAATAAAAAGCTAGCGTCTACAGGAAAGGTTAACACCGGAAAAACGGAGTCTCGCAATCCCAGGATCTCAATGAAAATGAAAATGAGAATGGAGGAAATAAAATGGATGAATGCATGACCGTTCAGGTGTGTGATTTGTGTGATTTTAAGAACAGACAATTATTTTTTGCAAGTAGCTAAATAAATCATGAGAAATGTTAAAGAATGCAATGGTAGACGTTTTTGTTCAGTCTTGTGTGGTTGAAGGAGTTTACAGTGCACAATTAATGTCCAATCTTTAATAGTTAAGCTCATTCAGTTGTCCACTATCAGCACTAAAGACAAATAAGACCCACTAGAAAGATGATGTCTCACTCTTTTGGATTTCATGGAATTAAACAAACATATCATATTGGTGTTACAAAGTGGAAGTCCTTCTCATTAAACATCTTTGACAAGTAGCCTACTCTCCTCCGTTTTGCTCTCAGGTTGATCATGTGGCAGCTCTTCTTCTAAGACAGCAGTTTCTACAACACTACATGACCAACTGAAAAGTGCTGACATTAAGTAACTGTTACTATTTTTAGTGCACAGGTAAATCAAAATACAAGCTTTATAGGAACATTTATTGTAGTCTCTTCATAGTTTTGGTATGAGAATGAAAAAATGGAAACACAAAGTACTTATAGGCAGTGACATATAGAGATGTCAATCTCACTTTAACTTTCTTGTTCTTCAGAGCTGGAGACTACTACAGAACAACCAGCCCTGTTATATGAATTGGATCTGCAAATTCTGCACATTTTCTTCAGCCAACAAATGAAGCATTCTAAGGCATTGCAAGCTAAGACACGAACACTATAATAGGTCTTGCCCTATGCCTTGCATCTACAATGACGGTAAGCCATATGATCTGAGATCAACTTCTTGCCAGATATTCAAGAAGGGAAGTCTCCAGATGGCCTTGAAACTCAGAGAATAGCTCTGATAGAAAAGATGGAGAAAAGAAGAGAGACAGGAAAATTATGGATGCCCTGATGGACAGCACCTTTGCATTGCGAAGGAAGGAGATTGTTGAGGGTGGGCCTCCTGTCTCCGAAATTGAAAATAGATGGCCAGCACTGTTCTCAGAAAGACAGGTAATTTTAAACTTGGCTATACAAATGTCAGGCTTTGCTAGGTTTGAGTTTTCATCATTTTACATTTTAATGGCCTGTGAGAGCCAAAGCCGACCTCTTTGCTCTCAGTGTATTTTATGTTGTAAGGAAACCACTAATAACTCATTTGATTTTGTCCTTACTGATCAGTGCGCCTGGTTTCAACTGAACTCCACCAGTCTTTAATGGACTGGACAAATGTGTCCCGAGACTGCTGGAAATGTACAAAGTGCGAAGTAGCAGCAGTGCAGACCTGCATGCTCTGCTTCAGCCCCTTGACATAGAAGTAAGGACAATAATATTTTTGCTATATTGTGTTATGACATATGATGACTTATAATGCTACTCATCTTAAAGTGTCATATTGACAGAGCAGCCATGTCCCATTTAGTTTGTACCAGATTGTTAATCTGTTCTAAACTAGTTTAGTTTCTTGAATGCTAAGTGACACAGCAGTAACCCCAGTTTTGTCAGAATTATAATGATGGTGCTTGTTTACAATTTTTTTTTGTTGTTGTTGTTGTGTGTTGAGACTTCAAACCAGAAGAGAAGAGCAGTCGCTTTATTTGGACTTCCATTTTACATGAAGGAGGATCCAAAAGATTTAATCTGCGTCTATGAGGTGTGTGAACTGATTTTTGGGCATGGAAAACTCTAATTATGGTGAAAAACAACAAAAAAACACTAATATTTACGCATGTTAAAGACTGACATTTAGATTTTAGGCTTACGGAATGTGCCAGAAATTATCCTGAAAAAAAATGTATACCGACAGAAACTTTAATTAGCTATGAAACTCCTTTATGCTAACTCACTTTACTTCACACTTAAGCGCTGTGGCATCACTTGCAGATCGAGTGTGCTGGTTAGTGGCATCTAATGGTGCAGATGGTGCAGATGTGCCACTGTAGTGCCTCCTTTGTGCATGGAATCAAAGTGTGAGGCGAGGGAGTTGCAACAACCATACCACTAGATGCCTCTACATAGTACTAAATAGTACACACTGGAGGATTTCAAAAAGGCCTGTGATTACATGCGATGATGATTACACTAAGGAAAATATTTGGACTTGCGACTCAAACTTGAGACTCGACGTTTTTCAGAAATTATATAAATGAATTATAGTATGTGTACAAATGTATACATTCGTGAAATATAAATATTGAATTGGCAAATGGATGGTACATGACGAGGAGGCAACAAAAGGAGTGGATATCGGTCTTTTGATTGTACACATTAGAAGTGATTCAAAAAGTTTTCATGGGCATCGGAAGTGGCAATTGTTCAGTCAAAGTTCATGGTATCTGAAACAAGATGCTTTAAAGACAAGTGTAGTGGCAAGTTGACCAGCTATCACTGTACGGGAACAAATATATATAGCCAAGATATGTTAAGAAGACTAAAAAAAAAGCCTATAGTCAAAAGAAAAAGGCCTGTAAGTCACAGGAAATGCCTAATGTAGGGCTGTAAAAGCCATAGAAAATACTTGTTGTAAATGTGCAATGTTACAACAGTGTTGTTGTAGTATGTATGTAGTATTTGTTCATTCAAGACATAATTGGAATTTACTTGAAGGAAGTTGAAAGGTCCCAAAAGGTCCCTGAAGTTTGAAATTAAATAAAAAATTGCATTCTGAATGTTCTTTGATGTTTTTTTTTTTTTTTTTTTTTTTTTTTTTTTTTTTTTTTTTTCCCTTGTCCTGTTCAGCATTATGGCAGCAGAATTGTAGTCTGAATACCTTTGATGCCAAACAGATTTGCTTTGCCAAGGGAAGTTTTATAAATGTAAAGCTCCCCTTGATGCCCATTTATTTATTTCTGTTTACAGTATATAACATGTAATAGAACTGAACCGGACCGGGGGACAAGGAAAGAAGAAGAGGAAAGAAGAGGAAACAAAAATAGAAACAAAAACCAGACAACCAGCTGCTACACCTGTAAAAAACAAAACAGACAACAATCCATGGCCTCTGAGGGGAATCCAGCCTTAGCGCCACCAGGAGCACCTGAAAGCAGACAAGCAGAGAAAAAACAAACACACAAACAAACAAAAACAAGCACAAGAAGCGGTAATCGCATACAACACAGCTGTGGATAGATGACCTGAGACGACATGATAACACATCAACTGCTTAGCGAGCATGCTACTGGGCTAATGAATGTGTGTGTGTGTGTGTGAGAACATGCAACACCCATGGCACAGGATCTACATGGTAACCGTGGTTAGTTATGAGTGTATAAGTGTACAGGGCCACAATCCACAGCCCCCCCCCCAGCAATCAGAAGCAGGCAGAGAGGGCCACAAGACCCAGGCCACCAGCAGCCCCCACGGAGCACAGAACCCAGGAAGCCCACCGCAGGGACAACCACGCATCCACCCAGAAGACTGCAGAGGAAGCCCCCGGATAGAGCCCCCATAAGCATAGGGCAGAGGCCCCCAGAGAGCCAGGGGCAACAGCCCACTGACCCCGCCAGGTCCCAGCCGCCCAGACATGGGCCGTGCACTGGACCCGGGCCCCGGGAGCCCGAGCGCCCCCAAACCCCCCGGCAGAGGCCCCACCCAATACCCAGGAGGGCCAAGTGCCCCAGACAGCCACGCAGTGGGTCAGCGCCTGCCCCAGCGCCCCTGGCCAAGTGCCCTGGGAGCCAAGACGTGCCCACAGGTGGGTGAAGTCGCGAGCAGCGGAGAGAGGCAATGCCGCCCCCCCATCGGGAGAAGCACAGGCAGGCCAGGCCAGGCCAGGCGACAGCAAGTCCCAGATCCAGGCCCAATCATTACCACACACACTTTCACGTCCCATACATCCACACGTCCTCCCTCCCTCAACTCCGCTGGGGTGTAGCGCAGCGGGCACACCAGGGGGCCAGCAGCCCCCCAGCCACCACAGACCCCGAACCAGCAGAACAATTAATTAATCCTCTTGGCCCCTCCCGCCCCGAGCAGCAACCAGGAAGCAGGGGTGTGGGAAGAAGACCCCTCCCCTCACCCTTCTGGCTCTTCAATATTTTCTAATAGTGAGCGATTAAAATTGAGGGGCAGCCAAACTTGTAGGACTGGGAGCGCGGCCCTCTGGGCAGCCTACATACCCAAAGAGCCCCGCCCACCAGATGCCACTCAGTGTAACCACCCCCCAAGACCTAATGTGTGTGTGTGAGTGTGTGTTTGATAAGTAGTAATGTCTAAGGTGTAATTAAAACAGGGGCGGGGAACTGCAGAGTGCAACCAAAGGGGACCACCTACGTGGCCCCATCCACTACACCCCACCGAACACACACGGCCCCAAAACCCTTCATGTGTGAGTGTGTGCTGTGTACAGGAGCCAGAAGGGAGAGGGGTATGGGGATATACACCGGGGGGAGCTACTCTCCCCCGGAGAAGGCAGCCAGGGACTGGCTGCAATAGGCATCCCCGCTACCTGGGAGCCAACCCAGGGCAGGAGGGGCTGATGTCCACCAGGCTCGGGGCCTGCAGCGACCATATTGCAGGAGCTACTGTACCCCCAGAAGGTACCCATCCCGCCCCACCCCACCCCACCCCACCCCGGAGGACCTCTACAAACAACAAACAAACAACAACAAAAAACAAACAGACAAACAAACAAACCACCCGGTCACACCAGTCGCAGCAGCCCGGGCCTGAGACCCACCATCACCCAGACCATCACCCAGGCCCCCCCACCCACCCCCCCAACAGGGGAAAAGCACCGCCCCCCCCCACCGCACGCCCCAACACCCTGAAAAAAAAAAACAACCATCTGCGGACACCTTGGAGGTCCCAGAGCAACAAGCCCGGCACCAGGACCTGCACCAACCCACCCATACTGTGGCGCGTCCAGGACAACCCAGCCCCCCCAGGCACAGGCAGGGCCCCCCCCCCGGGCGCAAGGCAGCGCCCAGCCACCAGGGCCCAGGCCCAGCACCACCACCCATGCCGGAGCGGCCCAGCCACCCGGCATAGAGCCAGCAGCCACCACCCCAAGGCCCCTAAGGGACCCCGCCCCACACCGCAAGACAGTCCCACCCGCAAGCCCCCAAAACTGCCCTCCAAGCCCGACACACAGTCCCCCCCAGCAATGACCAACCCGGTCCCCACGACCCGAGAGACCACCAGACGCCCGAAGCCACACAGCCCCCCCCAGCACACACCCAACCGCCCAGAGCGACGGGACAGCAACCCACCACCACCACTATGTGATAAAGCTAATCAGCGGGAACCAGAGAGAATTAAATTCAGCCAATTGATGTTTTGAGGAGGCAGACATTGTTTCCATGCTAATATAATCTAAAAGAAAATTTCTAAACTGGTTAATACACAGATTGTTCTTCGCTTTCCAGTTCATGAGAATAGTTTTCTTTGCGATACATAACACTGTGAGAACCATGTGTGCTGAGTTAATTTCCATGTTGATGTTGTCTAAGTCACCCAGTATGCACAGTGTGGGGCATGCAGGGATGCTACACTTTAGCCATGTTGATAGGTCCGCACAGACTTCAAGCCAGAACTTCTGGACAGGCGCACAGAACCACAAAGCGTGTGCATAATCATCAGGTGTGTTATCTGTGCAATGTGAGCAGATGTTTGAGTGTGTTAGACCCATCCTGAACATCCTTTGTCCTGTATAGTGTGTTCTATGAAGGATTTTGTATTGTATGAGCTGTAAATTAGAATTCTGAGTCATTCTAAAGGTGTTCAAACATATTTGTGGCCAGAAGCTATGACTAGAACTGATGGATAAATCTGCCTCCCATTTTGAGGACGGTAGAGACATTGTGTCATCTATTTTAGACAATAATTTATATATTTTTGATAGTAGTTTTGGGGTGCAGATGCTTAGAAATTCTGCTACCCTAGTCGGGAGTTGTAAGTCTGGTTGGTGGGGGATATATTTCTTTGTTATTATAGACTTAAGTTGTTGATATTCTAGGAATTTATTGCTGCCTATCTCATGTTGTGATATGAGCTCATCAAATGAAATAAAATTTCCATTTTGGATTATATGTTCCAGATGTTTGATTCCTTTGATCTTCCACAGAGTAAAGTTTAGCATTTTTTTGTTTTGCAGTATGTCAGGATTGTTCCAGATGGGTGTAAGCTTACATGGGACAATTGAAGACTTTGTTATTTTAAGAAATTCCCACCAGGCTGTCAGAGAGGTGCTGATGTTAATGCTTTTGAAACATTTGTGATGTTTTACGTTTTGACTAATAAGTGGCAGGTCAGAGATTTCCAGATTATCACACAATGCTTGTTCTACATTTATCCATGGTTCATCTATTGGGCTAGGTTTAAACCATTTTGATATATACTGTAACCTATTGGCTAAGGAATAGTGCTGAAAATTAGGTAAATCTAATCCACCACAGTCCTTGGTCTTCTGTAGGGTTTTTAAACTAATACGTGGTGGTTTGTTTTTCCACAGAAATTTGGAGATGCAAGAATCTAGTGACTTAAACCAAGTAGCAGATGGTTTTATGGGGATCATTGAGAACAAATAATTAACCTTTGGTAGTATCATCATTTTAATGGTTGTAACTCTCCCCATAAGTGATATAGGTAAGGACTTCCAACGAGAGAGATCGTCCTCTACTGTCTTTAATAATTGCACATAATTTAGCTTTGTTAGCTCTGAGAGCCTGGAGGAAATGTTTATGCCTAAATATCTGATATTTCCTGACTGTAAAGTGATTGCTGGTATATTCTGGACTCTGCAGTTAATGGGCAGAACTGTGGTCTTAGACCAATTGATAGAGTAGTCAGAAAGTGCTGAGAATTTATTTATGAGTGTGATCGTGTGAGTGAGAGACGTTTGAGAGTTCTGAAGGAAAAGTAAAACATCATCAGCATAAAGACTTATTTTATGCTCAATATTTTGGGGTTGGATGCCTTTAATATTTCTTTCTTGTCTGATAGCAGCTGCTAAAGGTTAGATGAAAATAGCAAAAAGTGAGGGAGAAAGTGGGCAACCCTGTCTTGTACCTCTCTGCAGACTGAAGTTTGGAGAGGTTTGATCATTTGTCCTCACACACGCATTTGGGGAGCTATATAATATCCTTATCCAGTTGATGAAGTGTGACCCAAACCCAAATTTGTTTAATGCTGCGAATAAAAATTTCCAGTTCACTCGATCAAATGCTTTTTCTGCCTCTAGAGAGACTATTGTGGTTTCCAGGTTGTTGATGTTAGAATAGTCTATGAGATTAATTAGCCTGCGAGTGTTAGTGGATGAGTGTCTACCCTTTATGAAACCTGTCTGGTCAGGATGTATTATAAGTGGAGTTATTTTTTCTATTCTTTTGGCGAGGGCTTTACAAATTATTTTGAGGTCTGCATTTATTAGAGATATTGGGCGGTAGCTGGATGGAAGTATGGGGTCTTTTCCTGGTTTCTGTAGCAAGATAATGTTAGCAGAGTTCATGTGTGGGGATAATCTGCCATTCTGCTTAACTTGTAATACCATTTTGTGAAATGCAGGTGCCAAAACAGTCCAAAATTCTTTGTAGAACTCTGCTGGAAAACCATCTGGTCCCGGGGCTTTGTTACTAGGCATATGTTGAAGGGCTTCATGGAGTTCTCCTATTGAAAGAGGTGAATCCAGAGCCATTGCCTGTTCGGTTTGTAATTTTGGAAGGTTGATATTACTAAGAAACTGATCTATGTTACTATCTGATGGATCATTTTGTGATGAATATAAGGTTTTATAGAAGTCCCTAAAAGCATTGTTGATTACATCGGGGTCATGGGTGACATTTCCTTTTGAGTCTTTAACAGAAGTGATTGTTGTTTTCTCTTTGTTTCTCTTTAGTTGGTTAGCTAGGAACCTTCCAGATTTATTGCCGTGCTCAAAGTTCTCCAAGCGAAGTCTTTGTATGAGAAACTGTGTTTGTTTATCAATAATTTTGTTTAATTCAAGTTTAGCTTTTCTTAATTCATTCAGTGTGTGTTCCTCTTTGGAGGTACTGTAGACAATTTCTAATGATTTAATCCTGAGTTCTAAATCTGATATCCTTGAACTATCCCTCTTTTTCTTATTTGATGAAAAAGAGATTATTTTGCCTCTCATAACTGCTTTTCCGGCTTCCCAAAGAGTACAAGCTGACATTCCTGGCAGGTCATTATTTTCTAAATATACAGACCATTCCCTTTTGAAATAATTAATAAAATCAGGGTCTTTTAGTAATGATGTATTAAATCTCCAATTCCTAGCTGGTGGTGTAACTCTGTTATTCTTCAGTGTGATAGAAACTGGAGCGTGATCACTGATAGTGATGGGGTGGATTTTGGTGTCTGAAATATCCCTCAACAAGGAACTGCTAACTAACAAATAATCTATTCTTGAGTATGAGTGGTGTACCGGTGAGAAGAAGGTGTATTCTCTAAGAGTGGGGTGGTGGGAGCGCCAAGCATCACAAAGACCAAAATCTTTCATATACTGTTTAACAATATTCGTGGACTGCCAGTTCCGCTGACTTCCTGAAGTACTGAGTCTGTCTAGTCCTGAGTCTAATACCATGTTAAAGTCCCCTCCTATGATGAGTGTGTTATCTGAGTGATCAGAGAGTGAAGTGAAAAAGGAGTGAAAAAATGAGGGGTCATCCACATTTAGACCATATATATTTGCAATGCATAAATTCATATTTTGAACAGATAAATTAACTATTAGAAATCTACCTTCTGGATCTATAACTGTGTTGTTTACGGTGAAATTTACTCTTCTATTTATCAGAATGGCTACACCTCTTTGTCTGGAGTTGTAACAGGCTGAGTACACATGAGGAAACTGTGCTGTGGTGAGAACATCAGCTACGTCGCTCCGGGTGACTCTTCATTGCGACTTCTCTTTGAAGTTGAAGCCTTGCTGCTAGCAGATGGGGTTTGGTTGGTTTTCCCCATGACGATCCTGTCAAAACACTCGTCGATGAAATCCGTGAGGCTCTCCAGGCTTTCTTCACTGTACTCCAGTGTTTTGTTTTTGTTTCACCCGATAATATATTTATTTAAACAGTAGTTATTGGCGTAATTATAATCTTATTATATTGTTTGCTCTATTTGAGGCGCGCCTTGTTTGAATCTGCCGATAGTCTCACACAATCTCGCGACACTACAGCATCACACACCCTACCATCTCCAGTAAAATCCTACCATCTCCAGTAAAATCTTTGATGTTAAAGAATAGCTTTTATGTCGCACTGTATAAGTCGTGTGGGGAAAAAAATGCAGTTCAGTTTTTTTAATTAATTTAATATTGCAACTAAGATCAACTGTTCCTGGAAAAAGTTACCTGCTGCCTTAAAAACACAAGTTAATTCAACAAAATGCTTAGTTGAGTTAAATTTTATTAGTATCTTTACACAACAAAAAAAATTCTACGTTAATTGTACAACATGCTTAGTTTAAACAACTTGTCTTGTTGTGTTTGTACAACTCAATATATTGTTCCAAGTCTGTTGGTCCTTTTATGTATAAACTAGGATTTAGATTTGTACAACTTATATCTGGTTGGTATCACTAAAAAAACTTGATTGAACTTAAAATCTAAAGTTAATGGGACTAATTTGTCACCTTTGCCTTTGTCAACCCAAACTCAACAATTTAAGCCATAAACTGTTGGCCAGCTTATAAATTATTTTAAGTTGAATAAATAATTCTTTTTTAGAGCGTACCGGCATCTCCCTGCCCACTGTCATCAGGATAAAGCAGGCAGCGCAGTGTAGTGTTGGGACTCTTTTGGCTGAATCGGATCATTTACTCTCGAACAGTAAATTGAACGAATCTTTGAACGAATCATTTCATTCATTTTTCCAGCAGGTGGCGCTGTAGCCCTACTGTGGGTGTTGCACAAAATGGCCACGGTTCTAAACACTTAACACTGAAGGCAACATAGTTTGCTTCAGCTGAGCTGACAAAATACAATACACAAAATGCCACAAACAATTCAAACCATGTGAAAACCTGGGAAAGTAAATACACAATAAGGTGACTCTGTCTGTATCCTCCCTGCCATTGTTGTTTAAAGGAGACACTGACTCAGTAGCTGTCACGTGACAAATTAACGAACGAGAACGATCCGTTCAGCCCTGTCACGTGACAGCTGGTAGAGGATAAGTGAATATAAAACTTACATTCATTTAGATAATTAGTAACACAATTATGTGAGAAAAAAGTAACAATAATTTCCCTAAAATGTTACATAGTGCATTTATTGTGTATTATTATTATTATTATTATTATTATTATTATTATTATTATTATTATTTTATGGTATAGTATAACACAAAATCAATATGTGGATATAATTTTCAAAAGTATCTATTCACATTATTACATTATCATTTATCTATTTACACACTTCACGCATTATATACACAACAACACTATACATATCTACAAGAACCGAAGACCACTAATTAATTATGATTTCATGACAAATGAATGAACATCACAAATCAGACATCATTCATTTCCTCCTTCGTTTCTCAGTCCACAGTAGAGCCCTGTGCAGGACTGTTTTCTTCACCCCGCTCCCGCTGAATTTCTGACCATTAACCACACACAGCGTGTGTGTTACACTCACGCCCGCAGCCGTAAAACTTTGAGAATTTATGCCCGCACAATAATAGAAATGCATTGATTTTGTGTCTTCTCCCGTCCAGCAGGAGAAAACACGTCATTTTATAGGCTATTAATAAAGAGATTCACGGACAATTGAGAAACTTCTCCAAATATCACACTTGCCTTGCTTTGTCTTTGTGCTGTAAAGACCTTCTTTGAGCTTCCTTTCCACATCATTTATTGACATTCTGTCGCTAGGCTACAACCCGATCTCAGTGTTTTTAGCCGCCAGCCGCCAGCAGTTGAGTTGTGAACGAATCAATATTGTTTCCTGTGCGAGGAGCCGTAACCCGAGGAGTTGAGTCGTGAACGAATCAATACTGTTTCCTGTCCTGATGACTGAGCTTATGCAGCTGCCGCCTGCCATGTGGCGAGAGAGGGTACTGCATGGAAATTAATTAATCATTTCTGTTTCCTGTCGTGCTGACCGAGTTTATGCAGCAGCCGCCTGTCATATGGGGAGGAAGGGTACTGCGTGAAAATGAACAAATCACTCACTGAGACTACTCGTTACTCCCGAGTCATATAAAATATTAGTTTGCGAACGGCACATCACTAGCACAGTGAGGATCGTGTTCTTTAATTTATCCAGTGCTTGAAATACAGAATTTGACAGAAACCTCAAGGACTCAGGACACAAATGCAGGGTCAATGCGGATTCAATGATGTTTATTTAAATAAACACAGAGCACAGCAAGGCAGGGTAGGATCCCCAAGCAGAGCAAAATAACAGGCAAAAAACCTAAGAGCTCCCCTCAGTAACTATGGTAGAGGACGAGCACGGCTGTAGAATTGAACAAACATAAATTCATTCCACACAGGGAGGAAAACAAAAGGCTATGAAGAATTACAAAATAAGGTCACGGACTCCTTAATGAGGCGGATTAAAACTCGCCTTTTACGGCGGCACAAAATATTTTCCATAAATCAAAACACAAAAACGCTCCGCTAATCGGAGGTGGCTATGAATGTTACAAACTCAAAACTCTCCAAACGGGAGGACCAAAAACAAGGCTATGAAACTTACCGTTATAATAAATAATCTAGACAATAAATTACGAAGAAAACGCCTCTGCAGGAGAACGCTCAACTGCAAGCTCGGAGAAAAACTCGGAACAACAGGGAACATTAAACACGGGTTGCAAAGGCTTATGAGAGGCTCAGAAAGAGACACGACACACTTGCACGGGACAAAGGGAGACGAAGACTATTTAACACATGAGGATCCCAGGGGATCACATGGAAACACTTAGGGAATCAGGGAAGACAATCAGACACTCTCACGGGAGGAAAGGGAAGTTATCTGAAACGAGAGGAGAAGTCAATATTTCAAAATAAAACAGGAAGTGACAAGACAATACGTGAAACAAAACCTAAATGCTGCACCAAGATGTTGCATATTTTTTCTAAGTCTGTGGTGGTGAGTACAATATGCTTTGCAGCCATCTGTTATCGCAACAGCATTAGAACTAGTGACACATTTTATTTGGAGGCACCTATAAAGTCACCTAAGGTCACCTGACAATAATAAAATAAAATAAATTAAAAAAATATAGTATAAAAGATAAAAGCATGAAAGATAGAAACAACATTAAAACAGAACGTCAACATAAAAACAAGTGAAGTGCACAGTTATATCTTATATCTCTTATATCTATATGAAGAGTCCAGTTATAGAGAGTTTGCCAGTTTGAACAGGTGAGTTTGAGTTGAGACTTGAATGACTACAAGGAAAGCTAACGGCGGGACCACAGACTCTGATTGTTGGTGACTTTGGTGTGAATGATGTGAGAAAAATGTGGCAAACATACGATGTACTTCCCCAAGGACATGGTATCTGATGTGAGAGACAAAATGCAAATTGTGCCTGTGCACCCAACTGTGGAAAATCTTGCATGTTGGGTTAAATGATGTTGTGAAACAACAGTCTGAGGTACCAAAACTGGACTTTATTGAACTGCTGGATACAATCAGCTGTCTGGGTGCCCAAGTATTCATCAGTTGTCCTCTCACTCCGATCAGAGGAGGATTGGAAACCAAAACAACACGATAAGATGGAACCTAACAGAGACCTTAAGATAAAACTGCCTCAGCCACAGCCCCCTCCTGAAAATATCCACAAACATGAGATATGTCAAAACCCCCCAAAAATGCCAGCCACCCAGGTTACCCTCTTCTCCTCTTTGCTGAACAGCTGTCAATAATCTGTGATGAGTTTCACTGTGTGGTTATTGTTGGTGATTTCAACATTCATGCTGATAACCCTCAGGACAGAGGGACCAAAGAATGGTGTTGTGTTCTTTATAATTTTGGACTGACTCAGCATATGAAAGAAAAAAGACATCGAAGGACACTGTCTGGATCTCTAAAGGTCTGAATATTTCCAAGGTTGTGATGATGGATGTTGCGCTGTCTGATCATTCCTATGTTTTCTTTGAGAGTTCTATCATTGTCAACAAAAATGTCCAAGCGGAGGTTATGAAGAAGCAGTACATGTACAGTAGTATAAGCTTACTCGCACCCTCTCTCTCTTGGCTTTCAGTGAGTTTGTGGATAATTTCAATGTTAAATTACAAACAAACATTATTGATGTCATTGCTCCCACCAAGGTGAAAGTGATCACTACCAGGAAGAGAACTCCATGCCACACTGGTAAGACCTTAAAAAACAAGAATGGTGCAAGTGGTGAAAAACAAAATTACAGGTTCACTATGAAATCTATAAAGAGAGATCATTGCTAAGAACACCAATAATACATGTGCCTTTTTCGCTACTGTTGACAGGCTAACTAATCCTTCTGTGTCAGGAACCCCTGAACTTCTATTCAACTGGGCCTGTAATGAGTTTGCCTCTTTCTTTACTGACAGAATTCAGAAAAATCAGTCAGTGCTTCCACATCAGGGCCAGGATATATGTCATCACTGTATCCACTCAGAGGAGACATAAACGCCATGGCACCCCTTTTTCCTAAAAACCTGAGATCATTTGTAACTTGAAATCCACCACTTGCTGCCTTAATACCCTGCCAGTAGGGTTTTTCAAGAATATTTCAGGATGTATGGCCTCAGATATTTTACAGATTGTAAATACATCTCTGCTTGCAGGTGTCCTCCCTCAGACCCTGAAAACAGCTACCTGAAAACTTAGACCCCTTACTCATGAGCAGTTATAGGCCGACATCAAATCTCCCCATGCTTAGAAAAAGCTGTCTTTCAACAATTACACCACTTCCTGACACTATTATAATGTCTACCAGTCAGGCGTTTGGCCACACCACAGCACTGAGACTGCTCTACTTAAGGTTCTTGATAACATCCACCTGAACACAGATGGCAGAAACATTTCAGTCCTGGTACTACTCGATCTTAGTGCTGCATTTGGCGCAGTCGACCATAACATCTTACTAGACCAACTGAAAAACTGGGCAGGACTTTCGGGCACAGTACTTAACTGGTTTGAGTCCTATGTAAAAGACAAGGACTACTTTGTGTCTATAGGTAACTATATATCTGAGCAAACTAAAATAACCTGTGGAGTTCCCCAAGTTTCCATTTTGGGGCCTCTGCTGTTCAACGTTTACATGCTCCCACTCACTCAAATCATGAAAAACAACAAAATATGCTACCAGACCGATGCTGACAACACACAAATGTACACCAGGAGACTATACGCCAATTCAAACACCGATCAAATGCATTGATGAAATTAAAGATTGGATTAACCAGAATTTCTTCAGTTGAATGGAGACAAAACTGAAATGATATATAAGATCAGCTTTAAATAGTAATGTTAAAAAGCAACAACCAAGCCAGAAATCTGGCAGTAGTCATGGACTCAGCAGTCAAATTAAGACAGTTATGAAGTCAGCCTATAATCATTTAAAGGACTGATGTCTCAGCTGGATTTAGAAAAATGCATCAATGCATTTATCTTTAGTAGACTAGATTACTGTAACGCTGTCCTTACAGGTTTCCCTAAAAAGTCATTAAGACAGTTTCAGTTAGTCCAGAACGCTGATGATCGAGTCCTCAGTAAGACCAAGAAAGTGGATAATATAACTCCAGTCGTCAGATCTTTACACTGGCTTCCTGTCTGTCAAAGAATCAACTTCAAAATACTGCTGTTAGTCTACAGAGCACTGAATAGCTTAGGAACAAAATACATTCTGGATCATTTGGTTTGTCATGAACCAACCAAATCCCTCAAGTCATCAGGCTCAAGTCTACTTTTTGCTCCCAGAGTCAGAACAAATCATGAAGAGGCAGTGTTCAGTTTTTATGCTCCTCACTGAAACTCTCAGCTGTTTTAAATCAAGGTTAAAAACTTTTCTATTTTCTACTGCCTTATCAAAACAGCTGTTAATTTCTCACACTGTAACTTATATTTCTTGCATTTTATTGGTCTTATTCTATTTTAGTGTGTTTTTAATGAAATTTTCTTTACTCTTTTTAAGCTTGTTTTAATGTACTTTTAATTATTCTTCTGCACCCTACTGTAATTATTTTATTGTTTTATGTAAAGCATTTTGAGTTGTCTTGTACACAAAATGTGCTATACAAATAAACCTGCCTTGCCTTGAATGTATGTTTCACTATTCCTGTGGTATGTGACATACATTCTATCTTCTCTGTCTAGCCAACATTAAAACAAATTATTCGTTTCCTCCTTCTATCAGGCATTGATTAGCTTTTGTCATAATTTTTGTTGACGCATCAGAGGTTCATTCAGACTAAATAAAGTCTCACCAGCATCACCAACTTCTTGTGTAACTTTTTGTATGAACACAAAGACTCAAAAAGGAATGTATGGCTATTCAGAAAATACACATTTTTATGCTAAAGACAGAGTAAAGTATTTACTAACTTACTAACTATTTTTATTTAGCTGTTTTTGCAAAGTATGTTAAGAATGTTGTTGTGTGGAACAAGTGTGGAGAGTTGCAATGGATACAGGAGTGATGGCTGCTTCCAAGCTTTTGCTCTCTGAGCACTTCCTCTCAGCTTCAGCTGTTTGACTCAAGCGCTAGCTTGAATGAGGTCTTGCTACAAGGACATAACCTCAACAATAGCCTTCTGGGAGTCCCTCTCAGGTTCAGGAAAAACCCTGTTGCCATAACTGCAGATATTAAGCAAATGTTCTACTGCTTTCTTGTTGAAGAAGAACACAGATGTCTTGTGCTTTTCGTGGTTCTGAGACAATGACCTTCTGGTGGATTACTGCACGAGAGTTAATGTGTTTGGGAACAGTCCATCACCGGTGGTGGCAACCTATGGATTAAGGAAAGATGTTGGAATGTTACAACATCAAGCTATGCAAGATTGCCTCAAATAAGGCAGAAGCCCTGAATTCTTTCCCTGTACAGGATTTAGCCAAAGGCATCGAAACGCTGTTACTTGTTCAGCGCAGTCTAGCAATAGCTTGGAATATGATGAGGGACACGTTCACCTTTAATATGCCTGAGTTCCAGAAACCTTTCACACGTAGAGGGGTGTTTTCCACCATCAAAAGTTTGTTTGATCCGTTAGGCTTTCTGGCACCAGTAACTGTCCAAGGTAGGCTCCTCTTACGAGAACTGGTACAAGACACAGACTGGGATACACCTCTGCCTAAAGAGAAGTTCATGATGTGGCAGAAGTGGCAGGACTCACTGCAAGAGCTTAATGAGCTGAATATCCTTCATACCTATGCTGCCTCTTCACTGACGAGGGCCAAAGGCACAGAGTTATGTCTGTTCTGACGCCTCGGTAAAGGCAATTGCAGCAGTTGCTCATCTTAAAGTGAAAGCTGAAGATGGTCTCAAAGAGGTCAGCTTCGTCCTTGGCAAAGCCAAACTGGCACCAAATTGACCAAAGTTTCAAATGCACAGCTGGGCTGGACTCTAAACGCTTTGAACATTTTTACGTTTTCCTTATGGGATCTAGAGAGCGATAGCACGGCTGCTACATGTTGCACATAAACCATCACATGAGTCCGGTTGCGTTCGTTGGTATTTCTGCAGAAAAGGTGTGACAAGTACTGAGCTTACCATGGCAGAACACATTATAATCAAAAGTGGGCAACATGAGGTGTACGCAGAAGAGATTAGGTGCATCCAACAGACGCAAGATTTAGCTGCAAGTAGTCTCCCGAAGAAGCTATATCCTGTGATAGATGAAGAGGGTCTGCTCAGTGTAGGAGGACGCATCATGCATGCAAAACTACCTGCAGATAAGACTCACCCTCTCCTCACACCTGGTAAGCATCACGTTGCCGTGTTGCTTATTCGTCATTACCACCAGAAGGATTAAACATCAAGTAAGACACTTCACCGAAGGTGCGGTGCGTGCAAGTGGCTTATGAATAGTAGGGGCAGAGCGGGCCAGTAGCAGCCTCATCTTCAAGTATGTCGAATGCATGAAACTCCATGGCAAGTTGGAGCAGCAGCAGATGTGTATCGTCCACCTGGCCCTTATTCTGAGTTTCTGTCTGAATTCTCAGTTTTTATCCCAGTTAGTGCTGAGTACAGATAAAGCCATTGTAGTGGGTGACTTTAATATTCATGTAGATGTTGAAAATGACTGCCTAAATATTAACTTTAATTCTATATTAGACTCCATTGCCTTAATCACACCCTTGACCTTGTGCTGACTTATTGCATTGAGAGTGAACAGTTAATAGTGTTCCCTCATAACCCTGTCTTGTCTGACCAATTTTTGATATCTTTTGAATTTACATTACTTGACTATATGGCTTCTGAGAAGAATTTTGCATATAAAAGGTGTCTGTCAGAGAATGCTGTAACTAGATTTAAAGAGTTAACTCCATCATCCTTTTCTTCACTGCCATGTGCAAATATGACAGAGGACAGCTACCTAAATTTTACTCCAGCAATACCTGACTCTCTTGGTGACAGCACTATAGTTTGAATGCGTACAATGGACAATGTTGCCCCTCTGAAAAGGAAGGTAATCAGTCAGAAGAGGTTGGCTCCTTGGTATAATTCACAACTGCTTTGAATCAGACTGCAAGAAAGCAGGAGAGACAGTGGTGTTCCTCTAATTTAGAAGAGTCTCAATTAGTTTGGAAAGATAACAACAGCAATACTCTCTTCTAAACCATCAACTTGTATTTTAGACCCAATCCCAACCAGCATGTTCAAGGAGGTTTTCCCCTTAATTGACACTTCCATATTGGATTTGATCAATCAGTCTTTGTTAACAGGATATGTACCTCAGACTTTTAAGGTTGTTGTAATTAAACCTTTACTTAAAAAAAACCTAATTATCGACCTATCTCCCTTTTTTGTCTAAAGTTCTTGAAAAAATAGTTGCAGCTCAACTTTGTGATCATTTACATAGACATGATCTGTTTGAAGAGTTTCAGTCAGGATTCAGAGTGAATCATAGCACAGAAACAGCATTTCTGAAAGTTACCAATGATCTTCTCTTAGCCTCTGATAGCGGACTTGTATCTGTGCTTGTCCTGTTGGGTCTCAGTGCTGCATTTGATACGATCGATCACAGCATTCTGTCACAGAGACTTGAACATGTTATTGGGATTAAAGGAACTGCATTAGGCTGGTTTAAGTTATATTTATCTGATAGATTCCAGTTTGTTCTTGTAAATGAAGAATCTTCCTCACACACCAGAGTAAGTCATGGAGTTCCTCAGGGTTCTGTGCTTGGATCGATTCTTTATATATGCTTCCATTAGGTAACATTACTAGACAGCATGGCATAAATTTCCATTGCTATGCTGATGATACTCAGCTGTTCTTATCAATGAAACCAGATGAAACCAATAGGGTGGTCAGACTACAAGCATGTCTTAAAGACATAAAGACCTGGATGACTCAGAACTGTCTGCTTCTAAATTCAGACAAAACTGAAGTTTTGCACTTCAGGGAGAAATTGTCTAGTTATATCGTTACTCCAGATGGTATTTCCTTGGCTTCTACTTCTACAGTGAGGAACCTTGGAGTTATTTGACCAGAATTTATCATTTCTAGGACTGCCTTCTTTCACCTTCGTAATATTGCTAAAATCAGGAACATCCTGTCTCAGGGTAATGCAGAGAAACTAGTCCATGCATTTGTTACTTCAAGATTCGACTACTGTAATTCTTTATTATTCGACTGTCCCACATATTCTCTGAAAAGCCTCCAGCTGATCCAAAATTCTGCAGCCAGAATTCTGATGAGAACTAACAGGAGAGATCATGTTTCTCCAGTTTTAGCTTGGCTTCATTGGCTTCCTGTTAAATTCAGAATAGAATTTAAGATTCTTCTCCTCACATAAAGCTCTTAATGACCGAGCTCCATCATATCTTAAAGATCTCATTGTAAGATATTTTCCTAACAGAGCACTTTGCTCCCAAACTGCAGGTTTACTTGTTGCTCCCAGAGTTTCTAAAAGTAGAATGGGAGGCAGAGCCTTCAGTTATCAGGCCCCTCTCTTGTGGAATAAGCTGCCAGTAAATATCCAGGAAGCAGACACCCTTTCCACTTTTAAGATTAGGCATAAAAAACTTTCCTTGGTGATAAATCTTATAGTTAGGGATGGCTCAGGTGATCCTAAAACATCCCATAGTTAAGCTGCTATAGGCTTAGACTGCTGGTATTTTTGATATTCTGCTCAAAGGCAAGGCAAGGCAAGTTTATTTTTAGAGCACAATTCGTACACAAAGCAATTCAAAGTGATTTACAGCTACATAAAATCACAAGAAGGCAAATAAAATCATTAAAACATAAAAAATAATAATTGATTAATCAAATTAAAAGTGAAGAGTCTAGATAAAATACTTTCAGTTGTCATATGCACAGACTGTTCTAGATTTTAGGAGTATAAAACTGAAACGCAGCCTCACCTTGTTTTAGTCCTGACTCTGGGCTCAGCGTCCCAGTTGGTTCATATGGCTCTAACATGTCAGAGATGTACTTTGGCGCAAGACCATGAAGAGACTTGTACACGAGCAGAACTGTTTTAAAGTCTATTCTATGAGTGATAGGAAGCCAGTTCAGAGACCTAAACAGAGTATTTCCTGGTTCTAGTCAGGACCTGAGCAACAGCATTCTGATGTGCTGCAGCTGTCTTACAGCCTGTTTAAAGAGCCCAGTGATCAGGCCGTTACAGTAGTCCAATCTGCTGGAGAAAAATGTATGGATTAGTCTTTCTAAGTCTGGTTTAGACACTATTCCTTTGATTCTTGCAATGTTTTTTAGATGGTGGATAGCTACTGATGATATTGATTTAATGTGTTCAGGTCTGAGTGCAATATTACCCCTAGATTTCTAACTTGATTATTAGGCTTCTGAGAGAGAGAGAGAGTCTCAAGTGAGTGGAGGAGATTATCCGTCAGTCGTATCACTCCACCTCTGTTCAAGTGTGGGCCTTTTCCTTTAAACAGATCTCAATTAAAGTTCTCAATGAAACACAGTCTTTGGACAGTCATAGACGGGCATTGCCTTTCCCCGCTGCTCACTGCTTCACCCACCAGTGAAGGGCACGTTTTGACTCCCGGGGCACTTGGCCAGGGGCACTATGGCATGCTCTTGCCCAATGTTGCTGTCTGGGGTGCCTGGCCCTCTCGGGTATTGGGTGGGGCCTCTGCCGGGGGGTTTGGGGGCACTCGGGCATCCGGTGCATGGCCTGTGGCTGGAGCCTGGCGGGGTCGGTGTGCTGTTGCCCCTTGTTACCGGCGGGCCTCTGCCCTATGCTTATGGCGGCTCTGTCCGGGGGCTTCCTCTGCAGTCTTCTGGGTGGATGCGTGGTTGTCCCTGTGGTGGGCTTCCCGGGTTCTGTGCTCTGTTAGGGCTGGGGGGGCTGTGGATTGTGGCTAAGCACGGTTATCATGTGGGCCCTGTTCCATGTGTATTGCATGTTTATGTACACACACCCACATTCATTAGCCCAGTAGCATGCTCGCTAAGCAGTTGATGTGTTATCCTGTGGTTTGAGGTCATCTATATCCAGAGTTGTGTTGTATGTGATTGCCGCTACTTGTGCTTGTTTGTTTGTGTGTTTGTTTTTTTCTCTGCTTGTCTGCTTTCAGGTGATCCTGGTGGCTCTAAGGCTGGATTCCCCACAGAGGCCGTGGATTGTCTTCTGTTTTGTTTTTACAGGTGTAGCAGCTGGTTGTCTGGTTTTTCTTTCTATTTTTGTTCTGTTTCTTCTTCTTTGCTCTTCCTCTTTCCCTGACCCCGGTCCGGTTCGGCACTATTACATGTTAAATATTGTAACAAAAATAAGTAAATAAGCGGCTGATGGGTACCAACGATAAAACATTTTTTAAAAAAGTCTCTACAACAAAAATGTCCAAATCATGATGGGCGGTGAGTTGCCGGAACCGACCTGGCAGACAACCAGATGTCCAGTGAAGTGGTAACCAGAGCTAGTGCCGATCTGGCGGACGGCCAGACGACCAGCAACGAGGGACCAAGGCGTGAAGGCGAGCCCAACTGGACCCCCTCCGGAGCATAAGCGGGAAGAGGCGCGCTCAGCGGAGCCACCTTAGGAACAGAGACTGGAAAAGCTGGAGGCTGTGGCGCCCGAAGCAGCTACCCGTGCAGCCGCAGAGGAGATATTTGGGTGGGGATCTGCACAGATGTGACATATCTGTCACCAATAAATGAACAGGTTTCTCATAAGAAAAATCCAGGAGTTTGTTTGACAGATTTAACTTGCGCAGAGGGTTGGTTTCATTTCTCTGGCAGGTCCGAAAGGCACTGACCAACTCAAACAACTCTATTATATCTGCTGCGTCCATTCTTGGCCAGATCCTTCTATCAGAGCAGGTTAGCTGAGGTTGCTGTGGTTCGGCTTGGCGTGGAGGTAGGACCCGAATGTAGATGTAATAAAGTAAAACTTGATTTATTCAGACAAACACAGAACAAGAAAAAAATCACGGCTGAGCCAGAACACAACTATTCCAAACTGAGGCTATGAAAAAACTAATAAAACAAAACCTGACTATGACTGAGAGAAACATGGTAAACTTGACATGAAAAAAGACAAACCTGAAAGCTCAAACATGAAAGTAATCGGTGACTAAGCAAAATTATGGCGAATTGCTGTGGCATAGAACAGTGAGAATCTGGCAAAGTGCAAGGGGGAACCTGGAAACTAAATACTGAAGGAAGGTGATTAGTGAGGGAGTGCAGCTCAGGGGGAAAGCACAGGTGAAGTGAGTGAAGCTGATGACCAAGAGTGACCAAGGGGAAAACATGGCAAAACTAATGACTTAACAGAACTTAACACATTACAAAACTAACAGTCGTGACATAAGGAAACTATGTAAAAACTAATGACATAACCAGAAACTTAATCCTTACAAAACAAACAGACGTGACAAAGTACAAGTTTAGCAAGGCGGTGAAAGAGGCTAAACGACTGTACTCTGAGAAGTTCCAACAACAGTTCTCAGCCAACGACTCTGCGTCTGTCTGGAAAGGGCTCAGGCAGATCACCAACTGCAAGTCTAAAGTCCCCCACTCCATAAATGACCAACGACTATCCAATGACCTGAACGAGTTCTACTGTCACTTCAACAGACAAAGGGAAAGTCCTGACACCATCCCCCATGACACCTCTCAACAGCTGCAGCTTCACTTAGTGTGTTTACATAATGAGATTAAATCGATTATAGCTATAGTTGGGTTATGCTCCTTATCTTAGCAAGGGTAATTATCCTTTGTTACATGGCGGTGAATAAATCGAATCATTGGTACAAAGCATGCAATACCGCAGTACATAGGTAGGGCTGAACCCATTTCAACTATTGCTAATAGAGCCACTTCTGGTTCACGTCTTCACCACCATCAACAACAAAACTAAGGCATTAGACAAAGATGGCGAATGAGGAGCAAGATGAATCTACGTCCTTCTACATTTATAATGAGCATGGTTATGGCACAAACGCGATGCACAACGGCGCATTCTCCATCATGTTGTTTGTTTCTTTCTGACGGCAGCGACAACAACAATAATATCGTCTCCTTCAACTTCTGGGTGACAATCGCATGAAAAAATCTCGAGCATGCGCAGAACGCTCGATCCAATCCACTGTCGTCTATATGCATGTCCAGTGGGCATTTGGATCGAGTTATCCTGGGGTCTTAATTCGAGTAAAGTGTAAGTAACCCGATCTGATTCGATTTCTTGTCAGATTATTCTGTCTTCATGAACTGAATAACTCAATCTTAACGTAATTTAGCCATTAATCCAATCCGATGGTCCGCATGTAACCGCACTGAGTGTATCACCTCCACCTCCCCTACCTCAGCAGGGGCCTGGACACCTCCTCCAATACCCACCTTAAAATGGCGACCTGATGCAACCAAAACAACCTTAAGCTCTACGCTCTACAGACAGTGGAGATGGTTGTGGACTTGAGGAAGAACTCAGCCTCACCTATCCCCATCACCCTCTGTGACTCCACAATTGACACTGTGGAGTCTTTCTACTTCCTGGGAACTATCATCTCCTCATAAAAAAAAGCCCAGCAGAGGGCTTCCTGTACTTCCTGCGGTAGCTGAAGAAACCTGCCAAGGACGATGATGGTGAACTTCTACTCCTCCATCATTGACTCCATCCTCACCTCTTCCATCACCATCTGGTACGCTGCTGCCACCACCAAGGACAAGGGCAGACTGTAGCGTGTGATTCAGTTTGCAGAGAAGGCGACTGGCTGCAATCTTCCATCTCTCCAGGACCTGTATGCCTCCAGGGAAGACTGTGGCTAATCCCTCCCACCCCGGTCAGAAACTCTTAGAGACACTACCCTCTGGCAGGAGGCTGCAGTCCATCAGGACCAAAACCTCACACCACAAGAACAGTTTCTTCCATCAGCTACTAGCCTTATCAACAAGGCCAGGAGCCCCCCTTGACACCGACTTTCTCTCTCTCTCCTTCCAGACCTACAAGCTACATTAAAGTAGCATCTTCAGACCTTCTGTGTTACATTAACGCACAGTCTCCATTTATTTGGGACCACATTCAGCTTGCACCACAGCTCCTTATTTTTTGAGATTCTGTATATATATCTATTTTGCATTCTTAATATTCTGCACCAACTATACCAAGTCAAATTCCTGGAAAGTGCAAACCTACTTGGCAATAAATTTGATTCTGATTCCTTATAACATAACTGTTTCCCCACAACATGAATTTTAATATTTCCCACTTATCAAGATTAGTTTTTATTTTTTGAAGTAAGGGGTTAAAGTTTAGTGCCACTATTTTGTCTATATCCTCAGAAAGGTTGATGCTGAAATATTTAATTCCCCTGCGTACCCATCTGACATTGAACTTCTCCACTATAGATGAAATGGATGACTTAGATGGAGACTAAGAAACTAAGATGCCTCAGATTTCCTCCAATTAATGGAATAGCCAGAAGATTTTGAAAAAGATTGCATAGTGTCCATCAGATGTGGCAGAGAAGTTAAAGGCTCAGATATTACTGCTAAAATATCATCAGCATGTAACAATAATTTATGTTCATTATCTCCTCCGCTTATTCCAGGGTGTGCACTAACAGACACTATTAGAACCTCTAAAAAAAATGATGAACAATGATGGGCTCAGCGAACATCCCTGTTGAGTTCCTCCAGTCAAATTAAAGAAGATTCTAATGATAAGGAGATTCTATTCGTCATCACTGCTGCTTTAGTTTCTTTATACATTGCTATCCATTCAATAAAGTTAGATTTGAAGCCAAAAAGAGAGCAGGAATTGCCACTCTATCAAAGGACTTCTCTGCATCCAAAGAGATGGCAGTTATACAAACATCTTGGGATTGTAGCAGGAGTCTGACATTGTCAGTTGAAGTTCTATTTTTCACAAAACCAACATGATTGAATAATACTTGGTAAAACCAAATGTAAATGTGTCACAAAATCTTTTGTAAGACTCTTGCAATCAAGATTAAGGAAAGACTTATAGATCTAAAATTGGAGGGATCTGCTGCATTTCTGCCTGTTTTGGGAATTAGTGAGATTACAGCTTCATTAAAAGTTGGAGCTATACAACCCTTATCAAACATCTCCTGATATACCCTTTGTAATACTGGTACAACAATATCTGCAAAGGTCTTATAATATTCCACTGGAAGTCCGTCATATGTCAGGGACTTTCCATTTTTCTTTGAAGAAATTGCCTGCTTTATTTCAGCCTCAGTCATGGGTGATTCCAATCTTGCTGCCTCCTGGGGTTGAAGCTTGGGTGCATCTATTTTAAGGAGAATCTGTTCTATATCCTCTTTTGAGTTGCTAGGAGATATGGAAGATGTGTTCATAACATTGTTGGAATATACTATTTATATCTTTATCAGCGAAAGTTGCAAAAATAGAAAATTGCATATCCCCCTGTTTTATAACTGGTATAGTATTAGCAGATAGATTTTTTCCTTTAACTGTCTAGCTAATTATTTCCCGATTTTTTTTCTTCTTCTTTTCCCCTACCTTCATAAAAGCTTGTTTTAACTTATAAATTGTGTCTTCTGCTTTTTTTTATTATATATCTCATGTAAAGAGTATTTAAGCGTACATAGTTCTTGAAATTTCTCATCAGAAAAGTGTTTCGACAAATCTAATTCTCTTCCTTTTTATTTCCTTTTTTAGATCTTTAATCCTTCTGAAATTCTCTCTTTTCTTTTTAGTGGCCTGTGCTATGAATTTCCCTTTTATATATGCCTTTGAGGCTTCCCACATAGTAGTTATTTCCTCAATGCTGATTTCAAAACTTCCTCTATTGTCTTTTTAAAAGTTGATTAATCCAATGTTTAGTCTCCATCTACCTTTCCTTTCAGTTTTCAGATTGACCTTAATTAAGAGTTCAACTGGTGCATGATCAGTAATGGAAATTGTTTTTATATGACAGTTAGCTACATTGTCTGCTAGAGAAGTACTAATTAGAAAAAAATCTATCCTGGAAAATGTTATATGGCAATGAGAAAAGAAAGTAAAATTCTTTGGGTTTGTCAGTCTCCAAATATCTATTAGTCCCACATCTCTTGTCAACATATGTGAGGCCTCTCTCTCCATAGTCATGAGAGGGGGTCTGAATAAACTCCTATCCAAAACTGGATCTATAAATCCCCAGTCAGAACTAATTCACCCTCAGGGTCTCCTAATATTTTCTTAAGTTTTTGAAAAAAATTGAGGTCACCCTTATTAGGTACATATATGATGCATAATACAAGAGGAACTCCTTCTATTACTGCTTCGACACAGACAATCCTTCCCTCTGCGTCTTTAGTTTGCTTTAACAAAACAAAACTTATGTGCGAGTGAACTAGAATCAAAACACCATTATGCTTGCTTGTGAATGAGCAATTGAATATATGTTCCACCCATCCCACTTTAAATTTCTCCACCTCCAGATCTTGCATGTGGATTTCCTTTTCAAAAATAATATCTGCCTGATTATTTAAAAAAAACAATAGTATCTTCGTCCTTTTAATAGGACTACTGCATCCATTTATGTTCCAAGATATAAACTTAACTTGTCTATTAGGCATGGGAATAAGTTTTTAAATATTTGTAATGAAGAATATTATAATTTTTTGGTCAAAGAATGAATGAAATTTAGCCAGAATAGAATCCCACTGTTCATCTTTAATCTTAACTTTGAGGTCTCATTCCCATTTGGACTTTATTGCATCAACGGAAGAGCACTGTAATTTTGAGGTTAAACTGTAAAGAACTGATATTATGCCACTCGAGTTTGGTTTGACCATTAAAAACCCATCAACAGGGTTGTCTGGAGGTTTTTGAGGAAATAATGCTGTCATAGTTTGCACCTAATGTCTGACCTGTTGGAAACGAAAAAATTGGACAGAGGCAACATCAAATTTGTTAGATAAGTAAGAAAAACTTAAAATTTGACCATCTACATATAAATCAGTAAACCATTTTATGCCTTTTCTGTGCCAGATGTGAAAAGCACTGGCGTTCATTGATGGAACAAAAAGTTGATTTGCAGCAATTGGGTTATGACGTGAGAAAGACTGGAAGCCAAAGCTTTTCCTGAACTGAGACCAAATTTTAAGAGATTGGCGGATCTCCTTATCGTGACTATGTGAAGACAGTACAAGAAGTGGTGATCCTAAAATTGCAGGTAGCAAAATCTTCCTGTTTGACGGTTCCAGGTGGAAATGTCTCCAATACAATATACACCTAGTATTTGTGGCCCAGTAGTAGTGAAAATAGGGAAGGGCTAAGCCTCCAATTGGTTTGAGTCTTTGAAGAAGAGCTTTCCTCAATTTGGGGAGCTTACCATTCCAAATAAATGAAGTAATTACGGAATCCAGAGATTTTAAAAAAGGATTTGGGAATCAGAATGGGAAGGCATTGAAACAAATACAGAAATTTAGGAAGTAGCATCATCTTTACAGGATTAATCCTGCCAATTAGAGATAAAGATATTGGAGACAATCTTGACCGCTTTTGCTTGCACTGTTCCAGTAGTGGAAGAAAATTACTCTTAAATAGGAAATTAAATTTTCTTGACACAAATCCCAAGGTATTTGAAGTGATCGGTGACCACCTTGAAAGGAATGTTTACCAGATCCTGATCTTGAGCCCTCTCATTAGTCATTAACATTTCACTCTTATTTGGATTAATTTTATATCCTGAAAGTCTACTAAAAGCGTTCAGTTTACCAAGTACTGCAGGTATGGAGGTAAGTGGGTTGGAAAGAAATAAAAGCAGGTCATCGGCATAGAGTGAGACTCTGTGCTCAATGCCACCCCTCCAAATACCTTGCATGTCCCCCTGCCACAGACTTCTGTTGCAAGCGCAAATAGCAAAGGGCTTAAGGGACAGCCTTGCCTCGTTCCTCGATGCAGCCTAAAGTACTCAGAATAATGACGGTTAGTTAAAACTGAAGCCGTGGGACTGGAATAAAGAAGTTTAATCCAGGAACAAAATAAAGAACCCAAATCAAACATTTCTAAAGTAAAAAACAAATAATCCCACCCAACCCTAATTTTTTTTTTTTTTAAGAATTTTTTTCCTGTCTGAGTGCCAGTAACTTAGACAAAATTTTAACATCAAACAAAAACAAAGATATAGGCCTATAAGAAGCACAGTCAGTCGGATCCTTGTCTTTTTTAAGCAACAGAGAAATGCAGGCCTGGTAGCATGATGGAGGGAGAGCCACAGAGTCTAATGATTCTGTGAAAACTTGGCACAGAAAGGGGGCCAGATCGTCCGAGGATTTTTTGTAAGATGGAGATTTCCCTGATTGCATGGATTGCAATTTCCTCTTTCATTACAGGAGCTTCAAGAGTTTGTCTAACTTCTAAAGAAAGCAAGGGCATATTGATGGAATCAATGAAGTCCTGGAAATTCTTTGAATTTACTGTCAATTCTGTTGTGTATAGTTTGGAGTATAAAACACTAAATGTACCATTAATCCCCCTTATCTTATGTCACTTCTCCATTTTCTGTCCTAACTCCTGCTATGATTTGCTTTGCTCTCATCTCACGAAGTTGATTAGCCAGAAGCTTACCGGTCTTTCCACCATGTTCGTAAAATTCACTCTTATTTCTAATCAGACAGCCTTCGACTTGGCGAGTGGAGAGTAAATTTTGTTTGGTTTGTAAGATCAGGCGTTCTTTATACGGGGCAGGTGATGCTTATCAATATACATGATCCAGTTTGACAGGGTCTTCTGCTCCAGCATCTTTGATCGTCTTTTAAAAGCTGCCACAGAGATAAGTTCTCCTCTGAGAAATGCCTATAAAAGCCTCCTATACAGTTTTGTTTGGCATGCAAGGTGTTCTATTCTCCTTCAGAAAGGTTTTATTTGACAAAAATATTCATGGATAATTGTTCATCCATGAGCAGCAATGGGTCTAGCCTCCAGTGTTTTCTCACAAATTCGCAACCCTGAACGCCCATCTTCAGCACAAGTGGGGCATGATCAGAGATGGTGATGCTTTCATAACTGCAAGACCTAACCTTATTAATCAGAAACTTAGTTTATTCTGTAGTGTTCTATTCTAAAGTAGTCTATTCTAGTATAAGTGTGGTGAACACAAGAGAAAAAGGAATAGTCTCTGCCTGTAGGATGCAAAAACTGCCAAGGATCTACGAGGCTGTAATCTTCAAGGAAAGATTTTACATAGGTTACAGATTTATTGATAGCTGGTTTAGTGGATTAACGATCCAACCTCCCATCCAAATAAAAAATTTAGTCACCTCCTAAAATGAAAGAATGGGTAAATAAATCGAAAAACTGTGAAAACAAATTATGAAAAAATAGTACATCATCAAAGTTGGGCACGTAAAGATTAGCCATGGTCACATATTTATTACTAAGTTTGCCAGACACTATTACAAACTGGCCATTTTTACCGGCCCAAAAGAATTCCCTAAACCACGAGTAAAAGACACACAAAAAAATACAATCAACAAAAATATCACCACAGCAGGTTGCATTGAACAGCAACCGCATCTCCTTCTCCTCTCTTATATCAAATAAGAACTTCAATTCTATTAGCTTCAACCTGCTCAATAATAGCATTATACCCTAAATTTACAAAAAGCAAGGGGCCGGAATTTACAATAAAACATAACAAAGAAAAGCGTACGTCTTTTGCCCTAAATTGAACAATCCAAAAACAACTTACTAGATTGACACTATTTTACTGCATTGGATAACTCTAGTGCACTGCCCAGGCCAGTCCTTCTCATCCAAGAGTTAATCCAGTGTGAGTATTCTGACCAGCACTGGTATCTACTTCAAGGTGGGGAGCATTGATTTTCATTGAAAGTTTTAATAATATCTTCTTAGATATGTTATTAGGAATAAAGA
Source organism: Leuresthes tenuis (assembly GCF_036924035.1). Classification (NCBI taxonomy): domain Eukaryota; kingdom Metazoa; phylum Chordata; class Actinopteri; order Atheriniformes; family Atherinopsidae; genus Leuresthes; species Leuresthes tenuis. The sequence continues at coordinate 35,379,640 of NW_027325360.1, forward strand.
ACCACAATGAATTAGGCAGTGTAAGATATATTTTAATCCAATTAACTTTAAAAGTTGTACACAATATCAACAAAATCTAGAAAATCTTGTCCTTTTGATTTTTACTGCTTGAGAGTATATGTTTTTTGGTTGTATGGTTTTTTTCACCAAATAAAATCCCAAAAATTGTATGGATCTTTTTAATGATTTTAAACTTGGTGGTGCAGAGCTCAGCAGGGTGACAGCCCCAGGGAAGAAGCTGTTTGTGAACCTACTGGTCCAGGAACGGAGGGCCTCCCGGATGGGAGGAGAGCAAACAGTCTGTGGCTGGGGTGAGAGCTGTCCTTGACGAAGCTGCGCGCCCTCCACAGACATCTTCTGCGCTGGACAGCCTCAATTGGTGGGGAGTGAGGAACCGGTGATGCTTTGGGCAGTTTTCACCCCCTGTGGAGTGATTTACGGTCAGCGACGGAGCAACTGCCATATCACACTGAGATGCAGTTGGTGAGGATGCTCTCGATTGTGCACCGGTAGAAATTCAGCAGAATCTGAAGGGACAGATGGGCCTTCTTCAGTCTTCTCAGGAAGAAGAGGCGCTGATGAGCCTTCTTGATCAGGGTTGAGGTGTTGAGGGTCCAAGAGAGGTCATCAGAGATGTGGACACGCACCTGATTCAGATTAAATGAATGTCTTCAAAAGATTGTTACATTCTGCACAAACCAGCTAATGCGGCATTGATCTCAATCTCAGGTGTGTTGGAGCAGGGAAATATCTAAAACCTGCAGGACAACGGCCCTTGAGGCCCGGAGTTTGTCATCCTGCACTACACTATTCTGAGCTTGACACGGTGATGGTATAAAGTGGTTACAAAGTGAAGTCAATTTTGGATTCAGTCTTGAAAGCAGAGGGGTTATCCAGATTAGTGCAATCTTCTTTGTCCTTAAATGTGGCTCTGAAAACATTCAAAGTTATTAGCTTGTAATACTTATCAGGAAAGTTCTATTTGCACAATACTTGCAGACAAGGTTAAATATTTTTGACTTTGAGACTGTTAAATTGCCTTTAGGCACAATTTTACTTCATGCAACAGCATTTTAAGTTGTCAGTCTAATCAGTCTAGACTCTTACAAAGTGGAATCAACAAGTTATTTTATTCATTTTTTAGCATCTTAGTGATTCAGGGGACATAATAGACATAATGGGAAAGTCCATCTGCTTTGGAAAGGAGGACTCTACCAAACATACTTCTATCTCTTTGAAGCCAAGAGTTTAAGATTACTTTGGATTTAGTCATTTTGTCTAGTTACAGCATTTCTTTATGATGTGGATACCTAAATATTTATTAGAATTTTTGATTGGGATATTTCAGAAAGAAAGTTTTAATACATTTAAAACCTGCTCCAGTTGGGATTTGTCTTTTTTTTTAAAAAAAAAAAGTGGTATCATCTGCCAGCTGAGCTATCTTAAATTCTCTCTCCAAAATGGAAATTTATTTTAGGTCAAGATCTTGTAAGATACATAGTGCTAATAATTCATTGGCCAGAAAAAACAAAAAAGGAGAATTTTAATACACATGGGCGTACCACTCGCGGGGAGGAAATTTGAGGTCCGGTGCAATGTGAGCTGGGTGGCAGGCGAAGGCGTGGACCTTGGCGTGCCAATGTGTTGGAGTTCTTCCCGGTGAACTAGACGATCGCCTCACAAGTCGCAGGAGGGAAGGTTTTGATTATTTTGTTTGTGCGTATGCCACCTGGGGATTCCATTGTTATTCTGGGGGACTTCAATGCCCATGTTCCCAATGATGGATTTACCTGGAGATTGGGAGGAACGGTCTCCGTGATCAGAGTCAGAGTGGTGTCTTGTTTTTGGACTTCTGTGCTGCCGATGGATTGTCCATCACAATCACCATGTTTGGGTATAAGGAAGCTCATAAGTGTACTTGGTACTAGGCCACCTAAGGTCAAAGGTGGATGAGGGAAACTGTAAAGTTGAGGAAGGAGGCCTTTCGGGCTTGGATATCCTGGGGGTCACCCGAGGCACCTGAAAGGTACCGAGCAGCTAAAAGGCCTGCAGCATTGGTGATTCCTGAAGCTAAAACTCAGGTGTGGACAGAGAACCTCTTCAAATAAAGAAAAGAGAAAAACAAACAAACAAACCACACAGTCACAGCAGCCCGGGCCTGAGACCCACCATCACCCAGGCCCACCCAGGCTGCCCCCAACTGGGGAAAAGCACCGCCCCACCCCACCGCATGCCCCAACACCCTAAAAAAAACAACAACCTGAGGAAACATCGGCAGACTTGTTGTTGTCTGATATGAGACCCACTCCGATGGTTTTGTCCACATGTTTGTGGAGTGGATGGCAGAACAGTCCTGTGTAAACAGAGTGAAGAGGGCTGGGCTGGGCTGGGCTGAGCTGAGCACACAACTCTGCAGTGTACCTGTGTTCAGGATCAGTGTGTACAATGTCCTATTCTCACCACCTGAGGCCTGTTTGTGAGAAAGTCCTTGATCCAATAACACAGTTGCGATGTGGACAGTCCCAAATTATGGAGCTTCAGTGCCAGCTTGTGTGGGATTACAGTACTAAATGCCGAACGGAAGTCAACGAATAACATCCAAGCATAAGTGTTAGGTCAAATATCTCTGGCTGCCCTCTCTGGGGGAGAGCTTCCCCAGTCTATATCCCCACACCCCTCTCCCTTCTGGGTCCTGTACACAGCACACACTCACACATGTAGGGTTTTGGGGGCGTGTGTGTTCTGTGTGGTGTAGTGGATGGGGCCACGTAGGTGGTCCCCTTTGCTGAACTCTGCAGCCCCACCGCCCCCGTTTTAATTACACCTTAGACATTACTACTTATTAGACACACACACATACACATTAGGTCTTGGGGGTGGTAGCACTGAGTGGTATCTGGTGGGTGGGGCTCTCTGGGTATATAGGCCGCCCAGAGGGCCATGCTCCCAGTTGTTGCCATTGCCTCTCCCCGCTGCTTCACCCACCTGTGGGCACGTCTTGACTCCTGGGGCATTGGGGCATGCACTGACCCACTGTGCTTGGCTGTCTGGGGTGCCTGACCCTCTCGGGTATTGGGTGGGGCCTCTGTCGGGGGTGCTCGGGCTCTTGGGGCCTGGGTCCGGTGGGTGGTTGGGGACTGGTGGGGTCGGTGGGCTGTTGCCCCTGGTTCCCGGGGGGCTCTGTCCGGGAGCTTCCTCTGCAGTCTTCTGGGTGGATGCGTGGTTGTCCCTGCGGTGGGCTTCCCGGGTTCTGTGCTCCGTGGGGTCTGCTGATGGCCTGTTTGTGGCCCTCTGCCTGCTTCTGATTGCTGAGGGGGGTTGTGGATTGTGGCCCTGTACACTTATACACTCAAAACTAAGCACGGTATTCATGTGGGACGTGCCATGTATATCCCAGGTTCATGCACACACATGCACACACATACACACACATTCATTAGCCCAGTAGCATGCTCGCTAAGCAGTTGTTGTGTTATCTTGTGGTTTGAGGTTATCTATATCCACAGTTGTGTTGTATGTGATTGCTGTGTATGTGATTTTTTTTTGTTTATTTGTGTTTGTTTGTTTGTTTTTTTCTCTGCTTGTCTGCTTACAGGTGCTCCTGGTGGCTCTAAGGATGGATTCCCCACAGAGGCCGTGGATTGTCTTCTGTTTTGTTTTTCCAGGTGTAGCAGCTGGTTGTCTGTTTTTTCATTGTTTGTATCTTTCTATTTCTGTTCCGTTTCTTTTTCTTTTCTCTTCCCTCGCCCTGTCTCCCGGTCTGGTTCAGCACTATTTCACGTTAAGTATTGTAACAAAATTAAGTAATTAAGCAGTTGATGGTCATCAAGGGGAGCGTTACATTCATAAGGTTTTCCTTGGCAAAGCAAATCTGTTTGGCATAAACGGTATTCAGATTAACAATTATCGAGACATGCTACAGAGAGGAGATCCAGCACCTGACATAATGGTGTTCAGCCAACAACCTTGTCCTGGACACAAGGAAGACCAAGAAGATCATTGTGGATTATAGGAGGTCCAGGAGGATAGAACACGCACCCCTTGTCGTACACAGGGAGGCAGTGGAGCATGGACACATCAAATTTCTTGGTGTCCACATCACAGCTGATCTGCCCTGGTCCCTGAACTCAAAAAAGGCTCTTCTTTCTCAGGAAGCTGAAATTGTCTAGAGTCTCCTATTTGCTTGTGAACTTTTAAAGAGCCACACTAAAACGCATCCTCTGTTCCAGCGTGGCAGTTTGGTACAGCAGCAGCACAGCCCAGGACAGAAGATACTTGGCCTGGGTGATTAGAACGGCACAGGGGATCGTGACCTGTCCTCTCCCAGATCTTGCCTCAATATAAGCTGGATGGGTCCAGAAGAGGGCCAGGTGTATAGCTGCAGACCCCACCCACCGAGACTATGAACTATTGGCACCGCTTCCGTCTGGAAAGTGGTATAGAAACATAAAAATATGCACCACCAAACAAAAAGACAGCTTCTTCCCCGGAGCTATGAAATCCATCTCCTTCTCCAGTCACATATGTAACGTACTGGGTTTACTCCATTTAATGGATCTGTTGATATAGTCCCGTGAGACTTGGGACCGGGATGCATTATGGAACAGGAGTTCCAATATGGTGGAATAAATAACACTGTGACGGACACACTGTGTTTATTAATATATGTCTAAGGTAAAATAATACATGGTGTCAGAGTAGTGGACCATCTGCTAACCCAGTGCTGTAAAAATGGATTTCTATGATGTTCCTACTCCCCGGATGGACTGGGACTCCACGAACCTGCCTGAAGCATGGAGACGCTTCCAACAACACGCACAGCTGGTGTTTACCGGCCCACTCTGTGAGAAGGAGGAGGCAGACAAATGCAGCTATCTCCTTTTATGGATAGGCGAGAAAGGACGTGACGTATACAACACTTGGATGCTCACAGGAGACGAAGCCAAGAAGTTGCAGACATACTATGATAAGTACACTGCCTACATCACTCCCAAGGCCAACCTTATTGATACCAGATACAAGTTCCATGAAAGGATGCAGGGTGACCATGAATCAATTGAAAAGATTGTGACTGAGCTACAATTGCTTGGAAAAGACTGTGGATATCAAAACAGTGATGAAATGGTCAGAGATCGCATTGTATTTGCAACTAACTCCCTACATGTATGTGAGAAACTACTCAGCCAGGGAGTTGAGCTGAAGACAATAGGCAGTGCCAGAGTTCATGATACAGTGCATGCCATAAACAGAAAGCCATACAGGCAGGATAAACCGCAGAAAGCTGTAAGGCCAAAAGAGCAGGACACAACACAGAGAACCTGTAGCTACTGTGCAGGGCAACACAGCACTTTCAAGGACTTGGGAGACAGGACACAGATGCAGGGTCAGTTCAAGAATGTTTATTAAATACAAACAATAAGGCAGGTTGAGGATCTCCCGACAGAGCAAAAGAAGAGACTGTTAAACTCCTGAAGCGCTCTCCACAATAACTATGGCTGGGGAGATTGCCGCTATGAAAAATTATCAAAATGACTCTCCACGCCAGGAAAACAGAACAGGCTATGATAAGATAACAAAATAAATCCTCACGCTCTCTTATTGAGTCGAACTTAAACGAAAGACGCTCTCTCAAAAAACCGGGGCACTATGAAACTTAAACAATTAACCAACGTAACGCTCCTCTAACGGAGGTGACTATGAAACATTAACCAAACCGAAAATCTGTCCAAACTGGAGGAACAAAACAACGCTATGAAACTTACCGTGCAGAATAAACTAAAGCTATGGTTAGAGAATAAATTACAAACAAAACTGCTCTGCAGGAGGATCGCCCACTACAGGCTTAAGGATCTGTGGCTGTGGATTCTGTGGAAACTATGGTTCAAAGGGCTGGTGATGAAGCTCATGGAAGGAGACAACACACTGACAAAAGACAAGGGAGACACAGACTATTTGAGCACAAGAGGAGCCAAGGGGAACAGGTGGAAACACTTTGGGAATCAGGGAAGACAATCAGACACTTGACACAGGAGGAAGGGCAAGGTACCTGAAACGAGAGGAGCAGTTAGTGTTACAAAATAAAACAGGAAATGACGAGACAAGACATGAAAAAAAAAACTAAACTAAAACTAAACACTGATGTTTATTAAGAGGATGTGAATGAAGAGGAGTCAGGCCTCTATATTGACAGCATCACTATTGAAAATTAAGACAAAAGCAGTTTATGCAGATGTTGAGCTTGGCTCTCCTCCCCAAACGGTCATATTCAAGGTGGACACTAGCACACAGGCCAACATCTTCCAAACACTCTTCCAGGATGTTGAACTGAAGCCAGTGACACGCAAGCTTACAGACTATGGAGGACATGCACTGACTGTGGATGGAAAATGTAACTTAAAGTTTAGACACAAAAACAGTACACTTCTGTTATTATTTCCACATTGTTGACACTAGCACCCCACCAGTTCTTGCCATGAAAGTGTAACCCACTCAAGCATGCTGTGACCTAAATCTAGTCAAAATAGTGATGGCTGTGTCTGAAGACGGAGGCAAAATGGACACTGACTGTCAGAGCATAATGGAGGAGTATGCCGATGTATTCCAGGGCATAGGCAAATTCCCTGGTGAATGTAACTTTCGTGTCGACCCTGACATCACACCTGTAGTCTGCCCAACACACAGGATTCCTATAGCTCAATGAAGCTGCCTTAAAGATGAACTTGACAGCATGGAAAATAACAACATTATCTGTAAAGTCACAGAGCCCACAGATTGGGTGAATGCACTTGTCATTGTGGAGAAACCAAAGACAGGAAAACTGAGGGTGTGCCTAGACCCCAGGCCCCTCAACAAGGCTATACTAAGGCCTCATTGGTGTGTCAGGCAAGGGGGCGCTGCTCAATGGCAACCTGTAGTACAGTCTGTCTGTCTGTCCTTTGTTGTTTGTTTGTCTATGATCGCTTTCAGCACAAGTATCATTAGATAAACTAACTAAACGGATCGTTAGCCACTAAGAGTCGCGTATGAGAACTTATTTTAAGAGTCGGATCGATACTGTTAATTAGTAGCGTGGCGAGTGAACCGGCCTGCAATGCCTAATCACAGGTACGCTACAACAGAGACTTTCTCCTACAACTGAGCGCCTATGTAGGCGATTGGAATTATACCGATCTTAATTTATCCACGGAGATAAAAATAACCTTGTATGACAAGTAATACAAGAGAAAATGAGGGAAGAGGGGATGAGTGTGTCAAAGAATCAGGAAGAGGAAAACAAAAGTTCCACTTCCAACTATCATGTAAGGAGCTCCGATGCTCTGACACTGAGGACACTTGATCTGACATACATGAACAGACAGAGGCTATTTCGGGCTACATAGACTTTTGTGTCAGTACGGTTATTCCCACTAAGACCATCAAGGTGTACCCAAACAATAAACCGTGGGTGACAAAGGATCTAAAGGATATACTAAATGAGAAAAAAAAAAAAGAGTATTTGCATCAGGTAGCTTACAGAACAGAAAAGACATGCAAAGGAAGGTCAATAAGGAGATCTATAAGGCCAGGTGTCAGTATAGGGATAGGGTACAGAATACCCTGGAGTTAAGGTGTATTGTGATTCCACTTAAATTCCGCTATAAAAAAAGACTCATCACACAACACAAACCTATTAGTCCTATGGTACCGATGCAGCACCCCTGTGGGTTAGGGTCATGCATCCCGGGGGAGAGCAGCAGTCGGACCTTGCTGTCTCCCTGGTAGGTGCACGAGTATGAACTCCACTTTTGTTTTATATGCCAAATATGTTGTTAGCTAACCTGCACTTTATTGAATTTTTCAGATGTTTGTGTGTGTGTGTGTGTGTGAGGGAACTGCGACTGACTGTATTAATCTTCTACCAGGTACATTACACATTGTTATTTTGTTTATTTTACTACTAAATGAGCAGTCAGACCTTGCTGTCTCCTTGATGTTTATTGTGTGCGTGTGTGAGGGAACTGCGACTGATGTCCAAAATAAACGGCAAGTTGCCAACAGTGAAGGCCTTTTTCTGTGAAGTACACAACGCAACGAGAGAGTAAAAAAAAACAAAAAACGCTACAATGGTGCCGTGAGCCGGATCAAAAACTACGAGGGTGCTTCATTTATGGTTGCCATGGTGACCCCACAAGTTTGACTCGTCCCGTGACTGCTTCACTGGTGCTTTATTCACTCCCTTGGTATCGTGAGTCTGGTTGTAGCATAGAGCCCGGTTTTGGACTGTGTTTTCTCTGTTGTATGATGGCCTATCTGTGTCACAAAAAAACAAAAAAAACAAAAAACAAAAAGTTTCATTGTGGATTGTAATATTGAACATGCTGTTGGTATATTGATGTATTTTAATGTGTGAATCCGCAAAGGTATTTTTTTTTCTTCATTAGGGATAAATATATAAAAAAAAAAATATTTTAAAGCTGCATTGGGTATCATCTGTATATTTCTATTTTTATTTAATTTTTTTCATGAAAATGGATGAACATAATGTGTCAAATGTTGGTAGGGGTTCTAAACTGTGGTTCAGTCAGTTTCCTACTCTGGGTGGGCTTAGTGAAGACAAACACATTACATCTACTCCTCACAATCGTCCTGGGAGGGATAGTGCATGTGCTGCTGCAGATGCTGGGGTGGATGGTGAGTCTGCACTTTTTGGTCGAGATGTCCACGTTCTCAGTGACCTGGTGAAACAGATAGGGACTAGTATACGTGAGAACATTGTTTCATGTCTTAAATCCATGCCAGCTAATGATGCGAATATGACTCAGTTAACCACAGCTGATTTTTCTAAGGTTAACTTGACAATTAACCATGATAGTTGTGAGCCACATCCTTTCAGGGGAGATAACACTGATAGGATTTCAGTCTCTGAGTGGGAGGAAGCTATGAGGCTTTACCTGTGTACGAGGGGCTTTGAGCTTTGTTACCAGGTGGATGAAATTTTGAGCAAGCTAAGGGGGAGGGCACATGATGTGGTGACCATTGGGCTTCGCAGTCGACCATCCTTGGACTTAAAGTCAGGCCCTCAACCTGTGTTTGACATACTTAGGCAGCACTTCAGTCACTCTTTTATGCTTCTTGCGGACTTTTATGATACAAAGCCGCGGCCCACTGAGACTGCTGTAGACTACTGGATTCGCCTCAACAAAGCCATTGACACTGCTGTAGATGGATTAAAGGGACAGGGAAAGAATGTTGCAGTCAGCAGAATGTTGCAGTCTGAGGGGCAGTCGCTTTAACATGTCATCACTCTCGTTGAGCGGCGGCTGCAGCGAGAAACCTTCCAGCATTCCAGGTCACCAAGGTCGGGTGCTGGTGGCCGCGGCAGGTCCATGTTGTGGGGGGTGATGACCATGACACCATGTCTCACTGCAGGAGAGAGCGGCTTTATTTTCGCTGCTATGCTACTGGACATCAAGCTGTGACTTGTCAGAGTGCTTCTTCCTCTGACTTACCTGCTTCTCAGCCTGGTGGTTCCAACCAGCCGGGAAACTAGTTGACCCACATGAGCAGGGGAGTATGGGCCAGATGACCAGATGACATGTCCCCACAAGAGCCTGATGATGTTGATCTTGAGTCAGTATACTCGCGGTGCTGCTCCTTAGCAGGTGATAACTCCACTGTGATTATTCAAAATACACAAAGACTATCTGCAACTGATGACCTCTTTCACACTGATGTGATGATCCAAGATACTGTAAAACTTCGAGCCATGCTTGACAGTGGCTCTATGGCCTGTTCCTTGAGCTCTTGTGCGCTCTTTCTACTGAAGCAGAACAATGTTGTTTCCCTTAACTCTATTTCCCGCATTTCAGTTGTCCATGTTGGGTGTGGAAGTTCCAAAACAAACCCTGATGGTGTGTGTGAGTTGCAGATGAAGGTGTTTGGCTGTTGCTTATCTGTTCCAATTCTCATCGTGGAGGGCCAAAGTGATGATCTCATTCTTGGCAGCAATGTCATGAAACACCTCATTCGGGTGCTGAAGCACTCTAGAGGCTTAGGGAAGGGAGTGTCTCCTGCTGATCACTGCTGATCAGTGGAGGAGGAGGGCCTGCTGCAGCTGTTGGACACAGTGGAGACATGGAGAGGGGATGAGTGTCCTGATAAGGTGGGCACTGTTAAGCTCAAACATGCAGTGACCCTGGAGCCCTTGACAGAACACCTGGTTTGGGGTGGCCTACCTGTTCATCTACATCTCTCAGCCGGCAGCACAGTGGTTGTGGAGCCAAGTGAATCAAGAACAGTTCCACGTTCAGTGATGGTGGGCCATGTTGTGACACCACTGTGGGGCGATGGATGTGTTCCAGTGAGGGTCATTAACCCCTCCCCAAGACCAGTGACTTTGAGACGCAACTGCAAGATTGCTAACATGTCCCCATGTGTGGCACTGGAAGACTTTGACACTGACTACCTCTATGTAACTGACTCACCTGATGAAGTGCAATGTACTGTGACAAAGACCTGGGACTGCAGGACATTGACGCTACTCAATTGTCACCCTTCTGGAAGGCGAAGCTGGTTGACCTGCTGGCTAAGTGCGAGTCCATCTTCTCTCGTCACAGGCTGGACTGTGATAAAGCCAGAGACTTTGTTAACCGCATCCGACTGAGTGACAGCAAGCCCTTCAGACTTCCCTATCGGCGGCTGTCCCCGTCTCACTATGAGAAGCTGAGGGTGGCTTTGAATGAGATGGAGGAGCGTGACATCATCAGGAAGTCTACAAGCGAACACGCATCACCTCTTGTTCTGGTTTGGAAGAAGAATGGCGACCTGCGGCTCTGCACTGATTTTCGATTCTTCTCGACCATGGATCTGACCTCAGGGTATTACAAGTGGAGGTCCACGAGGAGGACAAAAGGTTCACGGCGTTCACCTCTCCATTTAGGCTATATGAATATAACTGGCTCCCGCAAGGACTTTGCAACAGCCTAGCCATGTTCATGAGGATGATGATGGCCATCTTTGGTGATCAAAACTTTCTGAGCCTCTTGTGTTATTTCGATGACATCCTTGTCTTTGCTCCCACTTAACAGCTGGTGTTGGAGAGGTTGGAGATGGTGTTCGAGACGTTAAAGGAGCACAACCTGAAGCTGGCCCCCAAAAAGTGTCATTTCATGAGGCCTTCAGTGAAGTGTCTGAGACATGTAACAAAAGAGGGGATTTCAACTGACCCGGAGAAAGTGAAAGCAGTTGCACTACAGGAAAAGGACTTAATGGTGGAGGTCATTAACATGCCCGCTCCCACCAAGATCAGATCCTTCTTTGGGATGGTTAAAGTTTTATCTGCAGTTTTTTGAGGGGTACTCTGGTATTAGCAAACCTTTGTTCGCATTGACGTCTAGTGTGAAAAGACCGCAACGTACCAAGGATAAGAAGATCCAGCCTATGTATCGGGACCTTTCTTCTGCTGATTGGACTCCTGCATGCATTGAGGCCTTCAGGAAGCTAAAATAAGCTTTTCTTAACAACGTCACTCTGTGTGTGACAAGTTCAGCCACTGGCTGAGAGGCCAGCAATTCACTGTCTGGACAGACAATAACCCACTCACTTACATTCTCAGTAAACCAAAGCTGGACGCTTGTGAGCAGAGGTGGGTCTCGAAACTGGCCCCGTATGACTTTGACATCAGGTATATTCCTGCTCCTAAAAATGTGGTGGCAGATGCCCTAAGCCATGAACCTTTTGTGCACCCTAGTGTTCTATATCGACTCACAACAGTCCCCTATGGTGCCCTTCTGGAAGAAGCGAATACCCTAAAACCTGACTGTGTGCAGGATGCTTTTTGGTTGTCCCGTGATCCTCTCAACCACCTGCAGTACCAGCCTTTGACTGTGGCCTTCAAAAGTGCAGTGGCAGTGTCTCAGCATTCACCTATCTCCTCAAAGGCAGTATCTGCTGTTCTGGAGCATTCCCTAGGAAGAGACTGCTTGCCCTTGCATGCGTTCTGCTTGCCGCAGCTCACTCAATCTCTTCTGCCTTCTGAGCTTTCTGATTTCCGTCCTTTGCCCAAGGACAAACTGACACCGTTGCAACGAGTTGATCCATGCTTGGGTCGGGTGCTTTACTTTGTGGAACGTCAGAGACGGCCGTCGAGACGAGAACGCCCACATGAACCAGCTGGAGCCTTGAGGCTTCTCCGACATTGGGAAAAACTTACCATCAAAGCTGGTGTTCTGTACAGTTATCAGTAGCCTTAATGTGAGTGGCAAGAGACTGACAGGAAAAAAAGAGAAGCGATAAATCTAGACACATAGCCACACTGGATGGCTGGCCTGACACAAGGTCACATTGTCCACCCAGTATTCAAGAGTTTTGGAATCACAGAGATGAAATCTCATAAATCGATGGCATCATGTTCAAAGGTCATGTTCATCATCTCCCGTAAGCTCAGGGAGAACATGATAGAGTGCATACACTCTAGCCACATGGGTGTGGAAAAGAGCAAAAACAGAGCAAGAGACCTTCTATTCTGGCTCGGGATGGGAAAGGCAATTGAGGCAGCAGTGGAAGCCTGCGGCATGTGTCGGGAGTGACACAATGCAAACCACAGAGAGCCCCTGTTGTCACATGCTATCCCAGACAATCTGTGGCAGGTGATAGACACCGACCTATTTACCTGGAACTCCAGAGACTACATAATCACTGTAGATTACTACAGCAGGATATTTGAGTTTTAAAGATTATACGGCTGTACTTCAGCAGCTGTCTTTTCTGAACTTAAGTCCACCATGGCCAGGCACAGGATTGCAGAGACCGTTGTCAGCGATAACGGACCATGCTACAGCTCAAGTGAGTTCAAATTATTTGCAGAGTCATGGGGTTTCACACACACCACCACTAGCCCCTACTACCTACAGAGCAATGGCTTCGCAGAGAAATTTGTCCAGATAACCAAGCGCATACTGGCCAAAGCTGAAAACGAAGACCCCTACCTGAGTCTGCTAGAGCATTGCAACACACCAGTAGGCAACCTGAAATCACCAGCACAGCTTCTCATGAGCCAGAGACTACGCTTGATCTTTCCTGCAACCACCAAGCACCTGCAAGTCGTATTTCAGCAGTTCGTATGTGAGCGGAGGGAGATCTGTCAGCAGCGCCAGCAGTCGTACTTCAACACATCTGCCAGACCTCTACCCCATCTGCCTGCTGGTACACCCATCCGTTTCCAGCAGCAGGATGGTTCCTGGTCACCTGCAACAGTGACAGGACCTGCACACACAGACACGACCTACCGATACAATCACAGACACCACCGAGAGCGTCGACAGAGACCCCTCCACGAAAGACAAAGACAGTGAGACAGCAGCGGTCATCCAGAAGCTGGAGCACAGTGTCAGCAACCCACAGGTCCATCACCATGAACCCGTGGCACCTCC